>NC_133453.1:11302707-11954707 GCF_048565385.1 Saimiri boliviensis
GCCAGTAGTACTCAAGATTTTTTTCATATTTAGGTTCACAGGAATGGGGCAAAATACGATCAGTGTAGCAATCTGGAGGTTGAGTACAGAGTTCTGTTCTGTTTTTCGGGTTTTTTTTGTTTTGTTTTTTTTTTTTTTTGAGACGGAGTTTCACTCTTGTTACCCAGGCTGGAGTGCAATGGCGCGATCTTGACTCACCGCAACCTCCGCCTCCTGGGTTCAGGCAATTCTCCTGCCCCAGCCTCCTGAGTAGCTGGGATTACAGACACGCGCCACCATGCCCAGCTAATTTTTTGTATTTTTAGTAGAGCTGGGGTTTCACCATGTTGACCAGGATGGTCTCGATCTCTTGAATTCATGATCCACCCGCCTCGGCCTCCCAAAGTGCTGGGATTACAGGCTTGAGCCACCGCACCCGGCCAGAGTTCTGTTTTAACTTCGCATGAGCCTTGGGCCATGGGCTTGAGAGACTATAGGAGATAGTCTTCCTTTGAACAAACTTTTTGATGGAAAATTAACTCTTGCTGCCACCTTACAGTGAATGATAACTGCTCTTGCTTGTTCCCTTTTCAAGTGTTTGTTGTGTAAATTCAAATGTGCAGTGAGAAGGCGTAGTCCTTGAAGCTGATGTTGTATGGATAATACTCTCGATTGGAAGTTGGGAGATGTTCTGAACTCCGATGTGAAGAGTTTTCATTATGTAATTACATAATTGTTACACAATGTCTATATAATTTCATTAAACAATCTCAGCGGTGTCTCCGCACTGCCAGCCCTCCTTCAGGCTGCAGAGTCGCTGACTCCAGAACGCTATTGTGACCCCAGAAACTCAAAAGTGTCATGAATCTGGCCATCTGGCCCATTTGCAGTCTGATGTGCTCTTTATCAGAAAAGTGACTCCACAATGCACTGATTTTCTGAATGTCCCTCATCTCTTCCTGTTCACACACCATGGGAGGGCAGGAGGTTCACTGAAGGGAGCAGTCCCCAGGAAGGGACCATCTTCTTCCTGGACAGTGACCAGGACAAAGGTGGTAGGGGATTGCTAGAGCTCTGTAGACCTATCTTGAAAATTCAGGATTCTTTTATGACCATTCCTAGGGATGATGCCTCATTCTTTCTCCCTAGAAGCCCGATGGGCACAGCCTTCCGAGTGCCCAGGGGATTCAGATTCAACTCCAGACACATTTTATGAAAATGCTTTTGCTCTACTTCTATCTGATTTTGTAGATGGATGGCCTAAGTGGGAAAAGGAGATGATCAGGATAAAAGATGAAGGTACAGCCACTGGAATGGTACAGCAGATTCTGCAGCAGTGAAGCAAGAGCCAACATCAAGATATCTAAAGAGGTATGGGGGAAAGAGGAGTACTGGTGATATCCGTCTTTCAGAAGTATCCATGGATCCTTTGTCCAGAAGGAAAACACCCTGCTCCAGTGCTCCCGCCTCTGGGAATACTGAGTTGGCCTCTCTGGACCATGAGATAGCAGGGGCTGACACCAGCTTCTAAGGTCCCACACAACCCTCTAGACACCGTCCCCACTCCTATTCTCAATCAGTTGTTAGAGGGCGACTGACACCTGGTTGGTGTCATGGACAAAGAGGACAGATTGGACAGACTGCCCTCAAGCAGTACCCCCACATGCCCATCCTCTCCCCCACCACACACACAAACAAATCAAAGATTGGATGCAACAAACAGAACTGGGAACTTCAAGGCTTACAGCCAGCCAGAAGCCACGTAGCAGACACTGTTCACCTTCCCCCTGACTAATGAATATCCCACTCAGAGAATCCCAACAATTGTAAACACTTCCCTTCTGGAAGTACTGCATGTGCCTTGGGGATTATCCTTCTTATACGAAAGCCAGGCGTTAACTTGCTTCCCTCATGTAAGGTGAGTTGGACCTTAGAGGTGGTCATAAGGGACCTAAATCATTTACAGTTTATGAAATGTGTGTGTGTGTGTGTGTGTGTGTGTGTGTGTGTGTGTGTGTGTAGAGACGGGGTCTCGCTATGTTGTCCCGGCTAGTTTCTGAGCCCTTGACCTCAAGTGATCCTCCTGCAGTGGTCTCCCAAAGTACTAGGATAACATGAGTGAGCCACCGCACTGGGTCAACATTTTTAAATGTTGTAGGAAACAAATTAAGTGGATTTGAACCCATGAGTCTGACTAATCAGAGTGGCTGATGGGGTGCTGTCTTCATGGAGACATTTGCCAGAAGCAAATATGTGGTGTGAGTTTCCTGGGAGGCCATTCTCCATGGCATTTCTACATGCCTCAGAGTATCGCTTCAAGGATATTTGAATAGCAAAGCAGCCTTGTAAGATAGAGATCATGTAGCCTCCAGATTATGGGGCAAATGTATTCCCTGACCAGTATAAAGTGGAGAACACCTCCCTCCTTAGAAATTTTCCAGAGGAGATACCTCCGGAAGAGATTTGGTTAAGATCCCCAGAGGAGAGTTGCCTAAATTCCAGCTAAAAAGAGAATGTCTCCCTCAGAGGCAAGGTTTGGGCAGGTTTGCTAGCAGTCCCCTTATAAGCCCATGGGTTTCCTCAGTGAAGCATTCCTCCAACTGCAGCACACACCTGTGAGGGCAGCACCCACCTGGGCTTGCTCCACACCATCATTTTCATGGGTCCTGTGGGGAAAGAACTGATACATCTATTCTATATCCCAGCAATTTTGTTTCTAGGTATTTATGCAAGAGATATGAAAAAACAGCAAGACTCATACAAGAATGCGCTCAGGGGAGTTTTCATAATAGCAAAAAACCGAAAATGCTTGAGGTATTATAAACAAAATTTGGTAGGTTCAGATAATGTACTCCACTTAGCAATAAAAAGGAACAAACTACTAAGACATCTAACAGTATGGATGAATCTCAAAAACATGTCGAGTGAAAGAAATCTCACACTAATGAGAATATGCTATAAAACCTTATTTATACAAAGTTTTAAAAAATTCAAATTAAGTTATTATGGTAACAAAAGAAGAGTAGTGATTGCCCTAATGGGTACTGGGTAAAGATATACCAGAAAGGGCATAAGGAACTCTTTCCAGGGTGATGGTAATGTTCTGTATCTTGATAAGAATTTTGATGTTGCAGAAAAATGCAGCTACAGTAACTCATCAAATGGTACACTTAATACTTGTGCATTTCATTGTAAATGTTATTTTAACAAAAAAACTCTAAATAAATATTGAACTCTAGTTAATGATATGCATGCTGACATATTTTAGGGGGAACAGTGCTAATGTCTACAGCCTTGAAATGTTTCAAACTTGACTACCGGTTAGTGAGTGGATAGAGAAATGCACAGGTAAGTAGAAAAGTGACAAAGCAGGAACGATACAGTGTTAATTGTGCATCTATGTGAAAGTATATTGATGTTTAGTGTACAATTCTCCCAAGTTTTCTGTATGCTTACAATTTTCGTGATAAAATCTTTGAGGAAAAAAAAAGCTTTTAGAGAGAAAGGATAGAGTATTTACCAAGAAGTTAGAGTTACAATAAGAGAATAATTTTTATCAGCCACACCATAGATTCCAGAAGATAATATAGTATCACTTTGCTATACTGAGAATAAATAAATATCTACCTAGAATTTTTAACCTAGCTAAAATTTTCTAGCAAAGACAAATTTGTACATACAACACTCAGCAAGTTTACCACTTAGAGATCACTCACTAGAAAAACCAAAGAATTAGGCCGGGCGTGGTGGCTCACCCCCGTAATCCCAGAACTTTGGGAGGCTGACGCGGGCAGATCACGAGGTCAAGAAATCGAGACCATCCTGGCCAACATGGTGAAACCCCATCTCTACTGAAAATACAAAAAATAGCCGGGCATGGTGGCACGTGCCTGTGGTCCCAGCTACTTGGGAGGCTGAGGCGGAAGAATTGCTTGAACCCAGGAGGCGGAGGTTGCAGTGAGCTGAGATTGCACCACTGCACTCCAGCTTAGTGATAGAGGAAGACTCCATCTCAAAAAAAAAAAAAGAAAGAAAAAAAAAAAACCAAAGAATTTACTTCAGCTAGACAAAAAGTGAATCCAGAGAAAATGAACAACGGTGAATACACAAAATAATTTTTTTAATTAAGTACACATACACTGTAAAAATGATAATAGTTTCAAATTTTATAGTTAAATGTCATGGCCCGTCCGAGACGGGTAGGCACGTCTGCCCGGGGTCTCTCGACCTGCAAGAGGGTCCCAATACCTGGAAGAGGGAGTGCGCCTGGAAAAATAATAAAGACAGAGAGAGAGAAAGTGAGGCATCTGGAGGGCTGATAGGCTGTGCCTAAACAGCAAATTTTATTTTTCAAAGGCTAGGAATAAATACACTTTCTTGGCTCTGGTTTACCTCATAGTAAGAGGAATGCAAATGTATGCCTCACATGGCCTATACAATAGAGAAGTCAGATATGCAATCAGAGGTTGTAAAAAGTAACAGAATTTCCTATAATCACAAAGTTTGTTTGCATCCAAACATTATTCACAAAGCTTGTTTACATCCAAACATTATTCACAAAGCTTGTTTACATCCAAACATTATTCACAAAGCTTGTTTACATCCAAACATTATTCCTCCTGGCTGCAGGTATCTCTGGTTTGACCTCGTTTTAGAACTGAGATGTGAAAAGGTTTTTTGGTTTTGCTCATCAGAATATCTTTTAATCGGATCTCCTTTGTCTACTCCTGACTCAACTTAACTCAACTTCCCCATTCAGGAATCTCTGAGTCAGGAATCAAAGCCATCCCTTATGGTGGTATTTTGCTTTGCGAATATCCACAGTTAAACCATTATCTAGGGTACAAGGCAGTCAAGTAAGTAAAGGTTAAAACTTATTCTTTTTTTTTTTTTTTTTTTGCAGAGATTGTTTCTGTTTTGTTTAATGATGAACAATAGCTAACAGGTAATATGTTCTCATTATATATTTTCTGCGGGAAGGAGTGTTCCAGAATGTGCACTCCTCAAAAGTAGGGATAGTGGCTCTCTTGTTCATTGTTATATTCCTGGTGCTTACAACACCACCTGGCACTAAATGAAAGTGACATTTTTCAAAGGTGATTGGCACCTCCTCCTCCTTTGACCTTGCTGAAGGCCTAATACACCTGTATCAGATAGATTCTGCTACCCGCAAGAACTCAAAGTTATTATTGAATAAACATTTAAGCAAGCCAAATTAGACTCTGTAGTTAAAGCATAAAAGAACTAAAGAAGTGCTTCCTGGGAAAGCAGCACAAGTCTCTTCCATTTCCCCATATTTATGGAGCCAAAAAGAGAGAGATTGTAAATAAAATACTGGTTCCAGCCCACATCTGAAAGCTGGTGGGAAAAATCAAGTTATAAAAGAAAACAGATAAGAGAGAAAGAGATAAGAAGAACCTAAGGAGGACAGGTATTTAATAATCACACTGCCTAAAAGAAAAGAAGTTGGCTCAGAATTTACGGCATCTAGATTTAGGGGAGGGAGAGAAATACTTTGCGTTCCTTAAGCTGGATTTAAGTTCTGGTTTGCAAGATAAGAAAGGAACCCTTTTCCCTCTTGAAGTTCTTTTTTCTTTTTCCTTTTTTTTTTTTTTTTTTTTTTTTTGAGACTAAGTTTCACTCCTGTTGCCCAGGCTAGAGTACAATAGCACGACCTCAACTCCCCACAACCTCTGGCCTCCCCGGTTCAAGTGACCCTCCTGCCTCTCAAGTAGCTGGGATTACAGGCACATGCCACCACGCCTGGCCAGTTCTTGTATATAGTAGAAACCATATTATATTCAGTAGAGACCACTTGGTTTCACCATGTCGGTCAGGCTGGTCTTTAACTCCTCACCTCAGGTGATCCACCCACCTTGGACTCCCAAAGCGCTGGGATTACAGGCATGAGCCACTGCGCCCGGCCTCCCTCTTGAAGTTCTAACAAGAGAACCTCTGAAGAAATTATGCTTTTAACCTTTTTATGACTCTTTAAGAATAGTCCTACTTATTTGGAATCTGAGGCAGGAGAATCACTTGAGCCCAGGAGTTTAAGGCCAGCCTGCCACACACAGTGAGGCCCCGTCTCTTAAAAAACACACAAACAAAAACCAGATCAACTGTTGTCAAGATCCAGAGAGTGGAGAAAAGAATACAAGTGGACTTTGGGGTGATGGAAATGATACCTGTCATGATTGTGGAGGTATTTATACAATTGAACACATCTGTTAAAACAAATTCAGTTATACCTTAAGGTGATGAATTTGTTTCATGTAAATTATAGCTCAATAAAGCAGATTTAAAAAGTGAAAGTGTGAAACATCTACATAAAGAAAATTCTGTTATTGGTGCCCTTATCGAAGATTACCTGAACATACACGCATGAGTTTATTTCTGGGTTCCCTATTCTATTCCATTGGTTTATGTGTGTTTTTATGCCAGTACCATACTATTTTTATTACTCTTGCTTTGTAACATAGTTTATAATCAGTGTGATGCCTCCAGCTTTGTTCCTTTTTTTCCCCCACAAGTGACTTCGACTATTTGGGGTCTTTTACGGTTCTATACAAATTTTAGGATTATTTTTTCCTATTTCCGTGAAAAATGACACTTATATTTTGACAAGGATTTCATTGACTCTCCAGATCACTTTGGATAGTACGGACATTTTAACAATATCCTTCCAGTTCATAAACATGAGATATCTTTCAATTTCTTTCATCAATGTCATAATTTTCAGTGTGCAATTGTTTCACCTCTCATTACATTTATTCCTATTTTTTTATTCTTGTTGCTATTGTAAATGGGATTGTTTTGTTAATTTCTTTTATGGATAGTTCATTGACAGTGTATAGAAACACAACTTTTCATTGTTAGTGCATAGAATCCTGTAACTTTACTGAATTCATTTGTTATTTCCAACAATTTTTTGGTGGAATCTATAGGGTTTTCTACATAGAAGATCATGTCACCTGCAAATAGAGACAATTTAACTTCCTTCCAATTTGAATATCTTTTTTTTTTCTTGCTTACTTGTTCTGACTAGAATTTCCAGCATTATGTTGAATACAGATGTCAAGAAGGGGCACTTAATCTTGACAAGGGTGCCAAGAATAAATAATGGAGAAAAGACAGTCTCTTCAATAAATAGTGCTGAGAAAACTGAATATCTACCAGCAAAAGAACAAAATTAGTTACTTGGCTTACACCATACACAAAAATTAACTCAAAATAGATTAATGGCTTACATGTCCGATAGGAAACCATAAAATTCCTACAAGAAAACCGGGGGAAAGCTCCTTGATGTTGGTCTGGGCAATTGTTTTTAAGATGTAACACCAGAAACACAGGCAACAAAAGCAAAAATAAACATGTGGAACTACATCACCCTAAAAGCTTTTGCATAGCAAAGGAAATAATTTTAAAAATGAAAAGGCAACCTATGGAATAGGAGCAAACACTTGCAAACCATGTATCTGATAAGGGTTACTACCCAAAATATGTAAGCAACTCACACAACTCAATAACAAAGCAAAACAAAAACATGTCATAACCTGACTTTAAAATGGGCAAAGCATCTTAATAAATGTTTCCCCAAATAAGTCACATAAATGGCCAATGGGTTATAAAAAAGCACTCAACACCACTAATGATGACAGAATTGAAACCCAAAACTATAATAAAATATCATCTCACACCTGTTAGAATAGCTACTATCAAAAAGACAAGAGATAACAAGTATTGGTGAGGGTGTTGAGAAAAGAAACCCTTGTGTGCTATAAGTGGGAATGTAAATTAGTAGAGCCATTATGGAAAACAGTATGGAGTTTCCTCAATAAAGTTAAAAACAGAAACATATACAATCTAGAAATCTAACTTTGGGGTATGTATTTAAAGGAAATGAAATTAGTATCTTAAAGAGGTATCTGCATCCCCATGTTCACTGCAGCATAATTCACAGTAGTTAAGACATAGAAACAATCTAAGTCTCCATCAACAGATGAATGGATAAAGAAATGTGATAAGACATATCTGTGTATACTCAAAAACATGCATAAAATAGTATTTAATATGAAGAAAAAAACTATTAGGGTTATATCTCTTAATTACTATCTCACATCAATAAATTCATTTATTCATCAACAAATGATAAATGAATTTCATGTGTGCTATAGATTTAAACATTAAAAAGTATTTCCAATATTCTAGAAGTAAACATGTTTCTAAATTATGAGTTGGAAAATATATTTGTAAATTGTACATAAAGCTGGAAAACCATAAATGAAAAGGCTGACAGATTTGATCAGATAAAAATTTCAAACATCTTTGGGATATAAGATACAGGCATATCTTAGAAATATTGCACATTTGGTTTCAGGCCACTGCAATAAAGTGAATATGGCAATAAGGCAAATAACACAAATCTTTTGGTTTCCAAGTGCATATGAACGTTACGTGTAAACTATACTGTAATATATTAAGTGTGTAATAGCATTGTGTCTAAAAAAATGAACATACTTTAATTAAACATACTCTATTGCTAAATGTAAAGCTCACAATCACTTGAGCCTTCTGTGAGTCACAATCTTTTTGCTGGGGGAAAAGTCCTGCCTGGATGTTGATGGCTACTGACTGATCAGGGTAGTGACTGGTGAAGGCTGAGGTGTCTGTGTAAATTTCTTAAAATAAGACAATAGTGAAGTTTGCTGCATTGATTGGCTCTTTATGGAAGAGTTCTCTGTAGCATGCAATGCTGTTGGCTAGCTTTTTGTGACAGTAGATCCTCTCAAACCCTGCTGCTACTTCATCAACTAATATATTCTAAATCTTTGTTGTCATCTCAGCAACGTCCACAGCATCTTCACCAGGTATAAATTTCACCTCAAGAAACCACTTTCTTTGCTCATTTATAAGAAGCAACTCCTCATTCACTCAAGTTTTATCATGAAATCACAGCGATTCAGTCACATATTCAGACTCCACTTCTAATTCTGGTTCTCTTGCCTATTTCTGCTACATTTGCAATTACTTCTCCACTGAAGTCTTGAACCCTCCAAAGTCATCCCTGAGGATGGTAATCAACTTCTTCTAAATTCCTGACAGTGTTGCTATTTTGACCTCTTTTCATGAATTATGAATGTTCTTATGGCATGTAAAATGGTGAATCCTTTCCAGGAGGTTTTCAATTGACTTTGCCCACCCAGATCCATCAGAGGAATCACTATGTATAAAGACAGATATTGCATTACAACACACATTTCTTAAATACTAAGACTTGTCAGTTGAAATTACTCTTTGATCCACGGGTTTGCTGAATGGATGCTGTGTTAGCAGGCATGGAAATAACATTAATCACCTTGTACATCTCCATCAGAGCTCCTAGATGACTTAGTGTACTGTCAAAAAACAGTAATATTTTGAAAGGATTTTTTTTTCTGAGGAGTAGGTCTCAACATTGAATTTAAAATGTTCAGTAAACCATGCTGTAAACAGACGTGCTATGATCTGGGCTTTATTTTACTTATACAGCACAGGCAGAGTAAACTTAGAATAATTCTTAAGCGCCCCAGGATTTTCAGAATGGTGAGTGAGCATTGGCTTCAAGTGCAAGTCACCTACTGCATTAGCCTCTAACAAGAGACTCAGCCCGTCCTGTGGAGCTTTGGAACCAGGCATTCACTTCTCTCTACCTATAAAAGTTCTAAATGGCATCTTCTTCCAATAAAAGACTGTTTAGTCTACACTTTAAAACTGTTGTTTAGTGTAGCCACTTTCATCAATGATCTTAGTTAGATCTTCTGGACAACCTTCTGCAGCTTCTATATCAGCATTTGCTGCTTCGCCTTGCACTTTAATATTATGAGACAGCTTCTTTCCTTCAACTTCAGGAACCAACACCAGCTAGCTACAAACGTTTCTTATGCAGCTTCCCACATCTTTAAACCTTCATAGAATCGAAGAGAGTGAAGGCCTTGCTCTGGATTAAGCTTGGGCTTAAGGAAATGCTGTGACTGGTTGGATATTCTATCCAGATTACTCATACTTTCTCCATATCAACACTGAGACTGTTCCACTTTCTTATCATTCATGTGTTCACTAGAGCAGTACTTTTAATTTCCTTCAAGAACTTTTTTTTTTGCATTCATAAATTGGCTAATTTTTTGCTGCAACTAGCCTAGTTTTCAGCCTACCTCGGCTTTTGACATGGCTTCCTCACTAAGTCTCATTATTTCTAGCTTTTTATTTAAAGTGAGACACATGTGATGCTTCCTTTAACATGAGCACTTAGAGGCCATTGTAGGATTATTAATTGACTTAATTTCCTCTTTTTTTTTTTTTTTTTTGTCTCAGGAAAGAGGGAGGTCAAGGAGAGGGAGAGAAAGAAATAGGGGAACAGCTGGCCAGTGAAGCAGTCGAAACACACACATTCATTAGGTTTGCCATCTTATACAAACACAGTGTGTGGTGCCATAGACAGTTACACCAGTAACAACAAAGACCATCGTTACCACTGTTCATACTACCATAACAGATGTAATAATAATAATAAAGTTTGAAATGAAAATTTCAAGAATTACCAAAATGTGACAGAGACACAAAGCGAGCACATGTTGTTGGAAAAAGGGCACCAATAAACTTTTTGACACAGGGTTGTCACAAACATTCAATCTGTAAAACTCACAATATCCTCAAAGTACAATAAAGTGAAGTGCAATCAAACGAGATGTCCCTGCACCAAAAAGAAACCTAAAAGAATAACATCAAATATGACAGCACACACGGGCAGCATTTAGTATATGTCATATATAAGTATCCCTGTCATCCTAAAGCATGGGGGAAAAACAAGACAACACAATAGCAAAATATAAGTTCTAGGCACTCATAGAAAAAGAAACACAAATGGCCAATAGCAAATGAAGAATGCAAAAATGCACAAAAAATGAAAGCAATGCAAGATAAAATAAGAATGAAATATAACTTTTTTACAGTTAAGTTGGCAAGATATTAAATGTTTACAATATCTAGTGCATGTCACATTGATTTAAAGGGAAATGTAACAGTTTAAATGTATTCATTTAGATATATAATTCTTAATGCGCTAATAAAGCATAGAAAAAATATGGAAATATGTACAACAAAATTCACAGGGAACATGTATTTTAAAATCAGAAAAAGAAACAGCATAAAGGTGTAATTTGAAAAATACATAATTTGTTATTTTAGAAGGTATAAGAATACAGGGTGAAATATTCTTTTTTTAAAGAAAAAATCTTGCAAAAGGTATCGCTGCTATAATAAATTACCATAAACTTAGTGACAAAAACAACAACAACAACAAATTCCTGGTCTCATAATTCTGTGGGTTGGAAATCTGACATGCATCTCACAGGGCTAAAGTCAAACAAGGTGTCTACAGGGCTTTGTTCTTTTCTGGAGGCCGCAGAGGAGCCTTTTCCAGCAGAAGGCTGCCACATTCTTTAGTTCATGGACCCCTGCATTCATCTCCACATCCAGCTCTATTCTCTCTGACCATTCTTCCAGAGTCACATGTCCCTCTCTCAACAGGAGGAAATGTTCTCTGATTTTAGGGACCAGTGTGATCTTACCTCAAGATCCTTAACTTAATCACATCTTCAAAGTCCCTTTTGCCATGTAAAGTAACAAATTACAGGTTCTAGGAGATAGGACAGGAACATCTTTGTTTCTCTTAGTATAAAACCTTCAAGAATCTTATAGATCTCCTGCATATATCATGGGGATTTCCTCCATTAGACATGAAGCTTCCCCACAGATCATTCCTAGAAATCCACACATCTATTTTTGGATTTTTTTATACTTTAAATTCAGGAATATATGTGCAGGTTTGTTACACAGGTAAATGTGTGTCATGGGTGTTTTGTTGTACAGATTATTTCATCACCCAGGTATTAAGCCTAATACCCATAGGTTATTTTTCCTGATCCCCTCTCTCTTCTAACCCTCTACCCTCATAAAGGACTCCGTGTATGTTGTTTTCCTCTATACGACCATGTGTTCTCATTTCGTTACCACTATAAGTGAGAAAATGTGGTGTTCAGTTTTTTGTTTCTGCATTAGTTGGCTAAGAATAATGGCCTCCAGCTCCATCCATGTCCCTGCAAAGCACATTATCTAATTCTTTTTTCATGGTTGCACAGTATTCCATGGTATATATGGACGACATTTTCTTTACCCAGTCTATCATTGCTGGGCATTTAGGTTGATTCCATGTCTTTGCTATTGTGAATAGTGCTGCAATGAGCCTACATGCACATGTGTCTCTATAATGGAATGATTAATATTCCTTTGTATATAAAGTATATAATATTCTTTATATACTCAGTAATTGCCAAACCATCTTCCACAATAGTTGAACTAATTTACGCTCCCAGCAACAGTGTGTATAAGTGTTCCTTTTTCTCCACAACCTCATTAGTATCTGTTGTTTTTTAATTTTTAATAATAGCCATTCTGACTGATGCGAGATGGTAACTCATTGCGGTTTTGATCTGCATTCTCTAGTGATCAGTGATGTTGAGCTTTTTTCTAATGACTGCTGGCTGCATATATGTCTTCTCTTGAGAAGTATCTGTTGATGTCTTTTGCATACTTTTTAATGGGGTAGTTTGTTTTTTCTTGTGAATTTGTTTAAGTTCCTTACAGATGATGAATTTTAGATCTTTGGTAGATGCATAGTTTGTAAAAATTTTCTCCCATTCTGTAAGTTGCCTGCTTCTTTTGTTGTGCAGAAACTCTTTAGTTTAATTAGATACCATTTGTCAATATTTGCTTTTATTGCAATTGCTTTTGACGTCTTTGTCATGAACTCTTTGCCTGTGCCTATGTCTTGAATAGGTCGTCTTCCGGGTTTTTATAGTTTTGACTTTTACATTTAATTCTTTAATCGGTCTTAAGATAATTTTTGTATATGGTATAAGGAAGGGGTCCAGTTTCAATTTTCTGTATATGGCTTGCCAGTTATCCCAGTACTATTTATTGAATAAGAAATCCTTCTGCCATTGCTTGTTTTTATCACGTTTGTCAAAGATCAGATAGTTGTATGTGTTCGGTCTTATTCTGGGTTCTTTCTTCGGTTCCATTGGGTTATGTGTCTGTTCTTGTACCAGTACCATGTTGATTTGGTTACCGTATTAGTTCATTTTCACACTGTTGATACAGACATACCCAAGACTGGGTAATTTATACAGGAAAAGGGGTTTAATGGACTTACAGTTCCATGTGGCTGGGGAAGCCTCACAATCACGGCAGAAGACAAAAAGATGCAATTCACATCTTACGTGGATGGCAGAGAGATAGAGCTTGCATAGGGAAACTCCTCCTTATAAAACTATCAGATCTCATGAAGACGTATTCACTATCATGAGAGTAGCACAGGAAAGACCAGCCCTCATGATTCAATTACCTGACACTGGGTTCCTCCCACAGCACATGGGAATTGTGGGAGATACAATTCAAGATGAGATTTGGGTGGGACGCAGCCAAACCATATCAGTTAATGTAGCCCTGTAGTACAGTTTGAAGTTGGGTAGCTTTGTTCTTTTTGCTTAAGATTGCCTTCACCATTCAGGCTCTTTTTTGGTTCCATGTGAATTATAAAATAGTATTTTCTAGTTCTGTGAGGAATGTCAATGGTAGTTTAATGGCAATAGCATTGAATTTATAAATTGCTTTGGGCAGTATGGCCATTTTAATGATATTGATTCTTCCTATCCATGAACAGGGAATATTTTTCCATTTTTTGTGTCATCTCTCATTACTTTGAACAGTGGTTTTTAGTTCTCCTTATAGAGGATCTTTTACCTTCTTAATCAGCTGTATTCCTAGGTATTTTACTCTTTTTGTGGCAACACACATCTATTTTTGACTTCTGCTGAGATGGCTGAGGGATCCATGACTCATATGCCTCATTTCTTCAAAGAACTTTTTCTATGAATGAATAACATGACCTTTCACTACTTCCCAGGGAACTGGCAAAAAGTCTTCTTTGTCTCTACCAAGCACACGTCCCTGACAGTGAATCTCCTAATCGTATCACGTTGTCACCTGGATAGGCTGAGAATTTTCTATGTCATCAAGTTTTGATTCTTTTTCGTTTAGCAGCTCTTCCTTCAATTTATCTCTTTCCTCTTGCATTTTACTATAGTTGGCAAAAGACACCACAACACACAATGACCACTGTGTTTGGAAAGCTTCTTAGCTATAGATCCAGAAAGTTCTGCTTTTCACATGAGTACAGGACAGGTCACTATATAATAAGGAGGCCTTTTCCATGTATTCCTTATGCCCTTCTGAGCCCTCCCCAGTTAGGCAGTTAACCTCCATATTTTTACTAACAGTCTGCTCATGATGATCCAGGTTCTCTGTAAGGCAATATAGGCTTTCTCTCCCATCTTTTTCCCTTCCTCCTCAGTCCTCACTAGCACAGTCATTAGCATCCACGTTTCTACTAAGAACTACTCAAGGCAATATAGGCTTTCCCTATCATATTATTTAAAATTCTTCCAGCCTCTATCCATCACCAATCCCAAAGCCACACCAACACTTTCAGGAAGATGTTATAACCACACCCCCACTTCTAAGTACCAAAATCTGTATTACTCTTAATTGCTGCCATAACAAATTATCACAAATTTAGTGATTTAAAGCAATGCAAATGTATTTTTTTCCAGTTATGTCAAGTGAGAAATGTGACATGGGTCTCACTGGCTAAAGTAAATCCTGTCTGCAGGCTGGAAAGGACAACCTATTTCCTTGTCTTTTCAGCATCTAGAGGTCACCCATATTCCTTGGTCCCTTCTTCCATCTTCAAAGCCTGCAACATTACATGTTTTTGATGATTCTTCCACAGCCATATCTTCCTTTCTCCATAACCAGGAAAAGTTCTCTATTCTTTAAGGCCTACAAGATTAGATTGGGCCCACCTACATAATCCAGAATAATCTCCCCATTTTAAGTTCCTAGCTTAATTATATCTGTAAAGTCCCTTTTGCCATCTAAGATAGCAGGTTACAGCTCCAGGGATTAGGAGGTGGACATTTTAGGGAGGCCACCCTTCTATTTATCACAGTATTACAAATAATAACCGAAATAGTAACAATGACAAAAATAAAACTCTGGCATTGAAAACATGTTTGCAACATCAAAAGCAAGTAAATTCGTATTTATTCTTACTTCTTTTCCTCTTGGGTTTGGTACTTTCCAAAGCAGAGTTGCTTCCAGTATCCACAGTATCTAGAAAACAACAACTAGTCGTGAGGAAACAAATTAATAAATAAAAGGTGTAGACCATTTTAGGACAATTTATACTATAGAAGGCTTGAGTTTATAAAGACGTTTGGAAAGTCATTCCTCTCGTCCTTCTAGAAGAACCAAAAACTCACTGAACTGAGGACTAGGAGTCTAGGGTGGGCCCTGGGTCTTCTATCAAAAATACATGCTGCACTAAGAAGACTAGACCTGCAGTCTTCCCTCCTGACAATTAAGTACCAGGATTAATTGTCTTTTGGGTCAGGCCTTTTTAAGGTGCAGCAAAGTGACACTGTTATCTACCAGCAGAAGTTCACTGGGCTAACTTGGGATTCATAGAAAATTGGGTGTAACTTAATATACTAATACAATAAACAAGATAGCTGCTATTTCAAAGAATATCCTTTAAGACATCATCTATATGTAATTAACAGAGCCCATCCTCTTAAATACGACTTTATAATGATCTCTTGCCTCCCTGCACTTCCCCAAAGGCTCAGGTCAAGGAAATGCCGAGAATAGAATTCTGGACAGACTGGAGCACCTGCCTCCACTCTACTGGGGGTCTGTGGGGCCCACTGAGCCACCCCATCCCATGGCCCTCAGGCAGCCTTGGTCACTTTCAGTCCTTGCTTCTGGGCCTCCTGGCACTTCTTCTGAGAAACACATGACACAGGAACCCTTCTCATTTTCACGTGCTAGTTGCTCTGCTCCTGGGCCAAGATTGTGATTTATGAAGACTTTCCATGTGACCCCATGATTCTCTTTTCTGCATTCTTTTTGCTCCCCACTTCTCTACTTTTTCCTCTGAAATCTTCTCCTTTCACCACTCCTCCCAATATTTGACCCTTCCTTTAAGTCTCTTTTATTTCCTCTCCTTTTTCTCCCTGTCATATCTCTGTTCCTGTTTTCACTATTTTTAAGTCATAATTACCTGGTACATCCTCACGTAGCAGGCTAGAAGCAAGCTCTTCTGATTCTTCTTCTTCATTCATTTGGTGATCTTTTAGTTCACTAGATACTAATGAGAAACAAGAAAATGATTGTCCAAGGATCCTGAGACAGTGGCCAGAGAAGAGTTTCCAGTGCTGTCATACTGCACAATGATATTCTGAGCTAAGATGAAGTGCTCTCTGGAAAAAAATATACCTGCTCCAATAATCACACTTAACACATAACAGAGCCATGCTCTCCCCATGTTATGCACCTCATCCTCCCTTTCTCTACTTCTACTTTTGTACTTGTAGTCCTAGAGTAAAGCAAGAAAACTCTTATCATTCCAGAAAACACAAATGTTCTTTGAAAATAGTAAAAAGTAACTATTTAAACTCATCTCAATTGGCCATTGACTACTTATCTCACTAACCACATTTCTGAAAGCCAGTCCATCGGTGGCAGTTCTACATATCTGAAACTCAGCCAGTCAGCAACAGCCCCTTCCACAAAGCCTGCATCAATGGCCAAATGCTAAATTATTCATAAACACTCCTGTTTCTGAAGGTCTGGAGTCCCTGAACAGTATGCTCTCAAAAACTCTATTTAAAAAACCCCGCAGCTTCCTTTTCTATAAAGATTGTGTCTTATAAGCACAGGGCCTCCTCCCACCTGGTGCCTTGCTTAGCAAGGAATAAGTCAGCTTTTAGTTTCAGATAATGAGTGGTAGCCTTGCCCTTCAAAAACTCGAGTTCCTGCCAAGATTATCTTGAAGACTCTTGCTGGGGAGTGTCCTGTGGGCCCCTTGGATCCACAAGCATGAATCTCAGGCCGCCTGTGTCCAGTTCAGGTCACTTTCCTGACCTATTGCCAAGCAAATCTTTCTCAACAACAACTTGAACTCTGACTTGTTTCATTGAGCTCTTAGTTCTGAATTCATCTTATTTAAAGATGGGAATACAATTAGATAGAGTTAGATATTTGGGGTTGGAAGTACAGCGCTTAGCAGATGTTTTCTCAATTAATGTGCATATTTATTGATTACTTCATCTGCTGTTACTTTTCTTTCATCTATTTTTAAAAAGTCTTATCTCTGCTGGGCACAGTGGCTCATACCTGTAATCCCAGCACTTTGAGAGGCTGAGGCAGGCAGATTGATTGAGTTCAGGAGTTCTAGACCATCCTGGGAAATATAGCAAAATCCACCTCTATCAACAAAAAGTCTTATACCATGCGTGTTTGTTTCTGATTTTCCTATGCTTTCTGAATGTTAGAAGATAGTGATCCGAAGCAAAGAGCTGGTGGCCAAGGTCTGATAAGTCCTCAATCCCAGCCAGTCCTCAATCCCAAAACTAATGGATGTGGGCCCATTAGACAGTAACCAAACTGTTCAAAGACGTTTGGTCACACTTGATCTTGGGTCCCTCATCAAAACCTTCATGAGGACACCTAATGTCTTATCAATTTGTAGAAAAAAAAAAACCATTTTGTTTAGTATATAATCTGGAGTCAACTACAATCATGTGATTAATCGTATGTCCTCTTTTCAGTCTCTGCTTCATTCATGTGCAACACACCATTCACACTTAAACCGAATATAGTGGCCTCTTTGCTGTTTGTCATGGGATTGTCTGCCAAAGCCATAATCACCCCCTGACAAAATTTTCACTTCCTCTGTATACTTTCACCATGAATCTCTTACACTTTTCTTCACAACTGTCAAAAATTTCACTAAAGATGACTTTGGCTTACAGTGGGAAATTTTTGACATGTCCAAAATAAGTAACACATTTGACAAGTAGATCTATCAAAGAAGAGAAAAAAAATCACCGAATGTTCTCATGTCTCAACCAGTAACCTGTTACTTTCAGACCATCATCTGAGGAACACTCTTTTCAACAAAACCTCTATAAATGTAATAGATAGGGATTTATTCTGCCAATGGAACTACCAGATTAAGTGTTCAGAAGAAAGATTCATTTTAGAAGTTCCCTGACACATGATCTATGTATAGTTGACCTGAACATTAGTATACTTACACTATGCATGATTTGAGATCTGCAAGTAATAAACAAAATAGGTATACCTCACTTCCCCATACCTCCTAACCAGACAAAGGCAGGTCTCCTGTCTCCCTGTCTCCTTTATCATAATCCTTTTCTTTTGTACGTACATAAAAAATATGCCATAGTTTGTGACCAGCCTGGGCAACATGACCTTCTAAAGGAAGTAGACTGCTCCTGCAGGACCCAGGAGACCCCCCCAAAAGTGTGAGTGTCCCAACTGCAGAAGTGGGAAAGGGAGACTTGACTCTCCTGAAAACACACGCCCACTGGAGAAGCTGAAGGTCTGTTTGCGGGAGAAGTTTCCAACTTTACCTGGAGCTGAGTCAATCTGGAGAGCTGAGTGAAATACAGAGGTAGAGGAAGCAGCAGAAAGGTGCTGGGAGCTCGCTGGGTCCCCTAGCAGGCCATTCCTGCTGGTACCACAGGGCTCCACTGGGAGAGGAGCAGAAGGTAAAACTACACAGGGAGAAAAGTCTCTAGCTGAACTTTGTAACAATTTGAACGGGGTGAGAAGTCTCCTGGCCAGAACTCCAGGGAGGGCGCCAATCCAGTGTACAGACTCCACAGGTGGGGAAGAACCAAGCCCTTTTCTTCTGCAGCTGGGAGGCAGATAGTCTGGGGCAGATTTTCAAGCCTGGAAATGATCTGGTGGCTGTTGAGGGGGACATGGTGGGAGTGAGTCAGGTACTTTGGTTTACATGGGAGCTGGGTGAGGCCTGTGACTGCCAGCTTTCCCCCACTTCCCCAACAACCTTGGATGACTCAGCAGAAGCAGCCATAATCCTCCCAGGTACAAAACTCCAGTGACATGATAATCTCACCCCCATCCCTCACAGCAGCTGCAGCAAGATCCGCCCAAGGCCCAAGGAGAGTCTTAGGGCAGATACACACAGCCCCTCCCCAACCTGATAATCCTTCCCTGTCCATACTGGTAGCTGAAGAAAAAGGGCATATATCTTAGGAGTTCTAGGGCCCCACCCATCACTGGTTACTCCCCATAATACCACAGCTGATGCTCCCTGGAAAGCACCACCTCCTGGCAGGAGGCCAACCAGCACAAAAATAGAGCATTAAACCACCAAAGCTAAGGACCCCAACAGAGTCCATTGCACCCCCATCACCTCCAACAAAACAGGCACTCATATTCATGGCTGAGAGACCCATAGATGATTCACATCACAGGACTCTGTGCAGATAGCCCTCAGTACTAGTCTAGAGCCAGGTAGACTCGCTGGGTCACTAGACCCAGAAGAGAGACAACAATCACTCCAGTTTGGCTCACAGGAAGCCACATCCATAAGAAAAGAGGGAGAGTACTACCTCAAGGGAATACCCCATGGGACAAAAGAATCTGAACAATAACCTTCAGCCCTAGACCTTCCCTCTGACAGAGCCTACCCAAATGAGAAGGAACCAAAAAACCAACCCTGGTAATATGACAAAACAAGGCTCTTCAACACTCCCCCAAAATCACACTAGTTTACCAGCAATGCATCTGAAACAAGAAGAAATCCCTGATTTACCTGAAAAAGAATTCAAGAGGTTAGTTATTAAGCTAATCAGGGAGGGACCAGAGAAAGGCAAAGCCCAACTCAAGGAAATTTAAAATGTGATACAAGAAGTGAAGAGAGACATATTCAAGGAAACAGCTTAAAAAACAATTAAAAATTCAGGAAACTTTGGACACACTTTTGGAAATGTGAAATGCTCTGGAAAATCTCAGCGATAGAATTGAACAAGTAGAAGAAGGAAATTTAGAGCTCAAAGACAAGATCTTCAAATTAACCCAATGCAACAAAGAAAGTAAAAAGAATAAGAAAATATGAACAAAGCCTCCAAGAAGTCTGGGATTATGTTAAATGACCAAACCTAAGAATAATCGATATTCCTGAGGAAGAAGAGAATTCTAAAAGCTTGGAAAACATATTTGGGGGAATAATCAAGGAAAACTTCCCTGTCTTTATTAGAGACCTAGACATCCAAATATAAGAAGCACAAAGAACACCGGGGAAATCATCACAAAAATATATTTGCCTAGGCACATTGTCATCAGGTTAACCAAAGTTAAGACAAAGGAAAGAATCTTCTTTTTTTTTTTTATTTAATTTTATTTTTTTTTTAAAGATGGGGTTTCACCATGTTGGTCAGGCTGGTCTTGAACTCCTGACCTCAGGTGATCCACCCGCCTTGGCCTCCAAAGTGCTTGGATTACAGGCGTGAGCCACCATGCCTGGCCTGAAGGAAAGAATCTTAAAACCTGTGAGACTAAAGTACCAGTTAACCTATAAAGGAGAACCTTATCAGATTAACAACAGATTCTCAGCAGAAACCCTACAAGCTAGAAAGGTTTGAGGCCTTATCTTCAGCCTCTTCAAACAAAACAATTAACAGACAAGACTTCTGTGTCCAGCAAAACTAAGCATAATATATGAAGGAAAGATAGCGTCTTTCAGACAAACAAATGCTGAGAGAATTCACCATTACCAACCCACCACTACAAGAACTGCTAAAAGGAGCTCTAAATCATGAAACAAATCCTAGAAACGCATCAAAACAGAACCTCTTTAAAGCATAAATCACACAGGACCTATAAAACAAAAATACAAGTTAAAAACTAAAAACAAGAACAAAAAAAATCAAAGTACATAGGCAACAAAAAGCACAATGAATGCAATGGTACCTCACAGTTCAATACTAAAAGTGATTGTAAATGGCCTAAATGCTCCACATAAAAGATACAGAACCACAAAACCGATCACCAACCATCTGCTGCCTTCAGGAGACTCACCTAGCACATAAGGACTCACATCAACTTAAAGTAAAAGGGTGGGAAAAGGCATTTCATGCAAAAAGACACCAAAAGCAAGCAGGGGTAGCTATTCTCACATCAGACAAAATAAACTTTAAGGCAAAAGCAGTTAAAAGAAATAAGGAAACGGCTGGGCACGGTGGCTCATGCCTGTAATCCCAGCAGTTTGGGAGGCCGAGGCAGGTGGATCACGAGGTCAAGAGATCGAGACCATCCTGGTCAACATGGTGAAACCCCATCTCTACTAAAAATACAAAAAATTATCTGGGCATGGTGGTGCATGCCTGTAATCCCAGCTACTCAGGAGGCTGAGGCAGGAGAATTGCCTGAACCCAGGAGGCAGAGGTTGCGGTGAGCCGAGATCACGCCATTGCACTCCAGCCTGGGTAACAAGAGTGAAACTCTGTCTCAAAAAAAAAAAAAAAAGAAAGAAAAAGAAATAAGGAGGGACATTATATAATGGTAAAAAGCCTTGTCCAACAGCAAAATATCACAATTCTAAACATATATGCACCTAACACTGGAACTCCCAAATTTATAAAACAATTACTAATAGACCTAAGAAATGAAATAGCAACACAATAATAGTGGGGAACTTCAATACTCCACTGACAACACTAGACAGGTCAGCAAGACAGAAAGTCAACAAAGAAACAATGGATTGAAACCATACCGTGGAACAAACGGATTTAACAGATATATACGGAACATTTCATCCAATAACTGCAGACTATACATTCTATTCAACAGTGCATAGGACTTTCTCCAAGATAGACCATATGATAGGCCGTAAAATGAGCTCTTAATAAATTTTAAAAAATCTAAATTATATCAGGCACTTTCTCAGACCACAGTGAAATAAAAGTGGAAATCAACCCCAAAAGAAACCTCCAAAACCATGCAAATACATGTAAATTAAATAAACTGCTCCTGAATGAGCACTGAGTCAAAAACGAAATCAAGATGGAAATTAGAAAATTCTTCAAACTGAATGACAAAAAGCCTGCAACTGAATGACAGTGAAAACCTCTGGGACACAGCATAGGTGGTCCTAACAGGAAAGTTCATAGACCTAAACACCTATGTCAAAAAGACTGAAAGAGCACAAACTGACACTCTAAGGTCACCCCTCAAGGAACTAGAGAAACTAGAGAACAAACCAAGCCCAAACCCACCAGAAAAAAGGGAATAGCCAAAATCAGAACAGAACTAAATGAAATTGAAACAAAAAAAGACAAAAGATAAATAAAACAAAAACTGGTTCTTTAAAAAGATAAATAAAAATAATAGTCCATTGGCAAGATTACAGCCAAGAGAAGAGAAAATCCAAATAACCTCACTAAGAAATGAAACAGGAGATATTACAACTGACACCACTGAAATACAAAAGATCATTCAAAGCTACTATGAATACCTTTATAGGCATAAACTAGAATACCTAGAAGAGATGGATAAATTCCTGGAAAAATACTGAAGAGGGAGACCCAGGCATCTCAGATCAACTTCCCTTTTCCTAAGACTATAAACTTCCCCTTTTCATTCCTAAGACTGCAAACTGAAACCCTTTTCATATGTAATTCCTAAGACTGTAAACGGAAACCCTTTTCATATGTAATTCCTAAGACTTTAAACTGAAACCCTTTTCATATGTAATTCCTAAGACTGTTAACAGAGACCCTTTTCATGTGTTATGCTATAAACCTAAGATTCTTCCACGTGTAGCATCTAAAGAATAAGCCTCTATAAAGAAGGAACCTTCCTTTGTCAGGTGAGCTTGGATATTAGGCAAATATGCCACCTGGCTCCTGATCGGAATAAACTCCTTCCTCCAATATTTGGTGTCTGAGAGATCTGTTTCCCACGGCCGCTCCTGCAACGATATAACCCTCTTAGCATAAATCAGGAAGAATTATATACCCTGAACAGACGAATAACATGCAGTGAGACTGAAATGCTAATTTTAAAATTACCAACAAAAAAAATGTCCAAGATCAGACGGATTCACAGGAGAATTCTACCAGACATTCAAAGAATTGGTAGCAATCCTTTTGACACTATTCCACAAGACAGAGAAAGAAAGGACTCTCCCTAATTTGCTCTGTGAAGCCAGCATCACCCTAATACCAATACCAGGAAAGGACATAACCAAAAAAGAAAATTACAGACTGATATCCTTGATGAACATAGATGCTAAAATCCTTAACAAAATACTTGCTAACCGAATCCAAGAACATTTCAAAAATATAATCCACCATGATCAACTAGGTTTCATAGCAGGGATACAGGGATGGTTTAAGATAGGAATGGTTTAACATACACAAGTCAATAAATGTGATACACCACATAAACAGAATTAAAAAGAAAAATCACACAATCATTTCAATCGATGTAGAAATGCACTTGACAAAATCCAACATTTCTTCATGATTAAAAACTCTCAGCAAAATCAGCATCTATAACAAACCCACAGTCAACATAATACTAAATAGGGAACTGTTGAAAGCATTCCCTCTGAGAACTGGAACAATTCAAAGATGCCCATGCTCACCACTCCTCTTCAACATAGTGCTGGAAGTCCTAGCCAGAGCAATCAGACAAGAGAAAGAAATACAGGGCATTCAAATCAGTAAGCAGGAAGTCAAACGGCTGAAGATAAGATTGTTTACCTTAAAAACCCTAATGACTCCTCCAGAAAGCACCTAGAACTCTCAGCAAACTTACACAAGAGTAGAAAATCAAATACCGCATGTTCTCACTCACAGGCGGGTGTTGAACAATGAGAATATATGGACACAGGGAGGGAGCAGTACACACGGAGGTCTGTTTGGAGGAAATAGGGGAGGGACAGTGAGGGGTGGGGAGTTGGGGAGAGATAGCATGGGGAGAAATGCCAGATATAGGTGAAGGGGAGGAAGGCAGCAAATCACACTGCCATGTGTGTACTTATGCAACAATCTTGCATGTTCTTCACATGTACCCCAAAACCTAAAATGCAATAAATAAAAATGTAGTCATGGAAAAAAAAAAAAAAAGATTTCAGCAAAGTTTCTGGATACAAGATTAATGTACAAAAATCAGTAGCCGTTCTACACACCAACAGTGACCAAGTGGAGAATCAAATCAAGAACTCAATCCATTTTACAATAGCTGCAAAAAATAAAATACTTAGGAATACACCTAACGAAGGAGTTGAAAACCTCTACAAGGAAAACCACCAAACACTCCTGAAAGAAATCACAAATGACCTGAAAAAAATGGAAATACATCCCATGTTCATGCATGGGTAGAATCAATATTGTGAAAATCATACTGCCAAAAGCAATCACAAACTCAATGCAATTCCCATCAAAATACCACCATCTGCCTCGCAAAATTAGAAAAAACAGTTCTGAAATTCATATGTAACCAAAAAAGAGTCCACAAAGCAAGACTAAGCAAAAATAACAAATCTAGAGGCTTCATATTACCTGATTTCAAACTATACTATAAGGCCATAGTCACCAAAACGGTGTGGTACTGGTACAAAAATAGGCACATAAACCAATGGAACAGAATAACCCAGAAATAAACCCAGTACTTATAGCCAACTGATCTTTGACAAAGCAAAGAAAACATAAAGTGGGGAAAGGACACCCTATTCAACAAATGCTGCTGGGATAATTGGCAAGCCACATATAGAAGAATGAAACTGGATCCTCATCTCTCACCTTATACGAAAATCAACTCAAGATGGATCAAGGACTTAAATCTAAGACCTAAAACTATAAAAATTATAGAAGATAACATCAAAGAAATCATTGTATACATTGGCTTAGGTAAGGTTTTCATTACTAAGAACCCAAAAGCAAATGCAAGAAAAACAAAGATAAATAGCTGGGACTTAATTAAACCTAAGAGCTTTTGGATGGCAAAAGAAACAGTCAGCAGAGTAAAGAGACAACCCACAGAGTGGGAGAAAATCTTCACAATCTATATGTCTGACAAAAGACTAATAACCAGAATTTACAATGAACTCAAACAAATCAGTAAGAGAAAAACAAATAATCCCATCAAAAAGTGGGCTAAGGACATGAATAGATGATTCTCAAAATGGCCAATGAACCTATGAAAAAATGCTCAACATCAGCAATGATAAGGGAAATGCAAATCAAAACCACACAGTAGACGTTGGTGTCGATGCAGTGACCAGGAAACACTTCTACACTGCTAGCGGGAATGCAAACTAGTACAGCCACGATGGAAGACAGTGTGGAGATTCCTTACAGAACTAAAAGTAGAACTACCATTTGATCCAGCAATCCCACTACTGGGTATCTACCCAGAGGAAAATAAGTCATTATCCGAAACAGATACTTGTACACGCATGTTTATAGCAGCACAATTCACAATTGCGAAATCATAGAACCAACCCAAATGCCCATCAATCAATGAGTGGATAAAGAAACTGGATAAAGATATATATGACACATAATACTATGAAGACCTGAAAAGGAATAAACAGCATTTTGAGACGGAGTCTCACTCTGTCACCCAGGCTGGAATGCAGTGGCATGATCTCGGCTCACTGCAACCTCCGCCTCCCAGGTTCAAGCAATTCTCCTGCCTTAGCCCCCACTAGTAGCTGGGATTACAGGCATGTGCCACCACACCTGGCTTTTTTTTTTTTTTTTTTTTTTTTTTTTTGAGACGGAGTTTCGCTCTTGTTACCCAGGCTGGAGTGCAATGGTGCGATCTCGGCTCACCGCAACCTCCGCCTCCTGGGTTCAGGCAATTCTCCTGCCTCAGCCTCCCGAGTAGCTGGGATTACAGGCACGCACCACCATGCCCAGCTATTTTTTTTGTATTTTTAGTAGAGACGGGGTTTCACCATGTTGACCAAGATGGTCTCGATCTCTTGACCTTGTGATCCACCCACCTCGGCCTCCCAAAGTGCTGGGATTACAGGCTTGAGCCACCGCGCCCGGCCTTTTTTTTTTTTTTTTTTTTTTTTTTTTTTTTTTAAGTAGAGGCGAGGTTTGGCCATATTGGCCAGGGTGGTCTCAAAGTCCTGAACTCAGGTGATCCATCCACCTCGGCCTCCAAAAGTGCTGAGATTACAGGCATCAGCCAGTGCATCTGGCCTGGAGACTATCATTCTAAGTGAAGTAACTCGGGAATGGAAAACCAAACATCATATAGTCTCACTGATATGTGGGAGCTAAGCTATGAGGACACAAAGGCGTAAGAATGATGCAGTGGTGCCAGGCGCGGTGGCTCACGCCTGTAATCCCAGCACTTTGGGAGGCCGAGGCGGGTGGATCACGAGGTCAAGAGATCGAGACCATCCTGGTCAACATGGTGAAACCCCGTCTCTACTAAAAGTACAAAAAATTAGCTGGACATGGTGGCCCATGCCTGTAATCCCAGCTACTCAGGAGGCTGAGGCAGGAGAATTGCCTGAACCCAGGAGGCGGAGGTTGCGTTGAGCCGAGATTGCGCCATTGCACTCCAGCCTGGGTAACAAGAGCGAAACTCCTCCTCAAAAAAAAAAAAAAAAAAAAGAATGATGCAGTGGTCTTTGGGGACTTGGGGGGAAGAGTGGGAGGGAGCCAAGGGATAGAAGACTATAAATATGGTGCAGTGCATACTGCTCACATTATGGGTGAACCAAAATCTCACAAATCACTGCTAAAGAATTTACCCACGTAACCAAATACCACCTGTACCCCAATAACTTATGAAAAAATATAAATAAATAAATAAACAAACAGGCCATGCTCTAGGGGTATCACTTCAGAACATGACAGACATCAAAGGGCCATTGCTAGTAGCCACAGCTCACCCTAGTTGTCTCAAAGCAACTGCAGGTAACTGCATTAGTCCATGCTTCTGGAGATTTTGTACTTGGATTGTCTTGAACTCTATTCCCATTTAGGAAAAAAAAAAAAAAAAAAAAAAGTGCAGCTTGCTACACTCACTTAATTTCACATAGACACATTCTTTGAGGCTGAAGCAAACATGATTGACTTTCAATGTGAAAACAAAATATATAAATTATTCTTGGAGTTATTTCTAAACAGAACTAATATCAAAATCATCTGTTTTTAAAATATATAACTCATCAAATGAATCTTTGGCCAACAATTGTTCGAGAACAATGTTAACAGCACGTGTGGGAAAGCTATGTTTTTCAGGATTTGACATTTTCAGTGATCAAGAATTACTATATTTTATAAATGGAAATACCACTACTAAAACCAGAATGCTATAAATAGAAGAATGTCTTTTGTTTCCAAAGTCATAATAAAAGCGAGCTACTTCATGCAAACTTACTTGGCATAAACGCTGCAGCCACAAATGTGTCTGGCAAGTATTCTTGGGGCAAACGGGAATTAAATTTGATAGTATTGCAAGCAACACAATTCTATTGCCAATTAAAAACACTCCACAGTTGTCTGTCATTCAATTGCCATATTATTAAACATCATTACTTTTTCTTATATCATCCTCCACAAGGATAAAACTCTCAATCCAGCAACTCTATAATGCCTACTCAATGAAGGGAAATCCTAGGAGTCCGTTTCCAGTGTTGTCTTCCAGAAAAGACATCTTGGATGGGGACAATGCTTGATGGTGCCTCCTGCAGCTTTAGATGAGAGATTTCCTACAGGGGAGACTGAGAATGGAAAGTTCCTACACTTCTAGGAAAACTCATTATTATTTAGGCATATGGACAATAACAACCAGAATTGTCCCAATTAATCAACAATAGCTTCTGGCCAGTACACAGGTGGCCTCCAAAAGCCAGCAAACTATTCACTTCCCCATGCTTCTGAAACTCACCCAATCAGTGACAGCCACACTCCAGTGACCCTGCTTTCACTAAAGCTCAACTAACCACTAACAAATCTCACTTCTGAAGGCTGCCAATCACTGAGATCAGATCCACCCTTCCACAAACATTCTCTGTTCAGAGAAACTGGCCCACAAGCACAACTGTCCCTTAATTGAACAATAAATTCAGCCTTTTGTTTGCTATTAAGTAATAGCCCTTCTTTTTTTTTTTTTTTTTTCTTCTGAGATGGAGTCTTGCTTTGTCACCAGGCTGAAGTGGGCAGTGGTGTGATCTTGGCTGATTGCAACCTCCACATCCCAGGTTCAAGCAATTCTCTTGTTTCAGCCTCCTGAGTAGCTGGGACTACTGTTGTGCATGACCACACCCAGCTAATTTCTGTATTTGTAATAGAGATGGGGTTTTGCCACGTTGGCCAGGCTGGCCTCGAATCCTGACCTCAAGTGATCCACCTGCCTCAGCCTCCCAAAGTGCAGGGATTACAGGCGTGAGCCACCATGCCCAGCCTAAGTGGTAGCCCCTTCTACTAGTGATACTTTTTTACTGTTACCCTATGGAGGCATCTGTAGTTCTCCTCAGCTTTCTGGACTTTCTCTTCTTAACATCTCCCCTCCCTTACTATTTGTCTCTTTTTTCTTCAGTGATGTGCACATATACTTTTCATATTGCCCCTCTGTTTCTCTTTTCTGGCTCTATTTTTTTTTTTTTTTTTAGCTCCTATCTCGTATTGTAGATTACATTCAAGTATTTTCCAACTCTTGATGATGTTTCCTCTCCCTAATATTTCGTTATTTGTTAAATAAAAGTGTCTTTCCATTGAACCCTGGTAGAGTCTATTGGATTCCCAAAATCCCTTTGGACTTCCACACTGGACTCAAGACCATAGGACCCCACCCCAAACCATGCCAGCCTCACAGAACTGGAAGCCTATAAAGAGTCATCCAGAACACCAGTCTCTGCTCTTGCTTTTTTCTTGGGTCTTATCAAACACACATGTCACATGCATGTCTGTGTTTCTGGCTCCTCAAAACACAGTAACAACCCTTCCCTATCTAAGTTTTGAGGATTTTGTGAGTAAAAGTATAAAACTTATCAGAGTACTCTGAAAATACACTGCAGGATCCAATGACATAATGGAAAGTACTGGTCAAAAATAGCATTTAGTTCCATAATAGCTGATCTGAATTCTGCCAATTAGACGGTAAAATACCATTTCTCTGAAGAGGTTTTGTTAAGTTTGTGAAAAAAAGATTAAAAAGTATCTACAGCAGAGGAAAGATATCCTTTTTTATTTCCATAGAGGGAGTAAGAATTGAAATTTTATATGAATTCAAATATTAGTATTGATAGCTATAAAAAATAAAGGCAAAAGAGCATTGCTTCCTCCTAGCATATTTCTGACCTTTACTTCACCTATATAATAGGATTACCCAGTTTGCCTCCCCCCATCTTAAGGTTTTGTGAGGGTATCAGGTCTTATTTGGTAAAATATTTTAATAGTGTAGTACTAAAAGTAATGAGAATATAAAGGAGAGAACACATTGCCTTGCCATGGCATATTTCGACTACCACTTGAATATCTGAACACATATGTTCAAACAATAAAACTCATTCTGCTAAACACTAACTTGTGTATAAAGATTCCTCCCTGCATTTCCCAAAAGATCCATGTACAGAAAACGTGAAAAATCTTAGGATTAATTGGATCCTTTCATTGTGAAGTATACGCAAAAGAAAATCAATCAGGAAACACAACCTTCAAATTCAAACTCGTGACACTCTGCAGCCCAGGGCCAGAAATCCTCCCCTTCCTTAGCTGACCCACATCTTGCTAGGGAGCTAGAGGCTTCCTGGGGCTCTTCTCCGTCACACATTTCCGAGCAGTCATCGCTGCCCTCTGCAGAAAGGAATAAAATCCTTCAGAGGTCTCAGTATAAAACCAACAAGAAACCATGAAGAGAAAATTTAGTGAAGATGTGGGAAACTGAAGTATCTCCTAGGTGGGGCTGTCACCAGCCCAGGCCCTCCTGGTCTGCCCTTTGGGTTCACCCAGCCTGCAGCTGGACACACTCCAGTCGCTGTCTCTAAGGCTGAGAAGCAACTACTAGCTCACTTCCTCCCTGGACTCCTCACTCTCTCTCCTTCTCCCCCTCCCCCTTTCCTCTACACATTTCCTCTGTCTCTGCCCTGGTTTCCTGCGGCCAGTGGCTCCAGGTGCTTCTCTTTGTTTCTATGTGTTTCTGTCCCCTTCTCTGCTCCTGCCTCTTTCTCTGGCACCCCTGACTCTGCTCTTTATTACTTTTCCTGATCTCATTTATTTCCTTGTTTACCCTCTTTCTCATACTGGGCACTAGGAAAGACATTCCTAGAATAAGAGAAATGAACGAGATAAGGAAGGGGATCAGGAGCAGAGAGGGCCAAGGCAACACCACATGGTATAGGGAAGCATGGCTCAAGAGCCCACACAGAAAAGAAAGATCAGATCATTGCAGCTCTTGAAACAAATTGATGCCATTAGTAGAGATGAGACAGATGATATGGGCTGGGGTCCCACGATGGGTGGAAGCCGCAGAAATCCACAGGAAGGATAACTCATCTAATCCTGTGCAACAAAAACCACCACGTCTAAGGGAATAAGAAAACGATCTGATTGATATCTTGCAACTAACAACTGTGCTAAAGCAGAGAAAATGAGTCTGATGAGTACAGGCACAAACAGGACCTTCGTCCCGTTACTGAGAGAGCGAACCCTGGAGAAGGAGGAGTTTCTCGGTTCAGTAGAGGTGTTGGTTTCTACTGTGAAGTGTTCAGTTCCTAAAAGACATTGCAGTGGAGAAGGTCCCATGATAAATGTCTTCAGGTACATGGATGGAAGAGCTTGGAAGGCAGGTCTGCCTAACAGACATGTATTAAAGACTTGAGAATCATTCCACTACCTGAGCAGATGAGATTGCAGGCAAAAAAATTCTTACCCTCTGAGTATGCTTGTGTGCCACTCTCTACCTACAGGGACCTTAATCAGAAAACGCACTATTGACACAAGCACCGTTTGCTGGAAGCTGCTGCTGTCTAGTGACTGACTTCAGCTCCACAGGCCCTGGGCCTGCGCCTTTCCTCTGACAATAGTTTGCACTCTTTATAGGTTCTTTAAGTATTTTGATCTGTCTCTTGCTCTGCATAGTTTCCTCTGTGCTTCCTTCCTACACTGATACTGTTATTTGTATAATTTTCTCTCCGTATCTTATTTCTAATGGAGATCATCCTCTTTTACTTTCTCTTTTTCTGTCTCTGTTTCTTTGGGTTTTACCTTACCCTCTTAGATGCCTGTAAAATGTCCATGACTTTATATATTGTCCTCATTCTCAAAGAGCTCATTGCCCAGGTTGAAAAAGTTCTTCTGTTTACACAGGGGCTGTAAAACCAGAGACCCTTTGCTTGTCAGCTGGGTGCCAGTGGTCTCTCACATGACTTTCCTCAATTGCAAATATTCAATTGTTCATAAAACTTATGTCTGTGTTCCTGATACTTCTGGAAGTAGGCTGAAAACAACCTCCCTGCCTCAATTGCCATAACCTGATGATATTCAGGTTTACTGTGTGTTTAATAACATCACCCAGGTACTCCTTCTCTGGTGGCCCCAGCCTACCCCTGGCATACTCTGTCTCTCTACATCTCCATGCAGGAATATGGTTTCCATTCAGGGGCTCAGCTTACCTTGATTCTTTGTCTCTCTCAGTTTTCAAAAAGGCTCTACAGAAAATTGACATAATTCCATCTGTATGTATGGGAATGTGAAGAGAAGGGTAGGATGGGAGAAAGGGAAACCTTTTTTCCATGCCAACTAGAAAACAAAGATGTTCTGAAATATCTAAACACTTAAATCAGAATTACCTTCTCCTTCACCCGGTAGTAGACCAAGCCTTTTCTCTGGTTCTCCTTCATTAGTGATTTGGGGAGTGTTTAGCGCAAACGTCTCTGCAGAGCAACAAGAAATGGACAAACCACAGAGGGTAACTTGGATACAGACCTCGGTGCATTTATGCTAAGATGGACAAAGGCTCAGAGCCACCCACGTCTGGTTCCGCCTTCTCTATATCTTGCTGCATCTCCTCTTTCTCCTTCTCTCTAATTCTCAGTGTCCTCCCCACAGTTCTGCCTCCACACAGTTCCCTCCCAGCTGGGCAGCTCTTGGATTGTCTGGTCTTCTCTCCAACTGCCTCCTTCTGCCTCCTGTTTCTATTTTTTTTTTTCTTTTTCAGTGACACCGTATCCCCTTTCTCTTATTTCTTTAGCTCTTATTCTAGATCCCTCCTATCCCAAAGGGCAGGCTCTATGCTGTCTTGCCATGACTTCCCTTCCCTCCCACTAGCATTTTTTTTTCCCTTAAAGTTTTGTATTGGTCCCTGCTCCACTGCTCCAGGAACCTGCAGAACTCCTTGGGCTTCTTTCTGTCCTGACCCCGTGACCCTGCACTGACCACCCAGCTGGCCTTGCACAAGCATCACCCAGTGACATACCCAGGACACTGGTGCCCACTCTTCCTTTTCCACTTTGCCTTTGCGAAAATATCCTACTTGCATTTCTGTGCTTTATTTCCCAGTCTATAAAATAGAGGTTTAGCTGTTTGCCTACTGACATTTAAGTTTTTGTGAGGGTAAAGGCTCTTGTGCAATCTGGTAATCTGACATACACTGTCAGAAACCTAGACCACTTGGTCTCCCACCCCATGTCATCACTCTCATTTTCACCCCTGACACATTTCTCTGCTTCTTCTGTTTCTACCTCTGTCTCTTGCCAAGGACTCTCTGGGTACTTCTCTTCGTCTTGGTTCTTTACCTGGAACTGTTTCTGCCTCCCTCGTGTCCCTCTTGCATCCCTGGTCCTGTGCTTTGTGTCCTTGCCCCACTTTATACCTATGAAAACATGTGACAGTATGCACTTACATCTTCACACACCTTTACGTAGTGCTACTCTATGAAGGCTACTGGGCTTCTCTTAGACTCTCTGGACTTTTCTTCCAAACATTTCCCCACCCTGACTATCTGTCTCTTCCTCCTTCAGTGATGTGCTACATCTACTTTGCAAATTCCATCTCTGTTTATTTTCTCTGGCTCTATTTTTCTGGATCTTTCCTACCTTGTATAGTAGATTACAGTTACATATTTTCTAACTCTCAATAATTTTTCCACTCCTCTCCTTAAACTTTCTTTATTTGTTAATAAGCATCTCTCTCCATCAAACCCTGGTAGACTCTCGCAGGTTCCTAAAAGCCCTTTGGGTTTCCACAGTGAACTCAGACCATGGGACTCCACCCCAACCCCTGCCAGCCTCACAGAATGGCAAGGAGTCATCCAGGACACTGGTCTCTGCATTTCCTTCTTCTTGGGTCTTATCAGACACCTGTGTCTCATGCATTTCTGTGTTTCTGGCTCCTCAAAACAACAATAACAGCACTTTTCCGCCTAAGTCTTGAGGTTTCCAAGGGTAAAAGTGTAACAATTATCAGAGTACTCTAAAAACACACTGCAGGATCCAATAACATAATGTAGAGTATTGATCAAAAATAGCATTTAGTCTCATAAAGAGTTCATCTGAGTTCTGTCAGTTAAATGGCAGGATACTATTTCTCTGAAGGCTTCATCAAGTCTGTAATAAAATGATTAAAAGTATCTACCAGCAGAGGAATAAAAGCTTTTTCATTCCCATAGAAGAAATGAGTGAGACTAGAATTTTAAATTCAAATAATAGTATTGATAGTGATGAAAAATAAAGGCAAAACAGCACTTTTTCCTCCTATCATATTCTGACCTTTATTTTTTCATCTATAAAATAGGATTACCCAGTTTTCCTGCCCCCATCTTAGGGTTTTGTGAGGGTATCAAGAGACCTGATCCAGTAAAATATTTTAATGCTTTAGTATTAATAGGCAGGAGAATATGAAGGAGAGAACACATTGCCTTGTGTTGACATAATCCAATTACCACATTATATCTAAACACATGTTTTCAAACAATAAAACCCATTCTGTTCAACACGGACTCTTGCATAAAGGATTCCTCTCTGCATTTCCCAAACAATCCATGTATAGAAAATGCGAAAAATCTGAGACTTAATTGAATTCTTTCACTGTGAAGTATACTCAGGGGAAAATCAACCAGGAAACACCAGCTCTGAATTCAACCTCTTGACACTCTGCAGCCCAGGGCCAGAAATCCTCGCCTTCCTTACCTGACCCACATCTTGCTAGGGAGCTAGAGGCTTCCTGGGGCTCTTCTCCATCACACATTTCCAAACAGTCATCACTGCCCTCTGCACAGAAAGAAAAGAAATCCCTCAAGAAATTATGAAGAGAAAACTTAGTGAAGATGTGGGAAGCTGAAGCATCTCCTAAGTGAGGCTGTCCCCAACCCAGGCCTCCCTCCTGGTCTGCCCTGTGGGTGGGTGCCCTGTGGCCCGTAGGCGGACACACACCAGTCACTGTCTCTAAGGCTGAGAAGCATCCACCAGCTCACTTCCTCCCTGGACTCCTCACTCTCTCTCCTTCTCCCCCTCCTCCTTTCCTCTGCACATTTCCTCTGTCTCTGCCCTGGTTTCCTGCGGCCAGTGGCTCCAGGTGCTTCTCTTTGTTTCTATGTGTTTCTGTCCCCTTCTCTGCTCCTGTCTTTTTCTCTGGCATCCCTGACTCTGCTCTTTACTACTTTTCCTGATCTCATTTATTTCCTTGTTTACCCTCTTTCTCATACTGGGCACTAGGAAAGACATTCCTAGAATAAGAGAAATGAACGAGATAAGGAAGGGGATCATGAGCAGAGACGGCCAAGGCAACACCACATGGTATAGGGAAGCATGGCTCAAGAGCCCACACAGAAAAGAAAGATCAGATCATTGCAGCTCTTGAAACAATTGATGCCATTAGTAGAGATGAGACAGTTGATATGGGCTGGGGTCCCATGATGGGTGGAAGCCGCAGAAATCCACAGGAAGGATAACTCATCTAATCCTGTGCAACAAAAATCACCACGTCTAAGGGAATAAGAAAATGATCTGATTGATATCTTGCAAATAACAATTGTGCTAAAGCAGGAAAAAATGAGCCTGATTATTACAAGAGCAAACAGGACATTCATCCCTTTACTGAGACAGCTAACCCTGGAGGAGGGGGAGTTTCTAGGTTCAGTGGAGGTATTGGTTTCCATTTAGGATGTGTTCCATTCCTGACAGATACTAAAATGGACAGATTCCTGGTATAAATGTCTTCAGGCACATGAATGGCAGGGCTTGGAAGGCAGGTCTGCCTAGCAGACATGTACATGAGAATCATTCTACTACCTAAGCAGATGAGACTGGGGAAAGAGTATTCTTACCCTCTGAGTATGTTTCCATCCCACTCTCTACCTAGGGGGACCTGGATCGGAGAACTCACTATTGGCAGAGGTGCCCTTTGCTGGAAGCTGCTTCTATCTAGTGACTCTGACTTCTGCTCCACAGGCCCTGGCCCTGCTCCTTTCCTTGAACAATCTTTTTCACTCTTCATGGGTTCTTTAATTATTTTGATCTGTCTCTTTCTCTGCATAGTTTCCTGTGTGCTTCCTTCTCATGTTGCTGTTATTATTATGTTTGCTGCCATTTGTATAATTTTCTTTTATTTTTCTCCTTGAGGTTATCTCCTTTCTATGTGTCTTCTATTTTCTCCTTTTCTGTCCATTCCTTTGGGTTTTATCTTACGTTTCTGGATGCCGGTAAAATCTCCATTATGTTATAGACTTTTCTCATTCTCAAAGTTCTCTTCTCCCAGCTTGGAAAAGTTCTTCTGTTTACGCAGGGGCGATGGCACCACAGATCCTTCCCTTGTCAGCTGCATCTTAAGGGTCTCCCACATGACTTCGCTCAGTTGCAAGACTTCAGTCATTCCCAAAACATGTCTGTGCTCCAGATCCTTCTGGAAGTAGGCTGAAAACATTCTCCCCTGCCTCAGTTGCCATAACCTGCTGATATTTAGGTTTAATGTGTAATAACGTCACTGAGGCACTTCTTATCTGGTGCCCTCAGCCTACCGCTGGCATATTCTGCCTCCCTACATTCCCCATGCAGGGATATGGTTCCTACTCAGGGGCTCAGCTCACCATGATCCTTTGTCTCTCTCACAGTTTTCAAAAAGGCTCAACAGAAAATTGACGTAATTCCATCTGTATGTATGCAAATGTGAAAAAGAGAATTTTATTCATACCAACTAGAAAACAAAGATGTTCTGAAATATCTAAACACTTAAATCAGAATTACCTTCTCCTTCACCTGGTAGTAGACTGAGCCCTTTCTCTGGTTCTCCTTCATTAGTGATTTGGGGAGTGTTTAGATCAAAGGTCTCTGCAGAGAAACAAGAAATTGACAGACAACAGAGGGTGACTTGGATACAGACCTCAGTATGTTCCTGCCATCCAAGATGGGAAAACGCTGAGAGCCACCTCCATCTGCTTCCGCCATTTCTCCACCTTGTTGCATCTCATCTTTCTCTTTCTAATTCTCAGTGTCCTCCCCACAGTTCTGCCTCCACACAGTTCCCCGGCATTTGGATGTTTTGCCACACAAACTGTGTGGATTGTCTGGTCTTCTCTCCAACTGGCTCCTCCTGCCTCCTGTTTCTATGACTTTTTTCTTTTTCAGTGATATTATATTCCCTTTGTATTATTTCTTTAGCTCTTATTCTAGATCCCTCCTAATCAAAAGTGCAGGCTCTATTTCTATGCTGTCTTTCCATGATTTCCCTTCCCTTCCAGTGGGAACATTTTTTCCTTAAAGCCTTATATTGGTCCCTGGTTCTCTTCTCCAGGAATCTGCAGATCTCCTTGGGCTTCTTCCCATTCTGACCCTGTGACCCTATTCTGACCCAGTGACCCTGCTCTGACCCCCAGCTGGCCTTGCACAAGCATCACCCAGTGACACACCCAGGACACTGATCCCACTCTTCCTTTTCTAGTTTGCCTTTGTGAAAATATCCTGCTTGCACTTCCATGCTTTATTTCCCAGTCTGTAAAATGAGGTTCAGCTGTTTGCATACCAACGTTTAAGATCTTGTGAGGGGCCGGGTGCGGTGGCTCACACCTGTAATCCCAGCACTTTGGGAGGCCGAGGTAGGTGGATCACGAGGTCAAGAGATCGAGACCATCCTGGCCAAAATGGTGAAACCCCATCTCTGCTAAAAATACAAAAATCATCTGGGCATGCTAATACAAAAATTAGTGGCACATGCCTGTATTCCCAGCTACTCGGGAGGCTGAGGCAGAGGAATTGCTTAAACCGGGGAGGCGGCGGTTGCAGTGAGCCGAGATCATGCTACTGCACTCCAGCCTGGCGCCTGGCAACAGAGTGAGACCCTCTTTCTCAAAAAAAAAAAAAAAAAAAAAAAAAGACCTTGTGAGGGTAAAAGGAGCTCCTGTACAGTCCAGTAATATGACAGAAACCTTGCCCACCTAGTCTCCCACCCCACAACGGCAACCTCATTTTCACCTTGACACATATCTCTACTTCTTCTGTTTCTACCTCTGTCTTTTGCTGTTGAACTGTCTTGGTATTTCTTTTTGTCTTGGTTTCTTTCTCTGAGACTGTTCTTTCCTCCCTCTTTCTTCCCTGGTGCTTTGCTTTATGTCCTTGCCCCATCTATCACCCCTGAACTAGGGATCAGAAAAGGCATCTCTGAGAGTGTATGTAATTTCCACATGATTTCACTAGATTAGCATGATGGAGAGTGTAGTGGAACAAGATGACTTCACAGCACAGGGCTAAGCCTTTGTGAAGGCTCAGATGAGAAAGTCATCAGAAAATGAAAATGACCAGAAAATTTGTATGTAAACCTTGAGGCAGACATAAAGATGGAGCCCTGGGAAGAAAACTAGATTTAATCCTTATGACCCCAAGTAGTTATTGATTTAAAGTAGAAATGTAAGATAAGCCAACTTCCTTCCTCTTTTTTTTTTTTTAATAAGATGGAGTCTAGCTCTGTGGCCAGGCTGGAGTACAGTGGCACCATCTTGGCTCACTGCAATCTACACCTCCCAAATTATTGTAATTCTCCTGCCTCAGCCTACTGAGTAGCTGGGATTACAGGCACACACCACACCCAGCTAATTTTTGCATTTTTAGTAGAGACAGGGTTTCACCATGTTGGCCAGAATGGTCTTGATCTCCTGACCTGGTGATTCACCTGCCTTGGCCTCCCAAGGTGCTGGGATTATAGGTGTGAGCCCCTACACCTGACTCCAACTTCCATTTTTGAAAGAGTTGTTTGAGTTGGAATGAATGGATGTGAGAGGTACAAGATCAGAGGAAGGATGTGAGTCTGGAGGCTGCTGCTCCAGTCCAAGAGAGAAATCTGACCAGAGTTTTTGTGTTAGGGTGGAAGGAAATGGACAGGTGAGATATGTGAACTCACTAAAAGTCAACTGGATGGTTGACAGGGTATTTAAGTTGAGGGAGGTGGGGAGAGTCATTAATGGCTCCTTGGTTTCTGCTTGAAAAATAGAGTAACAGTGTTTCATCCTGAGATAGGGAACAGCGAGAGAGGGGTCAGATCTGATGTCAGGAAAGATGGTATGTGCAATCTTGGAGTTGTATTGAGGTTCCTGAAAAACATCCAAATGGAGAGGTCTTTCAAATATCTTCATGAACATGTTCAGGTACTCAGATGAATGAACTTAGAAGATAAATCTGGACCTATGTGTTTTAAAATCATTAAGGTACGGATGGGAGAGACATGAAAGCCTGGGGGGAAGTCAACTGCCTCTGAGGACATTAAAGGTGCCATTTTGATAGGTTGGGACATCACAAGCTAAAACTCACTAACATGTTCCCTTCTTGGACCAGAAGTTATTTCTGTCTAGTGAATCTTGCCTCAATCCCTATAATGTCCCATATTGTTCCCTATCCCTTTCAAGCCGTTTTTACTCTCTGCTAACTTTTCACTTACTCTTTTTCTCTGTGTATAACTTTTCTCTCTCTCTTCCACTGTCTCTGTTTTCTAGCATTTTTCTTCTCTCTGTTCCTCTCATAATATTTTCTTCACATTTAAAATCCTGTGCCTTATTTAATAATCAAGCTTATCTTCTTTCCTCCATCGTGCTTATTTCCATGCCTCTATCTGTTCTCTCTAGCTAGCTTTCTGTTCCTAATTTTTCAATCCAAAATTTAAATCTAAAAATTTAAATTTCAGCTTTTCTGGATATTCTGTCTTATTTTTCTCCCATACCATCAAAGGTATCATCCTTTGCCATTAACAAAGGGGAAGGGCATCAGTGATAGACTGGACAAGGAAAATGTGGCACATATACACCATTGAATACTATGTAGCCATAAAAAACAATGAGTTCGTGTCCTTTGTAGGGACATGGATGAATCTCGAAACCATCATTCTCAGTAAACTGACACAAGAACAGAAAAACAAACACCACATGTTCTCACTCATAGGTGGGTGTTGAACACAGGGACACAGGGAGGGGAGCATCACACACTGGGGCTTTTTGGGCAGGACTAGGGGAGGGACAGCGGGGGATAGAGGTTGGGGAGGGATAACATGGGGAGAAATGCCAGATATAGGTGATGGGGAGATGGAGGCAGCAGACCATACTGCCATATATGTACCTATGCAACAATCCTGCATGTTTTGCACACGTACCCCAGAACCTAAAGTGCAATAAAATATATATTTTTTAAAAAGAGGCAGGGACCCTTCCTCTTGTGAAGTTCATTTCAACAGTCTTTCACTGAGTTTTCTATATTGCAGTATACTCATTATATCCATTCTCTTGGCATAACCTCAAGAAAATAAGTTGAAAATTATCTCTCCTTCCTTATAACTCAAAGTGGTATTATTACCCAAATATTACCCAACATGGTAATAGTTGGATTCCACATCTATTTAGGTAAAACTGGCAATCACTCAGACCTCACTTTATTTAATGCTTCAATCTATACTTTCCTTTCTCCCCCTCTTTCCCTATGTCCTATGTCCAGGAAAACTCCAACCAGTCTGAGCTTATTCTTCTTTTGCTACTTGTGTCTCTCAAGAAAAGCAGGTAGAAGCTGGGCATAGTCAGTGTGTGGGGAGGGATGCATGGATGCATGGATGGATGGATGGATACATGTATGGATGGATGAATATATTAATGGATGGATAGATTAATATATAAATGGATGGATGGATGAATATATGAATAGATGGATGGATATATGAATGGATGAATATGTGGATGGATGGAAGGATGGATGGATGAATGGATGGATGGATATATGGATGGATGGATAGATGAATATATGGGTGGATGGATAGATATATGGATATATGGATGGATGGATGGATGAATGGATGGATAGATATATAGATAGATGGATATATGGATGGATGGATGGATGAATAGATGGATGGATATATGGATGAATACATGAATAGATGGGGGAATGGGAAGGGAAATGAAAGAGTCGGTATTTTTGTATGTTGACAGAAAAATAAAGCTTTAATTTAAATCCTGATTACCTTCTGCATCATAAGGCAATAACCGGGGCATTTCTTCTGATTCTCCTTCATCTACTTGTATAGCATGTTCACAGCACACTGCAGAGCGAAAGAAAAACATGACAGACAAATGACAGTGACCTGGACACCTACCTGGATGTGGTCATGCTGAGCTCTAATGTTCAGGTACAGAACTGCTTCCTGGGAGTAAAGATATCTTTGCAGCAAACAAGAGTGGCTCCACTTCTTTGAGCACCTTGTCAGGCCCCTTTCCCCTCTCTCCCTCTCTCTCCTCTTTTTTCTCCCTCTCACCCTGTCTTTACACATTGCTACATCTGCACCATAAACTAACCCCTGGATTTTTTTGACTTGACTTCTTCTCCCTGACTTCGGCCATTTCTTTGCATTTCTGTCTCTTTCTTCCTTCATGATGTTTGTCACCTCTTTGCCACATTATGTCCCTATTTATTCTTCTAACTTTGTCACTTCCACTTTGTTTCTTCTATACACAGTATTTCATTATTCCTAAACAATCCCTGGCAAGTGAGTTTAAAATTATCTCTCTTTTCTCAAACCCCATCCTGGTAGGATTTAGATTCCATATCCCTGCAGATAAAATTGGGCCCACTTATGCAACACCATTTGGTGCCTCCAATCAAAGTAATTTGTATTACTCTGTACCCTTAAGCTCTCAACCCAGGAGCCCCTCCACTAACGGAGTTAGCTTTTGTTTACTTCTTGCCTCCCACACATGTGGGGAAAATAATCACAACCTGAACAAAAGTGTATTAGAGGGATGGTAGTGGAGAGAGAATGACAGAAAGTGTTGCTTGCATAGAGATAAGCCAACTAATTTAAATAGGTAATTGGTCATTTAAACCATAATTACTTCCCCCACCTGGTAGCAAGCTGGGTGCATTTTCAGCATCTCCATCAGCCCTTGGATGAGCTAGTAGCTCATGAGACTCTGAAGAGAAACCTGAAAATAAACAAGACACAATGATGAGAGCACAGACCTGAAGACATTCCTGCTGAATTCTGGTGTTTAGCACTCAGGTGAGCTTCTCCTTGGAAAAAAAAAAAAACACCGTTGCTCCAAAAACCTCTCCCGAGTCCCCCCAGAGCCTTGCTCTGCCTGTTTTCCTTCTGTTCATCTCTCTGCTACCTCCTTTCTCCTTCTCATTTTTTGGTCACCGCATGCTCTTGCTTCTACACCATGAAGCACTGTCCATCTCCTTGACTCCCGGGATTCCCTCTCTTTTTCTTCTCTGTTGCTCCCCTGGGAAATTGTAGGCCTCCTTGGGTCTCCTGTGTGAACTCCTATCCATGACCCTCTGGCTACCCTGACCCTCTGCCAGCCTCACACAACCATCACCACAGTGAGTCAGCAGGAATGTGGGTCATGTTCTTGCTTGACTAATTTGACCTGGTAAAAGATCTTACACGTTTCTATGTTTCTACTTCTACTTTATTTAGCTTTAAAATAGAAATAAGCAAAAGTTTATCCACCTAAATCCGTAAGCTGTGGAGATAAAATGGCATCTTGTTTACCAAAGTTCCTTGAACAATCACTATGTAAGACAGTAACACAATGGAAAATAATTGGCAAAAATGATCATTTAGTTTTTCAAGTATTTGGTCTGATGGAACATGTTTCTTTTGAAGGCTTTCTATAATAAGTGACAAAATAATAATAGTAACAGTAATAGTTTTTATTCTCTAGAGAAAATAAATGGTGGGTAGGTATGATCAAGTTTTCATTGTTAGTAGACATGAAAGACACCTTTCTCTGGCATATTTCTGCTATAACATACACTTAGGAACATTTAGCAGAATTGTGGGATCCCAGGAAAAAAACAGATCATTTGACTGTGGAATGTGCTCAGAGTAAAATGCAGCAGGAAACACCAGCTCTGAATTCCACCTCCTGACACCCAGCAGGTCGAGGACAGCAAGTCTTCCCTTCCTTACCTGGCCCACACGTTGGCAAGGAGCTCAAGGCTTCCTGAGGCACTGCTACATCACACATTTCATGACAGGCATTGCTGTTCTCTGCAGAAAGGAATAAGATCCCTCAGATATCTTGATTTATGGTCAAGAAGGCATCAAAACAAGAAAATAAATAATGAGAAAACTAAGAAAGCCTGATAAACTGGGAGGTCCCTACTCCCCCAAGCAACCTGATCCGAGGATAAAGTCCTTCAGTAACCTTCACCAGAGGCTGAAAATAATTCACCCATTGTGGGGAAATCTTCCTTTTCTTATACCTTTTTCTCTTTCACATTTTCTCACTCATGTCTTTCCATTGTTTCTGTACATTTCCTCAATCTCTGCCTCTATTTTTTTCTGCTAGTGTTTCTTGGAGCTTCTCTTTCCTTGATGCATTTCTCTCTTCTCTGCTCCTGCAGATTTTTCTCTTGCTTTCTCTGATACCACTCTTTCTCACCCATCCTTGGTCTCTCAATTGTGCCTTTCTAGCTTTCTCTAAAGACCTCCCTTTGATCATATATTCTGAACAGGACTTCGCTGGATTGGAGAAGGGTAAATGGAAGATAGTGGGTCAGGAAAACAATTTTAAAGGCATTATAGAGAAAACATAGGGAAAGGCTCAGTTTGAAATAGAGATTTAACAATTGAAATTATTGGGGGAAATTTTATTCTATCTTGAAGTAATATTTCAGGCAGGTGGCTCATTGTGAATGCCCTTGGATGCTACTTAAAAACCCATTTATTTACCTCTTAGTGTATTAAGGAGGTAAGTAGGAAAATGATACACTCTAATGTGCATTTTAAAATATCCCGTCTGGTTGAAGTGCAAATAACACATTTGATAGAAGCAAGATTAGAGGGAGGCGATGAGCACAGGATGTTGTCCTGAGAATCATAAGAGTGATGGAGATCTGGACCAGAGACCTGGTCTTGGAGATGCAAAGATGGACAGGCCGGGGGCAACCTGAAGGTGAAATGATTATGTTGGGTGCATAACTGGCATGTATTTGAGGGCAAGAGAGGAGTCATCCATGATGACATGACTAGGTTTCCAACTTAAAAAACCATGGGACAGTAGTGATCCATCTCTGAGAGATAGAGTGCTGCGGAGGAGTTAGATCTAACTTGAGCAATGAAGATGTTGCTTTCAGTTCTCAAAGTACCAAGTTTAAGGTTCTTGAAAAAATTCAAGTGTGGATGTCTATTGGACCCATGAGTAAAGGTCCTTGGGTCTATGAATAAATGTACTCTAAAGATAATTTAGAGTGGAGATTTGTGCTCGGGAATCATTGGGCTACTCCGGGAGAGGCCTATTGCAATCTGATTATGTTGCAAGTGCCACTTTGATATGTGAACAGTTCAATCTGAAAACTCGTGGTCAATGGAGGCAACCCTTGTAAAGTTGCTAATGCCTGGTGCTCTCACCTCAAATCTACACTGGCCCAGTCTGTTTCTCTCCCTTTTATCCATAGTCACTCTCAAGTGATTTTAAACCCTTTTTTTCTTAACTCTTCATTTACATAGTTGCCTCTGTACCTCTCCACTTCCCCCATTTCTTGGTATTTATCTTCCTCTCATCGTTCTTTTTCCATATACTTCTCTCTCCATTTTTACCTGTGATGCTTGGCAGATTTTTCAGTTTACCTTTCCTCTACTGTGTCTTATACTTCCTCCCTTTCCATTTCTGTTTCTCCCATTTCACCTTGGTCTGCTGTCTGCCAACATTATTTCAGTTTTGTCTCCCTGCGCAATTCTATGCTTCAGGCTCCCCTCTCTCTCCATATCCAAAACTCCCCTCTTGGACTGCGGCCACAGTGCCAGGGACTCCCAACTGGCCACCTCTGTGAGGAACATCTCTCACCTGAATCTGATGTGGCCTAGGTTATTTCTGAGTTTCTCTTAATACTTCTATGAAATTAATTTAAAATAATCCCCTTATCTCAACCTGGGACGGTGGGATTTTTATGTTACTTTAGAAGATGGAATCCATCCAGGTAATTTGTCATGTATTCTCCGTCTACCTTTCCCATTTTCTCTTTTTATATTTTCCATCAGTGGAGACTCCATCTATTCAAGAGATCAGATCTTCTTTTTCATTGGTTCTCTCACATCCGTTGGCAGGTAAGGGCAGGTACATGGCTGTGTGAGGGGAGGAGGACTGGGAGGTAGCAGTGGGCTAAGACAGAGGGCTAAGACAGAGACAAAATACAAGCTTTGCCTCCATGAAGACAAGGAAGCAAATCTTTAATAAGGGCACTGATCAGTTAAATGATAGTCACCTGGTTTACCACACAATGGTAATCTGGATCTATCTTCTAACTCGCTTACATTGTTCATTTGGTGAGGTGGGTGTTCATAGCATGCTGAAGAAAACAATGTAAAAATTACCAAACTCAGACAGTGACCAGAGGAGACCTCAGAGTGCTCAGGCTGAACTTGATGTTCAAGCCCCAGGATCTCCCGCCCCCGAGGTCCAACAGAGCCTTGTTCCCCTGTTTTTCATTGAGATGCACATACCTTAAGTGTATATCATTGTGAAACCAACATCCCAGTCAAGATTCAGAACGTTTCCACCATCCCAGAAAATTGCCTTGTGCTTAAGACACGACTGCCCTGGTTTTTATCACCAGCAATAGCTCCTTCCTTTCTGGCACTATACTTGTCTGTATTGTCTGTACTGGCACAAATAGGTTCATGTAGTATGTACTCTTACAACTTGCTTCTTTTCCTCAACGTAATGTTTCTGAGATTTATCCATGTTGCTCCATAATGATAACAGTTCACTCCTTTTTATTGCTGAACAGTATAGCACTCTATAAATTAGTCATAGTTTATTACTCTCCTGTTGAGCATTTGTGTTGGTCCCAGATTTTAGTTATTATGAATAAGGCTGCCATAAACATTCTTATACAAATCTTTGGGTGAACATATTTTCAGTTCTCTCATGTAAATACCTAGGAGTAAAACTGCCAAGATCATAGGTTAGGTTCAACTTTATAGGAAATTGCCAGGCACTTTCCCAAAGTGTTCTTTATCATTTCACATTCCTCCCAGCAAGGGATGGGAGGTCCAGCTGTTCCATATCCTCATCAGCATTTGGTATTGTCAGTCTTTTTAATTTCAGCAATTCTGGAGAGTGAATGATACCTCACTCTGACTTTAATTTGCATTTCCCTCATGATTAATAATGTCATACCATTATGTTCTTGTTGGACATTTTATATCTCCTGTCCTGAAGTGTCTGTTCAAATCATTTGTCTATTTTTTGAATTGGTGGTGTGTCTTTTTATTATTCATTTATAGGAGTTCTTCATATATTGTGAGTACAATCCTTTGTTAGATATGTGTATTGCAAATATTTTCTCCCAGTCTTGGCTTGTTTTTCCTTTCCTTTTCTTTTCTTTTCTTTCTTTCTTTCTTTCTTTCTTTTTTTTTTTTTTTTTTTTTGAGCTATTACCCCTTTATTTTCTCTGTTTAAAATCAAACAGAAAACAAACATCAATTGTTATACACTAACATCTTCAAAGCACATCGTTTGTACAAGAGATAGACTAAGAACAAAAATGTGTTTATGGAGATACAAACATGGGTGAGTGAGAGCAGCTCTCACACAGCTTTCCGATGGTACTCAGGAGGAGCCACTTCATACTCACCGGCACTAAACAAAGTTGCAGAATTCTTTGCCAGGTACTTTAGGAAATCGTGAAGATAATTCAGTAATAAAGCAAGGCTCTTCTCATCCAGAAGTGTATAGGCCAATTTTGCTCCAATTCATACAAATAGTCTCAGTAGATGTGGCGCTCCATACACCTGGGACATGGGTGCATCAGGGTGATTTGCAAGAATTTCAGCATACTGTGGTCTCTCAAATTTGTAGAGTAGCTGGGTACCCAACATTACACTGAAGTATTCTTTTATCCCTGCCACAACTTCATTAACTGCATACTCCTTATTGTCTGTGTTTCCATGAGATTTCTTGTAATTTGCATAATCCTCAAGAATGGAATCCACATTCTTCTTGGCAGGAAAATAAAACAGCTGCTTTTGCCTGGGAATTAAGTCCCAGTCATCAACAAGCCACGGATTTAGTTCTTCAGGAATCTTTACAACTTCAACTCTGTTCATGAATGTTTCCTTATTTTCAACAGTAGGATCTACCCGGGCCCTTTTCTTCTGAGGAGGCTGAGGGGTCTCACTGGTACTGCCACCATCTCCATTTCCAGGTGTTTTCTGTTTGTTCTTTTTTGTTTTCACTTCCACATTTTTCTGTTGCAGACCAGATGTCTTCTTTCCTGGGGCAGCCCCTCTCATCTTCCCCTCTGCATACTGCTCCTGATTGGCTTTTTGAAGTTCTCGCTGTTTCTGCAAATTGGTGTCCACATATTTGAATACTCGGCTCTCCAGAACTCACTCGTCCCAATTTTCATTCCAACCACTGTAATGTACGAAGTATTTCACTTGTTTGTCCTTTATGGCAACCTTTACACACTTTGCTTCATACAGAAGAGGCCCATGAAAGCACAGCACTCGCTCACCCTCCTGGAATTTAGGCTTAGGGTCCTGCTTCAGTGTCATTTATAAGTGATTCACCGCCTCCTCCTTCTCCCACCACCCTCGACTACCGCCCCCTACTCTCTACCCACCTTTTCCTTTTCTTTTTTTTTTTTTTTTTGAGATGGAGTTTCACTCTTGTTACCCAGGCTGGAGTGCAAAGGCATGGTTTTGGCTCACCGCAACCTCCGCCTCCTGGGTTCAGGCAATTCTCCTGCCTCAGCCTCCTGAGTAGCTGGGATTACAGGCACGTGCCACCATGTACATCTAATTTTTTTGTATTTTTAGTAGAGACGGGGTTTTACCATATTGACCAGGATGGTCTCGATCTCTTGACCTCGTGATCCACCCGCCTCGGCCTCCCAAAGTGCTGGGATTACAGGCTTGAGCCACCTTTGGATGGGTAGTTTTTAATTTGGTGACATCTCACTTACCAAGTTTTTCTTTTGTGATCCATATTTTTTGTGTCCCGTATAACAAATTACTGCCTACTCTCAGTTAGCAAAGACGCTGTCTTACGTTTTCTTCTAGAAGCTTTATACTTTTAGTCTTAATTTCTAGATTTGTGATCCAACTTGAATTATTTTTTATGGATGTTGTGTAGCAAAAGTGGCAGTTTCTTTCTTTTTCTTTCTTTCTTTCTTTTTTACCTCTTTTTCAATCTTTTTACAACTCATTCTATTTCTGCCCATTTCTCACATTTCTACTCATAGTTGGAGGGAGCGGGCAGTGGTGAGCCTCAGGTGGCTCTCACCCAAACACAGGAAGTGCCAGAAACTAACCTATGAGATGTGAATGCTGGGGCCAGCAGGATCCCCACAGTCCACAGAGAAAATAAGAGCCCCTGAGATGTGGGCAGTAGAAATAACATCATTCCCTTCATCCTCACAGCCTGGAACACCCTGGTTAAAATATAATATTGACTCAAAATTTGTGCCTAGGTACAGTTGGGGTGGGGATCCATAGATTCACCCAACCTCAATTAAAAATATGGGGAAAAGTTTTAAAATAAAAAATAACAGGCCAGGCACAGTGGCTCATGCCTGTAATCCCAGCATTTGGGGAAGCCAAGGAGGGCAGATCACCTGAGGTTGAGGGTTAGAGACCAGCCTCACCAACATGGCAATACCCCGTCTCTACCAAAAATACAAAAAATTAGCTGAGTGTGATGGTGGGCGACTGTAATCCCAGGAGGCTGAGGCAGGAAAATCAGTTGAACCCAGGAGGTGGAGGTTGCAGGAGCCAATATCACTTCACTGCACTCCAGCCTGGGTGATAGAGTAAACTCTGTCTCAAAAAATAAATAAATAAAATAACAATAGGAAAATAAAAAATCACTAAATGAAAAATACAATTTAACAACTATTTACATAGCATTTACATTGTATTAGGTATTGTAATCTAGAGAGGATTTAAAAGATACTGGTGGATGTGTGTAAGTTATACACAAATAAAACTATGCCATTTTATATAAGGGACTTAGGCATCCAGGACTGAGGGTGGTGGGTATTCTACTGAAACCAATCCCTTGTAGAAACTAAAGGAGGCCTGCACAGTATTTGATTTCCTCTAGACCTTTTTCTGACTCGATGTATCATAATATAAAAGTGAGATAGCTCTTTTTTGAATCAAGGTATGGTATTCACAAATGGACACAACTCATTCTTCATACTGACCTATTTTACTTTTCCCCTATTTAAATGCCCTTTATTGCTTGTTTATTTTCCAAAAAATAAACTCCAAATTCCTTAGCACAGAGTGTCAATTCCTCCAGAATTCACTCCAACTTCTTTCTCCAGAATCAGCTTCCAAACCCTCTCTCCCACACTCTGCAATTCAACCACATGGTTCTGAAAGCCCCCGACCAACCCGCTTTTCAGTCTTCATAGCTTTCACATGTCACTCCTCCTCAGTGTACCAGTATGTGCTGGGCTCCCTCATGACTTCTCCACTCTTAGTTTGGAGAAACCAGTTGACACAAGACTGCACTGAATGATAAATTTTCTAATACAAAGAAAATCTTTTTATCTTTGAACATGTCTGCAAGTATCAAAGAGGGCTCCCTCCTTTCCTATGAAAAGGCGTCACTCATGTCTTCCTTCAAAAAAATGGAGACTTCAATTCTATGTTTTACAGCATCAAAGTCAAGTCCTGGCTGAGCAACCATTTGCAGAATTACTCGGTTAACGTCTGTCATTCCCATTATAAGTAAACTCCATAAGGACATAGGACATGTGTGTTTTTCATCATAATATTCCCCCTAGGCTTGGCATGTAATGGTTACTCATCAAACATTTGTCAAATATTAATGAAGAGTGAATCAATGAGTCAATGAATGAAATGGGCTTGAATCCCCCAAAATTGTTGAGAACTATAGTTACCATTTTGGAAGCTTCTGTAAACCTCGTTTAAATCAGGATAGGCCATCAGGTTAACCCTGCTGAACAACACTTCCAGATGTGACCAGCCAAACGTCTTCTCCAGCTCACTGAGTACACAGTACATCACTCTTGGCACTGGGACCAGGTTTCTAAAAGCTTCTTGAAAATGCTTAAAAATATTAAATGGAGAATTATGTAGTTAGAGATTTGTGGGTTATAACAGACTTGTAGGTTGGAGATAGAACATCTGCTGTCTTGTGAAATGTTAGAATTTTGCATATATTTGGATGACTTCTTAAACGTCCTCTGCCATAAAAATACACTCTAATTTTTTGAACCTGACTCTCTGACATTGTTGTACACTTGAGAGGAGAGATGTGGGTTCAAAGTCGAATGTTGTGTGGGGCTTTAGAGCCTGACCAGGTTACTTCAGGAGTGACCTTAAGTAGTAAGAGGCCGTTCTGTTGTGTGAATAATAACCATTACTAGGATTGTCCTGGCCTGACTCGCTCCAGGAAACAAATCAACCAGCCCCCTACAGTGACTCCTGGCCAAAGGGCACAGAAAATTCACAAAGACAAACAGAAGGCTTGTCCTCCGTATCACTAAGGGCATCCACTGTTAACATTGACTTGCATTCTGGGGCTCTAGAAATGTCCAGAGATCAAACAATGATTTGGAGAGAGAGTAGCAAGCATCCACTTCCAAATGTATCCTAACACGACACACCTTCCCTGTGAGTTTCAAAAATCTCAGGCTCAAGTGTTTCAACAAAGTAGGTTTGTAATGAAATGCTGCCGAGCTCACTTATGTACTTGAATTTTGGCTACCATTAGATTGTATATGTTACCTAGGACGATTGTACAGCGTTCTCATTCTCTGTCCTGCCCCACCTCCCTCACCATGTCCCTCCCCAACATTTACTACAGAAGATGGATGTTTTCTGTGATGCCTGCTTCTCCTGTCATTGCCTAACTTACAGGATGGTGAAGGTCCCCACTCACAGGAGGCCCTTCAGCCTCTTCATTGCATCTTGCAGTGTGGCATAATTGAGGGTGGACCTGGTTTACCATCATTTGGAAATTCTTACTTACTTCATACATCTGCTCAGAGATGAAGGAGCGGTCTCGGAGGCCCATAAGGAAAGGAAAAGGCCTTGTTATCGCACTTGCAATCTCCACCTTGTGTTCCCTGAAGAACCTGAAAATGGGCTCAGGGAAAACCTGCTCCCGCAGGTTCTGACCCTCTACGTTCCGGATCTCTGTGACCATCCTAAAAAACAAAGATACAATGTGGAAACAGACCCTGAGTTTCCGAGAGGTTGGTGGCGGCTAGAAGATTTTAGACCATGAAGAATGGTCAATGGAGAACCAACATGTGTAAAATAGGCATTCTTGTGGGGAAACCAGAATAAGTGGAATTTATTTATTTTGGAAAAAATCAAGGTGGAAAAGAGGAATGGCCTGTACATAGAAGTAAAAAGGCTCACACTGTACCAATCAAACTATTATGGAGAGACCTTCACCTGAACTCTCTAGGGAAAATATGCAATTAAAAGAAATTAAAATATTTATAGGAATTGACATGATACTGTGGTAATTAATTTTATGTGCCAACTTGTAGGGTGCTTTTGGATAAGATTATTTAAATTGGTGAATTTGGAGTAGGGCAGATTGCCTTCCATAATGTAGATGGGGCTTGCCCAACCAATCAAAGGCCTGAATAGAACAAAAAGACAAGTGTCCCCAAGAAAGAAGAAATCTTCTAGCAGACTACATCCAGACTGGAACTGCACCATCAGCTCTCCTAGGTCTCCAACCAACAGGCCCACACTACAAATTTTGAACTTGCCAGGCTTCATAACTGCAAGAGCCAATTCCTTATAGCAAATCTCTTTCTCTGTATGCACACATCCCATCAGTTCTGTTTCTCTGGAGAACTTGAACTTACAGAGAAAGAAATAAAAAGCTGGCTGAGATATTACAGAACCTAACACTGAACTGCCAGTCTTAGTTAACAACAAAGAGAGGAAATCTCAGGAGACGTAAAGGAGATGTACCTCCTCCATCTGCAACTGCAGAGGGAGGGTGGCATTCTGCATCATAAAATTGGTTCAAAGACTCTCACCTGGTAAGGTTTGATTAAGAATAGTCAGAAGGAAATCATTCTTTCTCTGGTCCAACACAGAGACTTGTGTGAATATGCAAAACTAGGACACACTGATCGGCCTAAACTTGCCTACAGAGGTGATATATGGAGATCTCTGGATTTCAGACTTTAAGGCTAGGCCTGGGAAATTAATTTTTAAACTCACAAAAGTTTGTAGTTCTGACTCTTTTCTTTTTTTTTTCTGAGACAGAGTCTCTTTCTGTCACCCAGAGTGAGTGCAGTAGTGTGATTCTTGGCTCACGGCAACCTCCGACTCCCGGGTTCAAGCAATGCTTCTGCCTTAGCCTCCTGAGTAGCTGTGACTACAGGCGTGTGCCACCATGCCCAGCTAATTTTTGTATTTTTTTAGTAGAGACAGGGTTTCACCATATTGGCCAGGCTGGTCTCGAACTCCTGACCTCATGATTAGCCCACCTCGGCCTCCCAAAGTGCTGGGATTACAGGCGTGAGCTACCGTGCCTGGCCTGTAGTTCTGATCCTTACTTGCTGAATTGTTCCCCTTGCTAATAGGCCTTAACAATTTTATCTATATTTCTAAATGGTATGAAGACCTACAGGATTTTTTTTTTTTATCCCACCATAAAAGGGTCATTGGGACTTCCCATTCCTCAAACAGGCATCAGGATAGAATAGAGAATCGTTAAGATTTTCCATTCCTCAAACATGCATCATTTATCCATTCAATTCTTTTAAAAAAGAAAATGACTTCTGGTTTAAAATGGTTGATTAATGACAACTGTGTTTCTCCTTACTAGAGTATCTCCTAAAATGATAGTAAAGGAATTAAGGTCACAGTGACAAAGAGAAAGAAATTAGATGAGAAATTTAAACCTAAGTATGAAAGAGAAAAGTGGTGAGAGGGGTGCTCATCACTGTCACAGGTGGAGGAAGCTTCCTGAGGTCAGAAAAGGATCCAGTGTATCCTGCAGCCTCTGAGAGATGCAGTGGTAGTTGAGAAGGTAATGCAGAGATGAAATCGAGAGATTGTTCAAAAGGTAAAATTAAAAACAGTTTGCTCTACAACACAGAACACCTAAACTCAGGCAGAAGACTGGAGGTTTCTTTTTTCTCTTTTTCTTTTCTTTTCTTTCTTTCTTTCTTTTTTTTTTTTTTTTTTTTTTTTTTTTTTGAGATGCAGTCTCTCTCTGTAGCCCCAGGTTGGTGTGCAGTGGTGTGATATCGGCTCACTGCACCCTCCACCTCCCAGGTCCCAGTTCAAGAAATCCTCATACCTCAGCCTCCCAAGTAGCTGGGATTACAGGCACAAGCCACCACGCCCAGCTAATTTTTTGTTTTGTTTTTTTTTGTTGTTGTTTGCATTTTTTAGTAAAGATGGGGTTTCACCATGTTGGCCCTTCTGGTCTTGAACTCCTGACCTCACGATCTGCCAGCCTCAGCCTCCCAAAGTGCTGGGATTACAGGCATGAGCCACCACACCCGACTTGGAGGTTTCTTCTTAAGAAAAATATAGATGACTCAGAGAAAAGGCTTTCACCTTCAGGCATTCGGTATTCCCTCAGTGAAGCCCACAAGTTTGCAAGTCAATCCCATTAAATGGAGTTCCAGGTTTGCTTTTGAGCATCTTGCTGATAAGCATGAACAGACTACAACAGACCACAAGCATCTGGGGAAACCTACCACATCAAGGAGTAAAACCAAGATAAGCAAAAGGCAAAAAATTACCCTAGCAGAAATAGAGATGTTTCAGGGAACAAAAAAGATTTTCTGAAAAACAAATATTATCTGCTGGGTATGGCAGCTCGCACCTGTAGTCCCAGCACTTTGGAAGGCAAAGGTAGGCAGATCAGGAAGTCAGGAGTTCGACACCAGCCTGACCAACATGGTGAAACCCCATTTTTTTGTAAAAATACAAAAATTAGCTAGGCGTGGTGGTGCACACCTGTAATCCCAGCTACTCAGGAGGCTGAGGCAGGAGAATCACTTGAACCCAGGAGGTGGAGGTTGCAGTGAGTGGTGTCACCAGGGTAAAACTATTCTCATAATAATAAATTATTTTGGAGCACCACTCCACTGCAGCCTGGGTGACAGAGCAGACTCCATCTAAAAAAATATATATATATATGTGTATATATATATATACATATATATATTAATATAGAAAGGGAATATATTGTACCAAAAATGCCATGCAGAAAAGAAACAACCAGAAAATAAGACAGAGACCTTGGAAATTAAAAATTATTGTGAAATTAAAAAAAAAAACCGAAACCAAAATTGTTATAACATAAAGGGGGAAGAATTTCCCAGAATACGCATATATGGGGGAAAATCCTAAAGGGAAAAAGTAAATTTGAAACCCTAAATGTCTAAAATAATTATGCAAGCCTATAAACCTAGAGGCGAAAGGAAACTACTGAAAAATGTACGCCCATCCAATTCTTGAGAATGGGGCAAAGATAATTCAAATTGGAAAATGTACACCCTGTTCAATTATTCATGTATGAGGGCACAAGCAATACTTAGATATACAAGAACTCAAAAAATGTTTTGTTTATTCACTCTCTGTGTTGGTCACACATTTTTCAAAGTTCTTTTCTTCTGGGCCAAGGTAAGATTACATCTCCCTTGGAGCAATGGGTATCACTCTGGCAGAAAAGCTCAGAGCCAGCACCTGGTTAAGCATGCTCTCTGTTCCTCTACCACAGTGACTGTCATTTCAGATGGGGTGGCTGCTCCTCAGCCAGAGACAGAGTCCAGGATGAGGGTCCTCTGAGCAGAGGCCTGGTGACCTATTGAGATTTGGGAGTTGTTTGTTCCTATAGAGCACCCTGCTCCATTTTTACTGATACTGTGTGGGACAAATTATGTGATGATGTACTACATAAGAGAACTCAGTATCAGTAAAGCCTTATTGTAAAGGAACTGGAAGCATCGCTAAAAACAGTTAAAATACTGATGTCTAAAAATTGTCACTTATCTTAGAACAGTAATTCTCAAAGTGGGGTTTAGGGACCCCCTAGGATTTGTAAGACCCTTTCAGGTGTCACCAAGGTAAAACTAGTCTCAGAATAATGTATTATTTTCCATTTTTTTCTCTCATTCTTTCATGAATATACAGTGAAATTTTCCGGAGGCTAAATGGTCTGTGATGTCACAACAGATTGAATGCAGAAGCAGATAGGAGAGCCCAGCTGCCTTCTACTGGTATTTAAAAGATGTTTAAACATGTAAAGCAATGCTAATCTTCTGGCTAATTTATTTCTATTTTGAAAAGTTTTATTCTTTTTCATAAAAATACATCACTTATTTTCATAGATAATAAATTCACTATTATTTCTAAATGAATAAATCTTTTTAAGTGTTCAAAGTTTTAATTTCTAATATGATAAACAGCCATAGATATAACCCAATAAACAAAAGCCAACTCTTTGGGGTTCTTGATAATTTTTAAGAATATAAAAATGCTCTGAATCTAAATATTTGAGAAGTACTGTTATAAAAAGAGAGAACATATACTGCATATAATAAAATTATAGTAATTTTGATCTTAAACTTTAGATCATATTTTAAAGTTTTTCTTAAATTAAGTGAGGACAGGTAAAAAATTGAGTTAAATAACTTATCTCAAATAAAAATTCAAATGATATAGTTATAAAGTTGATGCTCTCAATTAGAGAAATAGACATTAAATAATTAATTAGAAACCCAAGTGTAACAAATAGTCAGAATGAGGCTATAAACTTTACAAAAGAATGAGAAAGAAAAACACACTCTTTTTTATAGAAAATAAAGAGGCATAAAATGTAAAAATAAAAAAATTCATAAGCAACAAGATAGTTAAAACAGATTAAGTTACCATCTTAAAGTATAAATAGTAAAAATAGAATCTAACTACAAGAGACACAACAAAGATAAAGTAACATTTAAAATGTTAACAGTCAAAAGATGGGTAAGTTTCATTAAGCAAATACAAATGAGAAAGAAGGTAAAATTCTCAATACTCACGTTTAAAAAGCAAGATTAAAGATTACTAATGAAAAAATATTTCATGGTTGTTAAAAAAGATTTTACTTCCAATTCTTAGCTTCTCAAGTAGATTAAAAAAAAGAACAAAAATACACAAAACGTAAGTTTTAAAAATCAGCAAAATTGATTTTTTAATAACTCTGTGTTAAATATGTAAGATCATGCCATGTATTTGGCCCTGAAGTAATTTCAATAAATAATAGTGAAGAGAAATTGAACAGGTGACTTGCTCTGGCTCTAAGATAATACTATAATAAAACCAAAATTAAAAATAGAAAGAAAGTTTGTCTTAAGAAAAAAGTCTAAACTTACAAAAATGTAAAAGTTCACTAAACCTCTGGTTTTAGCTTCAACACACAAAGACATTGGAAAGTCATTGCTCCCGCCCTCACAACAGCAGCAAAAACCCATCTGAACAAACTATAAATTAACTACTTTCTTTCTATCTCTCAAAGAACGGAAGTGATAAGGCAAACTGCCATCCTAAAATTTGGAGATACAGCCAAATCCAGAGAATCAACCAAGATCAGCCACCTGGGGCAGAAGGCACTGGAGTCCTGGGCTGGGAGGGACACAGAAATGGTAAGTTTGATGAACTGCTGGAGGCTGAGTGTGGAGCAGCACGAGCGTGAGAAACTCCTGGGGGCATCATCTCAGAGCAGGCCCCCAACTTTTGTGGATTTTACCTCTAGAAGCCCCAAGAAAAATCTCTTCATCCTTCTGGCAGGAAGAGGTAAAAGTTTTTTAAAAAGCCAAAGCATTCCCCATAACAAAGGCCCACTCTCCAGGGAAAATGCTTTAACCATTCTAGGGGAAGGGCTGGTACCAAAATCTAGCCCCTTCTGGCCATCCTGTCACTTCTAAAAAGTGTGGAGGGAAAAATTATTTTAAAAGTAACAGTTCGGGGGTGCAGTTGCATTAAAAGATCAGGATGTAATCATAAGATTATAGACCACTTCCACTCTGACACCTTACCATCTCATCAACAGGGTTCCTGTATAATAAGAGCAGATTACAGCTGGAAGGGCTACGAGAAATAGGCTATTTAAAAAGGAGTTCTCGGCCGGGCGCGGTGGCTCAAGCCTGTAATCCCAGCACTTTGGGAGGCCGAGGCGGGTGGATCACGAGGTCAAGAGATCGAGACCATCCTGGTCAATATGGTGAAACCCCGTCTCTACTAAAAATACAAAAAATTAGCTGGGCATGGTGGCGCATGCCTATAATCCCAGCTACTCAGGAGGCTGAGGCAGGAGAATTGCCTGAACCCAGGAGGCGGAGGTTGCGGTGAGCCGAGATCGTGCCATTGCACTCCAGCCTGGGTAACAAGAGCGAAACTCCGTCACAAAAAAAAAAAAAAAAAAAAAAAAAGAATAAAAAGGAGTTCTCAGAGAAACCCAAAGAAAGCAGGGGAAAGAAAAAGAAGAAAGCTGACCTGGCGCAGTGGCTCATGCCTGTAATCCCAGCACTTTGGGCAGATCACAAGGTCAGAAGTTCGAGATCAGCCTGGCCAACATGGTGAAACCCTATCTCTACTAAAAATACAAAAAATTAGCTGGGTGTGGTGGTGGGCACCTGTATCCCAGTTACTTCAGGAGTCTGAGGCAGGAGAATCACCTGAACCTGTGAGGCAGAGGTTGCGCCATTGCACTCCAGCCCAGGTAACAGTGTGAGACTCCACCTCAAAAAAAAAAAAAAAGGAATTTGACAACTCCGCCACCTACTTGCTAGAACAAACATTAGATATGGTCCATTTCCAACCCAGATTAATATGAAACCTCACATTAAATGCTTATTTTTTCCTATTACCTGACTCATCACGTCTGACTTTAAAAACATTTCTACGACACGCCAGAAGGCAAGCAGTAACACAGTGTGAAGAGACAAAGTAATCATCAAAACCAGACTCAGATATGATGGATTTTCAAATTTTTTAGATAGAAATTTAAAACAACTATGGTTAATTAATATGTTAAGGGCTCCAAAGAAAAAAGCAGACAATACGTAAGAACAGGTGGTTAAGTGAGCAGAAAGATGGCAACTCAAAGGCATAATGAAAAAGGAAATGCTAGACATAAAAAGCAATGTAACAGAAATTAAAAATGCCTTTGATGGCTTCATCAGTAGCCTGGGCATGGCCAAGGAAAAAATCATTGAGTTGAAGATGTGTCAAAAGAAACTTCTCACATTGAAAAGCAAAGAGAAAAAAAATGGGACAAACAAAACAGAACCCAATATCCAAGAATGATGGAATAATTTCAGAAAGTGTGACAAATACATAACTAGAATGAGAGAAGAAAGAGAAAATAGAGCAGAAGAAATATTCCAGTAGTAATAGCCAAAAAGTTTCCAAAATTAATGACAGACACCAAACCACAGATTCAGGAAGCTCATCAAACACCGAGCTGCATAAATATCAGATGATCTAGACTTAGACATATTGAAACTACCTTTGCAAAAATTAATATGACAGTGAGAGAAACCAAAATTAACTTACTCCATTTTGCTTCTAACCTCACGAGCCGTCCTTGCTCATTTCTGGGTGTACGCCAAGCTAACAGTGAGAGGAATTTAGTTTATAGTTTAACTTTAAAACAAAGATTATAACAACCCCTTCCCAAAAGTTACCCCCTCCTTGCTCTGTGATGAAAACCACTTTGGTAAAACTAACAAATTGGCTACAAGATTAGAATTATGGTTCAGGATTCATGTAGCTGGAGGTCACAAGATTCATAACTATCCCAATTGCTCCTATAGATAACTTCACTATTGTAAAACCTAAGACTGATGTTTGAGGTGTTTTTCAGACCTTGCAATCTAATGGACCAGCAAGTACCACAGGATTGGTAACCAGGTACTGTGACCCCCACCCAGGAAGTGACACAGCACAAGAACACAGCTTCAAACCCCTGCAATTTCATCCTCAACACAAGCAATCAGCATTTCCCCATTCCCTAGCCCTCTGTGTGCCAAACTACCCTTTAAAAAAGCCTAATCTCTGAATTCTTGGGGAGATGGATTTGAGAAACATCTCCCACTTGGTGGGCCGTGCGATTATTAAGTTCTTTCTCTGCTGCAATTCCTGTTGATCTCAGTGTGTGGCTTTTCTGGGTAGTGGCCAAGAAGAATCTAGTTTGGCAATTACAATTTTATATTAAAACTGCAGAATATCAAAGACAGAAAAAGATATTTTAAAAAGCCAGGGGATGGAGGGAAAAATCTTTACCTGTGAACAAACAAGGCTAAAATTACATCAGATTTCTCATTAAAAACCATGAAAGCAAAGAAAGTGGAAATAAAGTGATGAAAGAAAAAAAAAAAAAAGCCTAAGTAGATTTCTATACCCAGTAAAATTAACCTTCAAGTAAAGGAGAAATAAAGGTTTACTCAAACAAAAACTGAGGGGAATTCATTGCCAGAAAGCCTACTCCATGTGAAATGTTAAAAGAATTTCTTCATGCAAAGGGAAAATTATATGGGCCAGAAACTCAGACTTACATAGAGAAAGAAAGAGCAACAGAGAAGAAATAAATGCAGATATAATAAAAGGTTTTCATTTTTCCGACTCCACCTTGACCTAAAATATAGCTGTTTGTTCAAATTAATAGTATTAACAATGTAATGATTGGTTGTGGGACCTAAATAAGTGAAATGACTGGAAGCCCTCCTGTTCTTTTTAACACTGCCAGTCATTTCTCAGTGTTAAAAAGAACAAGGGGGCAGAATTTGTGACATTCAGCTGCATGATGTATTCTCTACTCATGAAGTGATATCGTATAATTTAAAATAAACATAATTAGCTGTAAATATATATTACAAACTTCAGGGAAACCACTAAAAATGTTTTAAAAGAAGTATAATTGATATGCTAAGAAAGGAGAGAAAATAGAATCACAAAATGCTCAATAAAAGAAAAGGCAGGAAAAAAGGAAGGAAAAAATAAAAACAATAAATAAATAAAATAAATAAAAACAATAAAAAAATAAAAACCAGAAAAGGCAGGAAAAAGGGAAGGAAAAAATAAAAACAATAGGTACAATGAAACATTTACAAATGTGGTAGATATTAATCTAACTACATTAATAATCACTTTAATGTGAATTGTCTAAAAACACCAATTAAAAGACAAGACATCAACAGCATACATAAAAAAACACAAAACACGCAATTATACATTGTCTGTAAGAAAGCCACTTTAAATATAAAAATACAGATAGGTTAAACATAAAGGGATGGAGCAAGATATACCATGCCAACACTAATCATAGAAAAGTGATAGTAGCTATATCAATTTCAGACAAAGCAGCTTCAGAACAAGGAAAATTGTCAGTGATTAAAGAGGGATATCGTGTAATGATAAAAGAGTCAATTCTCCAAGAAGGCGTGCAATCCTTAATGTGTATGTAACTTACAAACTAATGACAAAACATATGAGGCAAAAAAGGATAGAAATATAAAGAGAAATAGACAAATTCGCTACTATTGTTGAAGATTTCAACACTTCTTTTTTATTAATTGATATAACACACAGGCAGAAAATCAGTACAGATATAGTTGACCAGAACAGCAATAGCCATCAACTTAATCTAACTGACATTTATATGATACTCCATTTAACAATAGCAGAATGCATGTACTTTTTAAGCTCACATAGAATATTTGCCAAGAGGTACCACATTTTGGGCCATAAAACATACCTTAACAAATTTAAAAGAATAGAAATCATAAAAGTTTGTTCTTAGACCATAAACTAGAAATCAGTAACAGAAAAATAGCTGGAAAATTCCAAAATATTTCCAGATTAACCAACATAGTTCTAGGGTCAAATAAGAAGTCTCAAAAGAAATTTTAAAATATTTTGAACTAAATGAAAAAGAAAATAAAAGTAAAATGAATGAGATGCAACAAAAGCAGCACTTAGAAGGAAATGCATAGTATTAAATACATATAATAGAAAAAAGGAGGCTGGGCTTGATGGCTCACACCTGTAATCCCAGCACTTTGGGAGGATCACGAGGTCAATAGATCAAGACCATCCTGGCCAAGGTAGATGGTGAAACCTCATCTCTACTAAAAATGCAACAACAACAACAAAAATTAGCTGAGTGTGGTGGTGGGTGCCTGTAATCCCAGCTACTTGGGAGGCTGAGGCAGGAGAATCGCTTGAACCTGGGAGGCGGAGGTTGCAGTGAGCCGAGATCGTGCCACTGCACTCCAGCATGGTGACAAAGTAAGACTCCATCTCAAAAACAAAAAAAAAAAAAAAAAGAAAAGAAAAAAGAAATGAAGAAAGATCTAAATCAATAAGCTTTCAATAAGCTTTCATCTGAGGAAACTAGAGAAATAAAAGCAATTTAAGCCTCTGATGTGAGCAGAAAATAAATAATAAAAATTAAAGTGGAAATTAATGAAATTGAAACAGGAAAACATTAGAGAAACTCAATGAAACAAAAAGCTGACTCTTTGAAAAGACTGATAAAACTAATGAACCTCTAGCCAGGCTAACAGAGAAAAAAATAGAGAAGACAAATTATCAAAATGAAAGACGGGTCATCACTGTGAATTCCATCAACAATGAAAAGGTAATAAAGGAAAACTGTGGACTCTACACCTACAAATTTGGTAACAGATGAAATGAACAAATTCTTTAAAAGACAAAATAACCAAAACTTGCATAAGAGATAGATTGTCTGAATAGGCCTATATCTATTAAAGAAATTTGAATCAATAAAACCCTCCAGAAAGGAAACTCCTAGACCCAAATGGTATTACTAGCTAATTCTACCAGACATTTAGGGAAGAAATGGCATCATTCTCCCCAATTTCTTCCAAAAATAAAAGCAGAGGCAACACTTCTTAACTCATTCTCTGAGGTCAGCATTACCACATTGTCACCTCTCAGTGCCATCTTTTTCCTGCTTGGTGACCATAGGCTGGCTGGACTTTGAGTTCCACTGGCTCATCTTCCCTTTGCTAGAGAGCAAGTGAAAGAGAGATGACTGGGATGCCTGCCTGGGAGCCCAGGGGCACTGGGCACTGAAAACCAGCCTGGTGCCACCACTGCTGCTGGTGACAGCAAAAACTGTTGCTTTCTTGGGGCTGTACCCGTGCCAGAAGTAGCCTTGGCACAGAGTCCCAATTAGACAAGTTTCCACACACTTTTACATTCCACACATTGTTTGCATTTTTATCAAGAATGTCAAGTTATCCCTTGGTATCTGGGGGGAATGGGTACCAAAATCCATGGATGCTCAAGTCCCTGATATAAAAGGTGTAGTATTGGCATGGAACCTATGCACATCCTCCTGTATATTTTAAATCATCTCTAGATTACTTAAAATACCTAACACAATGTAAATGCCAAATAGTTATACTGTATTTTAGATTTTTATGTTACTTTTTATTGTTGTTATTAATGTTTTTAATTTTTAAAAAATATTTTGCATTCATGGTTGGTTAGATTCATGGATACAGAATTCACAGATAGGAAAGAATGACTGTATTGACATAACTTGTTTTATTTATTTTTTTTTTTCAGACAGAGTTTTGTTTTTGTTGCCCAGGCTGGAGTGCAGCGGTGCAATCTCGGCTCACTGCAACCTCTGCCTCCCTGGTTCAAGCGATTGTCCTGCCTCAGCCTTCCAAGTAGCTGGGACTACAGGCATGTGCCACCATGCCCCGCTAATTTTGTATTTTTAGTTTTCTCCATGTCAGTCAGGCTGGTCTTGCCTTATATTTTTTAATGATTATTTCCAGGCTTCTCTAACCAGATATGTAAAACATACCAGAACAGAAAAATAAAAATAGCAGAAGCAGCACTCCCTCTCTACCTGCTGCTATTTTTTCTTGGGTCTCATCTGCTGTTACTTCCTCCTACCAAGTACGCGGAGATCCTGAACTGATTCTAGGGCTAAGAGCCATATAAATGGGCTCAGAGCAGAACTGGTCCCCAGCTACACAGCCTGGAATGTGTGACAACAGACAGGTATTTGGATTTTAATTCTTCTAAAAAGATCTTTTTTAGACAGAGTCGTCTTTTGGGGTAGGTATAAAGGAGGCCTGGGGGAGAGGAGAGGGTTCAGAGATCATGGGTAATCATCCAATCCTACAACAAAGCCTCAGAAGGCGCAAGACGTTCAAACAGCTCCAGTCCAGCCATTCACAGATGTAAGGAAATAGGAAGACCATGTGAGTCAGAGCACCCTTGAGTTTCTCCAACAGCCAATCCCTGCAATTTAAGAAATCTGATTGCCTTGTTATTTATTTGTAACCTCATTCTACTGTATAGCTGTAGAGTGAAGCTGAGTAGACATTAAGTGACAAGTGTGAATGGGAACCCTACCAGAGCTGAAGGACAGACAGGAAAGGAGATGATGACCCACCTGAAGTTGAGATCGTTGCCTCTACTTGCCATCTGCCCCTGCTGGCCCCGCTGGGCCATGAGCTCAGCCTAGGATCACACCTGATTCGATTTTCACTGCCGCTGTCCCTTCCCGCAGCTCTGAGGTGAAACTGCCAGCTGCCCCTTGTGGCTGGGCCAAAGAAGAGAAGAAAAGTGAAACTGTCTAACCACCTGACCTGGGTACGCCAGCTCTACAGTCCTCTCTCCATCCAATCACCGTTAGGTCTTGCAGTCAAGGGAGGAGGAGCAGAGCCAGCCCCATGAGGCCACGGAAGATGGGGTCATTTGTTCCTGCCAAAGAAAGAGCGTGAAAAAGTCGTTCCACTCAAGCAGATCAAAGTTGTTTTGAGGTAAGGTGGCATCATGAGGAGGAAGCAAACTCCACATTTGTCCCTACCCCTTGCTGAGGTGGCTGAGAAGGACAAGTGAAGACCAGGTGTTTCAAATCTTTAGTCAGGCTCCAGGGCTAGCCATGCACCTTGGTGAGCCTGGGCTGGATGAGTTAGGCCCAGTGTTTGGAGATGGCCCTAGAGAGAACTGAAATACTGTGCATTATAAAGTGAGGGAGATGTCCTTAGCACTCCTTGAAAGCAGACAGAGATAAGAGACAGCTCTCTCAACTCCTCCAGCCAAAGGCGAGGGCTGAGGTTGGGCAAGAGAAGCGCAATTCTAAGTTTTCTCAAATACATGGCCACTTTACAAGTGCAGCCAGGGGTAATGGGGGAAAAAATGAGCTTCCACCATCTCACTGAAATCTTGAGGAAAGCGATAGCCTTCTCATTGCACAGGGAAAGGATGTGGAGCTGATTATCTAGACCTTCAACGACCATATGATACCGGAGGATAGCTGTATGACATTTATGTTTGTACACAATTTCTCATTTAGACCCAGCCCTCATTCTGTAAAGGATTTTAAATAATTTACAAAAACACACTGTATCAGCATAAAGTCAAGTGATAAACAAATGGGAGTAAAGAACAAATATAATAAGTAAAATCTCAGGACTTGAAATCCAGGCAGAACAATGGGTTAAAGACAGAGGGCTAAGTAGAACCCAGGGCCAGTGACAGAGCAGTGGTGAAGATTGAAAAGCCAGAGGCAAAGTAGTATTTTTCCAAAACATCTGCCCATGAATCCTACTTTTTCTGGCTCATTACACATATGCAAGGAAATTTGCATACATAAGTTTGCAAAATATAGAGGGCGAGACATTTCTACCCCCTCCCCACTTATGCTTGCTTTCTACCAAAGGAACAAACACCAATCTTGTTGGGACAGACTCCAGAACACTGATGAGGACACCTTTTCCAGTAGGCAGGCAGGGTCACTGTGACTACCAGATCTTGCATATGTCTGGTTCTCACTCTCTCTCTCTCTCTCTCTCTCTCTCTCTCTCTCGCTTGCTCTCTCGCTCTCACTCTCGCTCTTCCTCCCTCCCTCTCTAGAACAAGAAAGGCTAGTAAGCTGGCCCTCTGTTGGACACAGCTGTCCCATGGGGTTCCAACAAGGCCTGGCACAGATAATACCAGCTGCTTCAGCACCCACCCCCCCACCCGCCACTTCTCTCTGCCTATAGGCAGCAGGCAGGCCCAGGACACCAGTGAACTGGATATTTTTGAAAATCTGCCAGCTTCTTTTGCTTATAAGCACAAGGCCATTGGTGTTCCTCAGCTGACTGGTGGTAAGATTGGGACTTCAGAGATACTGCTGCTACTAGAAAGCCCTGCTCTGCAACACCATGCATTAACTCAGGTAAGGACAGCCTGGAATTTCCGTTCTATTTCCCATTTGTCTTGTTTTTCCCCTATGCTCACTACAGAACCTCTCCTGGGTAAGGGATGCCTGGGTCAGGCACGTGTAGGACCATCAGATCATCCCTGGTTCCCAATGTCTTCCTTTACTGTCATGTGACCTGTGGGGCCTGAAGGCGCCAGCCTGCTTCCTGTCTCTCTTCCCCCATCCAGATTTAGGGCAAGTAGGTGATACTCCCCAAAGGTAAATGAATGCTTTCATTCTACCTAAAAGATTTCTCTTCATTTTGCTAAGTATGCTAGAATCTGACACCTGGAATTGGGGAAATGAATTGTAAAGTCGTAACCACAATCCAGTGTCGTAATTTAATTTGTCAACTCACCCCTGCTTGCTCATGACTCCTCAATTCCTGACTCTGAATGCTGATGGGGATGTTCACTGCTTTTATGTCCAATTACGTCAGATAACCAATCCCAGATTGATCATTTTTCCTTGAATATCTCTTACCTATAATTCAACCTCTGCTACCCAATTTTTTTATCAGTCAGGATTTGGGAGTAAAAGTAATCCAAACCAACTCTGGCTACCTCAGGCAGAAAGTCAATTTCTTAGAACTACATTGGGTTGCTCACAGAATGTATGGGAAAGCCAGAGGACTAGGCTAAGAAAATAGGCAGTCCAGGCAGGTTATATTAACTCCCTTACCCTTAGTCATAATATAGTTGAAAGGTATCTGGATCACCTGGACATCCCATAGAATGTCAGACTGACCAATTATATTTGGTGACATCATGCTGATCAGACAGAATCGGCAAGAGCTTGGTGGCCAGCACACCTGCTGAAGAAGAATAAATTACTGACCCACAACAAGGATAAATCTCAAAAGCGTAATTTTTTGGGAAAAAAACCCATCCACCAAAAAGTGCATTCCATGTGCTTTCATTGATAAATAACAAACTTTAACATAGATAAAACTAATTTTTAGTGATAGAAAACAAATCAGTGATTACCTGGTGTTGGCCTTAAGGAGGGAATTATCTGCAAAGGGCACAGGAACTTTCTGGGGTGACAGAAATGGTCTATGTCTTTTTTTTTTTTTTTTTTTTTTGAGACAGGGTCTCACTCTGTCACCCGTCACCGGAGCCTTGACCTCCCAGGCTCAAGAAATTCTCCACCTCTGCCTCCCTGGTAGCGGGACCACAGGTGTGTGCCACCATGCCCAATTAATTTTTAAAAATTTAGCCGGGCGCGGTGGCTCAAGCCTGTAATCCCAGCACTTTGGGAGGCTGAGGCGGGTGGATCACGAGGTCGAGAGATCAGACCATCCTGCTCAACATGGTGAAACCCCGTCTCTACTAAAAATACAGAAAACTAGCTGGGCGTGGTGGTGCGTGCCTGTAATCCCAGCTACTTAGGAGGCTGAGGCAGGAGAATTGCCTGAGCCCAGGAGGCGGAGGTTGCGGTGAGCCAAGATCGCGCCATTGCACTCCAGCCTGGGTAACAAGAGTGAAACTCCATCTCAAAAAAAAAAAAAAAAAAAAAAAAAAAAAAAATTTAGTTTTGTAGCGATGAGGTCTTGCTATGTTGTCCAGGCTGGTCTCAAACACCTGGGCTTAAGTGATCCTCCTGCCTCAACCTCCCAAAACACTGGGATTATAGACGCAAGTGACTCTTTCAGCCTATAAATAGTCTGTATCTTGACTGGTGCAGTAATTACATTTGGTAAAATGTAATACCAATTACATTTTAATAATGTACCAATACCAATTAATAAATGTTATACCTCAACAAAATGGAGCTAAAAAGAATTATATATAATTTTAATGGATTCTCAGTATATAATCACTAGCATGTGAAGTAACAGTTATGGTTTTCCCATTATTACCATGTTGGCAAGGCCGGTCTTGAATTCCTGGCCTCAAGTGATCTGCCTGCCTCAAGCCTCCCAAAGTGCTAGCTAAGACACAGGCATGAGCCACTGTGCCTGGCCAATAGTTTAGAGGACTTTTCATAGGCCCCACAAGCCAATGTACATTAGGGATCTTTAAAAGGGGCCTGAGAAAGGGTGTTCCTGCCAGCCAGCCAGCCAGCCCTTGAGTTGCTGCCCCGGAGTCAGCAGGCCCCAGCTCTGCCTCGGACTCCGGGCTCCCACCTACCTGCAGCTGTCAGCCACTTTTCTGCCTGGAGGTCTGCCTGCTTCTGCACAATTCTAGTTCATGTGCAGGTTCCCTTTCATTTCAATTTCTTCATGTAATAATCTTATCCTGACAAATTCTAGGCATTTCTGGCACATTTCCTTTCTTTTTTGTGTGTGTTGTTGAAGTTTAATAATTTCCATCAAATTTATTCCATTATGTAAACATCACCACAATCCAATTTGAGAACGTTTTAATCACCATAAAATGTACAGAATAAGGATAAGTCATGGGAAAATCGACACGGGTAGGGAAGCAGCTGGACAGTGGGTTCCCAGTTCCCACTGCTGCTGGGGCTGGACCCCTATGCCCCCTCCTCCCATACCCCTCTCTCTAGGCTGATCCCAACTGGCAACATGCCCTCCCCCAAACCCCATCTGCCAAGACACCCTGGGAACCTCACAAATGCCCCTGAGAATGTGGAGAGAGGCTGCAGGCACCGACCTGGCTTCAGCTTCCTGCTTGGCAAACTCCAAACAGTTTCACTTTTCTTTTCTCCGAAGACTGGCCCCTTATTGCGTGTAACAAAGCACAGACTTCCTTTTGTGCCTGCTGGCCTTTCCCCGTAAATCTCCCAGTCTCACAGGAGTGATCCCTGGCCCAGCCCCGGGAACCTGGCAAAGGGCAGAAACAACAAGCCCAGCGTCCAGGTGAGTTTCTGTCTTTGCTGCTTTATTCTTCGCTCTTGGTGACTACAGCTTTTATAACCAACTTCCGGGCAGCAGCTGCAGGGTGGAGTTTAACTATTTCAACTCTGAGAAGCTCTCAGAGCTCAGGCACGTGATACTTACCAGGACACGGTTAAAAGGAGGGCCTTGGAGGGAAAACTGATAACAACTCTTTTTTTCCCCGTAGAATCTAGCCTGTTATTGTGAGTGGATCCCAGACTGGCCCTCTACCCTCCCCTCCACTCTGATCCTACCCTGCCCGCAGTAGCGGCTCATCTGTTATCCATTGTGTAAATGATTAGAGGTCCTTGGGAAGCTGGTTGAAAAGGAAAACCTGACAGTACATTTAATTTCCTCTCCAGTGTCTCATGAACTTTTTATACGTTTTTTTAAACACATTCATGATTATTTGCTTGAAATAAATTATTAGAAGTGGGAATACAAAGGAATTCTGTAATTTGTTTCAAGGACATAATGATATTTTAGGGCATTTGAACCTGATTACTAAATCAGCCTCCAGAACATTCGGACCTGTTTACCTTCCCACTCACAGTGTCTGGAATTATTGCCATTATTTTCTACCTTGGCCAATTTGATAGACAAATACGTTATCAAACTGTCTTCATTTACACGTTGGATTTTTTTGTTTTGTTTTGTTTTGGAGTTGGTTGGTTTGTTTGTTTCGAGATGGAGTCTCACTCTGCTGCCCAGACTGGAATGCAGTGGCACCATCTCAGATCACTGCAACCTCCACCTTCCAGGTTCAAGAGATTCTCCTGCCTCAGCCTCCTGAGTAGCTGGGACTACAGGCATGTGCCCCCACACCTAGCTGATTTTTGTATTTTTAGTAAAGACAGGATTTCACCATGTTGACCAGGCTGGTCTTGAACTCCTGACCTCAGGTGATCCGCCCATCTTGGCCTCCCAAAGTGCTGGTATTACAGGCATGACTCACTGTGTCCAGCCTTCATTTATATGTTCTACTAGCTAGTTAACATACTTTTTATATATTCACTGTACATTTGGATTATTCTTTTATCACTTCCTGTTCGTGTATTTTGCTTTTTTTTTCTAGTTGGATGTTTGTCTTTTGCTTATTTGTTTGCAAAATCTTTTTACATAATAAAAATATGAACAGTCATTGATGAGATGTAGTATCTTGCATAGAAACAGGACGTTAGAGTCAGACAAGCTCTACTTTGCCACTGAATACCTTGGGTGAGTTACTTAATCTCTCTGTGCCTCCCTTTCATCTTTGGGACTCATGACAGATGAAGAATGAGGAAGCTTCAGACTTCCTGTTCTGAGCACTGCTGTGTAATGAATTGTCCTAAAAGGAGCCTCAAGACCCCTTCCTCTTCTTAGTATATATTCATTCGTTCTGACTTTCTCTGACTCTGTACTGATCTTTGCACTATCTCCTTCCCCTAGGTATATTGTGGATAGTAGATGTCTCCTGTCTGTTCTCTGTCTTCCAAAACTTCTTCCCTACCACTGACTCTGTGGCATCTTTTCTGGTTTTCCAGTGCTACTGCAGATTATTCCTTTCATGATTTCTTTTTCTGCCAAGTTAAAAAAAATTGGGAATGAGGAGAAAGAGACTGGGGTGCTTCATCTGCCACTGGGATTAAACCCCTGGAAACAGTTGTTAATTACAATTTAATTTCTGTTCAACACAAAATGAAGTTGGAAAAAATGGAATCCGTGTTTGTTTTGTTTTTTAAAAAATCTGAAATCCATTGAATGTTTTGTTAGTGATTTCCTTTTCTTGACAATTTGTCAAGAATGTCATTTGTAAATTTTCTGCCCATTATAACCTAACAATATCTTCTCATGGTCCATAAATGGCCAATCTGTAATAAATGTTGCATGGGCTTGGGAAAGGCACATGTCTGAGATATGAAATGGTTGCATTGAACAAGTCAGTTAAGTCACTTTTACTAAGTATGCTTCTTAGCCCTCACACTTTCGTTTATGCTTGGCCCATTTGTGTTGAAGATTGGGAGTGGTTTAAATGATATTCATAGAGGAAACACTCTATAAATATCAGCTACTTTTAATATCTGCCTTATGTTCACCTGCAGCCCCTTGGGATTCTGTCATTATATTTTCAGTCACTCTCAGCCTCCATTATTGCTTGAAATTGTCATTGTTTCCAATACCCATGAGGCTTTTAGGCGGACATTGCCTTGCAGGTTACTAAGGATGCCTTTGACACCAGAATGCCCACCTTTACAGCTGCCCATTTAATGCAGAGAGAAGCTCCCCGCACGCCTCAAAGTCTTTGCTTCTATTTTGTTTGTTTGTTTGTTTGGAGATGGAATCTTGCTCTGTCACCCAGGCTGGAGTACAGTGGCATGATCTCAGCTCATTGCAACCTCATCTCATTGGTTCAAGCGATTCTGCTGCCTCAGCCTCCCCAAAAGCTGGGACTATAGGTGCACACCATCCACGCCCAGATAATTTTTGTATTTTTAGTGGAGATAGGGTTTCAACATATTGGCCAGGATGGTCTTGATCTCTTGACCTCATGATCTGCCCATCTCAGCCTCCCAAAGTGCTGGGATTACAGGCATGAGCACCACACCTGGCCTTTGCTTCTATTTTTTATTATGCGTTTTTCCATAGGATGTTCACCATGACAAGAGCCATGGAAGAGGCTCTTTTTCAGCACTTCATGTACCAGAAGCTGAGGATCGCCTATGCCATAGACAAGCCATTTCCCTTCTTTGAAGGCCTCCGAGACAACTCCTTCATCACTCAGAGAATGTACATGGTGAGTCCTGTTGGACCCTTCCGTGGGAGCCCAGCCCCCACCAAGTACACCCAATTATTGAGGTCTCAAACCACAAACCACTAGGGCCTCTAGAGTTTGGAAGGTCTAGCCTGGCCATGTTCATTATCTCAGAAGGTGGGGGTGATTAGGATGGAGAGTGTCTTAGGGGCTATATTGGTTTCTAGGGTGTCATAAGGACTGCTGTGACAATGACTACAAATCAGGTGGCTGAAAACAACAGAAATATATGCTCTCAGTTGTGGAGGCCAGAAGCCCAAACCCAAGGTGTTGACAGGGTTGGTTCCTTCTAGAGGCCTTGAGGAGAATTTGATCCCTGCCTATCCCCTAGCTTCTGGTGGCTGCTGAAAATCCCTGGTGTTCCTTGCCTTGTAGACATGAGGCATCACTCTAATCTATTTCCCTCTCTACATCACCTCTCTTTTGAGTCTTCTACCTAATCTCCTGAGGACACTTGGATTTAGGGTCACCCTGATCAAAGATGATTTTGTCTCAAGATCCTTAACTTAATTACAACTGCAAAGACACTTTTTCCGAATAAGTTCACATTCACAGATTCTAGATCCATATATCTTGGCTGAGGTGGGCACCATTCAACTCACTACAGGCATCATCCCAATTTATAACAGCTTATGTTGCTCACAGTGCATTCTGATGTGAGACAGGCAGGCACTGGGAGATATGCTATGTGGACAAAAGTGGACCCATTTTTACATAATTTGGGTTTTTAAAAGCATTTATTGAGCCCCAGACTCAGGGAAGTGCCAGCAATCTTCCCCTAGTCTTAGCCTGGTGGACCCAACTCCCTCTTCAGATCACAGACGAGATAGTACTCCTCAGAGATGTCTCCTTGACCCACTCATCTCATTAAGACCCCTTCGTCATTTGGTTCCATTGCAATCTATGCTTTCCCTCTATAACACTACTCTCAATTGTAAATGGATATTTCTTTGTGTTTATTGTTTATTGCCCATCTTCTCCACCTGACAGTGCCTACCCCGCCCCCCAAATATGGCAGCTCCATGTTGGTCTTATCCAGTGCTGTGTATCTAAAGACTTGCTGACTGAGCATAGTAGGTGTTCAATGAACGTTTGCATCAATTCTCGTTTGCCATATTTCTCCTTTTGTCCATCCTCTCAGCAAGGAACATTCTCTGGGTGATTTCCCTGTGGCTGGAGTCCATTCAGGCCATCTCAAGTTTGAGAGACACACACAGAGAGAGTGCAGAGGCTAACATGCAATCAACAGAATTGTCTAGTAATTGACCATTACTAGAACCATTGCTGAAGCATCCTGCCCAGGGCCTTAAAGAATCGGTTATACAGCCACATCCTTTAATCCCACTTTCCTTCCTTAAAATTTCTCTCTTATCTCAAATGTGCCTGAAATGTGGATTCAGAATATAGACTTACTTTAAAGAAAGCTAAATTATTTATTTTTGTCACTAGTCAGCCAAATAGGTGTAAAGTTTCAAAAATAAGCATGTAAAACTGTGACGACTCTACCTTAGAAACTGTGACTCTACATTTTATGTTAAATTTCTTCTTAAAAGAGTAAAGTAGCTTTCTTAAAACTTGGAAGATCACAAGTGTATAACTTCCCATTCAATTTTATAATCGTTGATAATAAACCTTCACTCCATTTTTTAAGGAATCTCTGGAAGCCTGCAGAAATTTGGTCCCCGTATCCAAAGTGGTGCACAACATTCTCACCCAGCTGGAGAGGACTTTTAACCTGTCTCTTCTGGTGACATTGTTCAGTCAGATTAACCTGCATGAATATCCCAATCTGGTGACGATTTACAGAAGCTTCAGACGTGGTAATGAGATTTCTCAAGTGCTTTTTGCATTTAAAAAGTTGCTATGGTAAAAGTCTGGGTCTGCTTCTAGCCCTGTGGAATATGCACATTCATCCCTGGCTTTCTCTTTGGGAACGAATGGACTCATTTTCTTTCATTGGTACGGCTGCAGGGGCAGCCCCTTGCTAAAGCTGACCCCAGCTCTCTAAGATGAATTTCTAGAGGGCATAAACATTTTTTGTGTGTTCTATGAATTTGGAAAAAAATCGTACAATTTGGCATACCGGACAATCTATAGGGAATGCATAAGGTGACAAAAATGCAAAGTTACAGAGACCAGGTCTGGTGGAAGGACAAGGTCAGCCAGGGAGGAAGAAGAATGAATCAGGATGGATAATAAGAAGTATCTTTTTCTTATTGCGTTATCACAAATACTTTATTTGATTATCTCATATCATCCTTAAAGCAACCCTGTGAAGTCATTTTTGTCTTCGTTTTACCAACAGAGAAATTAAAGCCCAGAGGTAATTTTCTCAAAGTTAATTGTCTGTTGTGTGTTAAGAAGCAGAGCAAGAGTCCTACTTGGGTCTCCCAACACCAGGGCCTGAGATTTTAACCACTAGTCTAAACAAGGACAGCTGGAAGGCATACAGTAATGCTAAAGAAGGGAAGGAAGGTAGCTACGGAGAAAGGGAGGGAGTCGCAGACACAACCACAGAGAGGGTCTGAGAAAGAATGGAACGTGAAGCACATGGAGAAAGAAAAGAGACTGGGTAAATAAAGGAGCAGGAAAAAGAACAGTGGCAGAGCTGGGAAGAAAGCAGCCAGGGTAAAAGAGCAGGCAGTGAAGTCATTTTAGGTTGGAAGAAAAACAGTGTGGACAAAGCGTATGTTCACTTGCCTCAGAACAACAAGGGAAGGGCCACTAGCCCACGTAGGATTGTGATATTTTCTTTAGTGGAATCACCATCGTTGACAGTTCCTCCTTTGCTCTCTGACACTTCACCACTAAAGGGTTCCCCCCAAAGGGGCAGATGATTTCTTGACCTAAAGGGACAGTGAAAGGGGTAAGTCCACCTACAGGCAGGGGCAGCTCCAGAGGGCCTGCTGCCCTGGCAGGATCCTGGCAACATTAGGAGAGGCATCACCTTAAAGGCAATGTGAAGAACATCTGAGAGGCACGGGGACCCACACACGGATGTGCCCCTGACCTGGCTGAGCTTCAGTCATCTTCCCCGACTTTCAACTTGATGATTTTGTTCTGGATCTCTTTCCAAAATTTGAAGTTACTTTCCTTTCTCCATTCACTGGTCGAGATCATTTTATTTCTGAAATAAATGATGGAGAAGAATCGTAAGAGAAACCCAGCACTAGCCATGCAAGGGAATAGCATGTGGAAAGCCAAGGGTCTGGGGTATTGCGGATGAGAGAGAAAGCTGGGTGTGGCCAGACCACAGGGTATAAAAGAAGGCACAGAAGCTGACTCCATAGAAATGAGCAGAAACCAGAATATGAATGTCCTAATATATCCTGCTAAGAAATTTTTATTTTCTCTTGTTTGCTTTGGGGAAGTATGATCTATTTATTTATTAAAACAGAGACTTCTTTTAAAACTGTGGCATGTTCATTATTGACTAAATTGTATGACACCAAAATTAAAGACAATTAAATTCCTGGGTACAAACCCAAACCCAACTTTATGTGTGAAGCCATTTGGGTATTAGATCAGGGCTTAGATCGCAATACCCAAACTGGATAAATAAAATAGAAAGGGGCTGCAGGTGGATAACGGTGACAGTGAATCAGTTCTATGCACCTGGGGGACAATGAATAACTCCATGTCCGCATCCTGTTGGAAGGCGTGAATTGAGAAATCCCCTTCCCCAAGTAATTCTGAGTCTCTCCAGGGTACTGATGTATGTCCTTTCACCAATCCCAGTTGGTGAACAGCAGAGCAGAGCTTCCTATGAACAGCAGAGCAGAGACACACCAATCCCACTTGAAGCCCCAGCTGGCCTGGCAGGAGGAAGCTCCCTCCCTACCCTGCTGCCGCTGCCCCAACCACAACCCCCTCAACCAAGCTGTTCATCCTGTGCGCCAAGAGTCAGTGAGCCTGGAACATCCTCACAGCAAAGCAAAGAGATCCTGAGTGAATCACCCAGCCCATCTGACCCTACCCTGCCTCTTCCTGGACTCATCCAGGAAGGAAGGAACACTCCAGGTGAGAAGCAGATCCCATCCAACACCTGTATATCCCCAGCGTAGGGTGCCTGTGCCATGTTGCCTCCAATCCCAGCAACTTGTCTTTTATTGTCCTAGTTCTTCCCCTGCACCCACCTGCCCATACACAGCCCTTTTCAAGGGGAATTATGAGCACTGCCAGGAGGCTGGGTAAGACCTAGAGTCTAGAACTCCTGCTTCCCACTCCTGGGACAGCCCAACCCTCCACCCTTGTGCCTTGAGGCTCTATCTCCCCCAGGAGCTTCTAACATTCACCCTCCTCCCTCACATCCAGTCCCTGTGATCTGTAATAATTTCCTTTCCTCCTTCAGTGACTAATGACAAGTTAACACCCAAAATGAATGAGGAAGAAGACTCAAAAGAGATGCCTAGCCTCCTCACTGGCACTGTGCAAGGTAACACTGTCTGGGGCTGATACAGCTTAGCTCAAGGTAGGTGTGAAGGGAGAAGAGAAATATCTGCCAACCAAGAGGCTATGGTGGGAACCCTGGGAAAAAAAAACTGGGCGTGACAAAGACAAAGAAGCAGAAGGGGCCTATTCCCCAATGCAGCAATGCAAAACAAACCAACAACCAAAACACCATTCTGCATGGACAAGTAACCTACGTAATACTCAAGCTAGTGACCCTTAGTGGATTCCTCACGCCCACCTGATTATGGGAGCCTTTGATTTTCAACCTGCTTCATTTGTATATGGTTTGGATTCTAAGAGCAATGTTATCAAAATTACTAGAAAAGATGATAAAATAGTTAAATGTCTGCTCGACCTGATACTTAGCTTCTAAAATTGTCTCACTTGTCCTCCCAAACCATTGTCATAATGGAATTTGATTACATTAAATATGAGAATGGTATGTTATTGGGCATTGTCAAAAATGAGATCATGGATTCTGAGCTCTCCAGTACTGAGAATAGGGGTCCTCTCTGATGTATGCACCTGGAGAACAGTGAATAATTCCATCGCCCCCTCCTGCTGGAAGGCATGTGTTAAGAAATCCCCTTCATAAGAAATCCCTTTATGTAATACGAAATCCCCTTCCCCTGTTTCATAGGTGCTGTTCACAGGAAGCACCAACTGGGATTGGTGAAGGGACACACATCAGTACCTTGGAGACTTAGAATTACTTGCGGGGGGTGGGGGGGCGGATTTCTTAAGACATGCCTCCCAACAGGATGGGGACAAGGAGTTATTCATCAAATAATGTTTCATCCACTCCTCTAATGCCTACCGTCCAAAAAGGTTAACGTAATCAGGAAGCTGACAGCAATGGAAGAACAAGTGGATAATTGAGTGTGAATGTTTGCTGACTTTCCCACTCCATTCCACCCCTGCCCAGGCCTTGGCTGCTCAGTTACTCTGTTGTTTTTGCTTGTTGGAATAGAGCATTCACTTCCCTCCTCACTCTGGTCCCTGCTTGTTGTTCCTGAGATCTGAAACTTTTTCTTCCTCCGTTCAGTGCCCAGTGACAACCTGATCCCCCAAGTAAAAGATAAAGAAGGCCTTCAAGAGATGCCCCACTCCCCCTCGGGCCCTATGCCAGGTAATCTTGATTCAGTTCACCTAAAAGCTTGCCTTTGTTTCTGTGTCTACTGAGAGGAAAAGCCATTTGGATCTAGAAGATTGAGAGGCTCTCCACTCACCTCTCAGCAGCAATCTTGGCTCAGCTTCCAGTTCACCCAGCACTTGGGAGTGTGGACAGGCAGAAGATCTGACCTCTGAATGGATACAGAGTCCCTGGGGAGGGTGCAGGAGGCAAGTCTGGAAAAGGCAGACTTGGATAGGGCCATAGATGACGAGGGTTAGAGCCCCACCGCTCCCTGTAGGCTTGGACTCCGAATACCACAACGTGCCTGAAAAGGACACATTCACCTGCCACAAGTTGTGGCAGGAACCCCAGGGGAACAGGGAACTGAGTCAGGCTGGACAGTTTAACACAGCCACTCTTCTGAGGCCACTTCAATGAAGTCGTGCTCAAAACTGCTCTGTCAAAATGCAAAGCAAATGAACAAGGGCACTGTGCAGCCCTAATAGTGAATTAGTGCCACAGACCTGGATGGTCCTCCTTCCAAGCCCCGACCTGACTGTGGGGAATTTTCACTTTCAACCCTGGTCATTTCTATGTCATGTGGAGTTTAAGAGTTGATATTCCTAATATAATTTGAAAGGTAATAAATTATTCCAAAGATCTAATGACTGCTTGCCACCTGCCTCGGTCACCTATTCCTAAGCAGGCCAGCGTTTGAGGCTGATCTCATAGCAGTGTGTAAAGAAAAAGGTGACAGCTTCATGTGAGATGGGCCTTTATTTGTTATGGCTTCAAGCCCTCTGTCTTTCTTCGTGCAGCAAAGACCAGCAGAGCATTATATATCTTTGCTGTTAACAGATGCTAGCAAGCATAGGCTAGCTTCTGCTTTCTTCACACAATCCTTATACACGGAAATATATAAGGCACCTAGACTTCTTCACTATTTCTCCAAGTAAAATAACCACAGATAGAGCAGTTAAAGAATATTCATACATCGACATCAAAGCAACAAGATATATTTTTCATACAGCAAAGACATCCCCCTTCATTGTGGCCATCAGATTTCAACGTCACCACTTCCCGCTCTCTGCTTCATTCCTTGAGCAAGGGCTGCTGAGAGCAGCAACTGTGTGACTGTAGTCATGATACCCCGTGTAGGGTTGACCAAAAGGAAGGAGAAGCAGACCCAGGGTCAGGTTTGGCAAGTTAACCTGCCAGGCCGGCTACCTCACCACTGGCAATGAAGGTAGCAGCCTGGCTTACACACGATGGGGATTATATGGGTGGGGGGGGGGGGTTGCAGGTAGCCGGTGCTAGTCTAAGAAAAACTGCGTCTTGGTTCTCAGGGGCTGACATTCTGCTTAATTGGGTTAACAGCCTGCGTTTGAGAGCCAGGTGCAACCACGTTCTGGAACCCAGGTGCCCTGTTTACGAGGCTTGTGGCTGTTTTTGTTACGAGCTTGGCTTAGCAGGGGAGAACAGGGAGGAGGTCTATGGGCTTGTCTTGCTGTGACCCTAACATTCCAGTCTTTTGTTATATATATAAAAGAAAGGGAAAAGGGGCGCCATTCATTTCTAACTGCTTCATGCTGAGTAGGGATGCAGGTTGGGGTGAGGCTGGCTTGCAAGTTGGTAGTCCTGGAACATTATCATGTCTTGTCTTGTGCCACGGGTAAAAGCTTGTCATTGATTCTGCAAAAACTGGATAAAAAGGTAAGAGGCAAAGGCCAAAGAGCAAGAGAAGGAAGAGAGTTACAGCAGGGCCGAGGAGGGGACGCGGCCACGGGGCCCAGGAGCTGAGAGGCCAGCCAGGCCAGGAGGGCCAGGCGGAAGCATTGTTTTTTTTGTTTTGTTTTGTTTTTTTCTGGGTTTGGTCATTGAGTCTTTTGATATTATTTTGCACTCACCTAGATTTATTGAGAAACTGCATTTTATATTTAAAAAGAGGCACAGACTTTTTTTTTCAGCAGTGAGGAGGTCTAGGCCTCTGCAGTTTTTGTAGACTAACTGCTGTTAAAGCGTCTAGTTGATTTTGGAGGTGAGTGATAAAGTTTGCATTTTTTTTTTTTTTTTTTTTTTTTTTTAGTGACGATTGGCAGTTTGGGGAGAGCAATTGAAACTATGATAATGAGGTTTTTAGGCTTCCTGCTTCTAACCTGACACTAGTTGTGACTTTAAGGGCTACTAATAAGGGAATGAACTATATTGGGGGGGCATGTAGTGTAGTAGGGCAGGGAGTTTTCGGTGTGGAGGGACAAGGTCAATGTTGGGGGTCAGGTAGACAAGGGTGCAAGCACCTGTCTAGTTGGCAGGAGACAGAAGTAGGTTGTGGATTCACAGAGAGAGAAGGTGCCTGCGGTGTTAATGTAAACAGACAAGTGGATTGAGAATGGGTGTTGGAATGTGTAGGCTTCTTGTTTGGAGGGACTTGGTCCAGCTTTAGCAACCTAGAATGAGGAGGAGGAGAGAGAGAGAGAGAGAGAGAGAGAGAGAGAGACCCCTTTGACAGCTTCTGTCCGGGGAAGGGGTTTCCATGTTTAAGAGGCAGGAGAGGAGGTAATGAAGACGGGCTGGGTAAAGAGGCCGTTAGCTTCAGGGGAAACTTAACAATTTACTTGGAGTGAGATATGGGAAGAGGAATTGGAGATGCTTTGAGTTGAGCCACAGGCAGAGGGAGGGATGGTGCCTGTGTGTATGTGTCCCTGGGAGAAGGTGACACTAAGGGGGCTTGGCCAAGTTTTGAGGTGTGGAGGGTTACGGGGCTTTGGTTGGCAGGGTGAGGGAGTTTTGTGTGGTTGTAATTGGTAGTGTATGTGGAGAGAAGTTTGGGAGCTCTGTTAGCGAGGGCGGTGGGGTCGTTCTAGTGACGGTGAGGGCTCTGTCTACAAAGGCAGAGCCTTTTTGGATGGTGTGTGAGAAGCGAATGGGAATACGGTCCTAGGATTGAGAAACTGGGATAGCTGAGTAGGCAGGAGAGATAGGGAAAGCAGGTATGGGAAGGTGGCCTCTTCTAAAGGGTTTATGAGGTGGCTGATAGAATCCTATGGATAAACTCTTTTTGAGACTTTTTTTCTTTTTTTCTTTTTTTTTTTTTTTCGCATGGTAGTAGTGGCGAGGAGAGGACTTTTACTATTTGGTATGTTACGGGGTGAGGCTTTTTCTCTTGGTTGATGTGAGGGACAGGAGGAGAGCCGAGGGCCCCTTGAGAGGAAGTAACAGAGCGAACATGACAGTTTGAGGTTGTGTCTTTCAGTGCAATAAATAGACGGGGTAAGACAAGTAAGGGCGAAGGAGAAGGTACAGGGGGTGTGCACCGATATGGAAGGATTGGTGAAGAGATGTTACAATTTCCTTGGCTGGTTTTTGAGGGAGGATGAGTTTTTTGATTTTTGACTATCCACTTTATCTGGAAGGAGGCTCCTTGTTGTAACAATGAAGATTTTCGGTGGGGGAATACTGGGGTTGGATTGTGGGGATCATGAGGAGAAGGGTGGTAGGGGCAGAGGAAGGGAGGCATTTTTTTGCTGCCTCATGGGAACTTCCTATTCCCTTTTGAGATTATATCTGATTTTGTTTGGTGTCTTTGGCAGTGTATAACTCCCGCCTTAGCTGGGAGGTGTGCGGCTTGGAGGAGTTGGTAAATAAAGGGGTCATTAGCGATGGGGTTTTCTGCTTAGAATGGGAGTAGGACAGCAAGGCATGGTGAGGAAAGAATGTGAGAAAATGGGATTAGATAGGGAACAAGTGAGGGGTTTGGTGGTGCATGGGTTTGAGAGCTGGGTGTGACCACATCTAGGAACCTAGAGGCCCTATTTACAAGGCTCGAGGCTGTTTTTCTTATGAGCTCAGCTTAGCAGGGGAGAACAAGGAGGGGGTCTATGGGCTTGTCTTGGCTATGATCCTAACACCCAGCAGTTTACTTCTGCAATTTCCATTCATTGCACCTTCTTCACTCACTTCTGTTCCATCCATAAGAGAATCGAAAAGGATCAGACTAAGCCTCTGTTGTGGGGTAGTTGTGCCTTAGATCCCTGTGATGGTCACACAGGTAGCAATAACCACAAGTTGGCAAAAATCAAGACAGAGCCAGGGAACCCCTAGGGCTAGCAGATCCCCAGGCCCCGGGCCGCATGCACTTTCTAGCTTTCTAGTTCTTCCACTGATTTCCCTCAGCACTTTCTCTGCACCTAATTTGAGCTCTGAAGTGACGTATATTTCTTTTGTCAGAGATAAGAGATGATTCTCTGGAACCAAATGACCCAGAAGAGCCCCAGGAGGTATCCAGCACGCCTTCGAACAAGAAAGGTAAGGAATGCCTTTCTCCCGTAGGGTGAATTAGAGTTGCTTTCTGTTTATCTGATTGTATCTTATCAAGAGCACCACTATGTGACCACAGTCCTGATGCCAAGCACACTTTGTTTCCACAATTTCCTTTCACTGCATCTTCCGTAGAGGTCTTTATGAAAATTATCAGGAAACCAGAAGGCATTTGGAGATATTGAAATATGCCATTGGATTGCCTGTCCTGAAAAATAACCAGTCTTCTATATCCACAACTTCTTAGAGTGTTAATTGCACCTCCCTCTTTAACTGGAAGTTGGTTCCCCAGAGAGGACCCCACTTCCTCTTAAGACATGGCTGGGCATTCTGTCATCCATCACTCACACCTCATGGTGGGAGGCAGATCAGACGTCCATCCTTTGCTGCCTACTGACCCCATCTAGCCCCTTCCTCCCCCATCCTCTCCTTTGAGGCTTAACCATTCAATTAAAATGTTCACTCACTCATCATCAATATCATCCAATACTAATTTCCCCAGTAATCCTTTCACAGGCTGTTTTTCTGTCATTTCAAATCCCAGAATCTTCCTAGATGCCTTCAGGGTACACATGGATAACAGGCAATTCTGTTATCCAATACTCTGGTCTCTCAAATCCTTCATCTTCTCATTTTCCATGACGTTTTCCTCCACCAATTTTTGGCCAACCATACCGAAAAGCAATCTACAGACCTTATCATCTTTCAAACCTGGCTCAGTTTCCCAACAGTTAATTCCAGAATTCCTTTTTTGATACCTATCCTTGAGCTTTTTTCCTTCTATAGTTATCATTCAACCACTGATCACTCTTTCCCAGCCCAATCCTAAAAAAAAAAAAAATAATCAAAAATATCTTTTTCTGTTTTCTCGTTTATTTGTTGTTTCCTCTGAAGCTGTCCTTCAGCCTCATTTGGATCACCAGTGCACTGGCCTATCCTCCTTTTAAGCCATCATCTGCTTTTCTTTGCTTCCCAGCTTTCTTAACATTGACACTAACCTACAGTCCAAAATTCATCATTTCAGTAATCCATTGCCATTATCTCTTTTTTTTTTAAACGGAGTTTCACTCTTGTTACCCAGGCTGGAGTGCAATGGCACGATCTTGGCTCACCGCAACCTCCGCCTCCTGGGTTCAGGCAATTCACCTGCCTCAGCCTCCTGAGTAGCTGGGATTACAGACACACACCACCATGCCCAGCTAATTTTTTGTATTTTTAGTAGAGACGGGGTTTCACCATGTTGACCAGGATGGTCTCGATCTCTTGACCTCGTGATCCACCCGCCTCGGCCTCCCAAAGTGCTGGGATTACAGGCGTGAGCCACCACGCCCGGCCCATTGTCATTATCTTAAACCTGCCTTTCCTCTCTGCTTTTTCCTGGAACTCTCTAGCAAGTCTTGGAAGGCCCTGCTTACCTGCTTCCTGCACACCGCCTCTGAAAGCCAGCAGTGTGGGAAGGAGTTCCACAGCTGGGCAGACGGCACGCGCTGGGATTCATGGTTCCAGCACAAATCATCTCTCCCTCCTGTGTGACAGTGCTGCTTCCTGCAATAATCCTTTCAAACCTCAAGCCCTATTTTTCAAACCTTTGACTCCCTCTCCTCCTGCTTTTCGCTCAATCAACGACTTTCCCTCCTGTATCATCAGAAGATACCAGATGAGAATCCCCTTCTTTGTGCTGCTAGCCTTGCAAACCCTGACTGCCTCTGTCTCCCTCCTCTCCAAGTTCCCCCCTTCTCTTCTAAGACAATCCTTCCACCTCATCTTGTCGTATCCATGATCCCTTCTCTCTCAAGTATTCATTACAGCAGTATCTCTCACACAAGAATCTGCATTCAGACAATAATTACATGTATCATAGCTCATAAAAAAAATGCTTTTTCTGGACCGGGCGCGGTGGCTCAAGCCTGTAATCCCAGCACTTTGGGAGGCCGAGGCGGGTGGATCACGAGGTCAAGAGATCGAGACCATCCTGGTCAACATGGTGAAACCCCGTCTCTACTAAAAATACAAAAAATTAGCTGGGCATGGTGGTGCATGCCTGTAATCCCAGCTACTCAGGAGGCTGAGGCAGGAGAATTGCCTGAACCCAGGAGGCGGAGGTTGCGGTGAGCCGAGATGGCGCCATTGCACTCCAGCCTGGGTAACAAGAGCGAAACTCTGTCTCAAAAAAAAAAAAAAAAAAATGCTTTTTCTTGATTCTCATCTCACTTCAGCTACTTCCATAGCTCTCTCCTTCATTTTACAGCCAAGTGTCTAGAAATGAGCTACCTAAACTCCTGTCTCCATTTCTTCACTTCTCCTTCTTCTCTGTCATTTTAGAGTCCCTCTTCCCCTACTACTCCCTGAAGTAGCATCACCTAAGGTCACCAATGACCTCCTAGCAATATGGTTTGAAGGCCAAAAGTAAAAGCTGAATATCACTGATATGTAAGATTGGCAGATCAATATTTGTAACTATAAAACATTATCCTTTCATTTTAGGAAAGAAAAGTAAAAGATGTATCTGGTCAACTCCAAAAAAGAGGCATAAGAAAAAAAGCCTCCCAAGAGGTAAGATGAGAGTAGAAGAAGCAGCCGGAGGCTGGAGACAGCTCACGCAGGGCTTATAGGTCAAGCCGTGGAGGGCTGCATTTTATTCTAAATGCAATGGGAAGCCATTGAAGAGATTTAGTCGGTGAAGTGGCAGAATCCAAGCTCAATTTTGCTACTGTGTGAAGAATGAGTTGGAGCTGTGAAAGCATGGAGGAAGGGCAGCCATTTGGGGGCAGATGCCAAGAGAGTTCTTAGGGGCTTGGATTCAGATCTGACAGTGGAAATGGAAACAAGATCTGTTTTGCAGATAATGTTGACAGGATTTGACATATTGTTAGCTACAGATGAGAAAGAGAAAAGTCAAGGCCTGCTCTTCAATTTCTAGCTTGAATGATTAAGTGGTAACGCCCATTGCTGAGGGAAGATGCAAATGTATTAGGGGATGACTCTTAGAGTTCAGTTTTTGACCTGTTCATTTAGAGGTTTCTGCTAGCCATCTATGCAGCTGTGCATACATGTGTGTTTTGACCGGAACGTAAAGGGTCTGAGATGTTACTCCACTTGCATTGATATGTCCTTTATATATATGAGTGCTGCAGGAAGACAAGGTATCTGGATTAGGGAAAATAATTCTTTACCAATATTCACAACCAGCTCATCAGCCAGAGTCACATTGCAGAGTCTATCTCCCATACACAAACCCACAGGCAATGCTAAGAGAGCTAATGGAATCTTTCTATTCAAAATAGACTACAACTCATATATAAGGGATGTAGAAGGATGGATTTCCTGTTTAGATACATGACATGGACAGCCATCATCCTCTCCTCCTGAAAGGAAAAGGAAAAAGCTTTGCTGCTTTGAGATAAAATGGAAAAGATCTTGATTCCAAAGGTCCTCATCCAAGCCTTTGGAATTTAAACGCGTCTTTCCAAAGGCCAGAGAAACTCCAGGTGTTTCTGGCTTTTACAACCTAAAGATGTCTTCAAGATCTGGGCTTTCTCCCTTGTGATATATAAATACCTAGGGAAAGACCACTCCAGTTATCCTGGTACTTTAGGACTTAACCTAGGAAGCTAGTCCTGGGTGAACCCATTTGGCCATCTCAGGAGATAAGAGAAGTTGTATTATCCTTTTAGATCCGAGCAATTAACTAGAAAAATAAGTATAGCTCTAATTCTCACAGTATATGAAGAATGAAATGTTTCTGGGGAAGCAAAAGCAAGTATTTCTTATATTTACATCATATACATGTTTATGTCTCAGGAGCTAGGGCTTTTTATAGGAACACTGAGAAATCAGGAAGTTATATTTCCTCACAGTATGGCAATTTGGCACTCATTGAAAAAGTCTGGTCCAGAGATACATACATACATTCTCTCTCTCTCCCTCTCACTCTCTCTCTCTCTCTCTCTGTGTGTGTGTGTGTGTGTGTGTGTGTGTGTGTGTGTGTGTGAGAGAGAGAGAGAGAGAGAGAGAGAGAGAGTTATTAGTAAAATAAAGGAATTCTAATCTATGGGAGAAGAAGAGAGAACCAAGGGCCCAGCCCTGCTCTCAGAAATCCCAGTGAAAGAGGAATCCAGTAGGCAGACTGAGCGGACAAGACCAGTGAGGACAGAGGAGCACCAAGAAAGAACATGTCAGCAAGCCAAGAGGGAACGGTTGACTATACGGAGAGACAAAGATAAATTCAGAGAAAAGAGCCTTGAGTTTGGTCACATGGAATCACTGGGAAACTTAAGAAGAGTTTTGGTGATGGAGGCGCGAGCCAGTTGTATGCGTAGAATAATGAATGGGAGGTAGTAACATAGGTAGACAACTGTAGCTGTAAAGGGAAATGGAGCAATAGATGGCAGCCTAAGCCAGTGGCTTAAAGCTTCCTTTCCCTGATTTAGTTTACCCTTAGCATGATCCCAGTGTCCTTTTAAGGTACTTCAAAGAAATGATTCCATTCTATGAAAAGTAAGTGACCTTCCTGGGCAGGCGGGAGAGACAAGCTGCTTTCTCCCCCATTCTGCTTATAAGTCAGTGCCCTCTCACCGTGTTGTGTGTGTTATCTATGAGCCTCCTTGGTTTACTGTAAACTACTCACGTCATTCACTTCACACTCCTGAGCTTTGTCAACCACTCTCACAACTTCAATGACCACCTCTACACTGATGGCTCCAAAACCTACGTCTTCAACTCGGGTTTGCCTTCAAGACACCCATAGCCAGCTGCACACTGGGCATCTTTGTTTGCAAGTCTCCCATTGACACTGCAGTCTCAATACACCCGAAATTAAATTCATCTTCTTCACCAGAAACCTAGTCTTCTAAGTACCGTTCAGATATTTGTTCAGCAAACATGCAGTGAGCACTAACTGTATATACCCATTCTGAAAATGGAAGACAGGTGTTTTTAAAGAGAGAAAGCAAGAAAGTGAACCAAAAAAAAAGAAAGAGGAAAGATTACAGAGCTTGCAACCTGGCTGAGGGAGAGAAAGAATATAAACTAGAAAGCGCATCAACAAGACCATTTCAAGTAGTGATGACAGGATGAGAGAAAATAATGGATAGGATTATAACAGTGACTTGCAGGTTGGGGTGGGGGTCACTTTGGATTGGATGGTCCAGGCAGAGGGACTCAAAAATGCAAAGGACCTGAGGCAGAGAGGAAAGACCAGTGTTGTTGGCGATGATGAACAAAGACAGTGATAGAACGTGAAAGGGTAGACAAGGATCAGATTATTAGGGTTCCACAGGCCCTTGGGGGATTTTAGAGGTTATTTAACTTGAAATGAGGAACCTGCTTTACCCAGGTGCCAAGCAAAAGCCTAAGTCATCCGTGACTAACTGAACTCTTGTTAGTACATTGACAAATTCTGTTGGTTCACCCTCTTCTTTTCTACACTAAAATCTGATTAGTTTATTTCCATGCTTAAATCTTGTCCTACTGCCCTTAGGATAATGTTCACTGTCCTTAATGTGATTGTTAAAGCTCTCTCCAATCCAACCCTTGCCTTACCCTCCAACTATTAATATGTCTCTTTCCTCTCAAAACTGCAGTCAACCCATCTGAACTTTCATTTCCTCCCCTTTCATTTCTCTTCCCTTTGATCCTTTGCACGTGCTCTTCTCTTTGAATGCTATATTCTGAACCTGTGCTACTCCCCATAAATGTTTAGTTATTTCCTTTTCATCAGTGGTATTGGCTTATGTCTACCTCAGGAATGCATACTCTGACCCTTAAATTAGCCAAGCTGGTCCCGCAGTTTCTACAGCACACAGCACTGGCTCTTTTGGAAGATTCCAAATACTCTGTTGCGATTACTTACATAATGTGTCTCTTCTAGGCTAGATGGTAATATCCACATACAAATGAGCTATTAATTATTTCTTGAACAAAAAAAGGGAAAGAAAACATATTTTCTGCAACCCAAAATTTGAATAATGATCTGACAAAGGATAGTTTATGTATATATTATTGTGTTATGAAAAGGGGTCACAGAAACGATGGGCACCATGTGGTGTAGATACAAATTAAAGGTCATTGGAGGGAAATTTCCAATACAATTCTGCAAATTCTTATTATCCCCCATTTAGGGCAGACATAGATAGTCTGCACATCCCATGACCAGCAGCCCAGTACTGAGATGCCCACTCCCATAATGCCCTACACATTATAGGGTTAGGGGGACTGGGCATGTCCATGCAAATATACAATTACGAACACTCCCTGGTCAGAGAAGTGACCTTGTTAGAAAGGGGAAACCTCTGGAGTGTGGGGCTCGTGTCAGACGATCAGTTCTGTTGAGGTAACTCTGACCTTCTGACACCTCTCTGCCAAGCTACCGAAAGGAGTAGATGCCAGTCCCTTCCATGTTTGTCTTTCTTCATATTGTATTTAAATGAATTTTTAGAGATTTTTTAAAGGAACCATTTTATTTTAAATGTGACAGATGATATGCTTTAAATTTTTTTTTCAATTTTCCAATATTTTTATTGTGATAAAATACACATGACATAAAATATATCATTGCAACCATTTTTAGGTGCATGGTTCAACGGTATTAAGATACATTCACAATGCTGTGCAACCATCACCCATCCATCTCCAGGACTCTTTTTATCTTGTAAAACTGAAACTCTGTACTCATTAAACAACTCCCCATTCCTCCCTGCTTGCAGCCCAACAGAGATATTTTTAAGAGTCACATTATTTTACATTTAATTAATCAGCTTTTTTTTTTTTTTTAATACCGAAACACTTAAAAAGATGTTTCAAAATTGAAGGAGGAAAAAACAAGGCAAGTTTTAGGCACTATCAGGCTTCCCCACCTCTTCTGGATAAATTTTCAGTAACTTCCGTGTTTGAACTTCCTGCCAGCCTGGGTCTCACCAGACTTCCGCTTCCACTGCCTCTTAAGTGTTCACCCATGCCTTTTCCTGTGGAAGTGGCCTTCGGCTATCCCCGGCACTTGCTTGCAGGAGGCGTGGCTGCACACTCTTGTGTCCTTTCTATCCTGCAGAGAAACATTCCTGTTCAATAGGACAGTGGTCATCCTGTGGGATCAGCTTCTACAGTCCACAGCCAGTGAAAATTGTGTTCTCTTTCCCAACAAAGTAAACTCACCTCTGCACCTCTGGCATTGTGCCTCCTCTGGATCTCAGCCTCACCTTCCATCTCTCCCTCACAGTACCCACCTTCTCGGCAGGGTCCTTGCCTCTCAGATTTTTTAATACCTTGCACTTTGCTCACTAAAGGCATCTGGAAACTTTTGGATGTCTCCTGTACCACACACAGGCCCTGGGGGAACCTGGAGAGGTGCCTTATAGGACCCCTCTCCTCCACTTAGACAAGACTGTGTGGCCACCTTGCAGCGCCAGGTGACACAAACCAAAATCAGGAAATTAGACCCACTGCTCTAGAATTTCCCCAGATTTATCTGGTTGACTACATCAGGTCATACCAGGAGTGAGAGCAGATGGTAATCTGGGGAGACAAAGAAAGGTACACATAAGAAGAATGATACACTTATAGAGAAATGGCAGGAGAAAAGTGAGGTACAGGGGTACAGAGATCTGAAAGGGTGGGAGTTAGAGGGAGGAGAAGGGAAGTCACTGATTGGGATGGTAGGAGGCTCACTGAAGACCCCAATTTAAACTATTCACAAGTCATCATTTGGTCCAGGGACAGCCTCACCTGGACGTGGAATCGAAAAGAAGCTCAAAGTGGTGGATCGGGTTCCTCCAAAGAAAGATGACTCAACTTGGAAGTCCACGGTAATGACAAGGGCCCAGAAGGCGAGAACTCAGCGTGCCCGAAAGTCCAGATCAGAAGGTAAGGCTGATGATGGAATCTGCCATTTGAATGGCTCAATGTGGGAGGGTCTCTCCTGGAGCAGTAGAGGGCTAAGTAGATACGTAAAGTCAATAGTAAAAGGAAAAAGTACAGAGAACAAGGATGGAGTATGGCAAGAGGGACCAAGAGAGCAGGCATCTGTTGCATCTGAAAAGTTTTTGTGGAAGAAACAGACATGTTCATAGGGACAGCTATGGCCTGGGGCAGCAGGTCTCAAATTCTCGGTCTCAGGACTACTTTATGCTCTTAAAAATTATTGAGGACCCTAAAGAGCTTTTGTTTATGTTGTTTATGTCAATCTATGTGTACCTTATTAGAAATTAAAACTAATAATTTTAAAATATTAATTCATTTAAAGTAGCAGTAAACCAATTGGCTAACATAAATAACATTATTTTATGAAAATAAATATATTTTCTGAAACAAAAAATTAGTGAAAAAAGTGATGTCATTTTATGTTTGTGCAAATCTCTTTGATTGTGAGTGAGCTTTAAAAAAAGACAGCTGAATTCCTATAACTGTTTCTGCATTCAGTTGGGATATGTTGCTCCGACCGAAGAACAGAAAGAAAATTCAGCCTCACACAGATACGTAGTTTAAAAGGGTGAAGTAATTTAACAGTCTTATGAGCTATCTTTGGGTATTCATCTTTAATACTGCACCAACACCCAACAAGTGATAGTTTCTTAAACACTAGTTGTAATGCAAAATTTGAAACCATATCAGTTAACTTCAGACTGTTACAATAAAATACATAAATCCGTCTTACATTTTGAATGGATCTTCTACGAATGCAAGATTTTTGTAATAGTACAGCTGTTTAGAAAATATGCATTTGGAATTATACCATGAGCTCCTAACTTAATCACACAAGTGTTTTCTTGCTGCCACTGTGGCACTTCAGGATGCAATAGAAATGCTTTTTATGTATCCTTCAGTTTTTCACATAGAATATTAAGATGTAAGATAAGTACTCAAAGGTAGAAATTTAATAAAATTAATAATTTTCACTGGCTCACCAAGAAGATTCTCAAGTGAATCTTGCCTTTTTTTTTTTTAGGGGGGAGGGGACAGCGAGCAAGTGACAATGAAGAATGCAGTGATTCCTGCTGAGGTTTGGGGACACTGCTTTGATGTGTCCTAAGCCACCGGCAGCTTTATCTGCCATTACTCTTGCTCAACCTGTACAAAGGTTGAAATAGTGAAAAAGGCAAATAACATCTTATTATTAAGATGATTTTGACCTTGCAAATTTTCTGAAAAGGTGTGAGGGGCCCCCTAGAGGCTCACAGACCTCACTCTGAGAGACTCTGGCCAAGTTGTTCAGATGGCTGCACCCCACGATGGATGTCTCCATTGGTAGAGAAACCACGGCTAACCAACTGTGGTCTGCTCCTCCCGAGTGGCAGATAGGCACAGTGTCAGGAGCAGCACCAAACCTCTTGGCAGATGCATTCTTAGGAGGCAAGACCTAGACCCTCCAGGCCTCAACTTTAGAGTGTGCAAGGACTGTCTTGGGTCTCTGGGAGATTCCCCATGAAGCTTCCCAAGGAGTATTTACTAAGATTTTCTTTTTCTAGAGATCACTGATGGCACTTCAAAAATGAAAGAAGGAAAGAGGAACCAAGAGACACCTAGCACACCATCAAGGGTCAAGCAAGGTAAAACTTGGAGATCGCTAATCTCAGAGTACAGTCACCAGGAATCTAAATTCAGAACTGTTTTACTCTAAGGCAATATTTCTTAACTTTTTAAAAAAATTATCACTGTGCTAGAGAGTCCTTCTAGATATTTTTTCTTAATCAAGACTCTTCCCATGGTATTTTAATACCACGAATGTATGTCTATTTTATGTCATACATATGCATGTGTGTATATCTGCACTTTATAAGATTTTTCTCAGCACTCAAGAACGAGTTTTTGCACTGTTGGTGGCAGTATCACCACTACTGAGAATAAGTGTCTTAAGTATATTTGTGGCACTTTACTGAAAGTACAACTTGTCCAAAGTCCAACCTATGGATCAACCTTTTTCCTAGAATTCCAATCTCCATATTTCTCATGTGGCCTTTCTGAGAAAATTGAGAAGGGAAAAACTCATTACAAACACATACGTGACACCATGACTGAGCACGTACAACTGGTGGTGGGGTGGGCACGTGCTGGTAAAACTGTGTGCATGGTAATTCTTCTGTCACCATCAGTATCATTATTCACATTTCTGGAGTAAGTTGATACCACTATCCTTAGAGGGGAGAAAACAGCTGGATATTCTTCTGTTTGTTGATGATATGGTCACTGTCAAAAAAGTCACAGAACTCTCACATGATAAATGTGATTTTCAGACAACAGATATCTACTTATCATCAGGAAGAATTGATTACACTTTACCACCTTAAAATCTAAATTATCATTTTTAACAGTTTCTCCTTTATTGTACTGGCTTATATAGTAGTATTTCAACTTCTCTCAGGGATAGTTTTGTTTTATTCTCACAATCACCCTTGGAGAAGGTTGAATGACTTATTCCAATTTAACACATGAGGAAATTGAGACATGGAAAGGATTAATGAGTTTTTTTCAAGATCCCCTGGGTAAGGGCTAGCTGCCGCAGGATTAACACCCTGGTCCCTAGGAACTCTTTTCAGGAGCTATCATTCTCCAGAGAAAGGAAGGGGCAGAAAGAATACTGTCAAACTTTTGTCAATTCACTATTTCCCAAATATAAAACTGCTTATTCAAAAATTACTTTCTCATTACTTCCAAGATCCTACGGATAATAGAAATAAACTTTCTTTGGGAAAATCTCCCAGGGCAGAAAATAGGTATAAAGAAGAAACGATTTGGTCTCTGTGGTGTGGATTGATGTTACTTTGACTGTTGTTATGCTATTCTAGGCTATAAAAAACATGCAACCCAGAAAAAGCCTTATGTTTTTTTAAATCATGATTTAACTATTTTTCAACCTAGAAAAGGTTTCTGGAATTTTCTAAAAGCAGTGTGCTGTAACCATTAGGATTATGTTGCTGGCCCAGCATGGTGACTGACACCTATGATCCCAACACTTTGGGAGACCAAGGTGGGTGGACCACTTGAGGCCAGGAGTTTGAGACCAGCCTGGACAGCATGATGAAACCCTGTCTCTACTAAAAATACAGAAACTAGCTGGGCTTGGTGGCAACACCTGTAATCCCAGCTACACAGGAGGCTGAGGAAAGAGAATCCCTTGAACCCAGGAGGCAGAGTTTGCAGCAAGCCAAGATCACACCACTACACTGCAGCCTGGATAACAGAGTGAGACTCTGTCTCAAAAGAAAACACACACACACACACACACGCGCGCACACGCACACGCACACAGAGGATTATTTGCTGTACGTGACAGCAAACCCCACCCCACTAAAAAATAAGAAGAATAGTAGCTATTATTTTGTGTGCAGAGGTGGGCGGCCAACAGCTGGTGTCATACACTGGAGGGTCCTCGGCTGCTTCTTGCTTGCTGCTCCGTCATCCTCAGCATGTGGCATCCCCTCCATTGAGGTCCAGCCAGCAAGTCTCTGTTCCAGCTAAAGGGAAAGTGAAAAAGTCAAAGAAGGGCACACCCCCTCCGTTGAAGGATCCTAAATGCTGGTTGCAGATAGTAATTTTCTATCATTAATGATTTTATACTGGTAGGCTGAGACAGGTAGATCACTTCAGGTTGGGAGTTCAAGACCAGCCTGGACAACATGGTGAAACCCTGTCTCTACTAAAAATGCAAAACAATTAGCTGGGCCTGGTGGTGTGCACCTGTGGTTTCGGCTACTCTGGAGGCTGAGGCAGGAGAATCACTTGAACCTGGGAGGCAGAGGTTGCAGTGAGCCAAGATCACACCACTGCACTCCAGTCTAGGCAACAGAGCAAGACTCCATCGGAAAAAAAAAAAAAAAAGCTATCATTCTTTTGCCAGGACTGGCTGCATGGCCACACCTGACTTCAAAGGTGGCTGGGAACTGTAATCTTTAATCTGTAAGAATAAGGGGCTCAGAATTAGGGGCTTTATTACTAAGGAAACAGGGAGGCATTTTTTATTACATAGGAAAAGGCAACAATTTGCAGTGCTCATGCTGCACATGTTTGGGGGTCGGATTATGACCACTTTCCTCTATTTCTGATTCTTCTCCCCTTCCCAGACACTTGCAAAGCTCCGTTATCATCCCCTTGCAGGAGGCAGCTCCATTATACTAGCTCCAGCAAATAAGCCAGAGAGATGGGTGTCACTTCTGGGTCACAGCACATGAGAGCCCTTCGAAGCTCTCTGTATTCTTTTCCTGCCTGTGGAAATGTGTGGAAGAGGGAGGCGCCAAAAGGCCAAAGCAGCATGACCTACCACATAGGGGACAGTGCCACCTTGGAGGGCCCTACAGAGGACCACAGAGGACTTGCAGTCCTACAGAGGGTCCTGTCGTCCTACAGAGAACTTCGTGTAATAGAGAAATACGCTTTTCTATGTTAAGCCAGCAAAATTTGGTTTCATTTGTTACTGCAGCACATCCTACCCTGTCCTGGATGATACAACATCCCTAATAAAATCTTCAGTGTAGAAAATTGTAAATCAGGCCAGGCAAGGTGGCTCACACCCCCAATCCCAACACTTTCGGAGACCAGTGTGGGAGAATTGCTTGAGCCTAGGAATTTGAAACCAGCCTGATAACAAAGTGAGACCCTGTCTCAAAACAGAGAAAAGAAAATTATAAATCCCAAAGGCAAACATCTATCTAATCTGCTTCCCCCACCTTATTTTTATACCTTATAAATATTTTATACCTTATAAATATGCATACCTTCTGTTTTATATATAAGCTCATACTATATTGTCTCATTTGCATATCTTTGTATCAATGTTATCTATTTTTTTAACTACATGGCACATTACTGTATGATTCACCACCATTTGTTTAAATAATCACCTACTAATGGACAGTTTTTTAAATTACACTTTAAGTTCTGGGATTTATGCGCAGAAAGTACAGGTCTGTTACACAGGTATACACATGCCATGGTGGTTTGCTGCACTCATGAACCCGTCATCTACATTAGGTATTTCTCCTAATGCTATCCCTCCCCTAACCGTATTTCTTATTTTTATATGAAAAGAGAAATTAGGTTTGTGTGTGTTTGTATCTTTGCACTTATCCAATAATTTCCTTAAAATTGATTCCTAAACACAAGCTTATTAGGTTAGAATGTAAGTCTTAATTATACATGTTACCAGTCTGCCGTCCAGAAAACCCAATGATTTATGTTCCCTTTAATGATATATGAGTGTTCATTTCCTACATCCTCAGAACTGGATATGATAAAACTGTTTAGTGTTTAGGTATCCTTAACATCCAAGCAATAAGTTTCTTTGATTATTAGTAATATACAGATGATTTCTAAATAAATTTGTCAACTTCATTTCCTCCTTGAGCATTTTTAACTTACGTTGTTTGCTTATTTTCCTAGAGTACCTTCATCTTTTGCTTTATCTAATACAGATATTAACCTTCTATATATTTCGTATGTTTAAATTTTGTTTTTGCTTTAATATTGTCGGGGTGTTTTTTGAAGTGTAAACTGTTTTTTTCAATCCTCCTCCTTCTGTACATTTTTAATTTTTTAAACATTCAAATCTGTTCATCTCTTAACTGCATAATTTCTGGCCTTGAATTTTGGCTAAGAAACCTTTTCATATCCATAGCTTATAACAATCTTTCTTTAGTCTTGAAAAACTGCTTATTAATTTTTAAATGGGGCTGGGCATGGTGGCTCATGCCTGTAATCACAGCACTTTGGGAGGCCATGAAAGGGGGCTCACTTGAGGTCAGGAGTTTGAGTCCAGCCTGGCCAACATGGTGAAACCCCATCTCTACCAAAACTATAAAAATTGCCCAGGCACGGTGGTGTATACCTGTCATCCCAGCTACTCAGGGGACTGAGGTACAAGAATCACTTGAACCCAGGAGGCGGAGATTGCAGTGAACTGAGATCATGCCACTGCACTCCAGCCTGTGCAACAGAGCAAGACTCTGCCCCCCACCAAAATAATAAATTTAAATGACATATTTGAAATGTTAGTTCTCTAGTATATTTCTGTTTCATCTTTATTCAATACTAAATCCAACTTCCAGGTAAAATGGGGCACTTTTTTCACATAGGTCACATGGTTTTCTTGCCTTCTCAAAGTGAGGGAAAAGCAGGAAAAAATTTACTTAAAAAAGTATTGATATTGCAAGCTTGGAGATCAATATTTGTAGCCATAAAAGATGTGTTTCTTTTTTCTTTTTTAGAAAAGAGGAGAAAAGAATATGGCCTGTCAAGTTCAAAAAGAAAACAGAAAAAAAAACTCCCAAGAGGTAAGCAAGAAAAATAAAGTGGCTACTCCCTTGGTGTTTATCAGGGCCCTCACTTGACCAGCTGGCATGACCTCCTCTCCAGCCACATGGCCACTCACTTATGCCTAGAGCACAGCCAGCCCAACCTCGCCCTCTAGGCCACCCCATTAGTAGACTCCCCCACAAAGGAAGAGAGAACCTAACACCAATGTGGTTCATACCTAGCCTTCTTCCCTCTTGTCATAGGGAAGGAATGAGGTTGAGGTGGACATGAGGCATCAGACAGTTTTGAGATTAGGATTGTTTCCGGTGTAGGATCAGAGCCGAGAAGAATAGACTCAAGAAACCTAAATCCCCAAGCAGGATCAAACTTTCAGTTCCCAACTGGGATTAGATTTGGAGTCACAGTGTGTTCAGAACTACCTCAGTCAACCCATGCTTGCTTATCTGCCTGCATGCATGTGTCTACTCCAGTGCACAAACTGTGTTAGTTGCAGAATAGGAAACAAAAAAGCTGCATTTTTCTGGTCCCTCTGCTTTATCCCACTTTTCTTTTTCTCCTCTGTATTCTCTCTCTTCCCTTTATCTGTTTCTTTTTCCCCCTGCCCTTTTTTTTTTTTTTTTTTTTTTTTTTTTTTTTTGAGACGGAGTTTCACTCTTGTTACCCAGGCTGGAGTGCAATGGCTCGACCTCGGCTCACCGCAACCTCCGCCTCCTGGGTTCAGGCAATTCTCCTGCCTCAGCCTCCTGAGTAGCTGGGATTACAGGCACGCACCACCATGCCTAGCTAAATTTTTGTATTTTTTTAGTAGAGACGGAGTTTCACCACGTTGACCAGGATGGTCTCGATCTCTTGACCTCGTGATCCACCCGCCTTGGCCTCCCAAAGTGCTACGATTATAGGCGTGAGCCACCACACCTGGCCTTTTCATTTACTTTTTAAATTTTTTTTTTTTTTTTGAGACAGAGTTTCGCTCTTGTTACCCAGGCTGGAGTGCAATGGCGCGATCTCGGCTTACCGCAACCTCCGCCTCCTAGGCTCAAGCAATTCTCCTGCCTCAGCCTCCTGAGTAGCTGGGATTACAGGCACGCGCCACCAAGCCCAGCTAATTTTTTGTATTTTTAGTAGAGACGGGGTTTCACCATGTTGACCAGGATGGTCTCGATCTCTTGACCTCGTGATCCACCCGCCTCGGCCTCCCAAAGTGCTGGGATTACAGGCTTGAGCCACCGCGCCCAGCCACTTTTTAAATTTTTTATAGAGACCAGGTCTTGCCATGTTGCCCAGGCTGGTCTTGAAATCCTCACCTCAAATAATCCTCTTGCCTCAGCCTCCCAAAGTGCTGGGATATGGGTGTGAGCCACTGCACCTGGCCCCTGTTTATGTATTCTTTTACTCAGAATGATTTACCAAGGGCCGAAGATATGCCAGTCAATGGAGATTCTCTTGGATTTTGTGCCCTTATAGGAGCCAGCCTGGAAAGGAATCTCATCCCAGCTCCCAAACATGAATTAGGACACGAGGCACACTGCTTTGGAAACCCCTCCAATTTTTCTGCTTGTTCCAGCATCCCTCAATCTAGGGGTTTGGCCTGGAATGGAAGTCGTATCTGCATGCTTGTTCTTCTCCTTCCTGGTCTCTTCTTCCTGGTTCCCCATCCCACTGCCTCCCTAGGCTGGAGGAAGCATACTCTTTGTCATTTGCTGAGTGTTCACTACTGATAACTTATAGGAGAACTTGACATTCAGACCTTCAAGCTTTTCTTTTGATATGTACAGGTAATTTTTGGAATTTACAAATTTCTCCTTGCTCTCAACAAATACAGTGCTTCAAGATTTTGTCTCAGCTTGCCAAAATGGCCTCATCTGGGCAGTGGCTTTTCAGTTCTAGCCAGCAACTGCCCTTTCCCTGAAACCTATTGATATAATAGGGAAATCTTTACTATTTGCAAGGATGAGAAATACATACTTCCTCAGCAGAAACCTTACAAGCTAGAAGGGATTGGAGTCTTATCGTTAACCTCCTTAAACAGAATAACTCTCAGCCAAGAATTTTGTGTCTGGCAAAACTAAGTTTTATGAAAGAAGGAGAAATAAAGTCATTTTCAGACAAACAAATGCTGAGGGAATTTGTCTACAAGACCAGCTTTATAGGAAATGCCAAAAGAAGTTCTAAATCTTGAAACAAAATATATGCACCAGAATAGAAACTTGAAAGCATAAAACTCACAAGGACTATAAAACAATAACACAATGAAGAAAACAAAGTAGGTAACAATTAACATGATAACTGGAACAATATCTCACATCTTGATATTAATGTTCAACATAAATGAGCCTAAATGTTACACTTAAAAGATAGATTGGCAGAATGGATACAAAGTTACAAACCAAATATCTGCTATCTTCAATAGACTCACTTAACAAGTAAGGACTTATATAAACTCAAGGCATAAGGGTGGAAAAAGATATTCCATGCAAATGGAAACCAAAAGCAAACATGAGTAGCTTTTCTCATATCAGATGAAATAGACTTTAAAGCAAAAACAGTTAAAACAAAAAAAAAAAAGACAAAGAAGGTCATTATATAACGATAAACGGATTGATCCAACAGGAAGATATTACAAGCCTAAATCTATATGTAGCTAACACTGGAGCTCCCAGATTCTTAAGACATTTACTACTAAACCTAAAGAAAAGAGATAGACAATAGCACAATAATAGTGGGGAGCTTCAGTATTCCACTGTCAGCACTAGAGAGATCATTGAGACAGAAAGTCAACAAAGAAACAATAGATGTAAACTATAGTCTAGAACAAATGGATCTAATAGATATTTGCAGAAGATTACATTCTTCTCATCAGCACATGGAACGTTCTCCAAGACAGACCATATGATAGGTCACAAAACAAGTCTCAATAAATTTTTAGAAATTGAAATTATAGTTTGATGGGAATAGCATTGAATCTATGAATTACTTTGGGCAGTATAGCCTTTTTCATTATATTGATTCTTCCTATCCGTGAAGGTAGCATGTTTTTCCATTTGTTTGTGTCCTCTGTTATATCCTTGAGCAGTGATTTGTAGTTCTCCTTGAAGAGGTCGTTCACATCCTCTGTTAGCTGTATTTCTAGGCATTTTATTCTCTTTGTAGTACTTGTGAATGGGAGTTCACCATGATTTGGCTCTCTGCTTGCCTATTGTTGCTGTAAAAGAATGATTGTGCTTTTTGCACATTGATTTTGTATCCTGAGACTTTGCTAAAGTTGATTATCAGTTCAAGAAGTTTTTGGACTGAGATTATGGGATTTTCTAAATATATAATTATTTCATCTACAAACAGAGACAACTTGACTTCCTCGCTTCCTATTCAAATACTTTTTATTTCTTTCTCTTGCCTGATTGCCCTAGCCAGAGAACTTCAAATACTGTGTTGAAGAGGAGTCATGAGAGAGGGCACCCTTGTCTTGTATCAGTTTTCAAAGGGGATGCTTCCAGCTTTTGCCCATTCAGTATGATATTGGCTGTGAGTTTGTCACAAATAGCTGTTACTATTTTGAGATATGTTCTATCAATACCTAGTTTATTGAGAGTTTTTAACATGAAGGGATGTTGAATTTCATCAAAGGCTTTTTCCGCATCTATCAAGATAATTATGTAGTTTTTGTCTTTGGTTCTGTCTATGTGATGGATTACTCTTATTAATTTGTATATGTTGAACCAGCCTTGCAACCCAGAGATGAAACCAATGTGATCCTGGTAGATAAGTTTTTGATGTGCTGCTGGATTTGGTTTGCCAGTATTTTATTGAAGATTTTCATCTCGATGTTCATCAGAGATATTGACCTAAAATTTTCTTTTTTGTGTGTGTCTCTTTCCAGTTTTGATATCAGGACGATGCTGGCTTCATAAAATGAGTTAAGGAGGAGTCCCTCTTTTTCAATTATTTGGAATAGCTTCAGAAGGAATGGTACCAGCTCCTCTTTGTATTTCTGATAAAATTCAGCTGTGAATCCGTCTGGTCCTGGGCTTTTTTTGGTTGGTAGGCTATTAATTACTGCCTCAATTTCAGAGCTTGTTATTTCCATTCAGGGATTCAACTTCTTCCTGGTTTAGTCTTGATAGGATGTATGTGTTCAGAAATGTATCCATTTCTTCTAGATTTTCTAGTTTTATTTATGTAGAGGTGTTTATAGTATTCTCTGATGGTAGTTTGTATTTCTGTGGGATCATTGATGATATCCCCTTTATTATTTTTATTGTGTCTATTTCATTCTTCTCTCTCTTCTTCTTTATTAATCTGGCTAGAGGTCTATATTGTTAATTTTTTTTAAAACAAGCTCCTAGATTCATTGATTTCTTGGAGGGTTTTTCGTGTCTCTATCTCCTTCAATTCTTCTCTTGTCTTACTTATTTCCTGGAAACATACATCCCTCCTGGATTAAATGAGGAATAAATAGAAACCATAAACATACCAGTAACAAGCAGTGAAATTGAATCAGCAATTTTTAAAATACCAACAAAAAAAGCCCAGAGCTAGATGCATTCACAGCTGAATTCTACCAGACATTCAAAGAAGAATTGGTGCCAATGCTACTGAAAGTATTCCAAAAGATTAAGAGGGAATCTTCTCTAAGTCATTCTGTGACTCCAGTATCACCCTGATGTCAAAACCAGGAAAGTACATGACAAAGAAACAACAGACCAGATGAAAATAGATGCAAAAATCCTCAACAAAAGCTCGCTAACTTAATCCAGCAGCCCATCAAAAATATAACACACTGTGATCAAGTGTTTTTTTTTTTTTTTTTTGAGACGGAGTTTAGCTCTTGTTACCCAGGCTGGAGTGCAATGGCGTGATCTCGGCTCACCGCAACCTCCGCCTCCTGGTTTCAGGCAATTCTCCTGCCTCAGCCTCCTGAGTAGCTGGGATTACAGGCACGCGCCACCATGCCCAGCTAATTTTTTGTATTTTTAGTAGAGATGGGGTTTCACCATGTTGACCAGGATGGTCTCGATCTCTTGACCTCGTGATCCACCCGCCTCGGCCTCCCAAAGTGGATCAAGTGGATTTAATCCCAGGGATTTAGGGATGAGTTAACACACGCAAGTCAATAAGCGTGGTGCATCACAAAAACAGAATTAAAAACCATAGATCATTTCAATAGATGCAGAAAAAGCATTTGATAAAATCCAGCATCCTTTTAGATAAAGATCCTCAACAAACTAGGCATAGAAAGGGCTTACCTCAAAGTTATAAAAGCTATATGTGACAAACCCACAGCCAACATTATAATAAATGGGTAAAGTCTAACGCATTCCCCCTGAGAACTGAAACAAGACAAGGATGCCCACTTTCGCCACTTCTATTCAATGTAGTACTAGGTATCCTAGCCAGAACAATCAGACGAGAGAAAGAAATAAATGACACCGAAATTGGAAAAGAAGTCAAAGTATCATATCATCGGTTCACTGATGATATGATCGTATACCTAGAAAACCCTAAATACTCCAGAAGACTCCTAGGTTTGATAAATGAATTCAGTTCAGTCTCAGGTTACGAAATCAAATGCACACAAATTAGCAGTGCTATACACCAACAGTGATCAGGCTGAGAATCAAATCAAGAATTCAATCCCTTTTACAACAACTTCAACAAAATAAAATAAAATACCTAGGAATATACTTATCCAAGGAGATAAAAGATCTCTACAGAGAGAGCTACAAAACACTGCTGAAATAACCATAGATGACACAAACATGTGGAAATACATCCCATGCTTATGGATTGGAAGAATCAGTATGAAAATGATCACACTCCCCAAGGCAATCTACAGATTGAATGCAATTCTTATCAAAATACCAACATCATTTTTCACAGAATTAGAAAAAAACAGTCTTAAAATTTGTATGGAACCTAAAAAGAGCCTTCATAGCCAAAGCAATCCTAAGCAAAAAGAGCAAATCTGGAGGCACCACATTACCAGACTTAAAATTATACTACAAGGCTCTATTTACCAAAATGGCATGATACTATTATAAAAATAGATAGATAGACCAATGGAACAGAACTCAGAAATAAAGCCAAATACTTAAAACCAACTGATCTTCAACAAAGCATACAAAAACATAAATTGGGGAAATGACTTAATAAATTGTGCTGGGAAAACTGGCTAGCTACATATAGAAGAATAAAACTCAATCCCTATTTCTCACTTTATACAAAAATCATCTCAAGATGGATCAAAAATTTAAACCTAAGACCTGAAACCAGAAAAATTCTACAAGAAAACCTAGGAAAAATTATTCTGGACATTGGCCTAGGCAAAGAATTTGTGACTGAGACCCCAAAATCAAATGTAACAAAAAAACAAAAAAAAAATAGGACTTAATTAAACTGAAAAGCTTCTTTGTAGCAAAGAAAATAATCATCAAAGTAAACAGACAACCCACAGAATGGGAGAAAACATTTACAAATTATGTATCCAACAAAGAAATAAAATCCAGAATATGCAAGAAACTCAAACATTACAGAAAAACAAACATCAAAAAGTGGACAAATGACATAAACAGACATATCTCAAAAGCAGGTATACAAGTGGCCAACAGACTTCTGAGAAAATGCTCAGCATCACTAAGTATCAGGGAAATGCAAATTAAAACCGCAGTGAGATACCACCTTACTCCTATAAAAGTGGCCATTATTAAAAAGTCAAAAAAATATGGATGTTGACATGGATGTGGTGAAAAAAGAAAATTTATACATGGCTGGTGGGAGTGCAAATTAGTACAAACTCTATGGAAAACAGTATGGAGATTTCTTAAAGAACTAAAAGTAGATCTGCCATTCAATCCAGCAACCCCACTCCTAGGTATCAATCCAAAGGAAAAGAGGTAATTATATAACAAAGACACCTGTACATATATGTTTATTGCTATGTAATTTACAATTGTAGATATATGGAACTAACCTTAGTGCCCATTGACCAATGAATGTGTAAAGAAAATGTAGTATATATACACCATGGTGTACTACTCAGCCATAAAAAAGAATGAAATAATGTCTTTTGCAGCAACTTAGATGGAGCTGGAGGCCATTATTCTAAGTGAGGTAATGTAATGGAAAACCAAATACTGTGTGTTCTCACTTATAAGTCAGAGCTAAGATATTAGTACTAGAAGACATACAGTACTGTGATATATAATACTCGAAGTGATATAATGGATTATGGAGACTCAGGAGGAAGAGAAGAGGAAGGATTAAAAAATGATATATTGGGTACAATGTACACTACTCAGATGAAGACCACACCGAAGCCTCAGACTTTGCCACTATAGAATTCATCCATTTAACCAAAAACTAACTGTACTCCAAAAGCTATTGAAATTAAAAAAAATTAAAAAGAAAAATACATTTAATATTTTCAAAAATGTAGTGCCCATTATACATTCATTCAGCAAGGATAGCCTGAGTGTAATGTGTGGGCCAGGGATCTGTCCTAGGTCCTGGGAACTCAGTAGTGAGCAAGACAGACCCAAATCCCTACACCAGTGGAGCTTGCATTGTAATTGATACACCTATAATTAATAGACAAAATGAGGACTTGAAAAAGAGAAATAGAAAATATTGTGAATCTAGGGGAGAAGAAAGATACATACAAGAAAAGCGAAAATTGTAGAGAAATGGCAAGATAACTCCTGAAAGGGTAGAGACTGGGAACATGAGAAGGGAGCTCACTCAACTATTCACAAGTCACTATTTGGTGCAGGGGCAACCTCACTTGGGCATGACATGCAAGAGAAGCTCCAAGTGGTGGATAAGGAGACTCAAAGGAAAGACGACTCAACTCGGAACTCAAAGGTCATGATGAGGGTCCAAAAGGCAAGAATTAAATGTACCCAAAAGTCCAGACCGGAAGGTAAGGCTAATAATGGAATCTGCTATTTGAATTACAATGTGGGAGGGTCTCTTGGAGCATGTACAGGGCCAGATAGAGATGTAAAGTCAATAGCAGAAGGAGCGAGATGTATAGGCAAAAGGGACATGAAGACAGAGCACGGATCTGTTGCCGTGACAGTGGTTGTTGGAAGAAATGTTCTTGGAGTGCGGTTTGCCTTGGCTTTGCCAGGTAGATTTATGTGACCACAGTGTGTGCTGTTTTTATTTCTGTTATTAGAGTCATCACAACTCTCTTGAGTTTGGGAGACTCCTTTCTGATTCTGGCCAACCCAGTCTTGGAAGTGGCACCAATCCTCAAAGTGGACACATTTGCAGGATTATTTTTTAATGATTCATTTCTAGAACTGAAGTTGCTTGGTCAAGTTTGCATATTTAAATTAGCACATATTTGTTGTCAAATTGCCTAAATTATCTATTTATACTCCCATTAACATGATATAGTACACCCTTTCCCTCCACCTTCACCAACACTAGAAATAACAAGATGTTTCTATGATGACTGACAAAGGTGAAGAGTGATATTTCACTGGTGTTTCCCTTTGAATTTCTTTGTACTAGGCAGGTGATCAAATGCTGTGGTAGTTTGTATTATGGTCTACAGTGTTCCAGGGCCCCACCTCCTCAGAAGTTCACAGCCCTGCCCTGTGGACTCAGGAATGCCAATGTGATAACTTAGCAAAAGAAGTGTGGACTCAAGTTAGAGAGCCACTTTCAGGCCAAGGCTTTCAGAGTTACTTGTTTTCTTTCTCTCTGCCCAAGACCAGGGATGTTCTAGACAGAGGCTGCTCTGTCTCCAGGAGCCATGAGTGTCAGTGATGTAGGGCTGAGCCTCGTCTAATTTATGATGAAACAACAGCATGAGAGAGAAGTAAACCTTTGTTGTTGTAAATCAGAGCTTGGCAAACTTTTCCCAAAAAGGACCAGAAGATGCAGCTACTCAATTTTGCCTTTGTACGTGACAGCAGCCAGAGGCAAATATGTAAACAAATGGGCATGGCTGTATTCCAATAAAACTTTATTTATATAAGCAGGCGGTAGACCAGTTTAGCCCTTAGACCATAGTTTGGTTTAGTTTGGTTTATTTTGTTTGTTTGTTTGTTTATTTTTGAGACAGAGTCTCGCTCTGTCACCCAGGCTGGAATGCAATGGTGCAATCTTGACTCACTGTAACCTCTGCCTCCTGGGTTCAAGTAGTTCCCTGCCTCAGCCTCCCTAGTGGCTGGGATTACAGGTGCCCACTACCACACCCAACTAATTTTTTGTATTTTTACTAGAGATGGGGTTTTACCATCTTGCCCAGGCTGGTCTTGAACTCCTGACTTCATGATCCACTCACCTCAACCTCCCAAAGTGCTGTGATTATAAGCATGAGCCATTGCACCCAGCCAACCATAGTTTGCTGACACCTGTAATAAACCACTGAGATTTGGGAAGATCATGAATTACCACAGCATTACCTAGCCTATCTTTACCAATTTCCATTGTTTTTTTTTTTTTAATTGACATTGGAATTTTTTTCTTTCTAGGGTCACCTGTTTGAATTTGCCCATTTTTGTATAGGACTAGTCATTTTTTGTTTGATCAGTTAGAGTAATTAACCCTTTGTTACAGTTATCGCAGTGTTTCTTATTTTGCTTCTGTCTTTGAACTTAAGAAGCTTTTGGTTGTGGAGATATTTTCTTATCTAGATAGACAAATCAGTGTACCTGTAGCAGCGTGGTGTATGCTGGAGTTTCTCAATTTTGGCATTGTTGACATTTTGGACCAAATAATTATTTGCTTCAGAGGCTGTCCTGTGTGTCATGGGATGTTTCACAACATCCCTGGCCTCTACCCATTAGATGCCAGTGGCACCTGCTTCCCAGTCCTGACAAACGAAAAGATTTCTAAACATTGCCAGATATCCCCTGAGAGCAGAATCACCCAATGTTAACCAGTGCTCTATGCCCATTACTTCCTCCTTAAAAAGCCCTGCCTACGTGATATTTATTGATTGATTGACTGATTGATTGAGATGGAGTTTCACTCTATGGCCCAGTCTAGAGTGCAGTGGCACCATCTCGGCTAACTGCAACCTCTGCCTCCCAGGTTCAAGCAATTCTCCTGTCTCAGCCTTCTGAGTAGCTGGGGCTACAGGTGTGCCACCACACCCAGCTAATTTTTTATTCTTAGTAGAGATGGGGTTTCACCATTTTGGCCAGGATGGTCTCAAACTCCTGACCTCAGATGATTTGCTCATCTCGGCCTTCCAAAGTGCTGGGATTACAGGCGTGAGCCACCGTGCCTGGCCCCTATGTGATATTTATAAGGCCATACAGTAGCCCACCCTTATGAGTGGTTTTGTGTTCCATGATTTCAGTTACCTGAAGTCAACTGCAGTTTGAAAATATTAAATGGAAAGTTCCAGAAATAAACAATGTATAAGTTAAAAATTGTGCATTGTTCTGGGTAGCGTACAAAGTCTAGCACCATCTTGCTGTATCCCACTCGGGGATGTGAATCATCTCTTTTTCCAGTGTGTCCTGCTGTATTCGCAGCCCACCCATCAGTCGTTTAGTAGCTGTCTTGGTTATCGGATTGAAGAAACATAGTGTCTGCAGGACTGGGCACTACCTATGGTTTCAGGCATCCACTGGAGGGCTTGCAACATATGCCCTGTGGATAAGGGGGGCCTCGTATATATCCCTTCATGCTAGTACTTACAGTAAATGTATGGACATATATTAATTAGTGGAAACTTGGCTTCTGTAATATTTTTAGCTTTCCTGCCTATTAACGTGGGCTTGCTGTATTTCCTCAGTCAATGCTACAAGGAAGTCCTTTCATAACAACTCATATGTAACTTGTCTCTCCAAACTGGTAGAAAAAACAGGACAAAGTACTTTAAAATTGTTAACATATGGGGCTTATTAATCTATGTTTGTAGTTATAAGTAGTTTTTAGAAAAGAAAAGGGAAAAAGATATCTGTTCAAGTTCAAAAAGGAGATTTCAGAAAAACATTCACCAAAGAAGTAAATAAGCAAGCCGCAACGCCCCCTCCCCCCCGCCTTGGGCTCCCCAGAGCCTTGGCCGCTGCTGAAGGCTCCACCCACCTTCCCCTTCTCCTCTCTCCTTTCTTCCACTCTCCTTGTCCTTCTCCTCTGAGGTTGTTCTCCACCCTCATGGGTACCAGCTGACTTTGGGTGCATCAGGAGTGCTGCCAGCCTAACCCACTGCCTTGTGCCTGGTGGCTATTTCCATACTTGGAAGGATTCTTTAACACAGAGCTATGCAAAGACCCAAAAATGATTAAGGATGATCGCTAAACCCACAAGTCAAGTTCTAAAATAAACTTCTACATCCTCCATTCTAGAAGTTAAAAGAAGCCCTTATCCAAGCACAGCCTGAGTGTTCTCGCGCCTTTGCCTGCGTTGGTTGGGAACCTGTGCTTGCTTCAGCCTCTGCACCCTCAGGCCTCTTTGCGTCTCTGTCCTCTCCCTCCTGCTCCTCTTCTTGCATTCATTTTTCTTCTGCTTTTACACCTCACTTCGTCAGCAGCATTTCTTGTCACCCTATCTCCCTTTGCAGCCACATCGGCCCGTTTTATTCATTATTGAAGTATAATAGGTGCTATCCAAGGTGGGGTCCCCAGACTGGTACCTTCTACAAGCCTCTCGGTTGCAGGTCTACAAGAATAAGGAGCATGTAAACCAACTGTGATGCTAAGCATGCTGTTTTCATAGCAGGACTCCTCAGTGGTGACAGCAGTGCCTTGATTCTGATCAAGCCCCTGTCGCATCGCAGGTTGGAGCACTGAGTAGCCCTGGTGTGTGTGCTTACAGAAAATGCATGGATCCTAAGAGTACAGCTTGGTGGATTCACACAGCCAGAAAAAGCACCCACATACCCAGCACCCAGCTCAAGACACAGGATGTCATCAACACCCATAAACCACCCCCTACCCACATCCCTAAGGTCACACCAGCCTGATTCCTCATGGCATAGGTCATCAGACACTGAATGTTCCTCCCTCCTTCCTGCTCAGGGCCTCCTTACATAGGCCTTCCCACTCACCCACCCCACCCCAAAGCTAATCCCTCTATCCTTCTCCCTCTCTTTGCTATATACCCTCAGAGCTCACCTTTTAAAAAAAAATTATTTTAAGTTCCAGGATACATGTGCAGGATGTGCAGGTTGTTACGCAGGTAAATGTGTGCCATGGTGATTTGCTGCACCTATCAGCCAATCCCTTAGGTATTAAGCCCAGCATGCATTAGCTATTAATCCTGGTGCTCTCCCTCCTGCTCCTCCAACAGGCCCCAGTGTGTGCTGTTCCCCTCCCTGTGTCCATGTGTTCTCATCGTTTAACTCCCACCTATAAGTGAGAACGTGTGGTGTGTAATTTTCTGTTCCTCCATTGGTTTGCTGAGGATAATGGCTTCCAGCTCTATCTGTGCCCCTGCAAAGGACATGACTTTGTTCCTTTTTATGGTTGCATAGTATTCCATGGTGTATATGTACCACATATTCTTTATCTAGTCTATAATTAATGGATATTTAAGTTGAGTCCATGTCTTTGCTATTGTGAATAGTGCTGCAGTGAACATACGCATGCACGTATCTTTATAATAGAATGATTTCTATTCCTTTGAGTATATACCCAGTAATGGGATTGCTTACTGGGCCAAATGATATTTCTGTTTCTGGGTCTTTGAGGAATTGCTACAAGGTCTTTCACAAAAGTTGAATTAATTTACATTCCCACGAACAGTATAGAAGTGTTCCTATTTCTCCACAGCCTCGTTAGCATTTGTTGTTTCTTAACTTTTTAATAATGGCCACTCTGACTGGAGAGAAATGGTATCTAATTGTGATTTTGATTCAAATTTCTCTATTGCTCAGTAATGTAGAGCTTTTTTTCATGTGTTTGTCAGCCACATAAATGTCTTCTTTTGAGAAGTGTCTGTTCATGTTTTTTGCCCACTTTTTAAAGGGGTGGGTTGTTTTTTTCTTGTAAATTTGTTTAAGTTCCTTGTGTATTCTGGATATTAGACCTCTTCCCTCAGACTTCACCTTAAATGTCACTTCGACAGGGAAGCATCCTCTGTCCCACAGGTCAGGGTAGGTCTCCCTGACATGCCCTTGTGGAGACCTGCATTTTGTCTTCATAGTGCTTATCTCAACTGTAATAAATGGTCTGTGCACAGCCTGTTCACTGCATGAAAGTCACAGGAGGTCAGTAAGTGGATGGGTCTTGCCCATTGCTGTATGTCCAGCTCCCATGCCTCACGCAGTTGTACTTCTTCACCAAGCATGAATATCAGTACCTGGACCCATCTGATTCATGCTGGGTTAGAAAAAGTTGCCCCTTCCTCAATTGACTACCTCATCTGTCAGAGCCAGTTCTTGAAAACAAACCCTTCTCTGCCCTCTGCTGGAAGATTGTTGTACTAAGCATGTAACCTGATTTTGTTTCTAATATGAATCAAAGCACCCCTTAAAGGTAGAGTCCTTGCTCAGTGCACAACCCATAGAACATTATGCAGAGTCCTTGATAACCATATAAAAGTATACATTACTTCACAGTTGGCAAAGCACTTTGATCTACATTTTGCCATTTAATTCCCATAATAAGTGAGTGTTATCAGCCCATCTTACAGATTCAATGAAAGGGCGAAAGACTTGAATGAGCTAAAATCAACCTGTGTGTTCCAACTTCAAGCCCTTTTTTCTTTACACTGAAAATGTAGATGAACCCAGATGCCACCTAGTCTTTTTGTGAAACACTGATGGAGGCAGGAGCCCCAGCAAATGTTGACAGTTGTCCCTCAGCATCAGCTTCTTCTCTCTGTAACTTCTCACTAAACGCAGGATGTCTGTGCTGTTGTTGCTTGTATGATGTGGAGTCTCACGGCATTTCTAATGATGTGGAAAGAGCGCTAGATACGGGGTCTGGCATTTCTAAATTCCAGTGCCAGCTCCACCCCATGTAGTGTGGTGACCACCAGCAATTCTCTCCATATCTGAGCCCAAGTCCCTCATCTATAAAATGGGGACAGTCATTGCCTTCTCGTTCTTACATGTTGTTGTGAGGATAGATGGCATAGTGCACCTGCTGCTCTTACTATTTCCTTGGCTATCACTTTTCCTCCCAGCACCCCATCTCCACCCCCGCCACCCCCTCCCCAGACCCCTCGTGCATACATCATAGAGCTCCCAGATCACTCCCCAGACCTGTGGTCTTCCCATGCAACACTTCCACCGTGTGCTTCTTCCTGACGTTCTATAGGAATTCCTGGAGATAGTCTTCTGGATTATGAATTTGTTTTTTGCCATGCTGCTATTCCTCATCTCAATGAGGCTTTTCTTCTTAATTTTCTCCATCTTGCTTTTCCTTTCCCTGAGCTCTCTGTTCTCTAATGGCTTGCTTTTCACAGCAGGCTCCTCATGGTCTGCTCACACTTCCTCATGGGGATCTGAACCCGCGGCTGCTGCAGGGCTCCATCCATCAAGGCCTGGTTGCTGAGATAAGTAGGTGAGACTGAGCCAAGCTCAGAACTACTGGGAACAGGCCAGAAAGCTGCCCCCAGGCATAGGGCAGTTGGCTTTGGAAGTCTAAAGGTCCCACCCCACTTGATGACCTGCCTCCACTAGAGGAAGGGACTGATGCTTGTGTCCATGACTCTGCACGTCAGCTTGCTACCTGTGGTCCCCAAAGCCACCCCCTGCTCTGTCATCTGCTTACAAATGCTCTGGGGACATTCATGTTCCCTAAATCTATATTCACTACAGGGGATTAGAGAAGAGATTTCTGCAGAGACAGAGAACTGTGGAAGGTCCCTATAGCTGCGCTAATCTCCCTCAAGGTTTGCAGTAGTGGTCCAGAGTCAGTTGGAGCTCTGCCTTTCACTCACATTAGGAACCTGTGGCAGCAAATTCCCCACTCAAATTTGATAACAGTTACGCACACTTAGGTAATCCTTCTAGTAAGTTACAGAGCCAGGATTACAAGCCCCTCCCACCCCCACCCCTCCCCACCCCGCGAGTCTGGCTCCTGAGGCCATGCTCTCATCTGCTGTGCCATATTTACCGAGTAGAGTCTAGAGACAAATGGTGGAGCTGGCCACTCCATGCTAGAGGGCTGGCTGTTGAAGCCAAGCTTTTCCCACCCTAAGTTTCCACACCCCTACCCTCCACCCCCATGCCTGGCCTTGCTGCCAGCCCCTGCTCTGTGAGGCCAGGCATCCTGTGGGACTCTTTGGGGAGTCACGTCCTCACCTCTCAGGGGTGCCTCCTCTCTCAGTCTGACTCTATCTGCCTTGTATCTTTCCAGAGAAATGAATGGCTTCTTCACCACTGATTCTGTTCCTTCCTCTTTCCATCAATGTTCTTGTTTTGTCATTTGTTTTCCTTTAGCTCTTTCAATAACTGTTTGAGGCAAGGGAGAGAGTTGGACCAGATGTTCTCATAGACTCATTTTAGGTGTAACATCCTCTGTAACTCAACATGAGACACAGACAGCCCCTTCATTTCTCCCCAGAGAAACAGCCCCTGCTGTCTCTCTTTCATGAATTCACCCACAGTGAGGTTGGAGGAGAAGGCAGCAGGAATTACCGATATTCATTTTAAAACCTCTTACAACTGCTTCTCCCGAATCTAAACCCCTGATTTCTACCCAGGGGTTCCGAGTTGCCAGACCTCTCCAGGAGCAACTGGGAAATTAGTTCAATGCTCTCCAGGGTTTTCTTTTATTCATGGAGGAAGCAACAGGGAAGCAACAGAATGAAAAGAAATAATGAAGACGGACACCATCCCTCAGCACCAGCCACCTCACTCACCCAAGTCTTCATTTGCTTCAGGAAATAAGATTATAAATGAAGATTTTCCCCCCTCTGGCAAAATGAATGCAAAGAAATATTTTAGTAGGCAACTTCCATGAGCACAGAGAGTTCAGCAGGACGCTTGTAGAAGAGAAGCTGATTAGGTGATGCGCGTCGGCTTGCATATTGAGACACATTCACTGAAGAAGCCCTGTATGTTCTACTGAAATGTTCCTTTTGCTGTAGGGTTGGAGGCGGTGGTGGTGGTGATTTATTGCAGGTCACTGTATACACATAGCTTATCTGCCACTTGAGATGGAAGATTTCCTGCAAACCAGAAAATGTTCCCCAATACCCTGTGCATGATTGGAATTCATGGAGGGGAGAATTCAAAAAGAAGATGGAAGGAAGACTGAATAACACCAATCGGTTCTCTTCTACTTTCAGAAAAACCCAAAAGTGACACTGTGGATTTTCAGTGGTCTGAGCTCTCTGTGACCTGTGGTGTGGCAAAAGGGATTTTATATAAGGCGAAAATGAAGCACGGTGAGTCCCTTGGTCTTCTGCTCTTTGGAATCCCTAGATGAAGGAATCAGTAGAAGGGAGGGAAATACCTGTGTGTATAATTGATTAGGAAATGGACCTGCTAGCTAGACTGCAGAAGAAGAAACGTTTCCTTGGAAGGAATTTCCAAACCCTTCCGCGTCATGATATTTCTGGCAACCAGACCATTCCACTCCCACCTGGAAGTCACCTATGGACCCTGCAGTAGTGACAGCCAAGTCCTTGCTGCATGTAGGTACCACATGAATGCAAATTCTGTCCTACCCCCTCACCACTCAGTCAGGCTTTAAGGCTGCCTTCAGTCTAAGAGAAGAGGCATCCAGACTCCCCTGCTACTATTTCCACCTCACAGAGGAAGTCTCCCTTGATCCAGAAAGGTAGAAGGCTACAATTAGGAGGAGTTCAGAGGTTTGGGGTGAATTCACAGAGGATGGGGGTAGATTCAAAAGCGGGCTGTCTTTTTCTTACAGGATCCTCAACGAAGTGCATTCAGAATGAGAAGGGAGCTTGGCTCACACCAAAAGAATTTGAAATTGAAGGAAAAGGAAGAGACACAAAGGACTGGAAGCGGAGTATACATTGCGGAGGAAAGCCCCTATTAGAGCTGCTGAAAAGGGTCAGATAGGTGACTGGTTTAAATCCTCGGAGGAGAAGTGGAACTTTTAACAGCAGAAATGTGAAGAGCTCCCATTAGGATTCAACAGCATGATTTATAAGGAGCTAAATGTTCAAAATATGGTTGAGAACGTTAGGGGCACAGATTGTTCCTGATGGTGGAGAACTTTAAATGCAGGCAAAGGGGTCTGAGGTCAAGAGAGATGTAAGAAGCTAAAAATAAGCTAGCTGAAGACAGTTGCCTGCAACCACTCCCCTGCATCCTCTACCTGACACCTACTCAAGACCCAGCTCATCTGGGCCCCCTGACATTTCCAGGCCCCCCAGTCCATGGTCTGTCTCTCCTCTGCATGTGTCCACATCCCACTATTCCTGTCCTGAGAACAACTAGGCTTTATGAGACCAGGACTCAACACAAGGCATCTCAGTGACACTCAAGAAATTATCACTAGAATGAAATCATAAAGATTTTATCTAGAGAGGAAGAACTGGAAAGAGAAAGGAATGGATGGGAAAGGGACTAAGAAAGAAGGATTTGGCTCATGGGTTTGAGTAACGGGGAAAAAAAATGATTTTATCACGAAGCGAAGTCTAAAAGAAAAGCTGACTGTGAGAGGGAGCTAATTTTTCTTTTGGACGCCTTGGGTTTGAGATCCACTGTGATATCCGGGTACAGATATTCACTAGGAAGTGGGAAGGCCAGTATCTACAAAAGAAAAACCTCCAGAATAACCTCATTCATTGACTCCTTCTGTCTTTCAGAATGGACTTTTGCTCTGTCCTCCAAGAATATATCTCAAGAGAGACTTAAATAGCAAGTGAATTTCTGCTATACTGTCAGTCACCATCTTGCAGACTTTCCCTGTATGGAGGCTCAGTTAGAGCTTCTGAGTTTCCCAGCTCTGAGTCACCTCCACATGTGGGCACAGCATCTTCAAAATCATAATTTTCATAGTTAATTTGGGATGGGGAAGCAAACGGCTCTAAAATAAAAATTAGATGAAAAAGCTCATCATGTCCATGTGTTTTAGAAAAAGATCTGGATATTTGGATTGCTATAAACCAAAGGTGTCAGAAATAAAATGCTCTGAGCCTAGGCAACCTAGCAAGACCCCATCTCTAACCATTTTTTTTTTTTAATCAGCCAGGAATGGTGGTATGCACCTGTAGTCCCAGGTAAGGCTGAGGTAGGAGGATTGCTTGAGCCCAGGAGTTCAAGACTAGCCTGAGTGATATAGTGAGACTCTGTGTCGCTATACAATGCAGTGTAATCTCAGCACTGTGGGAGACCAAGGTGGGTGGATCCCTTGAGCCCAGGAGTTTGAGACCAACTTAGGCAACATGGAAAAACCCCTTCTTTACAAAATATACAAAAATTAGCCAGGCATGGTGACATGTACCTGCAGTCCCAGCTACTCAGGAGGCTGAGGTGGGAGGATCACTTGAGCTCTGGAAGCAGAGGTTCCAGTGAGGTGAGATCATGCCACTGCACTCCAGCTGGGGCGACAGAACATGAAAAGAAAAAAAAAAAAAAAAGCATTGAAATAGACAGGAACAGCATATGAAAGGAAAAGAGGATCCTCTGTGATCACACACTAAGTGTGGCTGAAGGTTCCATGCTTGTTATTGGTAGCACCAGGATGGAATGACACCTTTAAGCTGAGTTTTGTCTCTGCAGGGCCTCCCTACAGGTGGAACGGCAGCCATCTATTGGCTGAACTAACTCCCCCTCCTCAACCTCCTCTACTTGCTTAGATATGTTCTGCAGGCATCAGTTCCACTCGTGAGCTTCCCATTAGATGGGAGCTTCCAGCAAGACAATGGTGCTTCTCTCATATTGCCCTGGAGGCTGGCCTGACCAGGCTGGATTCATTCAGAGATTAAGGCACTGGTCTCCCAATGCCATTAGATAAATCATCTTTCCCATGCTTATTTGAAATGCCCTGAGAATCAGGGTGCTTGCTCAGTGTAACATCATAATAGCAAAAAATTAGGGACAAACACAAGTTCTATCAGTATTATAGAATGAACTGATACAGCTACAGAATGCTTTTGTACAAGCCTTTCTTACAGAATATTAGGCCTTTGATATAGACATCTGTACATGGATTCATAAGTATGGAGTTATCATTCAATCAATGGGAAAACCATCAAGGGTTTGGAGTCAGGAGAGCTTCAGGATATTTACGGTAGTAGTGACGTGAGAGGAAGGAACCCATTGTTGCTTATGTGAATGCGTAGATAGGTCTATGAGTGAAAAAATAGCCAAAAGAATCAACCTCACTTATTTTGAGATGAGATCACAGGGACATTTGCCTTCTGTGTTACACATTTATGTACAGTTGGAATTACAATGACCATTTATTACTTTTGCAACTGGAAGAAAAAAGAGCTTTAAAATCCAGATCATTCATTAATAGTCCCAACACAGTAATATTCTCTAACTCTCCTAATGCCACATGTCAGCACATATTAGCCAGGGGCATGCTTGACCCAGCCTCTCAGTCCCACTGTCCAGGGCCAGGTTGGGAGAAGATGATGAAGGTTTATCCGACTGAGAATGAGCCAGTGCCGGCCTTGCCCTCAGCCCCCATCATCCAGCGTGACTCCTGCTCTGCAGCACCTCTGTGTCCACGGCAGTTTCACTTGTGAATGTGTACAACAAAGAGACCGATGCTGGCACTCCTAAAGTGTGCTTTGTGGTCACCTGCAGGGTGCTGCCTCCATGACCCACACATGATAGACAGCTGGTGCAAAGAGCCACAGGCTTGGCCTGTGACAGTCTCCATCTCCAGAAGGGCCTGGATGTAGCCAGCAGCTGCCACTCGAATGGCATATAGTGTGGGGCTGAGGAGAACAGCTTTTGGGGTTCTTTTTTTTATACCAGAAGCCCATGGCCATCATGGGTGGTCCAGAGATGCTAGGAGGCATGAGAAGAGGTAGGCAAAGTCTCCAGACTCTGGAGGGCACTAATAGGAATGCCTGCTGTATCGCAATTTGATAGATTCTAAAACCTTTTGTTAGAAGGAGCCCCATTCAAAGTGGGCCTCTTTGCAAGTAACAGCACAAATGGGCTTATCTAAAATCTATGAGGGACGCATTTCCTCCAGAACTCAAGAGGCCCAAAGGATGCTTGGAGGCTTGTTAGAACACTGTGGGCACTTAAGGATCAATAATTATTTTTTGAGTGTCAGGGATGGAGCATCCCTTGACTCACCAGATAATGCCCAGATGGTGGCAGATCCCTGTACTATGTCTGGGACAGTGGCCCATGCTTTTTTTTTTTTTTTTAATTCCACATCCATGCAGAAACTCAAACCCCATCTTTTTCTGTGAGCTCCTTGTGAATAATGTCCTGAGTGTGTCAAATGAATCTGCTGAGAGGGGGATGTCTTCCGGGTGATGTTATGCCTGTGCTCCTAGAGTGTCAGATGCAGTTCAAATCCTGCCTGCAAAGATTGCCTATTGTGGAGGAACTGTCAAGGTACCCTGTGGTAGCCAGATAATGGTCTATTGTGTCCCTTCAGGAGTGAAAGCAACCCACAGCTGAGATGCTGTTGAAATAGACACCAAAGAGAACGCATCAGTCAATTCTGTGTCTGCAGAGTATTTACCAGTTGCTAAGTGGATGGAATCAGTAATTTCAATAACATTGGGCCTTCACAGGTGGGGTCATAGCATTCGGGTTGCAGTAATTCACCGTGACACATCATTCATTCTTTCCAAGTTTAAGAACAGACCAAATTGGGCTTTTAAATAGAGAAACAGTGGGAATAGTCGCCCCTTCTCTAAATAGATCTTCTATAATGAGTTTCAATCCCTGAAAATTCATTTTAATTCATATTGATCAGTATTAAACATTTTAACAGAGGTCCATGGAGTTTCATTTTGTAAAGCTGATTGTAAGTGCCAAAGATAACTTAATTAGTTATTTTAATTTGTTCTTTACTGGGTCACAGCATCCATGCCCACTGTGGAACATTCTGGAGCCATGTTATGTCACAACCATGGGGCAGTTAGGCAAGGCACCAGGAACAAGCGTTCCCACACTCCCGTGCCGACATGCCAGCTATCATCGTATCTTACTTTGGTCAGTTAGATCTATTAACAGAGGTTTGGTGGGGCTCAGCAAATGCTGCCCTGAGTGGCCAGCTCAAAGCACAAGCTTGCCAGCAGGCAGCCGCACAGCTCAAAACACAGCGGAACCCATTAGCAAGCCACAACCAGAGAAGAAAAGTGCTGTCTTGGTGTTGGTGGTGTTGGTGCTCACCACCCAGAGGCTCTGCTTGTTGTCCCAGTTGTCTTGCAGTTTCCCCCAGGGAGGTGACATCAGCGCCCCCCCACCCAGAATTGGGTTTGGGTATCCACTCTGTCACACACAAAAATGACGTGCTCTAGAACCCCACAGAGTCAGCATTTGTGGGTCTCCATGGTCCTAGCAGTGCCCACATTATCTGCCTTTGCAGCGGAAAAACTTGGATGAATGCAAGGTGTGCTGTAAAGTGGGACAACTTCTCTGCTGCAGTACTTGTCCACGAGCCTTCCATGAGGACTGTCACATCCCCCCTGTGGAAGCCAAAAGGTGAATGGGATGCAGCCGTGCCTCGGCACACAGCACTCACCTCCAGAGGGAAGGGCAAGACCTGTGAGTGTCCGGGACAAGGGTGTGACAGAGAGTAATCTGGTGTCAGAGACTGGGCCTCTCTGAGTCTCTGAGGCTGCCAGTGAGCCTCTTGACCCCACACTTCCCCTGCCCCTGGAGGTGCCCTTTCCGAGGATGCTATTCCTTGGATAGCAGGGACTCTTGTCCAAGGGGAGTTGGGGACATGAAAAGCCAGCTTATGTTCTGTGACTACTCAGAAAAGACAGGAAGCACGGCTTCTCGCCCATTTCACCATGGTCTCATCCGGCTGATGGAGGCCTGAGGTCCCTGCAGGTGAAAGCCCAGATTTTGACCCTCAAGCCTGGCAGGCAGGGTTCCTTTGTGCCTGCCACAAAGGACGAGAAGAGAGCACACACTCACAGTGACACCACTTCCTCAGCCTGGCCACCTGCACTTACCACTGATGCGAGGGAAGGGTCAATGCTGGAGACCCCATATGGGGCTCTTGGACACTCTGGCAGGTGTCCCGCCCTCATGGCTGAGCCCATCCTTCCCAAGGGAGGACAGTGGGAGCCACAGGAATGGTGGCCATTTCCAGGAACCCTGCCCTCTGCTCACCTATGTCCAACCTCTCAGGACCCCCTGGATGTGCACCTTCTGCAGGATGAAGAGGTCTTCCAGAAGCCAGCAGGGCCATCGTGTATGTAAGATCCTGGAGAGGCGGATGCAGCCTCAGGAACAGCTGGTGAGTTGGATGCAGACCCCAAGCCTATGCTTTTCCCTGCTCACAAGAGAAGAACAAACAGACACAGATTCAGGGCAGTGAACCAAAGGGAGCCTTCAATGTCTCCCTTTAGAGGCTGAAGACTTAATGCCCAAACATAGAGTCCAAACAAAATGCCGCACACCGTGCGGGCCTCGGTAAGCACGGTTGGAATGCTGACCGCGCCTGGCTGCCCCACCTGTGCACATGTCTCGGCACTGGCCTGACTTCACTGTTCCCAAGCAGCGTTCCACTCTCAAGCCCTCTTCATGTTTTACAGAAATGTGAGTTCCTCCTCTTGAAGGCCTACTGTCATCCACAAAGCTCCTTTTTTGCTGCCATCCCACTTAATGTAAGTCACATTTTACGGTTCTCTTGAATAAAATGCACTTTGAGAAATCGGTGGGGGGGCTGAATCTGGCAGGTGCTGCAGTTTGCTCAGGAAGCTGGAGAGCAGGAGAGGAGGCCAGCATGGCAGCAGTGGAGCAGGGCAGCAGGGCATTTAGCAGGGGGTTAGCTGGAGAGGGACTGCCTGGTTCAAACTCCATCCCACCGTGCACAGGCACTGGGATACCTGGCGAGTTGCTGCCCCTCCTGTGTATCTCAGCTTCATCTTCTCTTTAGGAGGATTGTCTTTCCTACTAGGGATGAAGAGTCACAGGTACCAGCCAGGCACAGTGGCTCACGCCTGTAATCCCAGCACTTTGGGAGGCTGAGGCGGGAAGATCACCTGAGGTTAGGAGTTCAAGACCAGCCTGGCCAACATGGGGAAACCCCATCTCTATTAAAAATATGAAAATTAGCCAGGCCTGGTGGCAGGCACCTATAATCTCAATTACTCGGGTGGCTGAGGGAGGAGAATCGCTTGAACCCGGGAGGCGGAGGTTGCAGTGAGCCGAGATCATGCCACTGCACTGTAACCTGGGTGACAGAGTGAGACTCCATCTCAAAAAAAAAAAAAAAAAAAAAAAAAAAAAAAGTCACAGATGCCAAACTGTGTGGATTCCCATCCCAGCTCTACCACTTTCTAGCTGAGACATCTTGGGTAGGTTCCTTGACCTCCCCATCCCTTGGCTTCCTCATCTATGAAATGGGCATCATTATTTATGGTTCCCATAAATGTGGAGATTACATATTCATATACTTGGCTTAGAATGTAGTTTATCTAGTGCCTTAAACAATGGCTGGCCTAAAGAGGTCAGATGATATTATTATTGTTATCCTGGAAATAAAGGCTTGGATTGTATTTAAGCTGGATCCGCTCCAGTGATGACAGCCGTGCTAACGTCACCTCTGTGGTGGCTTTGTCCCCAGATTCGAGATTATGGTGAGCCCTTTCAGGAAGCGATGTGGTTGGACCTGGTTAAGGAAAGGCTGATTACAGAAATGTACACGGTGGCATGGTTTGTTCGAGACATGCGCCTGATCTTTCGCAACCGTAAAACATTCTACAAGGTAAAGGGCATTTCCTGCTTCCTTTCTGCATCTTTCCTACTTTCCTCTAATTTCTGGGACAGTGGAACTTTGCAAAAATCACACCCAGTTTCATCCTGGGGAGATATCATACAAGACAAGAATTACAGGAAAAAAAAAAAAAAAACCAAAAAAAAAAAAAAAAAAAAAAAACCACCTCGGCATTCCTGGAGGCGAGGGGTGAGGGGCAAAAAGAAAAGCAAGCAGGACGGGGAAGGGATTCCCAGAACAGTAGCTGAAAAAACCACGCTCCGTTCCCAGATCAGCAGCCTGCTCCCACCTAGAGCAGTAAATGGCATCCGGCCTCTTTGTTCAAACTGGAAGGAAAGGCAGTTTATACTTAAATTGTTCTTCCTGTCTCAGAAATATGAAAATTAGTAAGTAAACAAAACAAAATCAATTAAACTTCCTGGATACTCAGGCTTGCATTTTTTTACATATAAACTTCTCATTGGACTCAAACATCTGGAATTGCCTTCCAATACGGTGTGAGTTTCACCCTCCTTTACGAGGGAGGAACAGCTAGTTGAGCTATCTTGCAATCCAAGACATATTTCACACCGGTTTGCCCTAATTTTTATCCTCACTTGTACAGAAATTTTTGGGAGGTACCTAAGGAAGATTTTCATCTCCGCCCGGCTTCCCTCCCTTCTTCCATGCTGGGAGTTGTCATGTTCACGAACCACACATTGTAAACGGGTACCCACTCATGGGGCTGGAGGGAGAAAGGCTTGGCTCAGAGAGCTGCTCAGTGTCTGGCATATCCTTAGCCCTGGAGAACAGAGGGTCATCCTTCCTCAGCGAGTGGGCTTTCAAAAAAATGCTTTTCTAAATTTGTTTAAGCTGTTTTGCACCATGCTCAGATTTGCAGTGATCAAAACCAACCCTTCAGTCCAAATCACCCGTCAGGCAGAAGTTAACCACCAGGTGGAGTCTCGTGCTTCTTGATATTTTAGCAGCAGCATCTCCCCATCCATTCTGCCTGACTGCTAGGGCTCCTAAAAATATATGAGTGAGGCTGGGTGCGGTGACCGACACCTATAATCCAAGTTTCTGGGAGTCCAAGGAGAGATGATCGCCAGAGGCCGGGAGTTTGAGACCAGCCTGAGCAATGCAGCAAGACCTCCTCACCCTGATCTGGGGGGAAAAAAAAAATGTTTTCAAAAGCTGGGCGTAGCGGTGTGTGCCTACAGTTTCAGCTACTCAGGAGGCTGAAGTGGGAGGATCACCTGGGCCCAGGAACTCAAGGCTGCCGTGAGCTGTGATGATGCCACTGTGACAGAGAAAGACCCTGACTCTAAAACAAAAACAAAAAAGCAAAAAACAAAAAAAAAAATGTATGAGTGATTTGATGGCTGTAATCCTTCTTCCTTAAACATGTTTGTTTGCTTTTTTCTCTTTCAGCCTTCTGACTTTGGCCAGGTAGGACTTGACTTGGAGGCAGAATTTGAAAAAGATCTCAAAGATGTGTTCGGTTTTCACGAAGCAAATGACAGCAGTTTCCGGACTCTTCCTTGACCCTGTTCTGGAAAGGCTGAAGCACCCCAACCTCAGGATCCAGCTGATTCGGCCCTGGCCTGGACTGTCAATCACCAGTGAGTCTGGGATGGAATTGGCTGCCCTCACTACCCAAGCCCAGACCCTTCATAGGATTATCACACCCTCCACCACCTTTATTCTTTCTCTTTGCCTTTGAAAGGCTATATCGACACTTAAAAAGAAATTAGTACTTCCTTAATCCAATGAGATACCCCATCAGAGTTCACATTCTCCCTACTGTCTCATAAGTCTTTTTAGAGTTGATTTGTTCAAATCAGGATCTAAACAAGTTTCACACATTGCATTTGGCTCATCTGTCCCTATGTCTATTTTAAGCTATAAATTGCCATGTATTTATTGAAGAACTCAGGGTTTTTTTCCTATTAAATTTTTAGAGTTTCCTGGTTGCATTTTCTTAGCGGTACATTCCTCTTTTCCTCTCATTTTTTGTAAACAAAGTTAGATCTAGAAGCTTGCTCGAACTCAGGTTTTGAGGGGTTTGTTTTGATTTGCAGGGGGGGTTGGCACACAGGGGGAATTTAGTATTATTTTTTTTTTTTTTTTTTTTGAGCCAGAGTTTCGCCCTTGTTACCCAGGCTGGAGTGCAATGGCGCGATCTCGGCTCACCGCAACCTCCGCCTCCTGGGTTCAGGCAATTCTCCTGCCTCAGCCTGCTGAGTAGCTGGGATTACAGGCACGCGCCACCATGCCCAGCTAACTTTTTTTGTGTTTTTAGTAGAGACGGGGTTTCACCATGTTGACCAGGATGGTCTCGATCTCTTGACCTCGATCTCTCTGCCTCTCGAAGTGCTGGGATTATAGGCATGAGCCACAGCGTCCGGCCATATTATTTTTATGTTAAGTGTGGCAGCAGGTGCAGGTGTTATCAGCCTGATCATTTATCACCTGATGGTTTTAGCAGTACCTAAATCTGTGATATCATCAGGGGTTGCAAAATGATGAGATTCAGATTTTATTTTTTTACATCATTATTAGTCAGAATTCTTCTGCAAACAGCTTCTTTCTTACAGTATTTGGGGCCAGGAGCAGTGGCTCATGCCTATAATCCCAGCACTTTGGGAGGCCAAGGTGGGCGGATCACAAGGTCAAGAGACAGAGACCATCCTGGCCAACATAGTGAAGCCCCATCTCTATTAAAAAATACAAAATTAGCTGGGTGTGGTAGCACATACCTGTAGGCCCAGCTACTTGGGAGACTAAGACAGGAGAATCACTTGATCATGGGAGGCAGAGGTTGCAGTGAGCCAAGATTGCACCGCTGCACTCCAGCCTGGCAACAGAGCGAGACTCCATCTCAAAAAAAGAAGAAGAAAAGAAAAGAAAAGAAACAATATTTGGTTACCTTGAAATACAGGTTGTACAAAAAGATAGGATAAATGCTTTTATTATTATTATTATTTAGCAATGTTCAAAATAATGAATTGATTTCCTAATATCCTCTAAAGGTGACCAGGGATTTTTTTTTTAATTCTCTTGAACCTAACATATTTAAATTGCTAATACCTTTATTGATGCTTGAGTTGTCCACTTTTTTTTTCTTTTCTTTTTTTTTTTTTTGAGACAGAGTCTTGCTCTGTCACCCAGCCTGGAGTGCAGTGGCGTGATCTCAGCTCAGTGCAACCTCCTCCTCCTGGGTGCAAGCAATTCTCCTGCCTCAGCCTCCTGAGTAGCTGGGATTACAGGCATGCACAAGTTGCCCACTTTTAGTGAAAATCTCCTCAATTTGACTCCTGAATTGTTCTGAAATGAACCCAGCACTCTTTGATGGTGTATTAGCTATCTACTGCTTTGTAACAAATAACCTCAAAGCTTAGCTGCTTAAAAGAAAGAAACATTTTATTGCTCACTATTGTGTGGGTCAGGAATTCAGGCAGCATCCATGGGGACTGTTACCTTTGTTCCACATGGTATTGACAGATCCCATTTATACTTGCTCAGTGTCACTTCTGTCACATTCTATTGGTCAAAGCAAGTCACAGGGCCAGCCTCAGAAGAAGAAAGAATTGATCCTACCTTTTGATGGAATGAGGGGCAATGTTACATTTCAAAGGAGAATGTTGCTTGGGAAGAAACATCATTGCTTCCATCTTCAGAAGCAATCTACCAAGTTCACCCTCTGGCCACAGTAATTCACATCTTTCTCATATGCAAAAGATACTTCTCTCCCCCAAGAAGTCTGACTCTCTGCAGCACTGGAACAAAGTCCAGGACCTCATTATCTAAATCAGGTTCAGATCAGATAAAGCTTCTTGGGGCTCGTCACAGTGGCCCACACCTGAAATCCCAGCACTTTAGGAGGCCAAGGCAGATGGACCACTTGAGTCCAGGAGTTCGAGACCAGCCTGGGCAACATGGCAAAGCCTCATGTCTACAAAATATGTTTTTAAAATTAGCTGGGCGGCTCAGGTGGAAGGATGAGTCACAATGAGGCAAAAACACAGCACTGCAATCCAGCCTGTGCCACAGAAAAAAGCGAGAGAGAGAGAGACAGAGACAGAGAGAGAGAGAGAGAGGAAAGAAAAAGAAAGGAGAGAGGAAGGAAGGAAGAAAAAAAGAGAGGCAGGGAGGAAAGGAAAGGAAGAAAGAAAGAGGGAGGAAGAAAGAGAAAAAGGAAAGCAGGAAGGAGAGAAAGAAGGGAAGGAGGGAGGGAGGAAGGAAGGGAGGAAGAGAAAGGAAAAGAGGAAGGAAGAAAGAGAAAAGAAAGGAAGGAAGGAAAATAAAGAGAAAGAAGGAAAGAAAGAAAAAGGAAAGAAAGAATGAACGAACGAACAAGGAAGGAAGGAAGGAAACAGGCTCCTTGGGTGTGGTTCATTGGTGCAGCTCCTTGGGCGCACCTCCTCTTGAACTAGAGACCTGTGGGCTGGAACAGTGATGAAAACAGGGACAGAATTACCGCTATAGATGCTGCCATTCAAATGGGGAAAAGGAAGCAGCAGTCACTTGTTTATAGCAATTCCGAAATCCAGTCAAGCACATGTTGCTAGTTCCCCCTAATCTCAGAGCAGGAAATTTTCCTTGATACCTGATTTAGATGTATGACACACCTCTAGTTCCCATCCAACCCCACGGGCTTCTCTGTGTCTTCCTCCGTTCTGTGCTGGGGTCTCACTTCTCCAACAGTATGTTTATTCACTTGCTCAATCCTCAGGTACAACAATAAAAGTTAACAGAATTTCAACACTCAGACCACTGTCAAAAACAAACTACATTGGTTTCTAAATGTCTGTGGAGTTTATTTTTGTTTGTTATAAATTTAATATACTATTGCAGAGGTTATTTAAAATACCATTGCAAAGGGCATTTAATAGCATTGCAGAGGATTTTGCATTTGTATTTATAAATGAGATTGGTCTACGGTTTTTACATACCGTCATGGTCAGATTTACGGTTATCCTACCTCAGTAAAACTAACTTGTAAAATTTTCTACCTTTTAATATGTACTGGAATAATTTATAGTGTTTTAAAGTAACCAAAAGTATGCAACCCAGAATTCATTGGGGAGATGGTGTTGACCACATTATATGCTTTTTTTATGGTTGTTAGACTATGCAGATATTCTGTTGATTTTTGAGACAGTTCTGCTTTTATATTTTTCTAAGAAGTCATCCATTTTGTTTGTGGTTAAAAGTAATATAGGTGGTCTTATTTCTGTCATATTTTGTTATTTCTCTTTTTAATGTTTTCATGTTGTTTTTGTATATTTTTGTGCTTCTGCCTTATTTTGGGAGGCATCGTAACAGTTTTTAGTTCTAAAGTTATAAGTTTTCCCAATGCATTTTAACTTATTTTTTTAATGTCAAAGTCAAAAATAAAATGTCTGCAATGTGCCACACACTTAAGGCAACATGGTTATCACTTGTATACCTCTCAGCTCCCTGTTCAGGTCTTTTCACTCTCTGGAAACATATACATGCATTATTATTAAACTTTTTTGCTTTTACTCTATAAATTATGTTTATTCTATTCAATTGTATCATTTCATTTGTTAGTTTCACATCATGTAAATTATTTGTCATGTCATATGTCACATAAAGTAATTCCAAAGCAAAAATTAAAAATTGATGTTACAAGGCCAGGCGCGGTGGCTCACTCCTGTAATCCCAGCACTTTGGGAGGCCGAGGCAGGTGGATCACCTGAAGCAGGAGTTCAAGACCAGCCTGACCAACATGGAGAAACCCCATCTCTATTCTTCTTAAAAAAAAAAAAATTGTGTTACATGATAACCTGCGTTTATGAGAACAATATTAACGTCTTTCTGTTTTCCCTGTTTAAGATTCTCTGCTGGTCTTTTCTTGCCACGACTTCCCCATACTTCCTTTTTGCTACACCTTTCAGTCAAGTGAAGTATGTCTTTAAATAATTTGAAAAGAATTACATGGATGGGATGTTTTCTGACTCTTAGCATATCTTAGAATGTGTTCTATTGGTTTCATAAATTAATAACGTCATATATATCTTATCACAACTCCTCACCTTCAAAACTGATTTAACCTTTTTTCCACTGTCTTTGGGGATTTTATTCTACAACTCTGAAATCTGAGTCCAGCCAGAATTCTGCCTCTTTATCAGTGTGTGGAAACCAGTGATATTTCCGCTATTATCTCAATAGTTGTATATTTAGTTATTTTTGCCAGGATAGGTTTCAATATTGTGCTCTTCTCAGTCACCTTGGCTGGCACACTGAGCCCTTTTGATATACATGCCTGCTTCTTTTTCCAGCCCTATTAAATCTTACTGATCCATTTGTTCTGGGCTCACTTTCAAGAACACCTTTTATCTACCGGCTATCTGTTCTCCATTCTCCGTTTATCATTTTTTTAAAAATGTTTCGGGAAGCACTTCTCCTCTTAGGCCATTCATATGAGATGGATATTAATACAATTGCAATTTGATAGTATTTTAAACAATTTTTTTAGCATGTTAAGAATGCTAATTTCTATTTTTTAACAAAAGTTCAAAGGATATAAACTTTTCTTAACATAATACTTTTCTCAAAACAAAAATGGAAAATCGTGACAACTTACTAAATTGTCCTGATCTGTGTTTCTGGCTTTTCTTTCTTATTTAATTTCCATGAAGGAGTGAGACCTTCGAAGCCCCAGGCCCTGCGCATCAGGAGGCAGAACCTGATCAGCAGGCCCCCTTCAGCCTCCAGTGAGGAACTGGGAGAGGAGTGTGTTGGAGTTTCCATTTAGGTACCTAGTATCACAGACTCATAAGCAGAAAATGTGTAGAAATTTCTTTTGTTTTTACCTTAGTGTGAACGGTGAAATAGATCAACCTCACCTATGATCCTGGAAAGGATGGAGGTAGTTTGAGCACTGGCTCAAGAAAAGGATAAAATAAAGTAGAATTCCCTTCATTGTGTGGGAAGACAGCAAATATGGCTATAAAGACAGCTGTTTCTAGTCCCACTTTGAAGTGAATGCTGGGTCCTAGAGATGATAACTTCATCAGCCTGGGCTTTAGACTTCCAGATCCTTCTGAGAGGTGCACTAAAGGTTCTCCTTTCTAGCATAAGTTCAGTGCATTATGGTAAAAGATTCCCCTCCCTACCAGTTTACCAGCGGGCAGGATTGCTGGGTGAAAAAATCTTACATCCCTTCATGACCTAACCGTGTCTTCCATTCTGGCATTGGTAAGCTGATCCCGGTCTGTCTGTCTATCTGTCATCTCATCATGGCTCTGCGTTGCTCTATAACTTGGGCAGGGGGTCGGGGAGAACCCTAAAGAGTCATTTATTTCTGTCAAGTTGAGACTTTCAAACACCAGCAGTTTGGTTGCCGTGACAGCCAAGACCCCTATCCCCGGGACACTCTCTTCCTTTGCTCCTGTTTGTTGCTGTACTGCCCTCCTGGTTCTCAACTGATTTCTGCCTGCAAGAGCAGGGTTTGGGTTATTCTGCTTAGCCCAGCCGTTCCTCGTCTTCCCCGAGACGCGCTGAGCTGTAGGCGGAGGTGCTGCCCTTCTGGTCGTTCCCCACTGCTCAGGCCTCATCTACTTTCAGCACCCACCTCCTTAGATGTTAAAAACTCTTAATGAAACCAACGTCAGTGATGCCTCTCCAGACAATGCCAGCTGCCTCTCTCCAGGGACCCATTCCAGTCCTGCACCCATAATGACATAGGAGTTAAAATTATTTAGGCAGATGACAGTGAGGGTAAGGAAGTCCTCGGTAAGGTTTTCCTTTCATGAAAAGCAGCCCCCAAATCAACAAAAAAGCCTGTAAAATTGAGCTACAGACATAGATAAGCACACTGGAAACTTGCACGGGTGAGTGCCAGCAGCTGTGCCAACAGGAAAGGGCTATCTGGGGGGTAGGCATGTCCAGCATGCTGGCTCCATCTTCCCTTTTCCTTGCCAACCACATGTATAGTAAGGGGCAGACAAGTAGAAAACCCATTTGCGTAAGAAGATTAGGGTGGGGTGGCCAACTTCCTCGTGTGCTATGTAAGTGTCACACCTGATCCAACCAATCTGTGGGCCCTATGTAAATTAGACTCCGCCTCCTCAAGCCAGTCTATAAAATCCGGTGCACTTTGCCGAGGGCGGGAAGACTCACTTGGGTACCCCTCTCTCAGTACAGGAGAAAGACTATTCTTTTTTTCTCTTCCTTTGCCTGTTAAAACTCCACTCTTAGCCTCTCTCCATGTGTGTCCATGTCCTTGATTTCCTTGGCATGACGCCACGGACCTCAGGTATTACCCCAGATGAACGACGCTGCTTCAGTTTCTCCTGTCTGATCCAGCCTGGTTCCACTCCTTCCTGAACTCTTCCCTCCCACACTGGTCAGCGACTCCGAGAGCCCACGTCAACTCAGGACTAGCTTCAAGTTATGATGTGGGAGGCTTTAAATGACTCCAAAAGGCTGCAAAAATGGAACAGCAACAAGCTTTCTTATCAGGAATGACAAGGAATGACATGTAAACATACATACCCCCTCCAGCTGATAGCAGAAATTCCACCTTGGAAGATTCATTCTTAGAAACTGGGGAACCAGTGTCTCCTGGTTACCTGTGGCCTCCCTCAGGAGAGGTACACTTCATTGACATCAGCACCTTTCTCAGATGCTTTCCAAGTTCTGGTGGAGCCAGAGCAAGCTCACATCCTGCGAGTAGTGACGGGAGTTGGTGGGGTCGGTTAGGGCAGGGGCCTTGGACCCTTTGCTTTCCTCCCCTGAGCCCTTAGGACCCTGACTGCTTCTCTTTCCTTCTAAAGCTGCTCCCATGGAACTCCTTCCCTCTTGAAATTAGGTGTGGGGGCTACAGGATTCCCAACTCTCCTGGCATTCCGTCTCTTCTGTCATTGTGCCTTTGAAAAAATGCACAGACTGTATTCATTTCAGCAGTCGTACCCGTGTGAAATGCCATGTGAAATAATGAAATCCAAGAAGGCATTGTCTTGCTCACTTTACCTCTGGTCTCAAGTGGGCCATTTGAATCTCCAGAGTCAACTAGAAAAAGAAATGCCACCTGGCAAAGTCTCTCCCAGCACAGGACTCCAGGCAGCCTGGCACTAGGCATCGCCATTGGACAAGACCAGAGCTCCGGTGCATTGCCAGAGGGGACACTGTTCCCCTGTAGCAGCTACTGGCATTTGATCATTTACAGAAAGGTTTGGCAGAACCCTGAGGGAACCCATGATAGCCACTTTCCAGAAGACAGCCCAGGGCCTCAAGCAAGAACTCAGTGGTGAGGACAGTCATCAGACCTGGACACAAGGCCCAGGTATCAGCAGAAAGGGGTGGTTACACGTCTAGGATGTCCACTGATACTGAGGCACCTGACGCACTGTTCCGAAATAGAGTCTGTTGGATGTGGGGTTAAGGTTTTTACTCATTAAATGCTCTGCCTTAGGGGCTAAGGTGGAAAAGTCCATATTTCACCAGGGCAACAGCAAGATTTCCAGTCTTCAGGCCCAGCAATGGCTCTCTGGCTTCGACACCCCAGACCTCAGGCACTGTGGTTGCAGCATTCAGAATGAGGGCCACAACTCACATTGGCTCAGCTCCCTGACTTGGTTCAGAATTGACTCATGGTCCTACAGAAGTGCTCCGGGGGTGCCTGTCAAAGCTTGGTCTTAGCCAGTGAAAGTTGAGCATTCAAGTTATGTTAGCACTCACCAGGAGGAAAACACGAGTGGCTTCAGTGCCCGCTAGGATTCTGGGGGAAGAAGTGTCACGTCCTCCTAAGAAGGCAGAATTGGTCCAAACCAGGGACAGTGAGGATGGGAGGGTAAACAAGCCACTCCTTGGCACCAACAAGCGCCAGTTTGCCCTAAATTTTCCCAGACAGAGCCCACAGGTCAGATTTTGATGTTTCTGTATCCGGACCATGACCCGGTTTGTATTCATAGCCAGTCCCTAATATCAACGTCATCTCAGTTTCCAGTTCCTCAAAGAAGTTCTCCTAGGATCCCCAGGCCTGGTGCTGGCTCTTTGGAGGGCTCAGGCACAGCAGACTGTATGAAGAGGCTTTCCCATTCTCCCAGGGTGGGCACAGGACATAGCCCTGAGAGCAGCAGGCACCGTGGACTTCCATTAAAAGTGCACTGTAGGCCGGGCACAGTGGCCCTCTCCGTAATCTTAGCACTTTGGGAGGCCAAGGTGGGTGGATCATTTGAGGCTAGGAGTTCAAGGCCAGTCTGGCCAAGATGGTGAAACTCTACTAAAAATACAGAAATTAGGTTGGCGTGGCGGTGTACACCTGTAATCCCAGTTACTTGGGAGGCTTAGGCAAGAGAATCACTTGAGCCTGGGAGGCAGGGGTTGCAGTGAGGCAAGATTGCATCACTGCACTCCAGCCTGGGAGACAGAAGGAGACTCTGTCCTCCCCCACCAAAAAATAAATAAATAAATAAAAAGCATACCATGCTGTCCTACCACCAGAGGGCACTGCGGGCCCCTCCAGAGATGGAAAAGACTGATACTTAAAGCTCCTGCAAGGACAAAAACCTCTGAGAAGGAAGAGCTTGCTAAATGAGCTTGCTAAAATGCAAATTCTGGGGTGTTGGCCCTGGGTGAGAATCTCTAGGATTCAGGGCCAGAAATTGGTGAAGGCTCTGAAAGGGAGGAAGACGCTCTCAGTGGCTCCTGTTTCATGGAGAAGGAGGAAAATCAACCAAGAGCATGCGCCAGGTCCTCTCCAGATGAGACTGGCAAAGACGAAGCAGCAGACAGTCACGTTCAGGCACATGCTTGTGAGGATTTCCTTTCTGGGACAAAAGTCAAAACCTCACAGCTAGCCTAAAAAAACTGAGATCCACTCAGTAACGTGGGCTGGGAAGAGCTGCCCAGTTTTGCATTTCATAGGTTGGAGTCTGGCAGGAGGCCGGCCTGGGGATGACCAGCAGCTGACAGAGACCTGGACGCTAGATCCTCTCGTTTGCAAGAATGTCCCAGGTGACCTCCTCTTGGGGATGCTAGAGGATGAGGACAGGGCGAGGAAGCCAGCCTACTAGGGGCGGGGGGTTTGGGGACCAATCAAAAGTGCTTAGAGAGGGGTCCTCTGAGATACCTGGACACAGACCACTTCCCAGTGAATTGCCTATGGACCACTGCTTCAGAATCGTAGGGAGCTTGCTAAAATGCAGATTCAGGGATGTTGGTCCTGGGTGAGAATTTCTAGGACTCAGGCCAGGAATTGGTGATTTTAATCAGTTGAACAAGTTTTCTAGGTGACTTTTTTTTTTTTTGGCTGCATTTAGGTTTGAGATCCACTGCCCGAAGACCGATCCTTTATCTGACTTACACTTTTGACAGAGGAGCAAATCTAACTAAGGTATCTGTGGTGTGGGCAGCAGTAGAGCCTGCAACTTAATCGCAAGAGCTGCCCATGCCCTGTAAGATGACAGCCTGGGGCTTATTGATTGGCTGGCTTGTTTAACTTTAAAGTTTTATGTTTTAAATGTTTATTTATTAACAGCTTTCAGAAACAGTAATAAGAATAGAATGTGACGCCAACTGCAGAAGAAAACACTAAATTGAGAAGGGAACTAAGAAAAAAAGCAGCTGGGCAGGGTGAGATTTGGGGGTGCAGGGAGCATCATGTGGATGGAGGGAGGAGATTATTATTGAGCCATGGTCATGAGCACCTTAGAGAGAGACAGATGAGTGGAGGCCGCCCGCATGGTACTCTGCCATACTGTTACAGTCTCACCAACACACCACAATGTAGCAGCCTCTTCTTGTGAGAAATTACCTGGAGTAATTTCTTTTGTCTCATGACCAAGAGAATTAAGGAGCATGGACACAAAGGGTGAGGTTGGAGAGAAAGTTTAATAAGCGAAAGAAGAAAGAGAGGCTGCCCAGAAGAGGGTTGCCATTTTTACAGTTGAATGCAAAGGCTTTTATAAGAAACCAATGAGGACTGGGCATCTCGTTTGCATAAGGTGCATCTCATTTGCATAATTTCTGTTAGGTCCACCACATCTCCTAGTGCACATGTGGGCCCTTCACTTGAGTGACTCCATACTGCTTTGTTCCCCTTACTGTGCATGTGTTAGGGGAGAGAACTTTCCATTGTGGGCATGTCTGCACCAGTCACCTGTGTAGCTTTTCTTATCTGTGTGGCTATGGGCATATCTTAGGCAAGCCCCTCTGTGCAAATTCCCGTATCAGTGCCTGCCACTTGATATTTTAGGCTGTTCTTTTGTTTGAAAGAATTTAACTGAGGACCCACCCTAACTGCCTGCCCGACCAGCATCTTCCTTTCTCCTCTCTCAGTAGATCATGGAATTGGCTCCTGCTTTGACAATGCCTTGAGAGACTTAAGATGTTGGCATGATTTTTGAAGCTTTTTATTGGATATTGGGTTGGTATTATACTTGAACATGAAGTCACCCTGAGATGTGCCGCCAGGCACCCCACTGTATTTCAATACAGGCAGTTGTGAAATGCAAGGAAGCAGTTAAGAATATCAACAGGTCTGCTGGGCATGGTGGCTCACGCCTATAATCCTAGCACTTTGGGAGGCCAAGGTGGGTGGATCACCTGAGGTCAGGAGTTCAAGACCAGCCTAGCCATCACAGTGAAACCCCATCTTTAAAAAAATAAGTAAATAAAATATTGACAGGCCGCCGGTTGCAATGCTTTAATGGCAGAGGTACATTGCCTGCTCCCACTCTACCCAACACATCACAACCCTGACCCCTACCCCCAAAGCCTCTTCTCAATACAGCAGCCAGACTCAGCCTGTCAAGATCAGTCCAATCCTGCCTACTCTGCCCGAGGCCTGTATGAGGGGCTTCTCCCGTCCCTGGTAGGTCTGCTGCACCCAGTGGCCTCCCTGGAGCCCAGGCCACTGCTGCCTCAAGTCCTTTACATCAGCAGTCCCCTGGGTCTGGAGCTCCCTCCCCCGGAAGTCCCCACAGTTCACCCTCACATCTTTAACGTTTTTGCTCAAATGCCCCTGGAGGAGCCTGCTCCAACCACCCCACCGCTGCCGCCTCCCACACCTGCCTCTCCTGCGCCCTCTCAGCTGTGTCCTTTCTTCCCCCAGAATATCCCATTTATTACGTTCTAACACGCAACATGATTTGTTTATTGTGCTTGGTATCTGTCTCTTGTCACTATCACGTAAGCTCCATAGGGACATTTTTTTGTCTATTTCGTTTGTTGGTATATCCCTACTATCGAACTCATGGGCGCTGAATACATACCTGTAGAATGAATGAATGAATGCCTCTAGACTTCCAGTCAGTCTGAGCAGGCTGGCTCTCGGGTCCGGAGCTGCTCCAAGCAGCCTCTGCCCCCTGGTTCCCATTGGGTAGTTGGAGTCTCGCTCCCCATGCAGCGACCCACATCCTGATGTTTGGCGGGCCGGGCTCCGGCTCTGGTTCTGCCCCAGGACTCCCTTCTGCATCCTGCCCCATGGTGTCCTTGCCTGTGCCCCTCTCATCTGTGCCACTGCCCTCCCGATTGTAGCCTGGGTGTCTCTGCCGCAGGCTCCGCCCACTGGGCTCTGCCTGCTGTGGACGTGCTGTGGTACTTCCCCTTCTAAACTGCTGATATGGACCCAGACTGAAGGTTGCCCTTCTGTTGAATCTCAGCACATTGGGAGGCCGAGGCAGACAGATCACCTGAAGTCAGGAGTTTGAGACCAGCCTGACCAACATGGAGAAACCCTGTCTCTACCAAAAATACAAAATTAGCCAAATGTAGTGGCATATGCCTGTAATCCCAGCTACTCGGGAGGCTGAAGCAGGAGAATCACTGGAACCCAGGAGGCAGAAGTTGCAGTGAGCTGAGATCGCACCACTGCACGCTGGCCTGGGCAATAGAGCGAAACTACATCTCAAAAAAAAAAGAAAGAAAGAAAGAAAGAAAAAGAACAAAGAAAAAGAAAACCCGGGGCCTGACAGTAGGTAAAGTAGGAAAAGCAGATTTTATTCAGGAACTATTGCAAAGGGGGAAAGAGACCTCAGTGCATATAGAACAGGCTTAGTTCTGAATTCAACTAGAGTGAGGAGGTATAGCTATGGAGCAGGCTGGGAGTAGGGATAGGGGAAATTACTAAGAAAAAGGGTCAGAGGGAAGGGAGGCTTCTGGTTAAACAGGCTTAGGATTCCTGCTGAAGGCAGGTGAGGGTGATCAGGTGCCGAGGGTGGGGCTTCTCTCCACACTGACTTCAGAGGGACTTGCTAAAACTGGCTGATGCAGGACCAGTGAGGACAGGTGCAGAAGCCTGGGTCGAGGCCTCGTGGGAAGAGAGCTTCGAGAAGCCTGACTCAAGTGCGGCAAGTCTCTGTCCTGGGAAGTGGGACGTTTTGCTGGCAAGGCCGGCGCCTGCCCTAGCTTGATCCGGGTGCAGAGCCCACCCTCCCCTGCTGCTGTGCCTTGAGAATCAGGCAGATCCAGAACAGGAACAGAACAGAAAATCCTGCGGCTGTGGGATGTGGGGCAGGATGAGTCCTTGCTGTGGATGTCCCCTAGAAAAACATGCCCCCTCCCTTTCTAAAAAGGTTTCCTGCCATGAAAATGACATCCTGGAAAACAGCAGAAGACCAGTCTCAGGAACCACACCCTGGGAGCTCCTCTCACCCCCCAGCCAGCCCGCCCTAGGCCCACAGTCCATCCTGGACTGGAGCTGGGATTGCTGTTCTCCCAAGGAAGCAGTGAGGAATGCAGACAGGCCCAGGGAAGAAACACCTGACTCCCACGCTTCGTGGGAAAGTCAGGGAACACAGCAGGGATTGGAGCTGAGAATCAGAGGCCAGAGGAGGCCCTGAGAAGGACTTCCTGAAAGAAACCCTGGGACCCCCACTGCCAAGGGTCCAGGTGAGGAGGGAAGACGGGGTGGGGGACTGGGGTTTTCAAAGGATCAAGTTTTCACCATCCAGACTTTTCAGGATTCAGGAGGCAGGTGTTGGAATGAACACTGGGCTCCAGCCTTTGTCCTAAAATACCTAAATCAAAATATACGCGGCCAGGCAGGTGGCTCACACCTCTGATCCCAGTACTTTGAAAGGCCAAGGAGGGAGGACTGCTTGAGCCCAGGAGTTCAAGACCAGCCTGGGCAAAATAGTGAGACCCACCCTCCCACCTCTTCTACAGAAAAAATTAAAAATGTGCTGGGTGTGGTGGCATACACCTGTAGTTCCAGTTACTCAGGAGGCTGAGGTAGGAGGATCGTTGGAGCCCAAAAGGTCAAGGCTACAGTGAACTAAGATCACTCCACGGCACTCCAGCCTGGGTGGCAAAGGGAGACCCTATCTCCAAAAAATAATAATATAATACGTTACCCTGAAAAATTAATTTCCTTCTAACACCTCATCCTGATCCCCAGGAGAGATTCATCATCCTTCTACTTGACTTTCTTCTGTTGAACTATCTAACCTGGTCTATTTCAACAAACACTGTTTCTTGACCACCACCAAGCCTGGCTTGGGCTTTATTATGCTAAAGAAACACCTGCCCCCAGAATCAGATTAAAGTTTTCTTTCGCAGACAGATAGTGGAAGTGCCCAAATTAATCATTTTAATTTCTCAGAAGGGAAGAAGAAAATGCCATTTGATCCAGCCACATACGCAAAGGGCCTAGCACACAGCAGCCACTGTGCAAAGCTGAGTCACTGCTGTGGTGGGATCAGGGACCCTTCCTTTCACCTGCAATGTCCTGGGTTTCTTGCTCCCCACCCTTCTCATCAGGGGTCCCTGGAGCTGAGGTCCCATGAGGCTTCAGGCACCACAGCATAGACAGCAGCTTCGGTCATGCCAGCCAGAATCAGTGACCCCAGATAAGGTTGGCAGGGAGATCCCAAAGAAAACAGTGACTCCAGCCTCGGTACAGGGAGACCGATGGCTGGGGACTGGGGGAAGCTCCTGGGGGTAGGATTCCTGAGAATGGCCTGGAAAGAAAAAGCTAAAATGGTGGAGGTCAGACAGAGCACAGCTTATGCCACTTCAAATAGGAATTTGCCCAAATCGAGGCCAGGCCCGGTTGTGCTTGTCTCTCTCAGTGGTATTGGTGCCTGAAGGGATCCGTCAAGAGCCCAGGATCCACTGTGAAATTTTCTGCCTTGGCTCATAGACTGTCCTGTCTTTGGAATCAAAGAGCAGACAGAGATCAATGGATAAAGAGAGGAGTCTTGAATTCTTAACTATTTCTTTCCTTAGTGAAAGAGAGTTGCAGTGGCTAAGTTTACTGAGTTTACAGCCTCTTGTTCCTTCTGCAAAATCTGCGGGCACAGCAGCCTGAGACAACTGTCCCCAAGCAGGGGTCAGAGCTGGGGGCAGCAGCAGGGATTGGGGACTCGAGATGGCCACGTGGGTTTCATCTGCAGGTGCCAAGAACGAGCAAGTCTCCTGGGAATTGAGTGCTTTGTGGGGCACTTGGGCATGTCCCATTGTCCTCCGAGGAACATTTTGGGGCACTCTGGCTCTTCAGGAGATGGGGACGGCTCTGCCCCATGTCACCAAGGCCCTCTCTGCAGGGTGTGGGTGTGGGCACAGCTAGCAGCATGAGCCGTGGTCAGTCTGCAGTTCCACCTTTTCAGCTTTGCCCTTCCCTGTCTGCCAGCCTGCTCCCAGGCCTGTCTATACCCATCCCAACCCTCTACAGCTGATTACATCAGTCTAGAATTCACCTGCTACTTCCCTTCCTGCCTTCAATTTCTGACCTTTATCTGTTGGGCCAAGGAGTTTTTTCCCTCCTCAAAGTGCTGTCGTTTAAATGCTCCCAAGGAAATGCCTACCACATCCCCAAAACGGGAACAGGAACTAGGTTTTTTGCACTGCTTCCCTCTACCTTCACCTTCAGTGTTGCAGGGCACTCTGAGGCCACTGAACCAGGGATTCCATGTCACCTGCAAAGCTGGGCATGTGCAGGAGGTGAGGCAGAGAACAGGGTCCTAAAAATTCCCAGAGAAAAATATTTTTTTGTGAGTGTCAAAACATGATGGAAATATTCATGAAATCAGTCCATGAAGTCAGCTGTGATCATGACGAAACATGAGCCATGGTTCTATTGGTTCTGAAGCTACACAAATCATAAATTTTTCATCATGATAGAAATTTAAAACCTAACTTATTCAACATATGTTTCTAGAAATGGATATCCAAATACAAAAAAAAGAGAAGAAAGGAAAAAAACCTCAATCATAATCCAAGAATCTCATATTATATACAAAAATTAATTTAGGCCCGACACAGTGGCTCACACCTGTAATCCCAGCACTTTGGGAGGCCAAGGTGGGCAGATCACAAGGTCAGGATTTCAAGATCAGCCTGGCCAGCATGGTGAAACCCCGTCTCTACTCCAAATACAAAAAATTAGCCTGGCATGGTGGCGCCTGCCTGTAATCCCAGCTACTCGGGAGGCTGAGACAGGAGAATCACTTGAACCTGGGAGGTGGAAGTTGCAGTGAGCTGAGATCTTGCCACTGTACTCCAGCCTGGGCAACAGAGCAAGACTCCATATCAAAATAATAATAATAATAATAATGTAAAATAAATCATAGCCCTAAATGTAAAACTATAAAGCTTCTAGAAGAAACATGAGAAAAAATATTTGAGGAGGTGGTAGGCCAGATGCTTTCCCAAAAATGCCCACCTCCTAGTTCCTGGAACCTACGAACCTTTTATGTTTCCTGGCAAAAGGGACTTTGCAGATGCAATGAAAGATACAGACCTTAAACTAGGGAGGATATCCTGGGCTGTCCAGGTGGATCCGATCTAATCACATGACCTCTTAACAGAAAAGAACTTTCTCCAGCTGCATCTCCGGCTGCAGCAGAAGGGAAAATTAGATATTCCAGTCATGAGAAGCTCTTTAAGATTCTATGAGTCAGAATTGCCAGCTATAAGAGTGAGGGCCTCATTTTCAAGTATCAGAGAGAGGCTTTGTGGAGCCAAGGGTGACCCCGGTTGACCCCAGCAATGAAGCTGGCAGCTGAGCCCCAGAACCTCGAGGAACTGGGTTCTGCCCACACCTTGAATGAATGCTGAAGTGGATTTTCCCAAGCCTCTTGGTAGGAGCCCAGCCAGCTGACACCTTGACTTCAGCCTGGTGAGACCCAGAGCAGCCATCCAAGGACCCCAGGCTTCTGACCCACAAAACTGTGAGATCATAAATTTGTATTGTCTTATGCCACTAAGGTTGTGGTAGTTTTTCACAGCAGCAGTAGAAAAATAACAGAGACCCTAGGTGAGGCAAAGATTTCTTAGCTAGAACATAAAAAACATAAACCGTAAGAGGAAAAAATTAAAGAATAGGCTGAACATCAAAATAAAACCTCTGATTTTTGGAATATACTTTTAAGAAAGTTAAAAAAACAAGCAAAGATTATGACAATATTTAAAAACATATATCTGATGAAAGGACTGGAGTATAGAATATAAAAAGAAATCCTTAGCCAGGTGCGGTGGCTCACGCCTGTAATCCTAGCACTTTGGGAGGCCGAGGCAAGTGGATCACTTGAGGTCAGGAGTTCAAGACCAGCCTGGCCAACATGGTGAAACCCTGTCTCTACTAAAAATACAAAAAGTAGCTAGGTGTAGTGGTGGGCACTTGCAATCCCAGCTACTCAGAAGGCTGAGGCAGGAGAATTGATTGAACCTGAGAGGTGGAGGTTGCAGTGAGCTGAGATCACGCCACTGTACTCTAGTCTGGGCAACAGAGCAAGACCCCATCAAAGGAAAGGGAAAGGGAGGGGAGGGAAAAAGAGGGGAGGGCAGGGGAGGGGAGGGGAGGGGAGGGGAGGGGAGGGGGGAAATCCACATTTTAAAAGAGTGGATTTTACTGTGTATCAATTATAGCTGAATAAACCTGACTTCTCAAGAACTACATAATGATCTCCACTTCCACCTAAAATAAAACCTCCTTTGTGGTCCCACCTGGCCCACATGATCCCCCTAAATTGATCATTCTTATTATTCACACTTGTCGAAGTAACAGATGTGTTTTCTAGGCTTTTTGCAATTATCTTATGGATGAGGGCCCATTGAAAGGAGCAGTTCCCAGGAGAAAGCAGTGTATCATTATGAGCTCTTCCCCGCTTTAAGCCAGAGTAATGATTTAGAATTAATTGCCTACTTTTCTTTCTCTCATCTGCGATTAATATTTCATTGCCAAAGTAAATGAGAATTTTTTTTTTTCCTGAGGCAGAGTTTTGCTCTGTCACCCAGGCTGGGGTGCTGCAGCATGATCTAGGCTCACTACAACTTCCACCTCCCGAGTTCAAGTGATTCTCCTGTCTCAGCCTCCCAAGGAGCTGGGATTATAGGCACCCACCACCACACCTGGCTAATTTTTTCTATTTTTAGTAGTGATGGGATTTTTGCCATGTTGGCCAGGCTAGACTCGAACTCCTGACCTCAGCTGATCCACCCAACTCGGCCTCCCAAAGTGCTGGGATTACAGGCGTGAGCCACTGTGCCCGGCCAGTAAATGAGAATTTTTTTTAAGGGAGAGCACAGCCTATCTCGACTTAGAACACTTGTTTCTATTTATTTTACTGGAAAGCCATGGTTGGATCCTCTAAAGCGAGGACACTCTGGCTGTCATCCTTGGAAGTACTGACAATAGAGACCACAGAAAACAAATTCATGCTCAGCCAGACGTCTTTGGCTGCAGTCACTCTTCTTGGTGGAGAGGAGCGCTTCTCAGAAAGAACAGGAAAAGCACCTGAAGGGCAGTGCTGCTGCAGATCCCCGTCCAGGTACTCTATTTTTAATTTTTATTTTATTTATTTATTTCAGACAGCATCTCACTCTGTCGCCTGGCCTGGAGTGCGGTGGTGCCATCTTGGTTCACTGCAACCTCTGCCTCCAGGTTCAAACAATTCTGCCTCAGCCTCCCCACTAGCTGGGATTACAGGTGCCCACCACGATGCCGGGTTAATTTTTGTATTTTTAGTAGAGACAGGGCTTTGCCATGCTGGCCAGGCTGGCCTCGAACTCCTGACCTCAAGTGACCCACCTGCCTCAGCCTCCCAACATTTACTGGCACCCAGCCCCCCTCCAGGTACACTAAACAGCTGAATAAAATTCAGGACCACCCTAGATTGAGGACATCTGGATGCTGATGCTCTAATTAGCTATCAGACCAGGTGCACAAAACCACAGCTCACCAAGTTGTTTATTCTGCCAATAGCTAGGGCAAGCATCCCCAAACTACAACCCTCGGGCCACATGCGGCCCCCTGAGGCCATTTATCTGGTCCCCCGCCGCACTTCAGGAAGAGGCACCTCTTTCATTGGTGGTCAGTGAGAGGAGCACAGTATGTGGCGGCCCTCCAACGGTCTGAGGGACAGTGAACTGGCCCCTGTGTAAAAAGTTTGGGGACGCCTGAGCTAGGGGTGGAATAAAAGCAAGAAAGAACTACTAGCCAGGAGCAGCGGCTCACCTGTAATCCCAGCACTTTGGGAAGCCAAAGCAGGAGGATCACTTGAGGCCAGGAGTTCAAAACCAGCCTGGGCAAAATAATGAGAACACTTCCCCTCCCCTGCACCCCATCTCTAAAGAAAAACTTAGCTGGGCATGGTGACACGCAACTGTATTCCCAGCTAATCTGGAAGCTGAAGCAAGAGGATCCCTTGAGCCCAGGACTTTGAAGTTACAGTGACCTGTGATCTTATCTCTGCACTTCAGCCTGGGTGACAGTGAGACTCTGTTTTAAAAGCAAAAGAGCTACTGACTCAGAAAAGCTGATAATCACAATGAGCTTTCAAAGGCTTTTCCAGAAAACTGTTTCATCATTTTTTATCTTCTTTGCTACCATATATCATTGCATCCAGAATACCATAGATTGTGTAAGGCAGGAAAATAAGTTTCAAAGTAAACTATGCCACTATGCCACCATGCTTTCTTATTTCTTAGGAGTTGCCTGTATATTTCTTGAAGCTTATTCAGAGATTTTTATCCTGTATCACCTTTAGTCACATTAAAATATAGATGCAAAGAAAATGAATTGGTTAGGGTGTTCCTTAAATTTGTTCTGTCCAACTTTTCTGAATTACATTTCAATTCAAAGTCATCAAATTTCATATTTTATCAGACTTTTTTTTTTTTTTTTTTGAGACGGAGTTTCGCTCTTGTTACCCAGGCTGGAGTGCAATGGCGTGATCTCAGCTCACTGCAACCTCCGCCTCCTGGGTTCAGGCAATTCTCCTGCCTCAGCCTCCTGAGTAGCTGGGATTACAGGCACACATCACCACGCCCAGCTAATTTTTTGTGATTTTAGTAGAGACGGGGTTTCACCATGTTGACCAGGATGATCTCGATCTCTTGACCTCGTGATCCACCCGCCTCGGCCTCCCAAAGTGCTGGGATTACAGGCTTGAGCCACCGCGCCCAGCCTATCAGAATTTCTTGTCTTCTAGGGTCAAGGGTTGGCAATCTTTTTCTGCAAAGGGATGAATAGTAAATAACTCAGGCTGTGCTGGGCCACATGATCTCTGTGACAAAAACTCAACTCTGCCACTGTGAGGTAAAGCCAGCTATAAACAAATGAATGAGCATGGGGGTGTTCCAAAAACAATCTTGATGGACACAGAAATTTGAATTTCATATGGTTTTCACATGTCATGAACTATTATTCTTTTAACTATCTTCAGCTATTTGAAAATGTAAAATACTATTCTTATAGACTATACAAAACAAATAGTAGGCTGTATTTAACTTGTGGACTGTGGTTTGCCAGCTCCAGCTGCATGCCACTGGGAGCATTGGTAACGGAGTGTATCTTTTTTTTTTCTTTGTTTCCTTAGATGGAGTCTCACTCTGTTGCCTAGGGTGGAGTGCAGTGGCACCATCTAGGCTCACTGCAACCTCTGCCTCCTAAGTTCAAGCAATTCTCCTGCCTCAGCCTCCTGAGTAGCTGGGATTACAGGTGCCCACCACCACACCCAGCTAATTTTTGTACTTTTATTAGAGACAGGGTTTTGCCATGTTAGCCAGGCTGGTTTTGGACTCCTGACCTCAGGTGATCCTCCCACCTTGGCCTCCCAAAGTGCTGGGATCACAGGCGTGAGCCACTGTGTCTGGCCCAGTGTATCTTTTAAAAAGATAGTACTGTGTTTTCCAGGACTCTTTGGACCACTGACAGCTGTTTCTCAAATTTGGTTGCAGGAGAATATCATCAGGGTAGAGTTGGTTATGCTGCATTAGCAATCCCGGAATCTCAGTGGCTTAAAACAAAGGTTTATTTCTCATTCATACAAGATCCCAGGTGGGTCAGGGCTACTTTCTAGGGCAGCTGCCCCGTGTAACAGCTCAGCTTTAGTCCTCCATGTGAACACATGCACCCGTAATATTGACAGGGGACAAGAATGTGGAAAATGATACACCAACTTTTACAGGCTTTCCTTCAAAAGTGACAGGTGTCACTTCCCATTTGCAAAACGGGTCACATGGGCCAGTAGTTTAAAAATATATCTACCCACCTTCAGAAAGGTAGAGACAAATTCCCCTTCCCTTGCAGGTGGGCCAGACCTAGTGCCTCATTACGAATAAAAGGACTATGGCAGACATTGAGATATGTGACCTGAGAGGCCAAGTGCAAAAAGGATGCCTTCAACTGATATGATCCCACTTCCAGATGGGGCATTCTGGTGAAGGCCAGCCATCATGTCACAGGGACACTTGAGCAGCCCTTGGAGAGCTCCATATGAAGAGAAACCCAGGGGAATCGAACCAGTTGGCCAGTACCAGCCCACTGGCTGTGTGAGTCCCTCAGAGTGGATCCTCCAGCCTCCATCAAGCCTCCAGCTGGTCCCAGCCCCTCAGCCTTCAAGTCTTCCAGATGAGACACCTCCCATATGTCTATGTTCTGTCTGAATTCTCGATCCACAGAAACAGTGAGATAATAGGCCTCTAGGTTTGGGGGGTGATTTTTTACACAGAAATAGACAGTGTTACAAAGAAATAGACAAATACGCATGGCTTCACCTCATCTCGAAAAGATAGGGAAGTTCGAGTTTCCCATTGGCTTAAAGAAGGAAGGAACTAATTATTGGTAAATGTCTTGATCTTATTACAAGGTGTCAATGTTAGGAGCTTTCAAACAAAAACCCAGACTCACACTCTTTCTTCTAATGGTTTGTAAATGGCTGTTGACTAAAGCATCAAGGGATCACTCTTGCTCTAAGATACTCCCAGGAATAATGTCTGAGGTCATTGATGTGCCCGCAATGGCACAGAAGCTAGACAGCAAATTTTAGTCTGGTTGAAACACACATCTAGATTTTACATTTTACATTAACATGTAAAAACGATGAGCACCTGGGGATCCATGGAAATAATATATCACTGTTTTCTCAGTCACATGCTCTTTTATTTTTGCCTGTGTTGTGATTATTTGCCTTTAACTAGGAGATCTACGGTGGTAGATTTGAGATAAAGTGAGCACATGGGCAGAAAAAGTCCTCATAGCCAAAGCAAAGCAAATGATTGAGAGATATTTCTGAATTTAAAAAAATTGTTAGTGCTACATAAACTGTAAGTATTGTAATTAAAACTAAGGTACATCTGACTTTAACTCATGGAACTATTCTAGATTCAGTTGGTCAAGAATGGTCCTATAATTGTATATGTGGAGAGGAATAGATATTTCTCTATACACATACATATGCATATACACAAAGTATCTATAGTATACTTACCTTTAGGTAACATGTATACCTGTATCTCATAACTAGAAATAAAATGTCCTTTCAAATTAGCCACTAACATATTCTTAATGATGAATACTGGCCTTGTTTGTAGTTAACTGGTAACCTTTATAATGAAATAGCAAGACATACTAGAATACAAGCAAGAAACAGCTTGATTCTTTTTCCTGGGGCCCATTCAAGCCCCATTTTCGAATCCAAACTTTACCTCCCTAGGATGAAATTTTAGATAAGATCCCATAGTTTTGTCTAGTCTAGTCACTTTGAAAAAAAAAATACTGTGGAAGAACCACAACATAAAATGCACCATCTTAACCATTTTTAGGTGTATAGCTCAATAGTATTAAGTGCATTTACATGGCTATGAAACAAGCCTCCACAACTTTTTCATATTGAAAACTGAAACTCTGTGCCCATGAAATAACTCTTCAATCTCCCTCCTCTCGCCAGCCCCTGGCAGTTGCCATTTTATGTTCCATTTCTATGAATTTGACTACTTTAGACACCTCTGATAAATGGAATCATATAGTATTTGTCTCTAGTGACTGTTTTATTTCACTTAGCATTATTGTCCCCAGAGCTCATCCATCTTGTAGCTTATGACATAATTTCCTTCCTTTTTAAGGTTAAACTGCATTCTGTTTTTTTTTAAAAGTTAAACAATATTCCATGGTGTGTATAGATATAGATATTACATACTGCAATATTACACATATCTTATTACATACATTATATATCATATTACAATATTGATGTATATCTTATTACAATAAGATTATATATATTATATGTATTATAATTACATGTTATATAATATGTATCAATATTACATATTACATATATAAGATATATATCAATATTCTATCGTGTGTATATATATATTCTATTGTGTATATATACCAATATTCCATTGTATATATATATATATACATATAATTTATATATACTATATGCTATATCTTATGCCATATCTTACAATGTAATAAGATCAAGATATTTACCAATAATTAGTTCCTTCTTTAAGCCATTGGGAAATTATATATATATATAATTATATATATAAATTATGTGTATATATATATAATTATATATATAAATTATGTGTATATATACACACACACACACACACACACACACACCCCATATATATACATAATGGAATATTGTTTAACCTTTAAAAGGAAGGAAATATATATCCCATTTACCAATAATTAGTTCCTTCTTTAAGCCATTGGGACATTTTATATCTATATATACATATATAGATATATATATATACACACACACACACATATACACGTATATATGTGTGCATATACGTATATACATATATATGTATATATATATGTATGTGTGTATATATATATATATATATATATATATATATATATATATGTCACTGCATTTATGTATTCAACCATGAGGCACGATGGACATTTGAGTTGCTTCCACCTCTTGGCTATTGCAAATGATGCTACAGTGACATGCAAATATCTCTTCAAGATCTGCTTTCAGTTCTTTCTGGATATATACCTAGAAATGGGATTGCTGAATCATATGGCAATTTTGTTTTTTATTTTTTGAGGAACCTTCATACGATGTAGTGGTCACACTGTTTTACAACTGCACCAGCAATGCACAAGTATTCCAATTTCTCCACATCCTCAGCAGCACTTGTGATTTTCTGTGTTTTTTTAAATGGTAGCTGTTATAAAAGATGTAAGGAGATAACTCATTATGGTTTTAAATTGCATTTTGCCTCATTATTCTTAAACAATAAAAAGTCCTGGGCGAGTGCGGTGGCTCACGCCCATAAACCCAGCACTTTGGAAGGCCAAGGCAGGCAGATCACGAGGTCAGGAGTAGTTCGAAACCAACTGACCAACATGGTGAAACCCTGTCTTTACTAAAAATAGAAAAATTAGCCAGCTGTGGTGACGTGCACCTGTAATCCCAGCTACTTAGGAGGCTGAGGCAGGAGAATCGCTTGAACCCAGGAGGCAGAGGTTGCAGCGAGCCGAGATCGCCCCACCGTACTCCAGCCTGGCTGACAGACGAAGACTCTCTCAGAAAAAGAAAAAAAATGTTCTTTGGTCAGTATCAGCTCCAAAGAACAATCTCATTTTAGTAAACATAATAGGCAGAATAACATCCTCCACTCCCACAAAGCTTATGGCTATGTTATGCGGCTATGTTGTGCTGCATTACAAGAAGGAATTAAGGTTGCAGATGGAATTAAGGTTTCTTATCAGCTTTTCCTACTCCTAGGTTGCCTGTGACTGTTCCAGGGTTGGAATAGAGCTTGGAAGAAGATGAAAGGGCAGGAAAGTCCATCCTTAACATAGGCAGATGTAATATGATATTTGCATCTTCCGGGGAGGGCAGATTCCTAGTGGTGATTCTTTCTTTTCTGTAGCACTTGGTGGGGTCCTCAGTCTAAGTTATCCCCTCTGGACTCTTGGGAAATCCTTGTCTTTAGCCAGGTGCTTCTCACTCCATTTTCATCCTCTGCTGCCAGTAGTAACCCCCAGCCTCTTTCTGCTGAGGCCCCTCTCCTTTGGCATGAAGTCCTTTGGACAGATCCCTTCCAGCAACCCAAAGCTAGACCCTACCTGTAAGTCTTACTGGCTCAAAAGAACACTCTGGCATCCTCTCCTTACCCCGACCAATGTACGGTTTTCTCTTCACTGCGTATCTGTGTCTTTGTTTGGCCATCAGGCAGGTACAGGTAGTTCCACAAACATAGACTTTGACCTTCTTGGAGGAATATAAAAAGCTTAAAATCCTTAAGCGTAAGCTGATTTTACAGTCTTGTACCTCTAAACAATGGCCTGAATTCATTCAACGTTTTCTTAGGATGAGTGTTATGAACTACTACTTTTCTATTCTTGCTTTTAAGACTTTTGCCTGTTTATTCTTAAATTAGTCCGTATATATTTATATAGCATGTCTACATAGAAGCCAGAAATAGTTTCATGCAGAAGTAATGTGGTTGCAGTTACGGTAAATAAAATATTCATAAGAACCTGGAAATTTTGAGATAATTCACATTTTATCCTTAAAGCAATTTATTCTTGAGCTTTATGAAAGCTATATATTCTCTGAACATTTGCCCAAACCGCCCACCATTTCTGACTTTTTTTTTTTTTTTTTTTGAGATGGAGTTTCACTCTTGTTGCCCAGGCTGGAGTGAAGTGCCGTGGCGCTATCTCGGCTCACCACGACCTCTGCCTCCCAGGTTCAAGTGATTGTCCTGCCTCAGCTTCCTGGGTAGCTGGGATTACAGGCATGTACCACCACGCCTGGCTAATTTTGTATTTTTAGTAGAGATGAGGTTTCTTCATGTTGATCAGGCTGGTCTGGAACTCCTGAGGCACCGCGCCTGGCCATACCCTGTCTGATTTTAAACTCAGTATCATTGCGCCATTTCAATATGAGCAAAGAACATCTTACAAGAACTCTCAACAATTGCACGTGATTTGCCTACCACTTCCTCTCTTCGCTTCCCTTTTGTGTCTTGCCCAAGTTTAAGGTTCCTGGGGGGTGCAAAGGGTTTTCACATCATGAAATTAATTATTGCTGACATCATGAACTTTCTCATTTGTGACATAAATTATTACTCTAAATACCAGTTTAAACAACTTTCCAATCTAAATCTAGGATATCAAAACCAAAGGTATCTTACAAATGATAAGTTCTCAATAATTTGCCTTTTGTAGATCATCTCTTAAGGAAAACAAAAAACTGTTAAAACATTGGTTGACTCTTAGAGAAGAGTGGGGGACCTGGCAAAATGGGGAGGAAAAGATTTTTTTTTCACTAAATATTGTTTTGACCTTTCAAATTTTGACCTTTCGAATCTAAATTTGGGAATTTAGATTCCCAAATCAAAATTTTTTTAATTTTAAAAATGATAATTTGTATTTGAAAGTATAAAACTACCACTTAGCATTTAATATTGCAAGCAGAAGTCACCTTGGAGATCAGAAAATAGAGTTTTAATAGTCTTTTAAGGATAAATTAAATGACATATTAGATCTAGGACTTATATATAAGTTAAACTTGATAATTTTTTTTTACTTTTTCTTTTACTTTCTGGGGAACAAAGATATTGTTTGCTCATAGATGGCTTAATATTTCAACAGTTCCCTAGCAAGCAGACTCAGAAAAATAAATGTTAACAAAAATAAAGAGAGAGCTTGCCTTTTGTGGGGAGGGGGTTTGTAGGAAGGTATGTCTTACTGGTCGATGAGTCTGTTTCTCAACCTGAGGGCCTGCAGTCCACCAGGCCCCATGTTGCATCCCTTGGAGGATAAAGGTACAAAGACCTGATGCCTTCCCTGAAAAGATACTTGAACACTGGAAAAGAAAAAGTGATGCTTTGTCTTCTCAGAGTTGGGGTTGGAGAGAGGCCAGACTTAGAACACCTGGAGAGAAGCAAGAAAACGTGAAGTCAAAATACAGTAGAAACCACTAGAGCCTTGAAACAAGGAAGGGCTGAGGATAGCAGAATGTAATCAAAACAAAGGGTGGAAAAGGCTTCTTCCGTGATCCAGGTGTCCACACCCAAAGCAAAGTGGACCATCGAGGCCTGAATTTCCCATGCAATTGGCCCAACTCTCAGTAGTGAGGAGATGATCGCCTTGGGCCAAGTAGCGTATGAGACAAACGTGAAAGGGAAGACCTGACCTCCTAGGTTTTGGTAAAGCCATTGTAAGCCTCAGCTTTTTCTCGTTTTAAAGTCACAAACAATTACACCGATATAAAAAATTGTTGTGGGGATTTGATATGTTGTACATAAAATAGCTTATATCATGTGAGGGTCACAGTCAGTGCTCAATAAATGCTATCTTTTGTTTCTGCTGCTGCTGTTGCCTGTAGGTAAAAATAAATGCAGTAATGGCAGATCCTATGGATTGGCTCATTCAATCTGCATTTTACCCTCCTTTTGTGGTAACGTCCTGCACTCCTAAATCTATGAAACTCAGAATACACAGACTTCTTTACTTTTAGAGTTCTGGTTGCCACTTACGTTCTACCAGTTAGAAGCAAGGATGTAAGTTTTGGAAGACGGAAGGAGGTGGAGGCTGTCTCCCTCTCACTATTTATTCTGACAAGCAAATTCAAGGAGCAGCAGGGGCTGTGGTAGTGGCATCTGCCTTACCTCCAGATCATGCTGCAGTGGTTTGCTCTTGACATCAATCAGGCATGGGAGGTGGGGTCCCAATTTCACCCCTTCAGCCTTCCAGGGACTTTGTTAGCATCTGATTCCTGTATTAAGTCCTTTCTGCTTAATATACCTAGGGTGATGATTCTTATTTCTATAACTGAATCCTGACTGATTCAGAAATGCATGTTTTCTCTAAAGTAATGCCACACATAAACTTCTACAAAAGAATGTATTTCCCTAGCACTTTGGGAGGCCGAAGCGGGTGAATCACGAGGTCAAGAATTCGAGACCATCCTGGCCAACATGGTGAAACCCCATCTCTACTAAAAATTACAAAAATCAGCTGGACATGGTGGCACGCGTCTGTAGTCCCAGCTACTTGGGAGGCTGAGGCAGGTGAACTGCTTGAACTCAGGAGGCGGAGGTTGCAGTGAGCCAAAATTGTGCCACTGCTCTCCAGCCTGGTGCCTGGCAACAGAGCGAGACTCTGTCTCAAAAAAAAAAAGAATATATTTCATGCTGCTGCCTGAAACTTGCTTAGATTTAAGTTATTAGTTGATTTCCATGTTTAAACAAGGTCGGTGTTCTTGTTGATGCCCTTCTCTTTGAATGCTGTGAATATAACACGACTAAAGTTCTCTGGCATCCTGAACAGTTAACTCTGTATTTGTATATCATGTTGAAAAGCAAAGTTTAAGTTTGTGGTGATTACAACTCATCCACTGTTTTTCCTTATACTTTACTTGGTTGAAAGCAAACTGATCCTTGAAATAATTTTGCCTCCTGATATACATTCTTCTTTCCTTAGTATTAAGAATCCCAATTTTCGGCTGGGGACACTGCTACCCAACTAAAATTTATTTCTGTTCTCCCTGTAAGCTAGATGTATTGTCTGATCTCATATCACCATAAAAAACTATCTGAGACTGGGTAGTTTATGAAGAAAAGAGGTTTAATTGACTCCCAGTTCCACAGGCTGTACAGGAAGCATGGCTAGGAGGCCACCTTCTTCACATGCTGGCAGAAGACAGAGAACAAAGAGGGACGTACCATACACCTTCAAACAACCAGATCTCTTGAGAATCCACTCAGTGTCAAAAGAACAGTGAGGTGGACATGTGCCTCCAACGATCCCATCACCTCCCACCAAGTTCCTCCCCCAACACTGGGGACTGCAATGCAACATGAAATTTGGGTGAGGACACAGAGCCAAATCATATTATTCCACCCCTGGATTCTCCACAGGATTCTCCACAATGTGATGATAGGTGCACTAACAGTCATCTTGAGTCATGAGGTGGCACAGTAATCATGGCATAGCAGAAGAGAATGACTGTGGAGCTGCCACATAGGCCTGGATTACGTACCGCTAGGTTTATTTTACATAAGAAAAAAAATGGCTGGGCATTGTTGCTCACACCTATAATTCCAACATTTTAGGAGGTTGAGGTGGGAGGATCACTTTAGCCCAAGAGTTTGAGACCAGCCTGGGCAACATAGTGAGACCCCGTCCCTACAAAAAAAAAAAAAATTATTTTTTAATTAGCCAGGTATGGTGGCATGTGCCTATAAGCCCAGCTACTCGGTGAGGGGCTGAGTCTGGAGGATCACTTGAGGCCAGGAGGTTTGTGGCTGCAGTGAGCTGTGATTGTACCACTGTACTCAGGCCTAGGTGACAGAGCCAGACCCCATCTTAAAGAAAAAAAAAAAAATCTATCTCTAACTTTTTGAAGCCACTGTTATTTTGTTGCTGTATTTTTATTACATGTAGCTGAATCTACCCTTAATTAATATAACAGAAACAGCCAAACTTCTTCCCTTCACATTAATCATGGACTATTTCTCAGTTTCTAAGAACAAGTATATTCCTAAGATCTGCCTAACCGCTCAAACACCGTAGAGCACACTGCGAAAAACACTGGCCTGGGGGGTGTTGAACAATCAGAACACATGCACACAGGGAGGGGAGCATCACACACTGTGGTCAGTAGCGGGGGTGAGGGGAGGGACAGTGGGGGTGTGGTGGGGAGGGATAATGAGGGACGAAATACCAGATATAGGTGATGGGGGGATGAAGGCAGCAAACCACCTTGCCATGTATGTACCTATGTAACAATCCTGCCTGATCTGCACATGTACCCCAGAACCTAAATTACAATTTTAAAAAAAAACTGGGTTTCAAATTAAAGACATTAAAAAGATTTCACTGAGGCCAATAAGGTATACATAGTAGTCAAGTTTGTAATCCAAACAAATAACTTGGACTTACTCATATTGCTTTCAAAATCAAATGAAGGCACCAAATTTAGTTTAAGTGAAAGACAGGCTCTCAGCCTTAGCTGATGAGACCATCAGGACGAGAGTTACTGATTCAATGGCTGAGTTTTTTTCTAAACTGGCCCTCTGCCGTTCACAGTGTAACCACACCTAGCTGTGACAGGGATGTGACAGCACATCCAGCGGTGTGATCTGCTTTGCAGCTCTTTATTCCAGAGCCCATAGATCAGAGGGTTAAAACACTGGGCAAATGCAAAAACGCCACAACCCACTAGATTTAAAGTAAAGGAAAACACCGCACACACATTCCCCAAACCTATGAATATCAGAGTCGGTATGATATGTAAGCTTATCTGCACTAAATGAATAAGGACTGTTTTCCTTGCTTTGATATTTGACCTGTTAAAATAGCCAGCCCGTTTCCCATTGTGGTATATCAGACAGTAGCTTGTAAGAAGGACAGACAAAAGAAGAAAAATAAAAACCATGCCAGTGGACCTGGCAGGAGTGTCATTCAAGATCACAGGGCAAAGGGGTTCTGATTTAAAAACTACAACCACAGTGGGTTTAGTGCCCTCTATGACGAACAAGCAAACGCTCTTGAGTATAACGGTTGTCCAAGTCTCAGCCAGAATCCTGTACTTAACTGAATCTATCAAGGACAGAGATTTCAGTGGACAGCAAATCGCCACGCAAGTGTTGAAAGCCATCAAGGCCAACATGAAGAGAATCCCTTCTCCAACGCTCAGCTGGGCTCCAAACACCACCCAGCATATCAGCAGGGGGCTGTTGGCCAGAAGCACCCACATTCCTTGGAAAACGATCCCCAGGCCACAGTAGGAAGAAAGGCACAGCAGATGCTGGCAAAGGAGGATGTATGGGGCCTCCGTCCGCAGCTTTGAATTCTGTGACACTATTGTCATAATAATGACAGTGATGACTGTGGCAAAGGAGAAGGTGACCACATAGAGGCCCTCACGGTTGCTTCTCGCCTCAGCCAATCTGAAACGTTGCAGTGCTCAGAAGACAGCTTCGTGATCTGCAGGAATAGCTTGGCTCCTGGAGGAGAAAAGAACAAGAAAGAATGAATCTGTGTTCAAGCTTCTTGTGGGTTTCCCAGCTCTCTGGTCTCGTGTGCAGTCTCAAGGAACAGATTGTACATTCTTCAGTATACAAGATGACAATTTTTGATAGTATCGATAGAGATCAAAGAAACAGGAGAAATCATCCTGGCTATTCTTTATATTAGTATTTCATGGGAGGGACATATACACAAATTATCCATACACGCAAAAGGTTTGAAAGATGTACTCTTTGTACTCAGCAAATTGCTCAAATCCATGTCAAGGTTTTACTGCTTATGCATCATTTTCTATCTTTGATTGTGAGAGCTTTTTCAATTCAGAGCGCAAAGCACAATGTTATCAAGCCAAATGACTAGTCACCGATTGCATTTAGTACATGCAAAGGCCTAGGGAGGGAGTTAGGTCAAGCGCTGTGAGGAATGTGGGGAAGTCATTGACTTAGAGCATTGAATTCATTTAGGTCCAAGGACATGAAAGCGAGATTAAAAATAATGATAGTAATCATGGGTGACATTTACGGAGTACTTTCTAGGAATCATAAACTGTTTTCAGAGCATATTTCTCACTATACCTGCATGTTTTATTTCCCACTGAGTGGTTTTATTATGCACTTTCGCAAGTGGAGAAATGAAGACTTAGAGAGGCGAAATCACCTGCTCAAGGCCGTATGGTTATTGCATGGTGGGCCAGGATTTGAATTTGGTAGTACCGCTCCGGAGCCTGTACGGAAGCTAACGTCAAATGCAAGACCAAATAAATGCATTCTCCGAGCTCTCCCTTGGCCAGTGGCTTCTGACCAGGCAACTGGACTCCATTTGGAGGAATATCATGTCTGTGCTTAAGGAGCTAGAAGACTCCATGTCTAGGAAGATACGGGGATCTCAGGGTTGCTGAGGGAATGTGGCACCAAAACGACAAACAGCATGGTAACCTCACGAAGTCAAGTGTGCACAGGAGCGCCACTGTGGGGCAGCCTGGGGGAACCCCCAGATGATAGCATCGTTGTTGTTGCCATGATAGTCTATGATGCAGATACCCACTATTCCCCCCCCCCACCTACACCCCATCCAAAGTGTTATACCCTGTAAGCCTCTGCTGCCCTGCTCCTTCCGCCTGAACTGCAGCAACACCTTCTCCCCCAGCAAAGGTGATTGGCGTCTGACTCATCGCAAATCGTTCACTAGACTGTACTGAGTCAGAGTATGTCCCTCAAAAACCCAACCCAAGGGACACAAAGAATATAGTCTGAGAGTAATGCCATGCAGTTAGCCTGCCAGTCATGTTAGCAGAAGAAAAAGACAGAAGTAAGAGAGAAGCAGAAAGAAATGAGACTATGAGGCCCCTAAGTGTCCGCAAAAGCCCTTGCAGGAAGACAAAGAAAACAACCTTTGGTCCCGAATTTCCAGTTCCACTGAGATGGCCTGCAATTTCTGTCCTTGGATTCTGAAAATATAATACACCCCTCTATTATTTGAGCTATCTTAAATGGTTTTCCACTCCTTCACTCTGTCCCATAGACTTCAAAGTATATAAAATGGGCCCTGAAGAGGCACACTAAATTATATTGATTTCCTAAAGGGCATATCACAATGGAGATACAACTATTTTAACTTCCTGAGAATCTGAAATGCCTTAGGATTTCATAACTCCTTATGAAATCCCTCGCTGAAGGCGTAATTCCCCCCCTCCCCGGGTATTGTGTTGTCCCCTTTCTGAGAACTTTCTTTTTTTCTGATGGAATTTTGGTACCACTGTCATGTTTTTGAACTCCAGGCATTTATCTTCTCTTCTCTCCAGCTCTTCAGAGAGGAACTGAAACTGCCATGGTCATTGTCTTTGTCAAAGTCATCATCTTTGAGGTGCAGATGCCTTTTAAGGTCAGACTTTTTGATCAAGATCTAACACAAACACCTCTCAATATTAAGCAGGAAAATGCATATTTGCTCTCATTAAATCCTTTTCCCTTAATCGCTCACTCTCAGAGCACACCCCAAAATGGTCCTCAGGGTGCCGCCACAGACACTGAGAGCCCCAATGAAGACTGTATGAAAATCTTGGTAAATTAGAACAAATGCTTGGCCCCTGGTATACTGGGATCACATGAATGCGGCTCTGAGCCTGGATCTGCTGCTAACAAGGACCGTGACTTTGGATATTGAAGTCACTTTGCTTCTGTGGTCTTTGGAGTTGTGCAGCATCACCAGGCTCCGCATCCTTCCTCTCTAGTCGTCCTCACTCACGTCTTCAGAGCCAACTCTGAACTTGGGCCCAGAGCATCTGTGCTTTTATTTTATTCCCGAGAACAAGATCACCCCTGCCCTAACCCCAGAACACCCTCATGATATTTCTCCATGCCTGAGCCTTTTCTCGCTGATCTGAATAGAAGCCTTGGCTCTCGAGGACAGAGCCTGCCTTGTTCTGCAAGATCCCCTCCAAGGACCTGAGCCCCAGACACAGGGAGGTGGCTGGTGGCAGAGTCCACAATAGTGATGGCACCCTGTCTGCTGGAGCCTCTTAACAACACACAATGCTGGGCTCACTGTCGCCAAGGTTGGCCCAGCTGATGGGTGATATTCCCTATTACTTGGTCTTGCTTCTCACCCCCATTCTGCCCAGGATCCCAGTCATCTTCTGTAGCATCCCTGGTGGATTTTTCATTTCTGCTCAAAAAGACTCCCTGCACCTGCATGGGGGCTCACCACACCCCCCCACACACCTGCCCATTCCATTTGTCAGGACCCTCTGAAGGCCATGGATTGGACTTTGCCTAGCTGTGTTCCAAGACCCAAAACCCTCCATAGGGCATGCAATGGCTGTCATTGCATTTCTGTTACAATAACATTCCTTTTTCCCCTTGAATTCCTACTGCTGCTGCAACTCTAATAAAGGCTAAGCCCTCGAAACCTTCCCTCTGGTTTTGAAATGGTTTCAGGGAACTATTTATTGTTGGGACCAGCAGGAACCGGTTTCTTTAGTTTTCTAATGTGCTTAACTCATGAATCAACATGGCACACTGTTTCATCGTTGTACTCACCCAAACTTTATTGGGTATTGAAACATACAATGCATAATCCTAAGCAGTGAGGTTATGATGCAGTAAAACAGTCACTGAGGTCGAGCACCATGGCTCACACCTGTAATCCCAGGACTTTAGGAGGACAAAGCAGGCAGATCACTTGAGCCCAGGAGTTTGAGACTAGCCTGAGAAACATTGCAGAACCCTGTCTCTATAAAAAATAGAAAAATTAGCCAGCTATAGTGGTGCACACCTGCAGTCCCAGCTACTGAGATGGCTGAGGCAGGAAGATCACCTGAGCCTAGGGAAGTTGAGGCTGCAATGAGCCGTGATTGTATCACTGCACTCCAGCCTGGGCAACAGAGTGAGACTCTGTCTTAAAAAAAAAAAAGATTTGCTGACATACAGAAACTTACTGTCCAATGGAAGCTGCAGAACATGATATAGTTAGATAACCAAAAACATAATGTATAGTTTTACCCACTTCCCAAAAGAATAAGAAAGCCAGGTGTGCTATGGGAGAGTTGTTCAGAAATAAAAGGAATCAGATCACTGTGGTCTGGCACGGTCAGGGAAGACATCCTGGAGGAGGTGAGGCTTAAATCAGGCCCTTCGTGGATAAAAACCAGAGCAAAGCAGGGTCAGGGATTAGTTGGGGAAGGTAAGGTAGCCATGCAGATTCCAGGTAAAAGAAAACAGCAGGAGCCAAGGTGAAACCATATTTGGTATGTTCAGGGGACAACCAGTAAATATCTGAGTTTTGTGAAAGTAAGGGCTTGTTTAGAGCACTAGGGACAGACCAAGGCCAGGACCAGATCTGGAGGACCTTGATACCATTCCAAGGGTTAAAATCCATTTTGTAGGCAGTAAAGAAATTTGCACGATTAAAATTAGGAGCAGCACATGCCATGACTTAAGAGCCGGCATGAGATGTCCACCCGTGCATGGTGGCATTTAGTAGGAGCTCTGTCTCAAGAGCAGGCAGCCCAGCAAAGGAAAAATTGGCACAGTGAGGACCATACTACCACAGAAAGTGGCTCAGAATACTTTCTCTACACGTGGTATCTCCAGGAGGGTTGGAAATCTGCAAAATCATTGAGGCCATGTTTTATTGCTTTTAATTTATGTATAAGACCTCAGGAAGATTAGTAATTCATTCAGTATCATACATCCAGAAAGAGTCTGCCAGTCTCTGAATCACATTCCTTCTCTGCAGTATATTTGCAGAGATGAAGAGCTTGTGGCAACTAAACTTATATAATTGGTTCCCTTCTATACATATTTACTACACTTAGCCGCATTCTTAGAGCCTTCTTCTGAAATTCTAAAATGGGGGAACACCTGCTTCCTTCTAGCCCAAAATGTTCCTTTGGTTTCAGCTTTGAAATAAGACCCTGGAGCCAAGAGACTTCAGCAAAATTTACATTATATCCGCAAGTGCCCTGACAAAATCAGAGGCAGCCACTACCATTCTCTGCCAAAGTCCTGTAGGAAGCAGATGTGTGTTAAGGACTGGCCCAGGTTTATATAAGAACAATGAAGCCTGTGAGGTCTCCTTGTAAGAGCCCTGCTTAAGGCAGAGCCCTGAGGGCAACATGCTGCCATCGGAGAGACTGAATATACAAATAAGACCAGACTACGTATAAAAATGAAACTTTGACCTGACCGGGCGCGGTGGCTCATGCCTGTAATCCCAGCACTTTGGGAGGCCGAGATGGGTGGATCACGAGGTCAAGAGATCGAGATCATCCTGGTCAACATGGTGAAATCCCGTCTCTACTAAAAATACAAAAATTAGCTGGGCATGGTGGCGCACACCTGTAGTCCCAGCTTCTCGGGAGGCTGAGGCAGGAGAATTGCCTGAACCCAGGAGGCGGAGGTTGCGGTGAGCCAAGATCACGCCATTGCACTCCAGCCTGGGTAACAAGAGCGAAACTCTGTCTCAAAAAAAAAAAACTTTGACCCACAACCTGCAGCACCCAGCCCAGGAAACCAACCCTTATCTCCAGTAACTACCAAGGAAGCCAGCCTGATGTAAGTCAGACTTGCAGGAGTCAGACTGCTATCTCTAGTAATAATCCAGGAACCAAACAATAGCCCCTGTAATAATCTGCCCCCACTGGCCTGGACTTGATTAATAACTGACAGTTTTCCTAATTTTTGTCCAAACTCCCAACTTAGAACCAGCCAAAGAAAGCTTAATATGCTCCCCTAACCAATCACACAGGATGTCCTACTTCTACTTAACTGCCCACAGCTTCCCCACGTTAACAGCTTCCAATCAAAGCACACCTGAAGCCTTCCCTTTTTTCCACTATAAAGCTTTCTTATTCCTCTGCCTGCCTTGAGTCTCTGCCAAAATGCAAGCTCTGAATCTGGTTGCCTGTTCTTATCTGGTTGATCTTTATTTCTACATTAGTATAAAAAGATGGCTCTGGTGGCTCTGCAGCAGGGCATGCACCTTGCTTCATTTCTCCAGGAGGCTGATGAACTTGTGTAGGGAGCCCTTCATGGCCATTGGATGTCAACCATCACTTATGTGGGGACTCCTGGCTCAGTGCCTTAGAGAGTGGACTCTGGAGTTGAACGGTCTGGTCCAGATTCTAGAGCCACTATCATGAAATCTCTGAAAGAGACTTCCTCTCTGTACTGTGCCTTTCCAGGCCACTAGCAGGGACATGTCAGTGAGTTTGGGCAGAGTGAGACAGCTTCCTTTCATGAAGGGCAATTGCTACCTTGGTATCATGGAGAACCTCTGCTGGGGCAGTGAGGAAGAAAAATGAAGATGGGCATACAGAGTCCCTACTGGGGCACTGTGTGAGAAGTGGAGCTGTGAGAAGAGGGCCACCATCCTCCAGACCACAGAAGGATAGATTCACCAACAGTTTGCACGTGCCTGGAACAGCCACAGACACTCAACAGCAGCCTGTGAAAGCAGCCAGGAGGGAGGCTGTGCCCTGCAGAGCCACAGGGATGGAGCTGCCCAAGACCATGGGAACCCACCTCTTGCATCAGCATGACCCAGATGTGAGACATGGAGTCAAAAGAGATCATTTTGGAGCTATCAGATTTGACTGCCCTGCTGGATTTCAGACTTGAACAGGGCCTGTAGCCCCTTTGTTTTGGCCAATTTCTTTCAGTTGAAACAGCTGTATTTACCCAATGCCTACACCTCCACTGTATCTAGGAAGTAACTAACTTGCTTTTGATTTTACAGGCTCGTAGGCAGAAGGGACTTGTCTCAGATGAGATGTCGGACTGCGGACTTTTGAGTTAATGCTGAAATAAGTTAAGAATTTGGGGGACTGTTGGGAAGGCATGATTGGTTTTGAAATGTGAGGACATGAGATTTGGGAGGGGGTAGGGGTAGAATGATGTGTTGGCTGTGTCCCCACCCAAATCTCTTTTTGAACTTTGAACTGTAACTCCCACAATTCCCACATCATGGAAGGAAGCCAGTGGGAGGTGATTGAATTATGAGGGGCAAGTCTTTCCTGCACTGTTCTCATGATAGTGAATGAGATCTGATGGTTTTCTAAATGGGAGTTTCTCTGCACAAGCTCTCTCTTTGTCTGCTGCCATCCATGTAAGATATGACTTGCTCCTTTTTGCCTTCGGCCGTGATTGTGAGGCCTCCCCAGCCATGTTGAACTGCCAGTCCATTAAACCTTTTTCTTCCCAGTCTTGGGCATGTCTTTACCAGTGCATGAAAATGGACTAATACACTTGACCTCATCACAGGCCCTGGGGCACAAGGCTGGGGAAATTTCCCCTTTCTCTCAACTCTGAGGGACCACAAGGCCACCACCATTACTAAAGACACCCCCCTTCAGAAGAAAACCAAGGGGGGCCTGGATGTGAGAAACAGGGCTAGACTGGAAGGGAGCACAAGAGGGTGATGACTCATACAAAGCATAATCGTAGAAAACACCTGCTGTTTGTTCACTGTGACACAGCTTTGGTGAGTGCTAACTTCTTTCATCTGCTCAACAAGCCTATAAAGTCAGTGCTACTGTATTAGTTCTCACATTGCTAATAAAGATATACTCAAGACTGGGTAATTTATAATGAAAAAGAGGTTTGATGGACTCACAGTTCCACATGGCTGGGGAGGCCTCACAATCATGGCAGAAGGCAAAGGAGGAGAAAGGCATGTCTTACATGGTGGCAGGCAAGATAGCTTGTGCAGTGGAACTCCCATTTATAAAACCATCAGATCTCGTGAGACTTATTCACTATCATGAGAACAGTATGAGGGAACCACGCACATGATTCAATTATCTCCACCTGGCCATCCTTGACAGGTGGAGATTAATACAATTCAAGGTGAGATTTGGGTTTCTTTCATCCCCATTTTTCAGGAAAGAAAACGGAGGGACAGATGAAGGAAATCACCTAGCCAAGGTCAATCATCCTATGACAGTGACTCTGGAATTTGGATCAGCCAGTTCAACTCCAGGGCCCACTCTTTAAGCCACTGGACCAGGAGCCCCCACATAAGTGAAGGTCAACATTGAACAGCCATGAAGGGCTCCCCACACATCCTCTCACTCTGTCCCCTCAACAGGCTGCAGAGGCTGGAAAAATGAGTAGTGGTCTCATCCCTGCCTCATGAGAAGTGACCAGGAATACGGAGGTGAAGGGAGATGTTGGTTAATGGCGAAGCCTGGCCTGGAACCCAGCTCTTCTGATATCTGAGACTATTGCTTTTGTTGTTTGTTTGTTTGTTTAGTTTTTTTGTTCCAAGTGTCATATCTGTGTGTGAGAATTGTAGTCTTTAAAAACAGGAAAAAGACTGATCAACTGAGTGTTGTAGACTAAATTGTGTCTCCCAAAATTCATATGTGGAAGTCCTAACCTCTAGTGCCTCAGAATGTGACTGTATGTAGAGATAGGACCTTTACGGTAAAATGAGGCTATTAGGGTGGCCCTAATCCAACATGGCTGGCATCCTTGTGTCCTTACAAGAAGAACAAGAGGAGATTAAGATAGAGAAATACATCAAGAATGCACACGCTCAGAGAGAACACCATGCAAACAGGGAGCAAGGGGACAGCCATCTGCAAGCCAAGAAGAGGAACCTAGAGAAAACCAGCCCTGCCAGCACCTTGATCTTGGACTTCTGGCCTCTAGAACTGTGAGAACATAAATTTCTGTTGTTTATCCCATCTCATCTGTTGTATTTTATTATGGCAGCCCAAGCACATTAATATAGGGAAAAGCATCTACCAGTTGCTGTCGTATTGCCAGGAGACTGAGAATGGCTTCCCATGGGTCCAGCTAGACTCCCCCAGAACCTACATGTAGAACTTCTAAAGGAGAAAAGATCTCTGATCTCTGAAAGGGAGAAGGACCTTTGGGGCAGGGGTGGTGCTTACACTCAGTTGGCTGGTGTCTGCCACTAAAGTCAGGGCCAGAATCTGACTCACCACTGATGGGAAGAACACATCAGCTGAGAAAGAAATGCAGAAATGAGTTCAAATGCTCAGCAGCTGCTGGCCGAAGGCCATTCCAAAATGGCTCTTACATCCTACTGTAAGTATCAGACCTCCTCCTCACCCACAGTACACATGCTCCCTTCTCTTCAAACTTGTCTTTTCCTCTGATCTAATTGTAGACTACCTTATTTGGCATTTTAAAAATCACTCCAGTCCATGAGGCTCTGGGACTCTCCTCCTCAAAGCAGGCAGGAAGGAAGGGAGGAAACCAGTATTTACTGAGTGCCAGGAACTCAGCCTCAAGATCAAGCACTTAGTAAATGTTTGCTGTGATTGTTAGTCCTCTGGAGACAGTTCAGAGGGGTGACAGTGAACTAGGTGAAATCACAATGTCTCTTTAGGTATATCCTGTGACTTTAGATGACAGAGAATGGCACATTTTTCTAATGAATGGTTTCCCAGGTAGTTGGTCTTTTTAATCTTAACCTGCCTCTTTTCATATAAAGCGAATTCTCCAGCTTTCTTTCCCATTTTTTTTCTCTGACCAAAATTTTGGTCTACGGACATTCTTTAATTACTCATAAGATTCATTAATCTAGAGACTCACTACCTTGCTTTAATAGAACATCGTCCTTTTCTAAAAATACTTTATGTTTAAAACATATATTCAAAAACAATATGCATGTGCATCTTTACTGAACACCACTCGCGGACAGGACAGAGGGAAACAAATTCCCAAACCTTGAAAATAAATAAATATTCTAGAGGGGAGTGTTGGAAAGAAGTAGCTACTAACAATGGCGGGAAGCTCTTCTCCTTTTACAGTTTCGATAATGATGAGTGTGTGTGATTCTAATTTATTACAGTAATAATGACACCCATATGAACAAAGAGGATACAGTTTAATGGTATACTTTACTGTCCTTTGTATATATAAAATATATATGTGATCAAGCATTTACCATATAGTATATACATGCTATTATATATATATATATATGTTCAAGCATTTAATATATACTCTCTATATATATTCTCTCTATATATATAGATCAAATTGTGTCTCCCAAAATGTATATATATATAGAGAGAGAGTGAGAGACAGACAGACAGACAGACAGACAGAGAGAGGCGTAAGACAGAAATAAGGCACAGGGGTCATTCTAAGATTCCAAAACAAGATTGGTCAATACTAACTATAATGGTGTCATATGTAACAAATAACATATTTCATGAATCTTAATAGAAATTTAAATAATGAACTTATAAGAAATCATGATACACTGGCTAAAATGAAAGGCAGTCAATTCTACATGGATGGAGTTCTCTGCAGGCACAGACCTAACCAAGGAACAAAAGTAGCAAGCTCAGCAGACGAACATTTATTCAATCGAGTGGTGAATTCCAGCTACCTATGTCTCCCCAGCATGGATTTAAGTGCGGGGTTAACCAACACGCACCATCTCTGAAGTCATGGAGTCTGTACAATCCAAAACCTGTGACGGTTTCCTGGCAGACAGTAAACATGTGGCCTTCCTCCTTTTCTCCTCCTCTCTCCAGATGTCAAAGGTCCATTGATGTCAATAAACAACAAAGAGCACACAGTAAGCTGTACGTGACTAAACATATGATCTTTTGCCAATAATATTTCCCAAAATCTGAAAGGATTTTGTCTTTGGTCAGTTGGTTTGTCTCTATTGAGTTCATCTTGTAACATTTACTTCTGAAATATGCTGAAGCTATTTTAAAGCTGCTTTTTTGCAAGTATTGAGCTAGTTACAAGTTAATTGCCTGTGTAGGATCTTTAGATTATGAGAGCTTGTAACCCAACACAGAGCAGCCAAGATGGTGAGTTTTGTGCTGGGCTGGTAGGCTATCCTCCACTCCATAGTCAATGGTTTTGCCTTATAGCATAACTGAGATAGCTGGCTCATCCTAAGACAACAAGACACACCCTTTCTGTCTCATCAGGCCACTCCTCTCCTTACCCATAAACCAGATGCTTTATCGGAACAATTTTGGCAAAGCTGAAATCCACAAAGTCTTGGCAGATTCCACCAAAGCTTTTTCATTTTCTCTGACTTAGCATTGGAGACTAGAGTGAACTTTCTTCCAGGTTTAACTCTCTTTCCCTAAATCAAAGCACAATTTAAATATAGCTATTCTTACGAACCTTTTATACGTGCTGTGATTTGTTTCACTGATGAAAAAAGAGATCCCTCAGTTTTGAAGTCTGCTTATAATATGCATTGCTTGATTAGATACATCTATCTTTATTCGATGTCTTTGCATAATGCATATTGTGTTTTTCTGTTCACACCATGCAAAGTTGTCTCCCCGGACCTGAAAAATGTATGATTTTAAATAACTGAAACTGACAATCCATAGAATAACTTAACCTTTTCTCTGCTCTGAGAACTTTTGCTTAGCATATAATTGATTATTAACTTGAACTTTCACTGTTTAATTGATTTCTCTCATTTATAGGAAGCTAATATATTTATTTATTATTTTTATTTTTATTTTTATTTTTTTGAGACAGAGTTTTGCTCTTGCTACCCAGGCTGGAGTGCAATGGCGCGATCTCGGCTCACTGCAACCTCCGCCTCCTGGGTTCAGGCAATTCTCCTGCCTCAGCCTCCTGAGTAGCTGGGATTACAGGCACGCGCCACCATGCCCAGCTGATTTTTTGTATTTTTAGTAGAGACGGGGTTTCACCATGTTTACCAGGATGGTCTCGATCTCTTGACCTCGTGATCCACCCGCCTCAGCCTCCCAAAGTGCTGGGATTACAGGCTTGAGCCACTGCGCCTGGCGGAAGCTGATATATTTATAAAGGTTTTGGCAGCAATATAAGTCCACCTAATCACAGTGCATTCTATTACTATTTGAATAGACTTGCATTTTTCCATAGCAAAGTCCACTTAAGCCAAGTTATTAATGTTCTCAGCTACTTTCATTAGCATTTATATTTGCCTTTTAGAATCAGCATACAAATTTGACTGACATATAGAGAGCAAATAGCTAATTCACTGCTTGTCTCTGTGATTTTTTAAAAAATGATCATTATATTTTTCTTTTTCTTTAATAAACTTATTCCCAAGTAGAAATTATATTACTGACAGTGCTATTTTTGAAAACATTATTTTTTTTATTTTTATTTTTTTGTGAAGTAAAGGGTGGGTTTTAATGTTTATTTACAGGAGGCTGCCAAGATATGAAATTCCACATAGAAGTAAGAAATGTAGCCAGAGGACAAGCTTCATACAGTATGTACAGTTGGAACTGTTCAAGTATAGTTTCAGTGTAAAAAGTGCTACAATAACAAACCACATTTATAAAGAGTTCTTCGTAGAGAAACAGGAAGACAAAATACCAAACATAGTACACAACAGATTTATACCTCAGCTACATGATCTAAAAGTTAAAGGTACCAGGAGTCCCATCCTGAACTTGGAAGGTATAGCCTTCAGAGGTAGTTTCTGGCACAACATTTTGATCTTCCTCTTCCTCTACAGAGAAATACTTCTCAATTAAGTTTAATGAAGCCTTATACACAGATTCATTTTCATGGTTTTGCAGAGCTTCAATTTTGTCTAAGCCTCCACATTCTTCAATCATTATACTAAGTGTCTCAGTTTCACCTAGTTTCTCAGCAGCCTGAAAGATATTTGAAATGGCATCCAGGATAACCAGAATAATCTTGGTATCTTTTGCAGTTAAAAGGTTCATCAACGGTTCTATTACGCCACAATGAACAAGGTACACAATCTGTTCAACTGTTCCACCACTGGTATAGTTGGTCACAGCCCATACAGCTTCCTTTTGTGTCTTAAAATCTGCCTTAGAAAGAACACTGACAAGGAATGGGACTAATCCATGATTCACAACTTGCTGTATCTGGTCCTGACGGCCAGCTGTGATGTTTGACATTGTCCATGTAGCTTCCTTCTGAATGTTAGTTTTGGGGTTAGTGAGCAGGCTGGGAAAGATGGCAAGCGCTCCTGCATCGATCACAACCTGAGTCTGCTCATCTGTACCAGTGACAATATTCCCTATGGCTCGTAGTGCAGGAGTCACAATTGGCAATTCAGAAGCTCCTAGAAGCTTCACAAGTTGGGGCACAACTCCTGTTTTCACGACCATGTCAATTCGTTCATTTGGACCATCAGTAAGGTAGGAAATAGCCCAGCAAGTATCTGCTAATACTTCTGGATCATCATGATGCAGGAGCCGAACTAAGGTAGGAAGAATCTGCTCAACAGCATCTAACGGGGGTGCAGGATTCTTGTTGCGGCAAAGATTTGAAAGTGTCCAGGTAAGATTACGTAAGTAACCACACGCCAAAGATGACATATCAGGAACTGCAAGAAGAGCCAAGAGTGGGTCAACTGCACCGTACTTAATAACCAAGTTTCGGAACACTGAGCCATCAACTGCAATGTTTCCTAGAGCCCATACAGCTTGTTCACTGATGTGAGCATGGGGAGATGCCAACAGAGAAATGAATGCTGGGATGGCACCTCCATCTACCACAGCCTTGGTTTGCTCTGATGTCCCAGAAGCAATGTTAGTGAGTGCCCAAGCAGATTCAAACTGAATGGGACTACAATCAGTTCTGCCCAAGAAGGACACAAATTTTGGAATCAAACCAGCCCGGATTATGTTGTCTATGGGGGGCTGTTTTTCTCTAGAAAGTAGTTTCCTGGCAGCTTGAGTAGCTTGGAGCTGATTTTCCACGTTGTTGCTATTTATCCCTTTGACAATGTCATCAACAGACCAATTTACAGTGCCCTGGTTGTTGCGGTTTTCCTGCAGTGGAGAAGTAGCATCATCAGGAAATGAGCTTACATTTCTCCTCTTCAGCATCTGATCATCCTTCTTAGCTTTCCTCAGCTCCACATTGACTTCTATTCTGCGATGCCTCATTTCTGTACTGTCTTTTCCCTTGTTCTTGAATCTGTTAAGACGGGCAGCTGGTGTATGTGCATTCTCATTGGTGGACATGGTTATGAGACAAAGGGAGAAAGCTGCGAAGCGGGCCCAGGCTTCCACAGGAGGCTTAAGTGGGGATCCGCGGCTGTAGGGAGGCTGCGCTACAAGCGACCACCTCGACTCAGCTCAAAGACCATGTCGAAAACATTATTTGTAACTATATTTTGTATTTTTCAAAAGAACTTCCACTCTAAGTACTAGTGACAAAGAAAATTACTAACTTTGAAAACCCCAGATATATTATCATTAAACCACTTTTGAATGAGCAAATAACTTATAATCAATTAGAATTTTTCAATATGTGCCCCATCTCAATTTCTTCATGTATACATTCACTCACTCATTCACTCATTTATCCATTCACCCACTCAGTGAACATGTATTTTGCACCTGCCATGTGTCAGGCACTACACTAAGTGCTGGACCCGCAGAGATGAATGGGATAGGGCCTCTGTACTCAAACAATTCATTTCATTGATCTGGGGATGGACCAGGAGTGAACACTGCTATGGTTCATGAAAGAGGTGGCAAAAACAGATCAATTTTCCATTTTTCTGAATTGGAGGAGATGTATGAAAACTACAAACCTTGGATTAGTGAAAAGCAAGTTCCTCTTTCCTTTTACCGAGAAGATATGAGGAAAGTAGTTTTCCTTCTCTTGCATGAAAAGCCAGAGCAGGAATAGTCAAATGAATCCTAGTATAGACACAGGCTAGCAAGAAAAGCCTCCTGGAAAAAGCAAGGCATCACAAGGTTAATAAGGTTGTTTGAGGAAGACAGAAGCAGATAAAGAGGCTCTCCAGAAACCCACAACTGTGCAAAGAGGTTGGCACTGTGGATAGGAAATGACAGCAAATCTGACGAAAGCAATGTTATAAATGATGCCTACAGAAGGGAATCAGCCAACAAAGAATCTAATTTAGGCTGGGCGCGGTGGCTCACACCTGTAATCCCAGCACCTTGGGAGGCTGAGGTAGGCGAATCACCTGAGGTCGGGAGTTCAAGACCAGCCTGACCAACATGGAGAAACCCCGTCTCTACTAAAAATACAAAGTTAGGCAGGCGTGGTGGCACATGCCTGTAATCCCAGCTACTTGGGAGGCTGAGGCCAGAGAATCGCTTGAACCTGGGAGGCAGAGGTTGCAGCAAGCTGAGATTGTGTCATTGCACTCCAACCTGGGCAACAAGAGCAAAACTCTGTTTCAAAAAAAAAAAAAAAGAAAGAAAGAAAAAGAACCTAATTTAAGGAAAAACAAGTATTTGAAGGGTACAGTTAACTAAACCTAGATTCTAGCCAACTTTGAGGTTTGACTCAGTGACTTATCATTTGGGATTTTAAAGCCATCAGGACGCAAGGTGGGAAGGACCCAATCGCAGCATGAATAATCAGTCATTGCAGGGATTCTCAGTGCTCGAAACAACTGAACAGATTCAAGTGACAACATGGGTACAGGGTGCACTTTCCCAAACTGGAAAAGGAGGGTGGCCTTTAGATAAGGGAACAATGACTGGGATGCCTAAAGCTCATAATGTGCACTCAATAAATGCAAGACTATGTCACTCTGGTCTAGTGAAAGTTGCTTCAGTACTTGAAGATCCTTCCAATAGAACTGTGAAGTTCCTGTCTTCTTTTTCACCACTTCAGCCATCCACATCCATGGGCTCAGGCCCACATAAATTAACAGAGAATGTGAAATCCTTGGCTGTGGCAAACTGCCAAAGAATCAGGCCCACAGGACCATTCTCTGGTTATTGCCAATTTTATATAACTTGAGTATCTAACTTTCGTTTCAGACTTTAGGCTGCTCTCAATCTTTGGATCACTGGTCTTAAAACATTGAATATCATTTCTGGATGATCCAAGCCTGGGGGGCATGTGAAGCTATTTGCTCTTTCAGGGTGTTCAGAGTGGTGCCATGCAAATCCCCACCTGGACCCCAGGAAAGTGTGTGGTCTGGTCAGGCAAGCACACCTGTCAGAGGGAGTGTGGTCTGTGGACAGAGGACCATAGGCAATAAAAGACAAGGGTCAAACCTGAGTAGGGACCAGACTGGAGCTCACAAACTTCAGTTTGTGCAACCAAAGCTGTAAGAAGCCACAACCCCAGAGGAATGTGCTGTTTCTAGGAGGTCCTCCTGGAAATCATATGCCCTACCCTTGACTTGCAGATGGTTTGCTGATGAGATGAAAGTGTCTGTTTATGCAGCAACAGGAGGCAACCAATTTGATCCCAGAAATGTAATTCACTAAAATCATTCAGCATATTTTGCGGATTCAACAAGTATAGATGGTATTGTAATAACAGCTAAAAACAGAAGGGTGGTTATTCCCTTAGAAGCCATGAAAATCAAGGAGCAAGAACTTGCTAATGCATCACCAACATTGAGGAAGCAAAGGAGCTCTGGTTAACGTAAGATCCTGATCTACTTTAAAGTATTTTCACATGCTGAGAGATATTTATGAGGCTTCCACAGCATTATTATGGTATTTAACACGTATCTACTATGTGCCAGGCTCAGTGCAAAATGCCAAAATACCTATAATTAAATGAAAAAATGCAGCAGAATCCCAGCATTTGTAGACACTCAGAGGAGGGCATCTAATTTCCCTAGAAAAGGTTAGAGAAGACTTCCCAGGGACTCCCACCAAGATGGCCAAATAGGGACAGTTCCAGAGTGCAGTTCCCAGTGAGAGCGACGCAGAAGGTGAGTGATGTTCACATTTCCAACCGAGGTACCAGGTTCATTTCAATGGGTCTGGTTGGACAGTGTGTGTAGCCCAAGGAGGGCAAACTGCGGCAGGGTGGAGCGCTGCCTCACCTGGGAAATTCAATGCACCGCAGGGCCCTTCCTCCTACCCAATGGAGGCTATCAGGACATCTCCGATATTCTGGAGCTCTGGTCTGAATGCTGCACTTCTCCCAAAGTCTTTGAGGCCTCAGATCAGGAGATTCCTGCCTGCCGGCAGGCGCTGCAGATTTCCAGGGCAAATCTGGGCAGCCAATTTAGCTGTGAGTTCCCAGCACAAATCTAAGCAGCTGTTTTGACTGGTGCCTGGAGCAGCTGTGAGACTGATTCGTCCATACCCCTAAGAGAAAGGGGGCTAAAGGCAGGTAGCCAGGTGATCTGGCCCCATGGGTCCCACCCCCACAGAGACCAGCAAACAATCCACTGGCTTGAAATTTTCACAGCCAGCACAGCGTTTCAGCTTGACCCTGGACCGGTGAGCTCGGTGGGGGGAGGGGCATCCGCCATTACTGAGGCAGCTCTAACCTTACCTGTGTAAACAAAAGCACAAAAAAGTTTACACAGCAGCTGCAGGGAGCCTGCAGCAGCTCAACAATGCCTCCGCAGGCAGACTGTGACTAGACTCGCTACTTGCTGGGCAGGGCATCTCTGAAAAAAGGCAGCAGCCTGTCAGGGAATTTTAAATAAAGCTACAACTTTCTGGGACAGAGCACCTGGGAAAGGGGCTGTTGTGAGTTCTGCTGCAGCAAACTTAAATGTCCCTGCCCAGCAACTCTGAAGGGAGCAACTGGAGCTCCCAGCACAGCACTTGAACTCTGACAAGGGGCAGACTGCCTCCTCAAGTGGCTCCCTGGCCCCTGTATATCCAAAGAGTCACCTCATACAGAAGAGCTCTTGCTGACAATTGACAGGTATCCTTCTGGGAAGAAGCTGCCATAGGAAGGAACAGGCAGTAATCCTTGCTGTTCTGCAGCCCCTGCAGGTGATTCCCAGGTAAGCAAGGTCTAGAGTGGACCTCCAGCAGTCCTGCAGCAGAGGGGCCTGTTAAAAGAAAAACAAAAAAAAAAAAAAAAAGAAAGAAAGAAATAGCCTCAACATCAACAAAAAGGACGTCCACTCAGAGACCCCATCCAAAAGTCACCAACTTCAAAGACCAAAGGTAGATAAATCCACAAAGATGGGAAGAAACCAGTGCAAAAAGGATGAAAACATCAAAAACCAGAATGCCTCTCCTCCTCTAAGGGATCACAAGTCCTCACCTGCAAGGAAACAAAACTAGATGGAGAATGAGTTTGACAAATTGACAGAAGTAGGCTTCAGAAGGTAGATAATAACAAACCTCTCTGAGCTAAAGGTACATGTTCTAACCCAATGCAAAGAAACTAAGAGCCTTGAAAAAAGGTGAGACTAAATGCTTACTACAATAACCAGGTTAGAGAAGAACATAAAGGACTTGATGGAGCTGAAAACACAGCACAAGAACTTCGTGAAGCATGCACAAGTTGGAGTAGCTGAATTGATCAAGCTGAAGAAAGGATAGCAGAGATTGAAGATCGACTCAATGAAATAAAATGAGAAGGCAAGATTAGAAAAAAAAGAGTGAAAAGAAATGAACAAAACCTCTAAGAAATCTGGGATTATGTGAAAAGACCTAATCTACATTTGATCAGTGCACCTGAATGTGATGGGTACCTGAATAAATCCAAGCTGGAAAACACTCTTCAAGATATTATCCAGGAGAACTTCCCCAGTCTAGCAAGCAGGCCAACATTCATATCCAGGCAATACAGAGAACACCACAAAGATATTCCTCAAGAAGAGCAACCCCAAGGCACATAATCACCAGATTCACTAGTACTGAAATGAAGGGGAAAATGCTAAGGGCAGCCAGAGAAAAAGGTCAGGTTATCCACAAAGGGAAGCCCATCAGACTCACAGTGGATCTCTTGGCAGAAACCCTACAAGCCAGAAGAAAGTGGTGGCCAATATTCAACATCCTTAAAGAAAAGAATTTTCAACCCAGAATTTTATATCCAGCCAAACTAGGCTTCATAAGTGAAGGAGAAATAAAATCCGTTACGAACAAGCAATTGCTGAGAGATTTTGTCACCACCAGGCCTGCCTTACAAGAGCTCCTGAAGGAAGCACTAAACATGGAAAGGAACAACCAGTACCAGCCACTACAAAAACATACCAAACTGTAAAGACCATTGACACTATAAAGAAACTGCATCAACTAATGGGCAAAACAACCAGCTAGTATCAAAATGGCAGGATCAAATTCACACATAACAATATTAACCTTAAATGTAAACAGGCTGAATACCCCATTCAAAAGACACAGACTGGCAAATTGGATAAAAAGTCAAAACCCATTGGTGTGCTGTATTCAGGAGACCCATCTCATGTGCAAAGACACACATACACTCAAAATAAAGGGATGGAGGATGATTTAACAAGCAAATGGAGAGCAAAAGAAAAGCAGGGGTTGCAATCCTGTAAAGCAGATTTTAAAACAAAAAAGATCAAAAGAGACAAAGAAGGGCATTACATAATGGTAAAGGGATCAATGCAACGAGAAGAGCTAACTATGCTAAATATATATGCGCCCAATACAGGAAGCACCAAGATACATAAAGCAAGTTCTTAATGACCTACAAAGAGACTTAGACTCCCACACAATAGTAGGAGACCTTATCACTCCACTGTCAATATTAGACAGATCAACAAGACAGAAAATTAACAAGGATATTCAGGACTTGAACTCAGATCTGGACCAAGCAAATCTAATAGACATCTCCACCCCAAATCCACAGAATATACATTCTTCTCAGCACCGCATCACACTTACTCTAAAATTGATCACATAATTGGAAGTAAATCACTCCTCAGCAAAATGCAAAAGAATGGAAATCATAACAACTAGTCTCTCAGACCACAGTGCAAACAAATTAGAACTCAGGATTAACAAACTCACGCAAAACCATACAACTACATGGAAAATGAACAATCTGCTCCTGAATGACTACTGGATAAATAATGAAATGAAGGCAGAGATAAAGATGTTCTTTAAAACCAATGAGAATGAAGACACAATGTACCAGAATCTGTAGGACACATTTAAAGCAGTATCTAGAGGAAAAATTATAGCACTAAATGCCCATATGAGAAGCGAGGAAAGATCTAAAATTGACACCCTATCATCAAAATTAAAAGAACTAGGCTGGGCACGGTGGCTCAAGCCTGTAATCCCAGCACTTTGGGAGGCCGAGGCGGGTGGATCACGAGGTCAAGAGATCGAGACCATCCTGGTCAACATGGTGAAACCCCATCTCTACTAAAAATACAAATAATTAGCTAGGCATGGTGGCACGTGCCTGTAATCCCAGCTACTCAGGAGGCTGAGGCAGGAGAATTGCCTAAACCCAGGAGGCGGAGGTTGTGGTGAGCCGAGATCGCGCCATTGCACTCCAGCCTGGGTAACAAGAGCGAAACTCCATCTCAAAAAAAAAAAAAAAAGAAAAAAAAAATTAAAAGAACTAGAGGGACAAGATCAAACAAATAAAAAACTAGCAGAAGACAAGAAATAATTAAGATCAGAGCAGAACTGAAAGAGATAGAGATACAAAAAAAAAAAAATCAAGGAGCTGTTTTTTTGAAAAGATCAACAGAATAGATAGACCACTAGCCAGACCAATTAAAAAGAAAAGAGAGAAGAATCAAATAGATGCAATAGAAAATGGTAAAGGAGATATCACCACTGATTCCACAGAAATACAAACTACCATTAAAAATGCTACAAAGAACTCTATGCACATAAACCAGTAAATCTAGAAGAAATTGATAAATTCCTGGACACCTACACCCTCCCAAGACTAAACCAGGAAGTAGATGAATCCTTGAATAGACCAATAACAAGGTCAGAAGTGTAGCAGCAATTAATAGCCTGCAAACCAAAAAAGTCCAGGTCGAGATGGATTCACATCTGAATTCTATTAGACATACGAAGAGGAGCTGGTGTCATTCCTTTTGAAACTTTTCCAAACAATACAAAAAGAGGAAATACTCCCTAACTCATTTTATGAGACCAACATCATCCTGATACCAACACCTGGCAGAGACACAACTAAAAAAAGAAAATTTCAGGCCAATATCCATGATAAACATCAATGCAAAAATCCTCAATAAAATATTGGCAGACCTAATGCAACAGCACATCAAAAAGTTTATCCATCACGATCAAGTAGGCTTCATCCCAGGGATGCAAGGCTGGTTCAACATACACAAATCTACAAACATAATCCACCACATAAACAGAACGAAAGACAAAAACCACATGATTATCTCAATAGATGCAGAGAAGGCCTTTGACAAAATTCAATAGTGCTTTATGCTTTAAAAAAACTCTCAGTAAACTAGGTATCAATGGAACGTATCTCAAAATAATAAAAGCTATCTATGACAAACCCACAGCCAATATCATACTGAATGGGCAAAAACTGAAAGCATTCCCTTGGAAAACTGGCACTAGACAAGGGTGCCCTCTCTCACCATTCCTATTCAACATAGTATTGGAAGTTCTGGCCACAGCAATGAGGCAAGAGATAGAAATAAAGGATATTCAATTAGGAAGCGAGGAAGTCAAATTGTCTCTACTTGCAGATGACATGATTGTATATTTAGAAGACCCAATCGTATCAGCCCAAAATCTCAAGATGATAAGCAACTTCAGCAAAGTCTCAGGATACAAAATCAGTATACAAAAGTCACAAGCATTCCTATACACCAATAACAGACAAACAGAGAGACAAATCAAAAGTGAACTCCCATTCACAATTGCTACAAAGAGAATGAAATACCTAGGAATACAACTAACAAAGGATGTGAAGGACCTCTTCAAAGAGAACTACAAATCACTGCTCAAGGAAATAAGAGAGGACACAGCAGATGGAAAAACATTTCATGCTCACGGTTAGGAAGAGTCAATATTGTGAAAATGGTCACACTGCCCAAAGTAATTTATAGATTCAATGCTATCCCCGTCAAGCTACCATTGACCTTCTTCATAGAACTGGAAAAACCCACTGTAAACTTCATATGGAACCAAAAAAGAGCCCGCATAGCCAAGACAATCCTAAGCAAAAGAACAAAGCTGGAGGCATGCTACCTGACTTCAAACTATACTATAAGTCTACAGTAATCAAAACAGCATGGTACTGGTACCAAAACAGAGATACAGACCAATGGAACAGAACAGAGAAGAATGCCACACACCTCAGAAGAACACCACACACCTACAACCATCTGGTCTTTGACAAGCCTTACAAAAACAAGCAATGGAGAAAGGATCCCCTGTTTAATAAACGGTGTTGGAAAAACTGGCTAATCATGTGCAGAAAGCTGAAACTGGACCCATTCCTTACACCTTATACAAAAATAACTCCAGACGGATTAAAGATTGAAACATAAGACCTAACACCAGAAAAACCATAGAAGAAAACTTAGGCAACACCATTCAGGACATAGGCATAGGAAAGGACTTCATATGTAAAATACCAAAAGCAATGATAACAAAGGCCAAAATGGACAAATGGGATCTAATTAAACTTAAGAGTTTCTGCACAGCAAGAGAAACAATCATTAGAGTGAACCAGCAACCAACAGAATGGGAAAAAAAATTTGCAAGCTACCCAACAGACAAAGGGCTAATATCCAGAATCTACAAAGAACTAAAACAAATTTACAAGGAAAAAACAATCAATGGCATCAGAAAGTGGGCAAGGAATATGAACAGGCAGTTTTCAAAAGAAGACATTTTTGCAGCCGACAAACATATGAAAAATGCTCATTACCACTGGTCATTAGAGAAATGCAAATCAAAACCACATTGAGATACCATCTCAGGCCGGTTAGAATGGTGACCATTAAAAAATCTGGAGACAATAAATGCTGGAGAGAATGTGGAGAAATAGGAATGCTTTTACACTGTTGGTGGGAGTGTAAATTAGTTCAACCATTGTGGAAGACGGTGTGGCCATTCCTCAATGATCTAGAAATAGAAATACCATTTGACCCAGCAATCCCATTACTGGGTATATACCCAAAGGATTATAAATCATTCTATTATAAAGACACATTCACACATATGTTCATTGTGGCACTGTTTACAATATCAAAGACCTGGAACCAACCCAAATGCCCATCAATAATAGACTGCATAAAGAAAATGCAGCACATACGCACCATAGAATACTATGCAGCCACAAAAAAGGATGAATTCATGTCCTTTGCAGGGACATGGATGAATCTGGAAATCATCGTTCTCAGCAAACTGACACAAGAACAGAAAACCAAACACCACATGTTCTCACTCATAGGTGGGTGTTGAACAATAAGAACACATGGACACAGGGAGGGGAACATCACACACTGGGGTCTGTTAGGTAGTGGGGGGACTAGGGGAGTGATAGCAGGGGGTGGGGAAGTTGGGGAGGGAGAACATAGGGAGAAATATCTAATGTAGGTGATGGGAGGATGGATGCATCAAACCACCATTACATGTGTATACCCATATGACAATCCTGCAAGATCTGCACAGGTACCCCAGAACTCAAAGTATAATTTAAAAAGAAAGAAAGAAAAAAAGAAAATGTGGTACTCCTACACAATGAAGTACTATTTAACCATTTAAAAAAAGAAGGAAATCCTGTCATTTGACGAGCAACAACATAAATGGAACTGGAGTTCATTATGTTAAGCTAAATAGCAGGCACAGAAATACAAACATATGTTCTCACTTATTTATGGGATTTAAAAATCAAAACAATTGAACCCTTGGAGCTAGAAAGTGGAAGAATGGCAAACAGAGGCTAAGAAAGGTAGTGGGAGGTGGGGGGGGGGGGTGGGAGGAAAGTGGGGGTAGTTAATGTGTACGAAAATATAGTTAAAATGAATGTATAAGGCCTAGTATTTGATAGCACAAAGACTATTGACTATTGTCAATTCTACATTTTATAATTATTAAAAGTATAATTGTATAATTACTAAAAGTATAATTGTATTGTTTGTAATATGAAGGATAAATGCTTGAGGGGATGGATACCCCATTTTCCATGATGTGATTATTACAAATATCTCATGTACTCCATAAATGTATCCACCTTCTATGTATCCACAAATATTAAAAAGTATAGAAAAAAGCCAAGGAAATTAAAAAATAAAAATAAAACAAAGCTTACAATATCCAATAAAAAACAACAACAAAAAAGACTTTCCAGGGGACACCAATCCTTAAAAAAATAAGGATTCATCCATCCAGCTAGGCAGCCTTTGATTCATTCATTCATTCCATACGCACTGAGTATCTCTGCCTATTCTAGATGCTATGGATACAACACTGAACGAGACAGTTAAGGTCCTTAACTCTTGTGAAATGTGCATTCCGATAGGGTGGAGACATAACCAGGAGAAACACAGAATGCTTCCTTAAGACCATCCAATATCCATCCTCTAGCCTCATTTCCTCTCCTACACTGTATTTTCCTACTGAGAAGAGGAAACAAGCATGACTGCTCAACCTAGAGCATTTCCATCTTTTCAGTAAGTGTAGCTCTCATCACGACACTAAAATGCCAGTTTATTGCTTACCATCACAACAGAATAACTCCAGAAGGGCATGGTCAGATAAAATCAAATTTCTGAAAGTGCAGACCTGAGAATCAGCTTCAAGCAGAAATCAAAGTGAGAACGCAGATGCTACCCTGACATTAGACATCCTTACCTTACTTTAACAGTGGGGATCTTTTCTGACAATGAAACAAGTTGTCTTTCCCAGGAAAAACGATGTGGAAGAACAGCAGGAGTTTCTTTGTGAATCCGAGGAAGAACTTCCAACACCCAGCATCTAACAGTAGGAAACCAAGGAGCAGGCTCCACTTCGTCTTTTCCCAGCACCTTGAGCCTTCAGAGTTGAGGGTCCTTTCCATGGTGCCTGCTGCCAGTGTCGCTCCGTAATTCACTGTATAGAGAGCTTCAGAAAGTCTGAGAAAGCTGAGGACCACTGGGGTGACCACCTCGTGAAAGAATGCTCAGTGTCTTCTGTCCAAGAGGAAGTGAAGGAAGCTGAGGTCAGCGCCCCTTCTTCTGCATATAAGGGTCCTTCTGCAAGGAGGCACACACTCTCATACCCCATAAGGGAAAGCTGAAAAGTCTTCCCCACCCATATATAAGAGGAAAATGCAAGCCACTGGAACTGGTAGTTTTAAGCCAGACTAGCCTTCAGAGATCTCAGATTAAGTCTGTAGAAATGACCGCAATTACGTAACAGAGGCAAGACAAAGGCAGTTGGAAGCTTCTGCAAGGCACAGTTGGTACCATTCTGAAAATTCATATTTCCTGTTTGCCAACACGTCTGCTTTAAATCCCTCAAGCTGCTAATTGCTTGCCAGTGTTATATACCAGCTTTTTCTCATATTTATAGCTTTCATTTCTCCTTGAAATTATTCACGCAATATATGCTTGTTGTCAAAAATGTAAAATACAGATAAGCATAAAAAAGAAAATAAAAATTCCCCGTAGTACCACCACTTGAAAATAACTGCTGTAGGCACTTTGGGGTATATCCTTCCTGTCCTTTTTCTATGATGAATTGGATATTAGGGTGAGCTGCTCAGCATCCGTTCCACCTCCACAGCACTGGGGAAGGTCCAGGCAGTTTTGCTGGTACTGGCTCCATCCTCAGCTCCAGCTCAGGAGGTCCAGATTTAGCTAAATTAAACTACAAGTATATCCTGCTCTTGACACAGTGTTTGTTTCAGGAATCAGCACATAAGCCAGATCTACGCCAATCAACCTAGGACAGTCCCTAGGCCCAGGAAAGGCACATGATCAACATGGTCCAATGAGAGGGAAGCCTAGGACCCTGCCCAGTGGCTGCGGAGGAGACACTCACTCCTCTGGTTCCACAGGATGTTGGTAGCCATGTTGCCATCACTTGAGGAATCAGCTTTGGTGTGAAGCAGATATCCCAGAAAAAATTTATATATATATAAAGAAATTCAGCCCTTAAAGAAATTTCTGAGCTGCCAAATTAAGCTAACACCAAAACTTGTCTTAACTTTTGAAGTTTCTAGCTATGTAAACCAATACATTTGCTTGTTGAAGCCAATTAAATTGAGTTTTCTATTCCCTGTAACTGAATGCATCCTAAGTGACTCATGTAGATATTTTTATAAAAACACATGGCCCCATTTTACACACACACACACACACACACACACACAGAGCGAGACTAGCACAAGAGGAGATAAATTATATATTAAAGTGTTAACACCAATTAACTCAAGGATAGGGATTATAGGAGTGTAGGAAAAATTATAAACTTTTCTTACTAACATTGAAACATTGATTTGCTTAAAATTTGTAACAAGGCTTTTTTAAAAAATCAAAGTAACCCCAATGCAATAACTCATATTACCCTAGATGGTTAAATACCATATTTTTAAAAAATAGCCACTTTTACTTAAATGTCACAACTCCAGTCTCTATAGGTGGAAGAGAAGTGTAACTGAGGAAAGGATATAAAAATTACAAGTGGATTCTAATAGGATTGGCTGAGATTGGAACTATATAATTAACAGCAAATATGTGTTTTATTGCTATGGACCAATATTTAGTGGCATCTGTATTAGGGCTCTCTAGAGGGACAGAACTAATAGGATATATACATATATATATGTTTATTCATTTATATATTTATATATAAATGATTAAGGTCAATGGGAAACTACAACAGCCCAATCCAGGCAGTACTACAATTGGCCCAAGCACCTCAGAAATGATGGTTTGGAGCACCCTACCATGAAAAAAGCCATGAAATTCAGTCCTTAAAGAAATTTCTGAGCTGCCAAATTAAGCTAGATCTATGAAGAGGAGCCTATTAAGTATTAACTTACACGATCACAAGGTCCCACAATAATAGGCTGTGTGCAAGCTGAAGCACAAGGAGAGCTAGTCTGAGTCCCAGAACAAAGAACTTGGAGTCCAGTGTTTGAAGGCAGTAGGCATCCAGCATGGGAGAAAGATACTGGGAGGCTAAGCCCATCTCTTCTTTTCACATTTTTCTGCCTGCTTTATATTAACAGGCAGCTGATTAGAATGTGTGCACCAGATTAAGGGTAGATCTGCTTTCCCCAGTCCACTGACTCAAATGTTGATCTCTTCTGGCAGCACCCTCACAGACACACCCAGGATCAATAGTTTGAATCCATCAACTCAATCAAGCTGACACTCAGTATTAACCATCACAAGCCCACCCCTTGTCAAATTGAACCAATACACATCTCCTGAGATCATATGTAATCTTCAAATAACGAGAACAATAAGGTCACAATTACATTTAACATAATGCAACTATCCTTTGTACAATCAGAAATGCACCAATTCCCAATCCAAATACTATTACACCAAGTTAACAATACATAAATGCTGATATAAAGTCAATTAATCTAATGTTACATGATAGAGAAAAAGGAAATAAAATATATTTTCTTAGTACAAGTGTATACATGTACAAACATGTTTTTAACAAAAGAAGGAGGAAATACTTATGACAATTACAGTCTCATTTCTGCAACTGGTCAATGTGGTCATAGCTGGTATTGATGACTACCTTCTACTACCCATTCTGTATTCCCTTTACCTTCAGCAAGCACCTCAGCAAGTTGTGGGTTTTTTCCTGGTAGTGTGACCCAAACTGTCATTCCTGAGGGGTTGGGGCCAATTGTAGCCCTGCCTGGATTGCGCTATTGTAGTTTCCCATGGACCTTAATCACAGGGCATGGTAATACTAAGAGATGCCCTAATGGATCTCCTGTATTCCATTCATATTCTTCCTTACCTCTGCTGTGGAGTAGTAGACTGATTTCATCTTGATAGTCCAGGTCAATCACCCCAGCCAACACGGTATCTCCCTTCTTAGCCTGTTGACTTAAAGGTAGGAGAAGCCCAAAGTGTCCAGGTAGCAATCTTAACTTCCAGTTTAATGGAATCATTGTTGTATCTCCTGCTGGCAGTGTTCCTCCCTCTGGAACTAAGACATTTAGATCAGCAGAACATAATGTCACTAGAAAAGGAAGTAAAATTTTCCTAGTGGATCACTATGGGTAATGGTGAGTAGTGCCACTTCCACTTCCACCCCTTGATTCCTGGACCCATGAATCCTGGCTATGAGAGAAACAGTACCATATATTGGACACTGATTCAGAGCATACACAGCCTTCTGGAGAACTTTGCCCCAGCCCTGCGAGGTATTGTCACCTAGTTGACATTGTAGTTGTGGTTTGAAAAGACCATACCACTGTTCTATCAAGTCAGCTGCTTCATAATCATAGGGAACATGGTAGGACCAGTGAATTCCATGAGCATGAGCCCACTTTAGCCATAAAGTGAGTACCTTGGTCAGAGGCAATGCTGTGTGGAATACCATGATGGTGGATAAGGCATTCCATGAGTCCACAGATGGTAGTCTTGGCAGAAGCATTGCATGCAGGATAGGCAAACCCAAATCCAGAGTAAGTGTTTATTCCAGTGAGGACAAACCTCTGCCCTTTCCATAATGGAAGAAGTCCAATATAATCAACCTGCCACCAGGTAGCTGGCTGATCACTCCAGGGAATGGTGCCATATCAAGGGTTCGGCATTGGTCTCTGCTGCTGGCAAATTGGGCATTCAGCAGTGGCTGTAGCCAGGTCAGCCTCGGCGAGTGGAAGTCCATGTTACTGAATCCACGCGTAACTTCCATCCTTGCCACCATGGCCACTTTGTTCATGGGCCCATCAGGTGATGACAGGGGTAGCTGGAAAGAGAAGCTGACTGGTGTCCACAGAATGGGTAATCCTGTCCACTTGATCACTAAAATTCTCCTCTGCTGAGGTCACCCGTTGGTGAGCACTCACATGGAATACAAATATCTTCACAGTTTTTGACCACTCTGAGAAGTCTATCCACATACCTCTTCCCTAAATTTCTTTGTCACCAATTTTTCAATCATGCTTCTTCCAAGTCTCTGAGCATCCAGCCAAACTATTGGCTATATAGCCCATGAATCAGTATATGATCACATATCTGACCATTGCTCTCAGCAAGCCTCACCACTTCAAGCCAGAGTGCTCTGGGGTCCTAGATAAACTTGAGTTTAGTCTAAGACACAAAGAGTGTCTTAGTCTAAGAGGCAGTCTAAGATACAAGGACTGCAATTCCTAGGTAGCTCCAGTGTTGGGCTGGGCTCAGAGCCGGAGGACTAGGATGGCAGGCAACCTAGGAAGATACTAGCCAGGGTAGCTACAGGAGTACTTGCACCACCCCTTTCCCAACTACAGGCAGTGTAGCTCACAGAGATAGAAGTCTTTCACTGTGAAGAGTAACAATGACTTTGTCTTGCATCTTGGATACCAGCTCAGCCACAATAGGATAGGGCACTGGGCAGGGTCATGAGTTCCCCATTCCAGGCTTTAGCTCCCAGACACTTTTAGACACACCTTGGGCTAAAAGGGAGCCCACTATCTTGAAGGGCAGGACCCAGTCCTGGCAAAATTCATTATCTACTGGCTAAAGACTCCTTGGGCCCTGAATAACCACCAGTGACACGGCAGGTCTTGGGATCTGAGATATGCTGATTATAAGTATGACTCAGCACATTTCCAGCTGTGGTGATGACAGCAAAAGTTTCCTCCTGTTTGAGAAAAGCAGAGAGAAAAGTAACGGGGACTTTGTTTGCACCTTAGGTACCAGCTAGACCACGGCAGGGTCAAGCAACAAGAAGCCTCTTGGGGTCCCTGAGACCAGGCCTAGGCTCTTGGACAGCATTTCTGGGCCTGCCTTGAGCCGGAAGGGAGTCCACTGCCCCGAAGGGTGCATCCCAGGCCTGACAGCATTCAGCACAAGCTGACTAAAGAGCCCTTATGCTTTAAGTGAATATCAGTGGTAGCCTGGCAAAATCTGCCGTAGGTCAGTGCTGGTGGCAGCCACAGAGAGAGGCTCCTCTGCCCTGTGGAAAAGGGAAGAGTGAGAAGGACTTTGTATTCTAGTTTGAGTGCCAGCTTAGCTGCAGTAGAATAGAATATCATCAGGCAAATTTCTAAGGTCTTTCACTCCACTCCCTGGCTCCCACAATATCTCTGGACCTGCTCAGGGTTTGGGGGAACTTGCTGCACTGAAGAGAAGAACACAAATCTGCCTGACTTTGCCACCTGCTCTTCGTAGAGCCCCATGGCCTTGCGTGAACATAGGTGGTAGGCAGGTAGTGGTTACAGCAGGCCTTGGGCAAGACCGAGTGCTGGGCTGGCTTCAGGCCTGAGCCAGGACAGTTCCAGTGGTCATGGCCACAGGAGTGCTTACATCACCACATCCCCAGTTCCAGGCTGCTCAGCAAAGAGGGAGAGAGACTCTCTTTCTCTTCTGAATTATCCGAGACCACCGAGGTGGTACCTCTATGAGTCTGTAAAAACTACAGCCACGTCCAAGTCCCTTCAAATACCTGAAAAGTTTCCTCAAGTAGGATGGGCCCAAACAAGTCCATATTGCGAAGGCTACTGTAAATATCTAAATCTTGGGTCCAAGTCCCTTCAAATACCTGAAAAGTTTCCTCAAGTAGAATGGGCCCAAACAAGCCTAGACTGCAAAGGCTGCAGTAAGTATTTAAATCTTCAGTGCCTAGACACCAAAGAACATCTGACAGCACCAACACCATCCAGGAAAACATGACCTTAACTAATGAACTAAACAGGGCACCAGGGCCCAATTACGGAGTAACAGAGATATGAGACCTTTCAGACAGAGAATTTTAAATAGCTCTTTTGAGGAAATTAAAAAAAAAACTCAAGATAATAAAGAGAGGGAATTCACAATTCTATCAGATAAATTTAACAAAGAGATAAAAATAATTGAAAAGAATCAGGCAGAAATTCTGGAGTTGAAAAATGTGATTGACATACAGAAGAATTCGTCAGTCTTTTATAGCAGAGTTGATCAAGCAGAAGAATTACTGAGCTTGAAGACAGACTATTTGAAAATACACAGTCAGAGGAGACAAAAGAAAAAAGAATAAAGCACCCCTACAAGATCTAGAAAATGGTCTCAAAAGGGCAAATCTATGAGTTTTTGACCTGCCAGGCACAGTGGCTCACATCTATAATCCCAACACTTTGGGAGGCTGAGGTGGGTACCTGGCCTACATGATGAAACTTCATCACTGCTTCAGCCAGGTGTTGTGGTGCACACCTGTAGTCCCAGCTACTCGAGAGGCTGAGGCGGGAGAATCACCTGAACCCAAGAGGCGGAGGTTGCAGTGAGCTGAGATCATGCCACTGCACTCCAGCCTGGGTTACAGAGTAAGACTCCACAAAAAAAAAAAAAAAAAAAAAAAAAGTTTTTGGCCTTAAAAGAGGAGGAAGAAAGAGATAGGACATTTATTCAAAAGGAGATCAGAGAACTTCCTAAACCTAGAGAAAGAAAGAAATATTCAAGTACAATAAAGCTATACAACACCAAGCTGATGTAACACAAAGAAGATTGTCTCAAGGCATTTAATAATGAAACTCCCAAAGGTCAAGGATAAAGAAAAAAATTCTAAAGTAGCAAGAGAAAAGAAACAACATATACTGTAATGAAGTTTCAATACGTCTGGCAGCAGACTTTTCAATGGAAACCTTACAGTCTAGGAGAGAGTGGCATGACATATACTTAAAGTGCTGAAGGGGGAAAAAAATCTTATATCTTAGAATATTGTATCTGATGAAAATATCCTTCAAGCATGAAGAAGAAATAAAGACCTTCCCAGACAAACAAAAGCTGAGGAATTTCATCAGCACCAAACCTGTCCTACAAGAAAGGCTAAAGGAAGTTATTCAGCCTGAAAAAAAAGGATGTCAATGAGTGAAAAGAAATTACCTGAAGGTACAAAACACACTGGTAATAGTAAGCACATAGAATAGCACCAAATATTATAACATTGTAGTTGTGGTGTATAAACTACTCTTAAGTAGAAAGACTAAATGATGAACTAACCAAGAATAATAATTACAATAACTTTTCAAGACATCAAGACATAGAGAGTACAATAAGATATAAAGAGAAACAACAAAAAGTTAAAAGCAGGAGAATAAAGTTAAAGCGTAGGGTTTGTATTGGTTTTCTTTTTATGTTTGGTTGATTTTTTTATGCAATCCGTGTTAAGTTGCCATCTGTTTAAAATAATGAGTTATAAATAGCATTTGCAAGCTTCATGGTAATCTCAAATCAAAAAGCATGCAAAAACTGGATACAGCAAAAACAAAAACCGAGAAGTTAAATCATACTAGCAGAGAAAATCACACACACACACACACACACACACACACACACACACACACACAGGAAGGAAGGAAAGAAGAAAAAAAAGACCAAAAAACAATCAGAAAACAAATCACAAAATGGCAGGAGTAAGCCCCTACTTATCAATAACAACATTGAATGTAAATGGACTAAACTCTTTAATCAAAAGACATAGAGTGACTGAATAGATTAAAAAAAAAAAAACCCATCTATCTGTTGCCTAAAAGAAACACATTTCACATATAAAGATACACATAGACTGAAAATAAAGGTATGTAAAAAGATATTCCATGCCAATGGAAACTGAAAAAGAGCAAAAGCAGCTATACTTATATTAGACAAAATAGATTTCAAAACTGAAACTGTAAGAAAAGGTCATTATGTAATGATAAAGATCTCAATCTAGCTACAGGATATAATAATTGTAAATATATATGCACCCAACACTGAGGTACTCAGCCATATAAAGCAAATATTTACATATTGCTTTACATAAAGCAAATACATAAAGAGAGTTCTATATGCTCTCTTTAGAATATAGAGCCAAAGAGAGAGATAGGTCTTAATAAAATAATACCTGGAGACTTCCAACACTTAGCTTTAAGCATTGAACAGATCTTTCACACAGAAACTCAACAAGGAAACATCAGACCCAATCTACACTACAGACTAAATGGACCTGATAGATATTTGCAGAACGTTTTATCCAAAGGCTGCAGAACACACATTCTTCTCTTTAGTGCATGGATCGTTCTCAAGGATAGAACAGATGTTAGGGCACAAAACAAGTCTTAAAACATTCAAAAAATGGAAATAATATCAAGCCTTACCTGTTGAATTTCTCATAAAACTAGAAATCAACAACAAGAAAAATTTTGGAAACTATACAAACACATGGAAATTAAGCAATATGTTCCTGAATGATCAGTGGGTCAATGAAGAAATTAGGAAGAAAATTGAAAAATGTTTGAAATGAAGGATAATGGCAATACAATATACCAAAACCTACGGGGTACAATGAAAGCAATACTAAGAGGGAAACACATAACTCTAAGTGCATATGTGATGGTTAATATTGTCAACTTGATTGGATTGGAGGATGCAAAGTATTGTTCTTGGGTGTGTCTGTGAAGGTGTTGCCAAAGAAGATTAACATTTGAGTCAGTGGGCTGGGATAGGCAGACCCACCCTCAATCTGGGTGGATGCCATGTAATAAGCTGCCAACATGGCTAGAATACAGCAGGCAGAAGAGTGTGGAAAGACTTCACTTGCTGAGTCTTCCAGCTTTCATCCTTCTTCCATGCTGGGTGCTTTCTGCCCTCTTGGACTTAAACCAGTGGTTTGCCAGGGTCTCTCAGGTTTTTGGTCACAAACTGAAGGCTGCACTGTCGACTTCCCTACTTTTGAGGTTTTGAGATGTGGACTGACTTCCCTGCTCCTCAGGTTATAGAAGGCCTATTGTGGGACTTCATCTTGTGATCATGTGAGTCAATACCCCTTAACAGACTCACCTTCATGGGGAAAGGATTTTCTATTTAATAAATGGTGTTGGGAAAACTGGCTAGCCATATGCAGAAAACTGAAGCTGGACGCCTTCCTTAGACCTTATACAAAAATTAACTCAACATGGATTAATGACTTAAACATCAGACCTAAAACCATAAAAACCCTACAAGAAAACCTAGGCAATACCATTTAGGACATAGACATGGGCAAAAACTTCATGACTAAAACACCAAAAAGCAATGGCAACAAAAGCCAAAATTGACAAATGGGATCTAATTAAACTAACGAGCTTCTGCACAGCAAAAGAAACTGTCATCAGAGTGAACAGGCAACCTACAAAATAGGAGAAAATTCTTGCAATCTATCCATCTGACAAAGGGCTAATATACAGAATATACAAGGAACTTAAACAAATTTACAAGAAAAAAAAATCCCATCAAAAAGTGGGCAAAGAATATGAACAGACACTTCTCAAAAGAAGACATTTATGCGGCCAACAAACATATGAAAAAAAAGTCATCATCATTGGTCATTAGAGAAATGCAAATCAAAACTGTAATGAGATACCATCTCATGCCAGTTAGAATGGCGATCATTAAAAAGTCAGGAAACAACAGATGCTGGAGGGGATGTGGAGAAATAGGAATGCTTTTACACTGTTTGTGGTAGTGTAAATTAGTTCAACCATTGTGGAAGACAGTGTGGCGATTCCTCAAGGACCTAGAACAAGAAATACCATTTGACTTAATAATCCCATTATAGCTATTGCTCGACTTATGACCACAATTGGTTCTGACAGACCGGTCGTAAAACGATTTGGCCGTAAGTTGAGTTTGCTGTACCGAGTCTGGGATAACAGTTGAAATGGTGCACACGGAGATGGCAGTGCTGCCGGAAGCTGGTCCGCACTGTCATACACACAGCTGGGCAATGTTTGTGCTGCCAGATGCTAGATTTAGCAAATAAAAATGCAGAATGCTTTGCTATTACTTTTAATGGCAAAAATCCCAATTACTTTTGCACCAACCTAACATTTGAATTTTAGGCTGGGCATGGTGGCTCATGCCTATAATCCCAGTGCTTTGGGAGGCCAAGGTGAGGGAATTACTTGAGGCCAGGAGTTCGAGACCAGCCTGGCCACCATAGCAAAACCCCATCTCTATTAAAAATACAAAAAATTAGATTTTAGATATTAGCTGTTTGTGGTGGTGCCTGTGATCCCAGCTACTTGGGAGGCTGAGGTAGGAGAATCAGTTGAACCTAGGAGGTGCAAGTTGCAATGAGCTGAGACTGTGCCACTGCATTTCAGCCTGGGTGACGTAGTGATACTTGGTCTCCAAAAAATAAATAAATAAATAAATAATAAAATTGAATTTTCCCTAATAAACAAATAGTAATTATTTCCTGTACGTATGTCTCATACACTATTTGGGGCATACTTTTACTAAAAAGTATTCATTGTTTATCTGAGACGCAAATTTAACTGAATATTCTTTTTTTAACTTTTATTTTAGGTTCAAGGGTACATGTACAGGTTTATTATATAGGTAAACACATGTCACAGGGGTTTGTTGTACAGATTATTTCATCACCCAGGTACTAAGCCTAGTACCCGATAGTTATTTTTTCTGCTCCTATTTCTCCTTCCACCCTCCACCCTCAAGTAGGCCCCAGTGTCTGTCATTTCCTTCTTCATGAGTTCTCATTATTTAGCTCCCACATATAAGTGAGAATATATGGTATTTGGTTTTCTGTTCCTGTATTAGTTTGCCAAGGATAATGGCCTCCAGCTACATCCCTGTTCCCACAAAAGCTATTATCTCTTTTTTATGGCTGCATAGTAGTCCATGGTGTATATGTACTTTTTCTTTTTTTTTTTTTTTTTTTTTTTTTGAGACGGAATTTCACTCTTGTTACCCAGGCTGGAGTGCAATGACGTGATCTCGGCTCACCGCAACCTCCACCTCCTGGGTTCAGGCAATTCTCCTGCCTCAGCCTCCTGAGTAGCTGGGATTACAGGCACGTGCCACCATGCCCAGCTAATTTTTTGTATTTTTTTTAGTAGAGACGGGGTTTCACCATGTTGACCAGGATGGTCTCGATCTCTTGACCTCATGATCCACCTGCCTCAGCCTCCCAAAGTGCTGGGATTACAGGCATGTACATTTTCTTTATTCAATCTGTCATTGATGGGTATTTAGGTTGATTCCAGACCTTTGCTATTGTGAACAGTGCTGCAATATACATTTGTGTGCATGTGTGTTTATGGTAGGATGATTTACATTCCTCTGGGTATATAACCCGTAATGGAGTTGCTGGGTCGAATGCTAGTTATGCTTTCAGCTCTTTGAGGACTGACAATACTGCTTTCCACAGTGGTTAAACTATTTTACACTCCCACCAACAGTGCATAAGTGTTCCCTTTTCTCTGAAACCTCGCCAGCATCTGTTCTTTTTTTAGATTTTTGTAATAGCCATTCCGACTGGTGTGAGATGGTATCTCATTGCGGTTTTGATTTGCATTTCTCTAATAATCAGTGATATTGAGCTTTTTTTCATATGCTTTTCAGGAGCATGTATGTCTTTTTTGGAAAACTGTCTGTTTATGTCCTTGCCCACTTTTTAGCGGGGTTTTTTTTTTTCCTTGTAAATTTAAGTTCCTTATAAATGGATATTAGACCTCTGTCAAATGCATAGTTTGCAAATATTTTCTCCCATTCTATAAGTCGTCTGTTCACTCTGTTGATAGTTTCTTTCGCTGTGCAGAATCTCTTAAGTTTAATTAGATCCCATTTGTCAATTTTGGCTTTTATACTGATTACTGTGAACATCTTCATCATGAAATTTTTGCTTGTTCCTACGTCCAGGATGGTATTCAGTAGGTTGTCATCCATGGTTTTTATAGTTTTGGGTTTTAGATTTAAGTCTTTAATTCATCTTGAGTTGATTTTTGCATATGGCATAAGGAAGGGTTCCAGTTTCAATCTTCTGTATATGGCTAGCCAGTTATTCAGGAAACGCTTACTGAATAGGGAGTCTTTTCCCCATTGCTTGTTTTTGTCAGCTTTGTCAAAGATCACATGGTCATAGGTGTGTGGCCTTATTTCTGCTTTCTCTATCCTGTTCCATCGTTCTATGTGTCTGTTTTTGTACCAGTGCCATGCTGTTTTTGTTACTGTAGCCCGGTAGTATAGTTTGAAGTCAGGTAGTGTGATGCCTCCAGCTTTGTTCCTTTTACTTAAGATTGCGTTGGCTATTTGCATTCTTGTTGGATTCCATATGAATTTTAAAATAGTTTTTTCTAGTTCGGTAAAGAATGACATTGGTAGTTTTATAAGAGTAGCATTGAATCTGTATGTTACTTTAAGCAGTGTGGCCATTCTAATGATATTGATTCTTCCTATTCTATGACCATGGTATGTTTTCCTTTTGTTTGTGTCATCTCTGATTTCTTTGAGCAGTGTTTTGTAATTCCCATTGTAGAGACCTTTCACCATCCTAGTTAGCTGTATTCCTAAGTGTTTTATTCTTTTTGTGGCAATTGTGAATGGGATTGCCTTCCTGACTGACTCTCAGTTTGGCTGTTGTTGGTTTATAAGAATGTTACTAATTTTTGTACACTGATTTTGTATCCCAAACTTCGCTGAAGTCGCTTATCATGTGATGGAGCTTTTAAGGCATTTTCTAGATATAGAATTTTGTCATCTGCAAACAGAGTTAGTTTGACTTTATAGTTTTGAGTTTTACATTTAAGTCTTTAATCCATCTTGAGTTGATTTTTTTATATGGTATAAGGAAGGGAAATTTTCTATTTGAATGCCCTTTATTTCTTTATCTTGCCTGATTGCTCTAAGTCATCCAAAGCTTTATTAAAGACGGGTGGTGAGAAAGTGCATCCATGTCTTGTACCAGTTTTCAAAGAGAATGCTTCCAGCTTTTCTCCATTTAGTATGATGTTGGTTGTGGTTGTGTCATAGTTGGCTCTTTTTTATGAAGGTATGCCCCTTCATAACTTAGTTTATTGAGAGTTTTTAACATAAAGCGATGTTCAATTTTATTTAAAACCTTTTCTGCATCTATTGAGATAATCATGTGATTTTTGTCTTTAGTTCTGTTTATGTGATGTGTCACATTTACTGATTTGTGTACGTTGAACCAAACTTGCATCCCAGAGATGAAGTCTACTTGATTGTGGTGGATTCGCTCTTTTAGGTGCTGCTGAATTATATTGCAAGTATTTTGTTGAGGAGTTTTGCGTCAACATTCATCAAAGATACTGGCTTGAAGTTTTCTTTTCTGCTCTTGTGTCTCTGCCAGGATTTGGTATCAGGATAATTCTGGCTTCATAGAATGAGTTGGGGAGGAGTCCCTTCTCCTCAGTATTTTGGAATAGTTTCAGTAGGAATGGTGCCAGCTCTTTTTGGTACATCTTGTAGAATTTGGTTGTAAATCCATCTGGTCCTGGGCTTTTTTTGGTTGGTAGGCTATTTATTACTGATTCAATTTTGGAGCTTCTTGTTGGCCTGTTCAGGGAATCAGTTTCTTCCTGGTTCGGTCTTTGATGGGTGTATGTGTCCAGGAATCTATCCATCTTTTGTAGGCTTTCTAGTTCATGTGTGCAGAGGTTTCCTAATCATTTATGACGGTTACTTCTATTTCTGGTTACTCTATTTTTTATTTGCTAAATCCTTCCTCTCCATAACTAGGAGAAGGGTCCACAGGAGAGTGGTGCCTGCATTTCGTCATGAGCCCTTCAAATGGAGCTGGTAAAAAGCCCTGTTTACAAGCTAACCCTCTCCTATCCCAGACTATTTTCTCCATTTCATCCTGCTTCTCTTTGCCTGCTCTCTTCATCTTGGGTCCTCTGACAACTCTCACCTGCCTTATTTCTTGGGAAACCTCAGTTCCAAAACTTATTTAATTACCCACTCCACCCTACAAACAGTCCATTAGTGACATGGCTTCTGAAATGAACATGGTGCTTTCTTCCAATAAGACTTTGGCATTCATTCTTGCTTGTTATTCAAATGTAGTCCAAGAAACGGAAACATGGGAATGAATCACCTGGGGGCTTATTAGAACATCAGAATCTCCAGGCCCAGCCCAGGCGTGATGAGTCATGTCTGCACTTTAACAAGATCCCAGATGATTCGTAGACACACTGAAATCTGAATAGCACAGCTCTGGAGACCACTGAGATTTTTGTTAGGATGACCCTAATTCCCCCTTGAATTCAGAAGAGTAAAAAAAATACTTCTCACCTCTCAAGCTTGGGGGAACAGAGCTCTACCTCCTTTCACCTTTTGGATGTGCCCCTGAAATGGCTGTTTTCACTGCCAGCTCATTTCACAGGTACCTCAAAGCCTGCTCAGCAAGGGGCTGGAGGGAGAATGAAGGGAAGGGCTCATTTGATTTAGGCTGTTCTTGTATTGCTACAAAGAAATGCCTGAGGCTGGGTAATTTATAAAGAAAAGAGCTTTAATTGGTTCCTGGTTCTTCAGGCTGCACAGGAGGCATAGTACCAGCACCTGCTTCTGGTGAAAGCCGCAGGGAGCTTCCAATCATGGTGGAGGGTGATGGGGAGACAACATGCCACATGGTGAGAGAGGAGCAAGCGTGTGAGGTGCTGCACGCTTTTAAACTCACAGTGAGAACTCACCCATCACCAAGAAGACGATGCTAAGCCATTGATGAAGAAGGCTCTGCCCCCGTGATCCAATACCTCCCACCTGCTCTAATGAACACTGGGGATTACATTTCAACATGAGATTTGGAGGAGACAAATATCCAAACCCTATCATTTGATAAACCGCTTATTTTGGTCCAATTCCACCCGTGGCCAGATACCCTTCAGGCTAGGAAATCAGATTTATGCTATACTAAATGAAGGCCATAGAGAAGAATGCTTATGTCTTTGCTTGGTTTCTCTCTCTCTCTCTCTCTCTCTCTCTCTCTCTCTCTCTCTCTCACACACACACACACACACACACATACACACACACACACACACACACACACACACACACATTCTCTGATGGCTTAATACAACCAAGGTCTAACATAGCAGAAAATAGAAGTTTGGGATAAGGGGAGAAGGAGTACATTAGAGTCAGTGCCATAGGAGGTTGGGAGAGCTCGAATCAGCAGAATCATTTATGGAAATGGATCCCTTGGCCACACCTCAGCCCACAATTAGAATCTTCAGATATGGGGCTCAGGAAGATGTGTTTGAACAAACACCTGCAGTGATTTTCATGCAAATAAAGTTTGGGTACATTTATAGCATAAGAAAATAGCTCTTCAATTCTAGAATGGAAAAATTAGATACTGGGCATGACAGACTCCCAAACTGTATCTTCTACCTGCTGCCTAGATTGTCTGAACACCAGCAAGTACTAGTACATGGCTTTGAGGGAAGATGTGCTGTTGGATGAAAACCAAGTAGACGTGGACTAGCTAACAACATAGCCAGCATATATACTAACACACAGTGAGTTCTCAACAGGGAGGGAACTGAAATTATTCCCAAGTCATGTGACAATTGTATAGAATGGGTGTACATAAAATAAACACACACACACACATGCACACACAGATTTCCCTAATGCCTTCATAAAATATTGCAAACTGCCAGGCACAGTGATTCATGCCAGTAATTCCAGCACTTTGGGAGGCCAAAGCAAGAGGATCTCTTGAGCCCAAGAGTTCAAGACCAACATGGACAACATAGTTCGACACTGTTTCTTCAAATAAAAAAAATTAGTCATGCGTGGTGGCACATATTTGTAGTCCCAGCCACTCAGAAGGCTGAAGTGGGAGAATCTCTTAAGCCCAGGAGGTCAAGTCTGCAGTGAGCCCTGATTGTGCCCCTGCACTCCAGCCTGGATGATAAAGTGAGACCCCGTTTAAAAAAACAAAATGCAAACTTTATTTTTTGGGGGGGAAGCTCTCCCTTTAATTTTTCTACAGACCTGAATTATATCAAGTTACAAAACAGTTCAGTCATTGCCATGGTTTGAATGTTTGCTTCAAAACTCATGTTGGAACTTGTCATTGTGATGGTATTGAGAGATAAGGCCTTTAAGAGGTGAGTAGGTCATGAGTGAGGGTCTGCTGTCATGAATAGGTCAGTTTGGCCCTCTCCTTCTTTGTCTTGAGCACTTACATACCTTTCCTCCATGGGAAGATGCAACAAGAAGGCTCCCACCAGATGGCCGAGTGTCATGCCCTTGGATTTCCCAGCCAGCCTCAAGAATCATGAGCCACGGGGCGCGGTGGCTCAAGCCTGTAATCCCAGCACTTTGGGAAGCTGAGGCAGGTGGATCACGAGGTCAAGAGATCGAGACCATCCTGGTCAACATGGTGAAACCCCGTCTCTACTAAAGATACAAAAAATTAGCTGGGCATGGTGGCACGTGCCTGTAATCCCAGCTACTCAGGAGGCTGAGGCAGGAGAATTGCTTGAACCCAGGAGGCGGAGGTTGCTGTGAGCCGAGATCGCGCCATTGCACTCCAGCCTGGGTAACAAGAGTGAAACTCCATCTCAAAAAAAAAAGAATCATGAGCCAACTAAATCTCTTTTCTTTATAAATTACCCAGTCTGTAGTATTCTGTTATAGCAGCAGAAAACAGACTAAGATGATCATATACAAAGGATGAATAAAATACTTATCAGGAATTAATCTACTTTTTCCCCCACAGGTTCTTACCTATTTCTCCTAAATAGCTTGGCAAGCACTAGAATTGCTGGTATAGGAAATATTTAAATGTGCTTCATGTGTTTATATATTTCACACAAAAAGTTTTTCCCCAAAGCTGCTATTCAAAAATTCTAAGAACCAATAGGATAGTTGCGAGGCCTAAGGAAAAGGGAGAGCGGGAAGAAGGGCAGATACGTGGCTATGGCAGTGTTTCAGGGCAAGACTTCATAAAACATGCTATGCAGATTTCCAGAGTCAAGCGACCTTTTTGGGGCAGGTGAGGAATGGGTCCGCTCACCCTTTTGGAAATTTTCAAAAACCCCTTCCAGAAAATGATCAATTACCCTCTAATGTCCACCAATCCTGACATAAACTACAAAACTGTTGAGCAAATTGCAATGGACAAAATGACTGTGCAAAGTCATAAACGTAGTGTCAAAATAGAGTGTGACTAAATGGCACTGCCATTGATGCCCAGAACCAACATTACAGGCAATCCAGTGTGTGCGGATAGTTCACTTGTACCATTGTTACGGATGGAGGATGGGAAGCAATCGAGAAAAGAAGGACCTAATGAACAGAAAGTGGAGAAAACTTATTTTAAAGCTCCTCTCATTGGGTCATATTTTGGGTGTGCCATGGTTCCTGAAGAAATCAAAAATACAATTTCAGGACAGTACATGTGACAAATTCTATTTTCCAAAGATGGTCATAATATCTCCCATCCTACCTGCTCTTCTACAGTGTGACTCTGCCATTCCTAACATTGAAAGGCGGGATTCATGTCCACCCCCACGTTGCATCTGAATGGGCTAGTGACTGCTTCAGCCAATCAGGAGTGTGCCTGACATGCTCCGGATCACTTGCACTTGAAGCCCTGAGTTGAGAAAAAGCACCTGCTGCCAGCCATCAGAGTGTGCCACCTTGCAGGTCGAGCCCAGCTGACATCTGACTGTGGCCACATGATGAGCCTTGAACCAGAATGGCCCAGCTGGGCCCTTCCCAAGTTCCTGATCCACTAAATTGTAAGCGAAATTATATGTTTGTTTTGTTTTCTGATGCAGGGTTTCACTCTATCACCCAGGCTGGAATGCAGTGGCTCATTCATAGCTCACTGCAGCCTGGAACTCCAGGCCCAAGTGAGCCCTGCAGCTCAGCCTCCTGTGTAGCTGGGACTACAGGTGCACACTATCACATCTGGCTTATTTTGTTTTTGTTTTTATAAAGACAAGGTCTCACTATGTTGCTCAGGCTGGTCCCAATCTCCTGGGTTCATGAGAGCCTCCTGCCTCAGCCTCTCAAACTGCTAGAATTATGTGCATGAACCACCATACCTGACCAAAACTAAATGGTTATTTTAAGCTGCTAAGTTTTGGTGTGATTTGTCACATAGCACCAGTGAAGGGAATAGTATCTAACTGAAACCCTGAAATCACAAAATCTCAGACTGTTGCATAATTATTTCTATTTTATTGAATAATTGCATAATTATTTCTTCCCTTGCATAATTATTTGTATTTTAGTATTTGTCCTTTTCTGGGAGAAGGATCTGAAATCCGTACTCTGTGTATGTGTGAATCACGATAATATTATGAGCTGACCACTTTCAAAGGGCTAAAAGGAGAATGTTGTTGTGTAGTTAACCCCACTTCCAAAGGTTGATTTGCCTCTGCTTAGAACAAAGCTGAATCTTCAAACTTTCAGCCCAAGAGTAACCCTTGAAGTGTGAAGAAAATAGGCAACTACGTATGTCAGGTGATCTGAAAGGTAGTTATTTCATTTCCTTCTTGCCAATGATCTAATGGTGGAATTACAAACATCTTCACAAAGTGGTGGGAGAGATCATTGGTGAGCAGGACATGAAATAACTGATCTTTGGGCCAAGTATAGTGGCTCATGCCTGTAATCCCAGCATTTTGAGAAGCCTATTGCTTGAGCCCAGGAGTCTGAGACCATCCTTGGCAATAGGCAAAACCCTGTCTCTACAAAAAATAAAAATACAAAACCTAGCCAAACATGGTAGCAAGAGCTTGTGGTCCCAGCTACGGGGGAGGCTGAGGTGGGAAGAGGGAAGATCACTTGAGCTGGGAGGGGGTCCAGGCTGCAGTGAGCCATGATCACATCACTATATTCCAGCCTGGGTGACAGAGTGAGACCTGGCTCAAAAAATAAATAAATAAATAAATAAATAAATAAATAAATAAAATTTTATATATATATAAACTTGAGCAAGACAGTTGCAGGTGGGCAAAAAAAGAAAAGAAATAAAGAGAAAATGAAAGAAACAGAAAGAAAGAGAAAGAGGAAGGAAGGAGGGAGGGAGGGAGGGAGGGAGGGAAGAAAGAAAGAAAGGGAAAAGGAAGGAAGAGCTCTCTGGGATTATCTGACTCTAGTTTTCCAATAAAGTAGTAGGGGGAAAAAAAGAAAGAAAACTCCAGCTTAACACGAGAAGGAATCTTCTCGAATTAAAGAGCTGGTGAATTTAGGAAGTGAACTATCACAGAAGGTGTTCAGTAACTGAACGATCACATGTATGGGGAGGTGAACAGGGTTAGATTGGATCAGGGGTTGGCAAATGTCATCTGAAAAGGAGAAAACAGTAACTATTTTCAGCTTTGCAAGCCGTACAGTTGCTATTGCAACTACTTCATGCCATGATAGCACGAAAGCAGCCCTAGACAATACCTAAGGGAATAGACACTGTATTCTAATAAAACTGTATTTCCCCCAAATGGGTGTCAAGCTGGATTTGGCCCAATTTGCTGACCCCTGGTTTAGATAATCTCCAACATCTCTTTCAACCCTTAGAAACTGATAAATTAACTTTTATAATGCCGGCACCCCCCTCCCCAATGGCGGTCCCTTCACAATTTGAACACTAGCCTGGAATTAGTTTGCAATCCAGGCCCATGAGAATGGACACAGGCGGGCCCCAGGGATGACTGTGGAGAGTCAGTGTGTGGAGGAAGAGAAAGAGTTGCTGGAAACTCTTGTCCTGATTGACTGACAGGGTGTACACGACTTAAAAACAGAGATGGGGCCGGGCACGGTGGCTCATGCCTGTAATCCCAGCACTTTGGGAGGCCGAGGCGGGTGGATCATGAGGTCAAGAGATCGAGACCATCCTGGTCAACATGGTGAAACCCCGTCTCTACTAAAAATACAAAAAATTAGCTGGGCATGGTGGCACGTGCCTGTAATCCCAGCTACTCAGGAGGCTGAGGCAGGAGAATTGCCTGAACCCAGGAGGTGGAGGTTGTGGTGAGCCAAGATTGTGCCATTGCACTCCAGCCTGGGTAACAAGAGTGAAACTCCGTCTCAAAAAAAAAAAAAAAAAAAAAAACAGAGATGGTCTCTATGTGCCCAGCTTCTATTCCAGCAAATCTCCCTACTGCCCACTGCCGCCACCCCCACCCCCAGATGCAGTTCAGAAGAATACTATTTGCTTCCACCACCCTGTATGTTGAAATGAATGACACAGATGCATGTGCATAGCAAGAGCAGAGGAAACGGCAATTTCATCATCCCAGTAGTAAGGCAAGTTGAAAGCCATAGCCTGCTAACCCCTAGAGTAGGAACCTTTGTGCTCTGTAGATTTACTCAGGTATGCATTCAACGAGGAGCACCTGCTCCCTAAGAGCCACTGAGATGGGGCCTGGGGACCCACAGAGGAAGGAATAAACCAGCTCTCAAAGGGTTAATAACAAGGCGAAACACTCAGCACATCAGCATTTTTTTCCCCTGGCTTTTAAAAAATTCTTTCCATCTACTAGTTTTATTTTATGCCATTCCAAACTGAGTCAGTGGCGTGGGAATCATCTAAGGATAACATGGTGCATTTTAAGAAAAAGAAAGAATTGGGGGTAGAAGAGAGTCTTCACTGCAAAGATATTATCCATGGTCAGAAACTTGAGATTCTTGTTCCCAAATTCCATGGGTGTTAGGAGGCTCTTCCCCAGTTGCACATCCTCTTCCTACGACGTCGCCAGGCAGACTGTGCCATACTTCAAAGCCTCTGCTGCAGCTGTCCACCCCCATGGCCTCCAGTCATCCACCAGCCTCCGAGAAATCTGTCCAGCGGCCTTTCCATCATAGTATTCACCTTTCGTCTTCTCTGTTCCTGTTTCTCTGCGCCACAGGAAATGAGAGGCTGGGGCATGCAAGCATCTGGGTTCTTGTGGGATAGAGTGGATCCGTGTGGGGTTCAGCGTATCCGTGTGGGGTGCAGTACGTTCGTGTGGGGACGCACAGTTCTTTCCGCATTTTGTTAGTCCAGGCAAGTACACATAGCAGTCACTCAAACTGTATATTTGCAGCAAATGAATATACACATTTTTTTGGAGATGGAGTCTCTCTTGTCGCCCAGGCTGGAGTGCAGTGGCTCGATCTCAGCTCACTGCAAACTCCGCCTCCCCTGTTCAAATAATTCTCCTGCCTCAGCCTCCCTAGTAGCTCAGACCACAGGCACACGCCACCACACCTTGCTAATTCTTGTATTTTTAGTAGAGATGGGTTTTTGCCATGATGGCCAAGCTGGTCTCGAACTCCTGACCTCAGGTGATCTGCCCGCCTCGGCCTCCCAAAGTGCTGGGATTACAGGTGTGAGCCACCGCGCCTGGCCTTGCAGCAAGTGATTTAACTTAGTACATTTAAATGTCTAAATGTCTAATAGGCCAGGCGCAGTGGCTCACACCTGTAATCTCAGCACTTTGGGAAGCCAAGGCAAAAGGATCACTTGAGCCTAGGAGTTTTAGACCAGCCTGATCAACATAGTGAGACTTTATCTCTCTATTTTTTTTTTTTTTTCAAAATAAAAGTTTAAAAAGATAATAAAATATAAATGTACAACATAGAATTATAGCTATTTTGTACAGCAATTTTAGGTATCCCAGGAGTGATATTCAAAATATTTCTTATTTGATAAGGCGAGATCACTTACCAATCAGAATGAACCCCGCCTTGGCAGAGGCCCTAGGCATAACTGGGGAGAGCTGAGGCTGGGGGGTAATGTGAGGGAAACGAGTGCTTCAAGTGGGAGGGCTTGATGCAACAGTGTGGGCCACAGGGGGATGACATTGTCTGACCTTTACTTCTGAAATGCCCATCTGTTCTAGCTGGGTGACCAACCGTAATGTTACCACTAAGACACCGGGGACTCGGGAGGTGGGCAAATTGAATGGAGAATGAGGAATGCAATTTTCAACGGTCTAAGTTGGTAAAGGGTGTGGGACAGCCAACTGGAGAGGAGTAGGGGACTGACTGACCTCAGTAGCTTGATGGGCAAGAAGCCACCTGGAGAGGCACTTCAGGAGGGAAAAGATGGGCCACTGCTCTGGGGACTGGCTGGACTCCAAAGACACCTACCTTACTTTACAACATTGTTGTGGACTATCCTTGTGTACAGACGGTCCTGAGGGTCTGCACTTCAGGCCTTTATGTTAAGACTTCTTTCTTCTCCTCTCTTGATCGGGAAACGGCTCTCTCTAAATCCCATCCTTTCTAAATCCTCTGGGTTTCTCGCAAAAATTAAGCAAATCATAGAGATTATCTACCAATGATCTCCAGTGCCCTGAAAGAAACTTCAAGAGAAAGACACGCCCTTCTCATTGCCAAGGTGGGGAGCAGAGGAGTGGTGGTTTTGGACTGAACAAGTAAAAAGATGTCTTCCTGCAGCAACTTGATTTTGCCGTTGGCAACAAGAGAAACTTTGATTTGCTGAGAAGGACGTAGAGAACAAGATGAGCAAACCAGGGATTGCTCTCCAAGGCCCCTAGGAACAGCATGGGATCCTCAAACACACCCAACAGCAGTGAGTGTGGGTCGCCCAGTGAGCCTGCATGTATGACGGAATACCTGCTCTATGCCCTGTGCTGCACAGAGACTCACATGTGTGTCCTTGCCCGCTGGAACTCAGAACCAGAATCATCCTGATCCAAGGCACGCGGGCTGTGTGTGCGTCAGGGTTCTGGCACCTGCCTAGGATGAACTGCAACTCACACTGGCTCAAGAGCACCTATTTGTTCAAGCAACAGAAAAACACAGATGGAGATTCTGGAAAACAAGTCTTGACCCAGCGGCTTAAATGAGGGCATCATTTCTTCATCTCTCCAACTTTTGGCTCTGTTCTGTTTTCACTGACCAACTCTAGATAGGGCCGTGCTCCCATAAGGCAGCTGAAGTTTCCCCCAGCAGTTCGAGGCTTGGTTTCTATCAGGTTGGCAAGCCCAGCAGACAATGCCTTTTTCCCAACAGTTACAGTCAAAGAGCTGAGATTTGAGGAATAATTGGTTTGGTTTGGGTCATGGGTCTATTCCCAAGCCAATTTCTATAGTCAGAAAAAAAGAATGCCCTGACAGGATGAGCCTGGGATCCTGTAAAAGCAGCTCAACCCTCACCAGAGAAGGCTGACCACGGGGAAAACCAGGTTGCTGGTAGCAGAAGAAAGGAAAATGTGGGCTTGACAGACAGAAACAGCAGAGGTGCTCCACAGAGTACCAGACAAATCCCATGGGTTTATAAAAGAGGTCCTGCTCATTTTCACCTGAGCCAGGTGCAGTAGCTCACGCCTATAAACCCAGCACTTTGGGAGACCAATACAGGTGGGTCGCTTGAGGACAGGAGTTCGAGACCAGCCTGGCCAACGTGACAAAACTCTGTCTCTACTAAAAATGCAGAAAAATTAGCTCAGCGTGGTGGCAGGCACCTGTAATCCCAGCTACTCAGCCGGCTAAGGCAGGAGAATCGCTTGAACCTGGGAGGCAGAGGTCGCAGTGAGCTGAGATCACACCAATGTACTCCAGCCTGGACAGCAGAGAAAGACTCTGTCTCAAAAAAAAAAAAAAATTTTTTTTTTGGTCTGAGAGATGTGACCATGAAAGAGCTAGCTTGAGTCGAAACATGACCAAAAAAAAAAAAAACAGGATTATGATAAATTTTTAAAAGTACAGTAGAAGGGGGTCCAAGGCCAAGGAAAAAGCACGTAGAAACACAAAGCATTAATGTCTTCTGGAAATTGAGGGCAATCCACTCAGTCTGGAACAATGACAACACAGGTGTAGCAGAAGAGGACACTCGAAATGTAAGCTGGGGCGGGTCAAGGAAGCCTTTAAGCACCTGATTAGGGAGACGGAGACACCTGTTCCTCAAAACAACCGTATCCTGCACGAACCAGCGACACGTCTCTTGGGATTTCCAGCCACCACCCGCCCCCCCCCCACCCCCGCCACCCCGCCGCTTCCTTAAAATGTGTATTCAACTAAAGACAGCATGCCTTCTTGGCTGATCCAGGGACTGTGGAGCCGGACTGCCTGATTCAAGTCCTACTAGCTTCATGAACCAGGGCGACTTCCTTAATCTGTCTGTGCCCCTGATTCCTCACCTGTAAATGAGGAAATAATAGCCTCTCCTTCATGGGGGTATTGTGAAAATTGAATAAAATAATTCATAAAGATGTGAGAATCAAGTCAGGCTTACTGAAGCATGGTCAATTACTCTTCTTAGTGAGCACACACCAATGGTGGGCCAGAGAAGAGGCACTTCCAGCCGGCTGGCACCTCTGTGTAACCTACTTCATTCAGGATGGGATCAGTCAGTGCCCACCCTCTAAGCATGGATCATCCTTCCCATTCCACCTCCGTAACCAACTTTTAAAAATCCAATTTGCTTACTGGGCATAGATTGAGACCTCCATCCTACAGCTAATTAAAAGCTCTGTGTTCTTGGGCAGGGAAGGGTATGCCAATGGGTATATTTTACTGGCTATTATTAGGTGGAAAGCCTTCTTTGTCATTGGCTACCCCCCTAACATTATTTTCAACTCAGTCTGTTTGAGCCTATTCAGTTACTCCAGGGAACAATCTTCTAGTCCCCTTTTTGGGAAAATAAACCAGGCTGCCCTCCTGGGAACAGGAGAAGTAAAAAGGTAGTGGAGTGGGTGTGTCCTACCACTTAGTATGCAGATGTCACCCAACCCCAGAGCTCTCTGGATCCTCAGCTCCACCTTCTGCCCTGCCTGTTACCTGAATCTGGACCCCCTCTGGTTCAATATCTCCAGAAAATAAACCCTCTGCGAGGCTAGGATGAGGATTACTTGGCTAATTCTTCTGATGCAATTGGTCTAGAGTTTGGCCTGACCGTCTGGATTTTTCAAAAGCTCCCAGATGTTCTAATGTGTAGCCAAGGCAGGGAACCACTGCCTTAAAGCAATGCTTGCCACATGCCATTTATTTGCCTACCATCTCGCTTGACAATTATTTACTTATCACTTTTTTTAAATGAAATCAGGTTTAACTTCAATTTTATTTGGATAGGAGGTGTCATATCATTCATGTAAACAGAAAGCAAGTCTACCACTCGTGAATGTGTAAAAGAACAAAGCGGCCTCCTTCTCACTTCCTTCACCCTGCTTTGTTTTATTGTGTAATGCTTACCAGCACCTGAAATACTGCCTGTTTCACTCTCCCTTAGAATGCATGCTCCATGAGGACAGGAACTCCTGTCAGCTTGTCCAGTATCGTATTCTCCGTCATCCAAAACTCACCTGACCCTTGATTACTATTGTTAAATGAATTGACAAGGGAAACCACAAATAAGTACATGAAAACAACACAGGGTTATGAAATTCCAACTAGGTAGGGCTTCTTGTTGATGATTCCGAATCTGAAGATTGCTCTCTCCCTTAATAAATTAGAGGTGTTAAAGACCGCACCCTGACTTTTTCCTTGATATTCAATGAACCGAAAAAGAATTGGACATGTATGTGTTTGTTACTAATGTGTCAGCACCTAGACACCTGGTGTCTGGCACCTTGTAGGAGCTCAATACTCTTTTAAAATGCCTGAAGGAGACCTAGTGTTAGTCACCTCTAGTCTAAAATCACCAGTTCACCCTCAGGAGATATTGCTGCCAGTTCACCCTCAGGAGATATTGCCTCAAATCATTCTGACAGTGCTGATACTCATGAAGCACACTCTCCTATTTTTGCAGCCGGTATAACCTCTATGAACAATGTCTTTCTCCATCCCCTCACCTCTATATATATTGAGGAGGATCAAACCATTTTTGTTCATCTTTCCCACTGGCAGACCTCTCTCCATGCAGGTTTAAAACCCCATGAACCACGTTTGATTGTGATTTTTGTTTTACCCCAAGTATCCTAAAAGCCCCACTGTGGCTCAAGTGGGTGGGACTCTAGGCTAGTTACACATCCATAGCAATACTGACCTTCCTTACAATGAATCCAGGTGACTATGTTTTATTAGAAGCTATCAAGTCACCAACAAAGACAGTAATTCAGTCCTCTCATCCCAAGGTAAAAGTCACTGAGGACTGGGTTCAGGATTTAGCCATCCATGCATGACAAAGGTTTTGAGAAAACTAAGCCTACCTATCTAACCCTAAATTCTCTTGCCCTTGTCTGGCCATCCTGGTCCCTAGGGAGCTAGTCCCACAATAAATTAAAAACCAGAACCTGGCTTAGATCGGCATTTTTACGTGACACCACCCCTCCCCCCATCTCATCTGATTATCCATAGACCACAGAGAACTATTTAAAAGTTTTCTTTGGGAGATGGCTGCCCTCCAAATGTCCCACTCCTCTCCGAGCAGCCCTCTCCATGCTCAGCAGCAGACTGCCCTGCTGAGACAGAGGAGTCCGATCCACCCAGTCTTGCCCCGGGAGCCTCCACCAAGGGGTGGAGGTGGACTCAGCCTCCATCAATAAACTGAGGCCCATCAATAAAAGGGGAATGGAGACAGGTAAGGAGAGCAGAAACAAGCAAGAGGAACAGAGAGGTGTTAAGTGTGAGAAAAGGAAACTCCCTGTAGCGTTTCTATATTTTCTTTTCTTTTTTTTTTTTCTGTTTTATTACTTTTTTAATCTAAAAAAATTTTGTGCATACTTAGTGGATGTGTATATTTATGGGGTACCTATTTTCTGGGACTGCGTAAGATCGGAAACCAAACTGGGAAACAGGAAAACAGAAGGCAGTGAGATCAGCCAGTTTCCTACAGCATTGTTAATCAAGGTCACAATAGCACCGCTGGATACTAAACGGAATCCGGCACTGAAAAAACCCAGCTAGAAAATAATTACAGCTAACCCTCATGGGATCATTCTAAGAACTTTACATACTTTTATGTATGTGCCAACGATGGTTCTAAGAACTTTACGTACTTTCAAAAAATTGTTTTTTACTCCTAAATACTTCAGCGAGCATTTTCTGCTTTTTAAAATAAGACGTTCTCTTACAGAACCACAGTACTGTAATCGTTAAAAGTTTAAAAAACGACTAGGCCCTAATCTCCAGACCCTAATCAGATTTAGCCAATGATCCCACCAAACTGGTAGAAGCAGCCCAGGATCACGTGTTACATTTATTTGTCGTGTCTCTCACGTCTCATTTAAGCTGAACTCTTCCTGAATCTTTCTTACCCTTGGTGATGCCAACCTTCTTGGGAAGAATTGGCTAGTTATTTTGTAGAACGTCCCTTAATTCAGCTTTGTCTAATGTTTCCCCATGATTAGACTTACGTGTTTTTTGTCAAGAATCTGACAAAAGGGCTACTGTGTTCCTCTCAGTGTATCTCATCAGGAGGTACAGGTCAATGGACTTCACATATATTTTTTTTTAGAAGTATGGACTTCACATACTTTGCTGTTGCCCAGGCTGGAGTGCAGTGGCTCCCTTCAGCCTCAGCCTCCTGGACTCTGGTGATTCTCCTGCCTCTGCCTCTCATGTAGCTAGGACCACAGGCACATGCCATCATGCCCAGCTAACTTTTTAATTTTTTTGTAGAGACAGGGGTCTCACTTTGTTGTCCAGGCTGGTCTCAAACTCCTGGACTAAAGCAATCATCCTGCCTCAGCCTTTCAAAGTGCTGGGATTCCAGGTATGAACCACAGTACCCAGCCTTCACATACTTTAAATCTTTTATACCTCACAACAACTCAAGAGGTAGGTATTATTATTATTATTATTATTATTATTATCTGCTGTGGTCTAAGTTTGTATCTCACCCAAATTCATACATTGAAACCTAACCCCCAAGGTGATGGTATTAGGGAGGTAGGACCTTTGGGATGTAATGAGGTCATGAGGGCATAGCTCTTATGAATGAGATCGGTGTCCTCATAAAAAAGACCCTGGAGAGTGCCAGTGCCCCTGCTATCACGTGAGGACACCGTGAGAAGGCATTATCTGTGAACTGGGAAATGAGCCCTCACCAGACACCAAATCTGCAGCTCCCTAATCATGGACCTCCCATCCTCCAGAACTGTGGGGAATACATTTCTACTGTGTATAAGCCACCCAGTTCATGGTGTTTTGTTACAGCAGTCCAAATGGGCTGAGACATTTTCATCTCACAGAAGAGGACGCTGAGATGGAGAGATGCTAAGCAACCTCCTTCACAGGTAGAGACGTGAGTGGTGAAAGCTGGGATTGCAGTTCAACCAGTGAGGCTCCAGGATTTACACTCTTTTTGGTTTGTGTGTGTGTGTGTTTTTTTTTTTTTTTTTTTTTTTTTGAGACTGAGTTTCACTCTTCTTGCCCAGACTGGAGTGTAATGGTGTGATCTTGGCTCACCACAACCTCCACCTCCTGGGTTCAAGTGATTCTCTGGCCTCAGCCTCCAGAGTAGCTGGGATTACAGGCATGCACCACCATCCCCAGCTAATTTTATATTTTTAGTAGAAACAGGGTTTCTCCATGTTGGTCAGGCTGGTCTCAAACTCCCGACCTCGGGTGATTCGCCTGCCTTGGCCTCCCAAAGTGCTGGGATTACAGGCGTGAGCCACCACGCCCATCTGATCTTATACTCTTAATGACTAATTTATGCTGCCTCTCAGGAGGGCTCTCGTGTCAGGCAATTCTCTCTCTGAGGTGGAACAGGCTTTGATGACATTTGATGACACTCTGATCACTACTTTAGAAATAAGTCCCCTAATGAGGTGCCAAGCACAGTGCTGTCCATGTGTTATTAAATCCTCACAACAACCGTCTGATGTAGGGGCTGGTATGACAGGCACCCCAGTGCTGATGCCCGGCCATGTACACACAGATGGAGGAGCTGGGCTTTCAGTCTGGCTGACCTCAGAAACAGCTCAACTCTGTGTGTTCTTGGCTTTCACCACACATGCTCTGCTCTTCGCAACAATGAAGAGGAGAGCTCCTTATTTTTGTAATCACTGTTTACACAGCCCTGAGAGTTCTCTAATGCTGGTATTTGGTCTTGGCAATACGTTGAAATCGCCTGATCCTTTCTTGCAGAGGAGCCAAAGTAGGCCCAGCTGGGGAGTGGCCCGATGAACCAGGGTTACAGAGTCTGCCTGGGCTGTAAGGCCCGCGGGTGTTCAGAGAGACGTCTTTTCATGTATTTACATCTTTAATTTCATTCAGTAATGCTTTGTAATATTCAGAGTACAAGCTTGGCACTTCCTTTAAGTGTATTCCCACTTTTTAAAATTCATTTTGATGCTACTGTCATTGTTAGTATATGGAAATATCGTTGATTTGCATACACGGATCTTGCATGCTGTAACTTTGCTGAACACACTTCTCGGTGCCATTTTTGTTAGTGGATTCCTTATGTTTTCTGTATATAAATCATATATCTGAAAATAGAGATAATTTTATTTTCTTCTTTCTATTCTGGATTTCCTTTATTTCTTTTTTTAATTTTTAAACTTTTATTTATTGCCTAATTGCCCTGGTTAGAACGTCTAGTACAACATTGAATGGGCGTGGCAAAAGTGGATATCCTTGTCTCGTTCCTGATCTTTGGGAGAAAGCATTTCATCTTTCACCATTAGTATGATGTTATCGGTGAGTTTTTGTATATGCCTTTTATCAGGTTGAGGAAGCTCCCTTCAATGGCCAGTCTGTTGTGTGGGTTTTTTAAATCACAAAAGGGTGTTTGATTTTGTCAAATACTTATTCTGTATCAAGTTGATCGTGTGATTTTGATTTTTTCTTCTTTATTTATTTGAGAAAGAGTCTCACTCTGTCACCTAGGCTAGAGTGCAGTAGCGAGATCTCAGCTCACTGTAAACTCCACTTCCCGGGTTGAAGCGATTCTCCTGCCTCAGCCTCCTGATACTGCTGGGAATACAGGCACGTGCCAACACACCTAGATGATTTTGGTATTTTTAGTAGAGACAGAGTTTCACCATGTTGGCCAGAATGGTCTTGAACACCTGACCTCAAGTGATCCACCCACCTTGGTTTCCCAAAGTGCTGGGATTACAGGCGTACGCCACGGTACCAGGTCTTTTCTTTTTTTCTTTTTTTTTTTTTTTTAGATCTTGCTCTTTCACACAGGCTAGAGTGCAGTTGTGGGGTCAAAGCTCACTGCAGCCACAAGCAATCCTCCCACCCCACCCTCCTGAGTTTCTAGGACTATGGGCCCACACATCATCCTTTATTCTATGGATACTGTCTATTACATTAATTGATTAATAAATACATACCAACCTTGTATTCCTGGGATAAGTCCCACTTGGTCATAGTGAGTTCATTATTATTTATTTATTTATTTATTTATTTTAGAGACAAGATCTTGCTTGGTTACCAAGGCTGGGGTGCGGTAGCACCATCATAGTTCACTGTAACTTCAAACTGCTGAGCTTAAGCAATCCTCCCACCTCAGCCTCCTGAGTAGCTGGGAGCACAGCTGCATGCCACTACACCCAGCTATTACTTTTCCTTTTTATTTTGTAGAGATGGGGCCTCACTATTGAGGCTGCCCAAGCTAATCTTGAACTCCTGGCCTCAAGCAGTCACCCTGCTTCAGCATCCCACAGTGCTAGGATTACAGGTGTGAGCCACCACGTCTGGCTAAGTTAATTAAATAAGTGTTCAAGAAACCAGCACTACAGTAAGGCACATCTAATCATACCCATCCTATCTCTGTGCCATCCCTGACCTAAATCCCATGTTTGTCATTCCTTGCTTCCCTTTTTGGACAGTTGCACTGCACCTAGATGCATTCCAAAAATATTTGGTTTAAGTTTTGTAATTTTGCATAAAGAGTATTATGCTTTTTCTACTTAATAGGTAATTTCTAAGATTCAAACATATGCTGTGTTGATGGAGTTGATCCTGTTGATTACTGTGTAATATTCCATTGTATGACTACTATGTGTGCCACATTAAAGCAAGATAGTAACAGGTCCAAATGTGAACTCCTATTATCTCCCACAAACAGGCTCCTCCTGTGGTCTTCCCATCTTTGTTAATGTCAGCTCCATCCTTCCCGTTACTTAGGTCAAAACCTTGGAGTCACCCTTGACTCCTCTTTTGCTCACGCACATTCACTCTGTAAACAAATCCTACAATTCTGCTTCCAAAGTGTATTCAGAATTCAACTTCATTTCACAACCTTCGTTCCCAGTTCTGTGGTCCCAGTAGCCATTGTCTCTCCCTTGGATTATTGTAATTATCTCCTAACTGGTTTTTCTGCTTCTGCTTCTGCTCTCATGTCCTGCAGCCTCTTTTCAATCTAGTAAACAGACATACCTTGGTAAATGTCAGTATCCACGTCACCTCTCTGCTCAACTCTTTTTCTTTTCTTTTCCTTCCTTCCTTTTTCTTTTTTTCCTTCTTACTTTTTTTTTTTTTTTTTTTTTTTTTTTAACAGAGTCTCTCTCTGTTGCCCAGGCTGGAGTGCAGTGGTACCATCTCAGGTCACTACAACCTCTGCCTCCTGTGTTCAAGTGATTTTCCTGCCTCAGCCTCCCAGGTAACTGGAATTACAGGCATATATGACCACACTAGGCTAATTTTTGTATTTTCAGTAGAGACAGGGTTTTGCCATGTGGGCCAAGCTGGTCTCGAACTCCTGGCTTTCAGCGATCCACCCACCTTGGCCTCCCAAAGTGCTGGGATTACAAGCATGAGCCACTGCACCCGGCCCCCTCTGCTCAACTCTCCAGTGGCTTCCTGTCTCTGACTAAAAGCCAATTTCCCTCTGCCTCGTGACCTTTGCACCTGCTATTCTTCCTGCTAGGATGAGCTTCCTCCTGCCATTCTCGTGGCTCATTCCTGCCCTTCTTGTTGATGCCTTCTCTCCCTTCTAAAATTTCCCATCACAGTAACCCTTCAAATTTTTTGTCCTTGCCTAATTTTTCTTTTTAGTGCTTATTACTAATTGTGTGTATGTGTGTGTGTGTGTATATATATATATATATTTGTGTGTGTATAGAGAGAAAAATAAATACACATACACATATATGTATTACATATATATAATTTGTTTGTCTTGCTCACTGAGACATACACTCAGTGCAGAAAAGCATTTGTGTTAGTTTTATTCATTGCTGTATCCCCAGCACTTTATAAAATCACACCATACACACTCAGCAAATATTTGTTGAATGAAAACGAATAGCTGAAAAGTAACTACTGGCACATATGGTTCATGGATAAAGCATATAAATGACGCCTTGCTGAAATCTGAAAGTAAATTTATGAGGCACCCAGGAGCCACGACCAATGTCATCTCGGTGTGGTGGTTGTCATGAGACTCCAGGCTGCTGAAGGCTGCCATCCGCCCTGCAACCTCCTTCGGTCCCCACCAGCCATGCTGAAATCCGAAATCCCAGGAGGCTGGCTTGGCAGCAGGTAAAGACCAAAGATGCCTGCCGAGACCTGATGTAACCAGGGTCCCCACTTGGTGAAAGCATCTGCATTTATCTTTAAGGAAAGATAAATCCAGTCACAGGAAGAATCCTGAATGAGCACAGACTGACCTTATAAGCCAACAGCTGGCAAGGCTTTGGGCAGAGACCTGGGTTTCTGGTCCTATATAAGAGAAAGGATTTCCCTCCTCCTTCATATAGCTTCGCCTGGCTGTGCAGTGTGTGGCTTGCCCTGTGGTTTCTGAGCACACTTGGACTTCAGGCACATGTGTTCCGGATTCTAGCCTTTGATCTCCCCACATTAAACTCAGAGGAGTGAGGAAGAGGGCTGCACTGACAGAGGATGCTCTTGGTGACCATGCGGTTTGCAGGTCATCTTTACATCTGGGCTGGCTACAACGATGAGGCACCTTAAGGCATTTCTCTAACCCTTTCAGTGTTCTGTGCTAGCAACTTCCTCGAATGCTAATTCTAGCCCACTCTGTGCCTACTCTACTCCATTAAGCCACCAAAATTAAGGCGCACATTGTCCAGATTCTTAGTTTCACCCCAATGCTACTGTGGGGTTATAAAATCAATGGAGTACATGATTAGAACTAAGAGAAGGTTTCTAGAGGCAGCATGTGAGTCAGTTTACCTTCTTAAGAGGCAAGGTTGTTACCTAACGCAATTCAATTAAAGGTTAAGATTGCTATTGAGAGAAAATGTATAATTTGCCTAAAAATCAAGAGACAACGTCAGGTTTCTCTACTTTAGATACATGAAAAGAGTTTAGTGCTTATATTTTACATTTTAACTGATAGTGGATTTTTTTTTTTTTCTGACAGCGTGTCACTCTGTCACCCAGGCTGGAGTGCAGTGGCACGATCTCAGCTCACTACAACCTCCATCTCCTGGATTCAAGCGATTATCCTGCCTCAGCCTCCCAAGTAGCTGGGATTACAGGCACCCGTCACCATGTCCAGCTAATTTTTGTATTTTTAGTAGAGACAGGGTTTCACCATGTTGGCCAGGCTGGTCTCGAACTCCTGACCCCAAGCAATCAGCCCACCTTGCCTCCCAAAGTGCTGAGATTACATGTGTGAGCCACCATGCCCTGCCTGATAGTGGATTTCTATTTATTTAACCCAGACATACCAACTTGTGGGTCACAGTTAGTCCTCTTCGCTTTGGTCCTGTTTTCAGCCCACCTGTGTCACTGAGAGACTAACAGACTGGTAAGAGCAATGATACTTATGAAGACAAAATAACGGAAATAATAATCAGAAAAGGCTTTCATGGTCCAGAGGAGAAGCTTCTCAAAGAGCCAATTAAAGACTGCCTACTGCCTGGGCATGTGGAGGTGGGATGAGGATTACAAAGCAGCACAAGGAAAATTTTGGAGTCATTTGATTGAGGTGCTTGTTCCACAGACATGCTGAAACTCATCAAATTGTACACTAAATATGCATCATTCATACGAGATCAACTATACTTCTGTAAGTGAGCAAGTTTTCAGAGAAAAAAAAACAGACTTAAAAATCTTACAGACTTCTTTTCAAACGAAGTGGATCATATGGAATTGAAGTGCTTGTCAGGAACCCCAATCTTGCTGTCAAAAGCCTGCTTGAAATGAGTGGATATAAGCAGCTCAGACCAAGGGAACACTAACCATCAGTTGTCCATGTTCTTATCAGCAAAAGTAAGATATGTAAACCACTTAAGCCTAGCACCTCATCAAAATGACCTCACTTGGCCACAATTTTCTCAATTTTTTTTCTCACTCTGTTGCTCAGCTGGAGTGCAGTGGCATAATCTCAGCTCACTGCAACCTCCACCTCCCAGGTTCAAGCAATTCTTACATCCTAGGTTCAAGCAATATCATGCCTCAGCCTCCCAAGCAGCTGGAATTACAGGCATGCGCCACCACACCCAGCTAATTTTTGTATTTTTAGTAGAGACGGGTTTTCATCATGTTGGCCAGGCTGTCTTGAATTCCTGATCCCAGGTGATCCGCCGCCTTGGCCTCCCATAGTGCTGGGACTATAGGCGTGAGCCACTGTGCCCGGCCTCAATTATTTTTAAATCAAGAGTTGATAGAAGAGTAGCTAGGCATGATGGATGGCACGCTCCTGTAACCCCAGCTACTCAGCAAACTGAGGCAGGAGAATCACTTGAACCTGGGAGGCAGAGGTTGCAGTGAGCCAAGATCATCACTGCATTCCAGCATGGCTGACAAAGTGAGATTCCGTCTCAAAAAAAAAAAAAAAGAGTTGATATAAGAAATAGCAATATAGACCGGATGCAGTGGCTCCCGCCTGTAATCACAGCACTTTGGAAGGCTAAGGCAGCCAGATCACTTATGTCCAAAAGGTCGAGACCAGCCTGGGCGATACAATGAGACTGTCTCTATAAAAAGTCAAAAAAATTAGCCAAGCATGGTGGCATAATCTGTAGTCCCAGTTACTCAGGAGGATGAGGTGGGAGAATCACCTGAGCCCAGGAGGTTGAGGCTGCAATGAACTGTAATCATGCTACTGCACTCCAGCCTGGGTGACCCAGAGAGACCCTGTCTCAAAAAAAAAAAAAAAAAAAAAAAAAGTAAAAGTAAAACACATGTGAATTTTTTTTTTTTTTTTTCAGAAAAAAGAAAGGAAGAAAGAAAGATATCTGTGGTAGGCAGAATAATGGTCTCCCAAAGATGTCCACGTCCTAATCCCTGGAACCGGTGAATTTGTTACCTTACATGGCAAAAGGGGAATTAAGGTTGCAGATGGAATGAAGGTTGTTAATCAGCTGACCTTAAAATAGACAGATTCTCTGGATTATATTTTTAAACTCAATGTAATCCCCAGGGTCCTTAAAAGTGGAAAGGGATGGGGCAGAAAAGAGGAGACAAGGCGATGTGAGCTTGGAAAGAAGACAGAATGATGCAGCAGTGCTAGCTGTGAAGATGGAGGAGGAGCCACCAGCCAAGGAATGTGGGCGGCCTGCAGAAGCTGGCGGCTCTCCCCTAGAGCCATGAGAAGGAACACAGCCTTCAAAGTGCCAACACCGTTCTTAGCCCAGTATGACCCATTTCAAACTTCCAACCTCCATAACTGTAAAATAGTGAATTTGTGTGGTTTTTCTCTGCTATTACTGTGGTAATGTATTACAACTGCAGTAGGGAGCTAGTGCAAAACCTTCAGGTGGGGTGAAACAGCACAGGCTTGATCGACTCACGCATTCACTTCAATAATACAGAAAATTGTCCAAGGCAAACACTGAGTTGTGTGCCCTGCTGGGAATAAGGTAGGGAGGCATCGAGATGGAAGTTGTGCCTGGTGCCCACCAAGGTAGGTAAGGGATGAGCAGAAAGAACAGCGAGAGTTGGGGCCCAGAACCGGACCAAGAGTGAGGGACTGGCCGGGCACGGGGCTGAGCTTGTGATTCCAGCACTTTGAAAGGCCAAGGCCAGAGGACTGCTTGAGCCTAAGTGTTGAGACCTGCCTAGCAACATAGTGAAGCCCATGTCGCGCGCGCGCGCGCGCGCGACAGAGAGAGAGAGAGAGAGAGAGAGAGAGAGAGAGAGAGGTGGTGGGGGAGGGGGGAGAGACAGAGAACAAGAAACTTTGAGTCCTCTTTGGCCAAAAATATTGCAGTGAGGGTCTGTTTCATCCCTTTTTTCCCATCTCAGAGCCATGAAGACTACTGCTACTTTCACCCACATCCTGAATTTTGTTTCAGTACCTTTTCTGCAGTGATAAATGTGCAGAGCCTTAGCGGAACCTCAGCCAAAGCTATAAACTTCAACCGGCCACAAGAGTGTGCATGTGAGGTGACTGCATTTTTTTTTCCTGCCAAACCAGAATTAGCCGGTATAGGAATGAACGAGCATGAAGATTTGAAATTGCTCCGATTGGAAGGAAGCCCAGGTTAGGTTTGGGCACCTCCAAAAGCACCCTTTTTAAAGCCACCTGGACGGAGGCGTCGAGCTTTCAGCTCCACCAAACGCTCACCTGGCCTGGCGACAAGCAGCGGAGAAGCCCAGGAGCCCCGCACACAGCGCACGGAGCCGGGCGGAGAGCTGAGCCGCAGGCACCCGCATCTCCAGGATGATAGGCGACATTGCAACAAATCTCTACACCCAGCAGCTCAGGGGGTTTCGAGTAGAGCAGCAAGTTCGAGGATCCGGGCGTGGAGCGGAGTGAGGCCGCAGCCCAGCGGCCCTCGGGCGGTGAGTATCTGAGGCCGGGCGCGCCTCGGGCCCGGGGGATGGAGCGGCGCGGGGAGCTTCGGAGCTGGGGCTTCGGTTGGCCGCTGCACCCCAGGGACCCTCGGGAAGAGACGGCCCCAGCCCAGGGCAGGCTCGGGAAAGGCTGCCCGAGCGGTGCAGGGCGAGGCTGCGCCGGGGCGGGTGGTAGTGCCAAGGCCGCCGCGGGGTCTCGGGAGCTGCGGGCGAGCGGGCAGGGTAACCTGCGGTTCAGGGCCGCCCGCCAGGCGGAGCGTGCGGACGTGCGCTAGCTGCTCCTGGCCGCCAGGGCCCCGCGCGCGTCTTCCAGGGCACCCCCATCCGGCTGGAGAGGCGCGCTCTGCTCGCGCCCAGCTTCGCTGCCCCGCTGTGCTCCAGGCCCATTTGGGACTCGAACTGGATAGTGATGAGGCGCAGAGCCAGCGGCCAGGGGCTGCGCCTGGGGACATCTAGGGTGCGGATGCGTCTCCGCGCGGGCTGTGGTGCTGCAGCCAGCCCGGCTTCCCCGCTGGGCCGCCGGCTTCCGAACGCGCGGAGGGATGCGGGGTTCCCGAGGCGGGGATGGGGACTTGGGGTGCCCAGGGAGGGGGAGCAGCAAGCGCGGGAGGGGGCGGGCGCTCCGAGGGTAGGGCGCGGAGGCCGGACCCCGCTGGCAAGATCCGGCGCCCAGGGCGCGCAAAGACTGGGCCCCCTTAGCGCGTCGGATCGCGGCTTCTCTAGAGAGGCTGAAACCGGGCGAGGGACCGGGGACGGCCATTTCGGGGCTAAACACCGCCAAGGACATGATGACGTTTTACGAGCTCAACTCTGCTTTCCAATTAATCCGTTTTCTTCCTGCGGAAAAGTTGATTCGGGCTCATTAACAGCTGAGGGCCGTTACTGGGGATTAGAGAGATTCTCTTGCCTTGTCTGGCTTCTTTGTTTGCGTGTACGTGCGTGTGTGTGTGCGCGCGTGTGTGAGAGAGAGAGAGAAAGAGAGAGAGAGAAGAGGGGAGAGGGGGAGTGTTGGGGGTGGGAGGAGGTAAAACAGGCTTGGGGTCCCGCGGGCCTGGGTTCCGATTTGGGTTTCACCGCCTGCTAGTTTAACCTCTCCAAGCTTCATTGCTCCCGTTCGATGGTTCAGTTTCTTCATCTGTAAAATGGGGACATTAATGCCAGTTGGACGGGATCGCGTTGGAGAAGCCACCAAGCAGTCCCTGACCCAGAGCAAAGCATGTCTATGTTGAATCCTCCTCATTCGGCGTGAACCCCGCTGTGTTCTGTTTTTCTCCTGGGCTGCCTCTGCACCGGTTTAGCCAGCTCCCCAGCCTTCTCCGCCGCAGCCTCTTCAGCCTGCTGGCGGCAAGCGCGCCCTCTAAGGGCCCCAAATACCCTGAGCACTACCAGGTGGCGAGCGCCGATGAGCCTGCAGAGCCCACTTCAGGTGAACCCGCACTCACCTGCATGGGTTGCAGAGCCGCTACCACCACGCTCTGCCCACCTCTGGGAGAGACTGTAATTTTAATTTTAGCTTGGTGCTTCCCGCTTTCCTTCTTATGGGTAATGAGCTCACCACATGCAATGTAATGGCAATAGCCAAATTAAAAATGAATGACTTGGCCGTGTGCCGTGGCCGACGCCTGTAATCCCAGCACTTTGGGAGGCCGAGGCTGGGGGATCATCTAAGGTCAGGATTTCGAGACCAGCCTGGCCAACATGGCGAAACCCTGTCTCTACTAAAAATACAAAAATTAGCCGGGTGCGGTGGCACACACCTGTAGTCCCAGCTACACGGGAGGCCGAGGCAGGAGAATCGCTTGAACCCGGGAGGCAGAGGGTGCAGTGAGCCGAGATCTCGCGACTGCACTCCAGCCTGGGCGACAAAGGGATACTCTGTAAAACAAACAAGCAAACAAACAAAAAAACCACACTTTAAAATTTTCTACACAGCTGTAGAAAATTTAATTTTGTTCTAATATCTGATATACCCTAGAAGGATCTGTTATTTTCATTTCTGCCTATTATCACATAAATATGTAGCTGACCCAGTTTTATAGCCTACATATGTTACCCCCATTTACATTATTTTTTCATCATCTATGAATTCATTTGGGGAGAATGGAGGGTTGACTGTTCTTACCATAATCTTCCCATTTTCTTGCTTCACCTTCTTCAGAAGGAGGCCCTAATGTCTTTTTGCCAAGCTTCCAATAGCAAGCTTGCTTAGACTGGGTTACCTTTTGCTTTTTTTTTTTTTTTTTTTTTTTTTCTTGAGGCGGAGTCTCCTTCTGTAGCCCAGGGTGGAGTGCAGTGGCATGATCTCAGCTCACTGCACACTTCATCTCCCAGGTTCAAGCGATTCTCCTGCCTCAGCCTCCCGAGTAGCCTGGACTATAGGTGTGCACCACACATCAGCTAATTTTTGTATTTTTAGTAGAGAAGGGGTTTCACCATGTTGGCCAGGCAGGTGTTGGACTCCTGACCTCAAGTGATCCACCCACCTCAGCCTCCCAAATTGCTGAGATGGCAGGCATGAGCCACTGTACTAGGCCACATTCTACATATTAATCCTTAGCAGAAGCCCCACGTTCACTGCCTCAGTGCACCACATGCATATGGTCATTTTACATGTATGTCAGGATGTAGAAAAGGTAAGGGAGTCCGAAGGCCCTCTGGTGGACAAAGACTTGGAGCCTGGGAATACAGATACGCCCTCTGCGTTCTCCGTCTCTCCAGGTGTAGAGTGGGATCATAATACTAAAATGATCACTTTTACATCTTATATAAATGCATATATAATTATACATGTGTATAGTTATATGAATGCTAAAAGCAACCTTGGAGTTGGAGGGATAAACATTTGTTTTTCTGTTGTCTTTTGTTTTCCTTAACTAGTTGGACTAGAAGTCAACCATGAATAATCAAAACCGTAATTACTTTTGGAGAGATTTAAGTGTGAAATGCAAATGACTCTACTACTCAGCAGATCAACAGGGGCCTCCTGAGGATCCAAAATAACTTTTTGGGCCAGGCACACTGGCTCACACCTGTAATCCCAACACTTTGAGAGGCCAAGGCAGGTGGATCACTTGAGGTTAGGAGTTCGAGACCAGACTGACCACATGGTGAAACCCCATCTCTACAAAAATACAAAAATTATCTGGGCATGGTGGTGCACACCTGTAGTCCCAGCTACTTGGGAGGCTGAGGCAGGAGAATCACTTAAACCTAGGAGGTGGAGGTTGCAATGAGCCAAGATCATGCCACCGCACTCCAGCCTGGGCAACAGAGTGAGACTATGTCTCAAAAAAAACAACAAAAAGAACTTTTTGCCCCACTCCTGCCTGCCACCAGTGCTCTGCATTTGATACTATATTCTCCCTGTACCCTTTTGCCTCTCGAATAAAACTTGTCCATTGAAGGCCATTCCATGTCACTTATTTATGAACAAACTAGAAATATCAAGAGCAGTTTGATGACAACCTACATCTCTTAACCCAGAAATAATTCAGTAAGAATATAAAGTTCCTTGCATTGCTATAGAAAAGTGCTTAATATTTCAACCCATGGGTTGAAATACTATAACTTTTCATTTTTTATTACTTCAGAGCCTTCCTTGGTTGTAAATGAACTTCAGGAAAATGCTAAGTGTTATTGTTTTATCATATTAAACATAGCTGAGCATTGTCCCATAGATAGCAAAATGACATTTTGATGGGCCATGCACACCTTGTGTCCAGCTGCCTGGTTCTCCTCTCTCTGGCTCCTCAGGATTCTGCACACAACAGAGCCAGAGGGAAGACAACCATCAACCATCCCTCCTGAACCCTCTCTGGGCTCATGCACTGGCCCTTTGACAGCACAGCTCTGCCCTGTGCTGTGAGCTTTGGAGAGCAAGCACTGCCCCATTCCTTTCTAGCCCCAAGCAGGCTCAGACACTGGGAGGGTGACAGATACACACATCCACAGACACACACATGAGCCTGAAACCCAAGAGACACTGGAAGCCTTCCCACTAGAGGTCATCTTGTTTTGTTTTCTCTTTTACAAGTCAGCCTCTTAAACTGAAGATAAGAGGTTGATTCAGACAACATTTAAAATATCGACTTTTATTTTCTTATAATACAGGTAATATGTATCTATTGAGGACCTTTTTTTTTTTTTTTTTTTTTTTTTAGACAGGGTCTCACTTTGTCTCCAAGGCTGGAGTGCAGTGGCATGATCACGGCTCACTGCAGCGTCAACCTCCCAGGCCCAAACAATTCTCCCGCCTCCGCCTCCCAGATAGCTGGGATATGTGCCTGGATAATTGTTTTTTATTTGTGGTGACAAGGTCTCACCGTTGCCCAGGCTGGTCTTGAACTTCTGAGCTCAAGTAATCCTCCTGCCTTGGCCTCCCAGATGGCTGGGATTACAGGATTGAGCCACTGCACCTGACATATTGAGGAAATTTCTCACCACTAAGATAAGTAGAAAGAAGAGGGAAATTCCTGGTAAGACCATCATCCAAAGAATAACATCCATCAGCATTTTTCTTTGTTTTGCTCCCATCTTTTTTCCTGTGGTTGCATGTCTTGATAGAAACAACAAAGAGATTATTACATATGTCAAAAATAAAGTTGTCTAGGGCTCTTTGAAAACACAGAGGGTCATACTAAAGTGTGAACTTTATTTTGGAGGGCAGACTTATGTTGACTAGCTGTGCTACAATCAATTGATTTAACAAGTATTCTGATGTTGGATAGTAAAGGTGTTTTCAGGGTCTCACTATTATAAATTAGCTGGATCTTGAAGGATGAGCAGAAGAGGGTGAGGAGGCTAGGAGAGAGGAGGGGAAGGAGAGAAAATCACACGCAATAGCTGAGAGAAGGTGCTGAAGGGACTCCATCCTGATAACTCAAATGGATGGAGAAATTGGCTTTTTTTTTTTTTTTTTTTTCCTGAAAAAGAGTTTTTCTCTTTCACCCAGGCTGGAGTGTAGTGATGTAATCTCGCCTTACTATTGCAACCTCTGCATCCCCACTGGGCTTCAAGCGATTCTCCTGCCTCAGCCTCTCAAGTAGTTGGGACTTTAGGCACCCACCACCATGCCCGACTAATTCTTGTACTTTTAGTAGGGATGGGGTTTTGCTGTGCTGGCCAGGCTGGTCTCAAACCCCTGACCTCAGGTGACCCACCCGCCTCGGTCTCCCAAAGTGCTAGGACTTTTTTTTTTTTTTTTTTTTTTTTTTTTTTTTGTTGAGACGGAGTTTCGCTCTTGTTACCCAGGCTGGAGTGCAATGGCGCGATCTCGGCTCACCGCAACCTCCGCCTCCTGGGTTCAGGCAATTCTCCTGCCTCAGCCTCCTGAGTAGCTGGGATTACAGGCACGCACCACCATGCCCAGCTGATTTTTTGTATTTTTAGTAGAGATAGGGTTTCACCATGTTGACCAGGATGGTCTCGATTTCTTGACCTCGTGATCCACCCGCCTCGGCCTCCCAAAGTGCTGAGATTACAGGCTTGAGCCACCGCGCCCGGCCTGGAAATTGGCTTCCGAGACTAACACTTTATCACTCCCAGCAATCTGGATAATGGGAGGTAGTGAGACATGTGGATGAGGAAGGACCCAGACCAGGAGCAGCACTGCCCATAGGTGGTGTAGTGGCTCAGGATGGGAAAGCTGTTGAGGAGATGGAATAATTTAAAAGATAAAAATTATAACGAGAACAAGGTTTGACAGAAAGAAGATGAACCCCAGGCAGATCCACTAAATTGCTCCTCCACTGGTACCCATGGTTCCCTTGCACTCCTTCCTCTGCACTTCTTCCCCCAAGAAACCCATCCAGCAAACCCTCAGCCAGAACCCAATGCTCTAGTCCGGGGGTCAGCAAACTTTTCTTCTAAAGGGTCAGAGTATTTTAGGGTTTTGGGGAAACATAGCCTTTAAAAAGGTAAAGTAATCTCTACAAAAAATTTTTAAATTAGCCAGATGTGGTGGCACGTGCCTGTAGTACCTGCTACTTGGGAGGCTGAGGAAGAAGGATCACTTGAGCCCTTTAGCTCAAAGCTGCAGTGAGCTATGATTATGCCACTGCACTCTAACCTGGGTGACAGAGCAAGACTCTGTCTCAAAAAAAAAAAAAAAAAAGGTAAAAACCAACAAAAAAATTCTTAGCTCAGGTGTGGATAGGAACAGGCTACAGGCAGTGTGCAATTCACCACAATCTGTTCCTCTCTCCTACTCGTCCATGTCAGAACACTCCTGAGAAAAGCCGCACAATTCCAGACTTCTTAGTGCCTTTGACACCCAGAATGAATTGTTTTTTTACGTCACCCCCCACCATGGCAACAAAATAATTTTCAGTAATAATCATGCAGTGGTCAGTAATACTCATTATGTTCTTATTCTTCCCTGTTAAAATAATTGAAGAAGACTAGATTTTAATTTTGAAGATACTGGGTTGGATGCAGTGGTTCATACCTGCAATCCCAGCACTGTGGGAGGCCAAGGCAGGCGGATCACTTGAGGTCAGGAGTTTGAGACCAGCCTGGCCATCATGGCGCAACCCAGTCTCCACCAAAAATATATAAATTAACCAGATGTGATGGCGCATGCCTGTAGTCCCAGTTACTCAGGAGGCTGAAGCATGAGAATTACTCCTACCTGGGAGGCAGAGGTTGAAGCAAGTTAAGATCACAGCCACTGCCTTTCAGCCTGGGTAATAGAGCCAACACTCGGTCTCAAAAAAAAAAAAAAAAAAAAAAAAGAAAGAAAGAAAGAAAAAGATATTGTTCAAATTGAATAAAACATTTCAAGTATTAATTTAAAATGTCACTTTCCAAACCAAAGTTTTGCACCTCGAAGACTTCACTGTTTCACTATTTTAAATTGTAAACTAGAATCTCCAAGTGAGTATACAGAGTGACAGAAGTGAAGTGACTCAAGTCCTGGTTCTTTGTCTGGATGATAATTGTACTGGCGAAGTTCACCTAGAGTGTCTGAGAAAAACGGCAACACACAGCGCTGCAGGGGGTGTGGGGATGGATTTTGCCAAGCTGAGCTCCAACTGTTCTAAACTCTTAGGTGCTTCCTCTCCAAACGAATGTGTGTAGCTGGGGCCACATGTGCCAGGGTCAACTGTAAAACCAGCCGTTCTTGAAATAAATTCCATGTAGAATACAATGTTTACAAAAAGATGAGACATTAAAACAGGCTAATTTGAAGCATACATATACATAATTAAAACTCAACATAATTGCTATAACTTAGATCAGCTGAACATTTTTTCAGTGTAATTGTCTAGAATTGCTGGCATGTAGTGATGATTTAGAAAGCAGACCGAATTTTAGTTGTTTATTGTTTTTGAGTTCCCCAGCTTACTGTAAGCTCCAGGGCCGAGTGCTCCCTGGCTCTGTCCTGGGTACTCCATGGCCCATAGCTAGACAGTGGAGCCCTGCAGGGCTCAACTTGACCTTTGGAACTGCCCAGCAATCATTTCCACTTGTCGTAGGCAACAGTCTCTTCCATTATCCTGAGCATTAAGGCTCCTACACAACCTCCGCCCTCATTCTCAGCCAGTGACCTAAATTCCTGCTTCAGCAAAGAAATTAAACCATCAGGGCTGAGCACCATGGCTCATGCCTGTAATCCTAGCACTTTGGGTGGCCAAGGCAGGTGGATCATGAGGTCAGGAGTTCAAGACCAGCCTGACCAATATGGTGAAACCCCATCTCTACTAAAAACACAAAAATTAGTTAGGCATGGTGACAAGTGCCTGTAGTCCCAGCTACTTGGGAGGCTGAGGCAGGAGAATCATTTGAACCCAGGAGGCAGAGATTGCAGTGAGCTGAGATGCAGTGAGCACCACTGCACTCCAGCCTGGGCAACAGAGTGAGACTCTGTCTCAAAAAGAAAGAAAGAAAGAAAGAAATTAAACCATCAGATGTGACTTACCATTCCCACTGCTTACCATCATAGGTCCAGCCACCCCCTCCTTCCTCCAGACTCAGAGAGTGGGTCTCTCTCCATAATCAAGACCAATCTGTTTCACCATCTCCAGGATTAGTCATCATCATCATCATATCTCTCTCTCTTTTTACTCTCAACTCCTGCTCCTTATCCCTAGTCTCTATAGACACACTTAATTCTCATCCTCCCCACAAAAAAAAAATCAAAAATGAAACAGGTCAGGCACAGTGGCTCACACCTATAATAGCAGCATTTTGGAAGGCTGAGGCAGGAGGATCACTTGAAGCCAGGAGTTCAAGACCAGCCTGGGCAACATAGTGAGACCCTGTCTCTACAAATATATATATATATATATATATATATATATATATATATATATATATATGAAAATTAGCCAAGCATGATGGCATGTACCTATAGTCCCAGTATTCAGGAGGCTGAAGTGGGAGATCTTTTCAGCCCAGGAGTTCAAGGCTGCAGTGAGCTATGATCACACCACTGTACTCCAGCCTGGGTGACAGATGGAGATTCGGTCTCAAAAAAAAAAACCACTTTCTTATCTAGCATCCTCTGGCTCCATCTAGTCTCCCTCCTCTCATTCAAACATCTTGAGAGATGGATCTATGCAAAGTACCATGTCATTATGTCTCCTCCTGATGTCAATTCAGCCAATGGCTGTTCACTATGTACAAAATAAACTACAAGCTCCTTATCTGGCTCACAAGGGCCCCACATGATCTGGCTCACAAGGGCCCCGCATGATCTAGCCCCTGCCTACCTGGTAACCTCACCTGGTGACCTGTATGTCACCATAGTATCTGTCCAAACTCCTTTAGTCTGATACCCTATTCTTGAAGTAATTTTCCAGTAACGAATTAAGTTCTCCATGTAAATACGAAGAATGGGGATAGGTGAAGTGGGATAAAGTATGTGTCTTGCATAATGAGACATAAGTACCATTATTAGAAAGCTATATCTTTCATTGTAATCAGTTGGCCTTATCAGTCTCTCCTGAGTTGGGCTAGTGTGAGTCAGACCCCCTCAGGCTAATCCACTCTGGCTGCACTGAACAAATTAACACTTGCACCTGCAAAAACTGAGCACCAGCTCCTCTGCTAGGGACCCCACCAAGGGGAAGCTAGCCTGAAAGGCTGCCTGGGGCCAGATCTTCCTTCTCTGACATCTTTCTTGTCACCTGTCAATATCCATCTCTGCAAGGGAGCCAGGGTATGAGCTTTGGAATCGGGACTAACGGGTCAAATCCTAATTTCTTTAGAAAATCCCCATACTTCTCGGAGTCCATTCCCAAGATTGTGATACCTACCTATGTGATGGCTGTGAGATGAAACAGGTTTAATAAAAGCACTTGACCCTGGGAAGCAGTAAGGAGTGTTCCCAAATCCGTAGGGTGACAAACATTAATCTGAAGATCAGATGTGGTACTGGAGCCACTTTGACCGCAATGTAGAGCTCTACAAAGAAGATGAAGATATTTTTCATGCTGATGTTCCATGAAATTATTTGTTATATGTATTTCAGAAAAATCTTGGAAAATGTATACCAGTCATGAAGATATTGGGTATGATTTTGAAGATGGCCCCAAAGATAAAAAGACACTTAAGCCCCAGCCAAACATTGATGGCGGATGGGCTTGGATGATGGTGCTCTCGTCTTTCTTTGTGCACATCCTCATCATGGGCTCCCAGATGGCCCTGGGTGTCCTCAACGTGGAATGGCTGGAAGAATTCCACCAGAGCCGCGGCCTGACCGCGTGGGTCAGCTCCCTCAGCATGGGCATCACCTTGATAGTGGGTATGTTCAGGTGTGACCTGTTGTAAAACGGAATAATTACCAAATGACAATTCCCTGCTGAAAGTAATGTTTTATATCGTTGCAACATTCGATATTGGATGTTACTAGCTACTATTTTTTAATTGCGATAAAATATACATAAAATTTGCCATTTTAGGCTGGGCATGCTGGCTTATGCCTGTAATCTCAGCACTATGGGAAACCAAGGTGGGTGGATTGCTTGAGGTTAGATGTTTGAAACCAGTCTGGCCAACGTGGCAAAACCCCTTCTCTCCTAAAACTAACAAAATTAGCTGGGTGTGGTGGCATGTGCCTGTAATCCCAGCTACCTGGGAGGCTGAGGCAGGAGAATCACTTGAACTTGGTAGGCGGAGGTTGCAGTGAGCCAAGATCATGCCATTGCACTCCAACCTGGGAGACAGAGCAAGACTTCCTTTCAAAAAAAACATTTTGCCATTTTAAGCATTTGAGTTCCATTAAGCACGTTCGTATTGTTGCAAAACTATCACCACCATCAACCTCCAGAACTTTTTATCATCTTCCCAAATGGAAACTGTATTCAATAAGCACAAACTCCCCATTCCCATCTTCCTCCCTGCTGGCCATTATCATTCTACCTTGTGTCTCTATGAATTTGACTATTCTAGGTACCTAATATAAGTAAAATTATACAATGTTTGTCCTCTTGTCTCTTCTGTGATATAACAATTTAAATATTTTAAACATTTGGGGTATTTTAAAAATTGATCATTTTGGCTGATCCAATGGTAGTGGACTATCAGAACTTATTAACATTAGTGTCACTAAAGTTGGTATACAACCCCCCACTGCTAAATTTAACTGGCTTTAAAAAAAATTGATCATTTTAAAAATTTTATTTAGCTCCAAACTATACCTATTATAATTCATTATCTACCATTATAAATATCTGCTTATTTAACATTTATGAATATTTTTAAAGATAAAAATTTTAGCCGGGCGCGGTGGCTCAAGCCTGTAATCCCAGCACTTTGGGAGGCCGAGGCGGGTGGATCACGAGGTCAAGAGATCGAGACCATCCTGGTCAACATGGTGAAACCCCGTCTCTACTAAAAAAAAATACAAAAAATTAGCTGGGCATGGTGGCGCATGCCTGTAATCCCAGCTACTCAAGAGGCTGAGGCAGGAGAATTGCCTGAGCCCAGGAGGCGGAGGTTGCGGTGAGCCGAGATCGCGCCATTGCACTCCAGCCTGGGTAACAAGAGTGAAACTCCATCTCAAAAAAAAAAAAAAAAAAAATTTTAAACAAAACACTATAAAAGCCAGTAACAATCTCATTTCAGAGTTCTGATTTTTTTTTTTTTTTTTTTTTTTTTTTTTTTTGAGACAGAGTCTTACTCTGTCACCCAGGCTGGAGCACAATGACACAATCTGGGCTTACTGCAACCTCTGCCATCCAGGTTCATGTGATTCTCCTGCCTCAGCCTCCCGAGTAGCTGGGACTACAGGCGTCACCACCATGCCTGGCTAATTTTTTGTATTTTTAATAATGACGAGGTTTCACCATGTTGGGAAGGGTGGTCTCAAACTCCTGACCTCAAGTGATCCACCCATATTAGCCTCCCAAAGTGCTGGGATTACAGGCGTGAGCCACCATGCCCAGCCTGAGTTCTGATGTTTTTAATTTGAAATATTATTGAAAAATCTTCTAAACTATTTCTAGAAAGCTTACTGATTTATAGCTAACAGAAAGGAATAACAATATTTTCTTGTATTTTCTTTTGAAATGGGGTTTCTCCATGTTGTCCAGGCTCCTGTCTCTAACTCCTGGCCTCAGGAGATCTGCCCACCTTGGCTTCCCAAAGTGCTAGGATTACAGGCAGGAGCCACTGTGCCCGGCTGCATTTACTTCTTTAAAAAATATTTTTAGGCCGGGCGCGGTGGCTCAAGCCTGCAATCCCAGCACTTTGGGAGGTGAGGCGGGTGGATCACAAGGTCAAGAGATCGAGACCATCCTGGTCAACATGGTAAAACCCATCTCTACTAAAAATACAAAAAAATTAGCTGGGGCATGGTGGCACGTGCCTGTAATCCCAGCTACTCAGGAGGCTGAGGCAGGAGAATTGCCTGAACCCAGGAGGCGGAGGTTGCGGTGAGCCGAGATCGCACCATTGCACTCCAGCCTGGGTAACAAGAGTAAAACTCCGTCTCAAAAAAATTTTTTTTAACCTGGGAGCATAAATTCAAGTTTCCCTGAATATACAGTCCCTATTCTTGTAGTTTCTAGTTAAACCTAACCACACAGCAATCTATGAAGTCAAGTCTTATACAGCTGGAGATACTAAGCCTGGGAAGTTATTATAAATAAAATGATATGATTGCTAGTGTGTTTCAGTTTGAGAATAAAATAGCTCTTACTGTCAATTAATATTTAATAAGCATGTGTGATATACTAGGGCTTTCCCTGACATTATCTCATTTAATTTTATTTCCTTCTCTTAACAATGCTCTGAGGTAACCACCACTATGAAGTTTTTCAGCTGTTTCGCTTGAAAGTGAAAGCCATATATTTATATCTAATTGTTTGAATTTAAAATATTTATAACATATTTTATACTGAAAACATAAATGGCCTCTAATCTTTTTTGTGTGAGTATGCATACGACAGGCCAATGTGTGTCTGATTGGAATCTGTGCCTTTTCAGTGATTCCCAATTAGTAATGAATTGCTTGAATCCAATTCAAAGACTTGTTGATCTTGGATGGCATTCAACTTTTTTTTTTTTTTTTTTTTTTAACTTTTTTTAGAGATAGGGTCTCCCTCTGTTGCCCAGCGTAGAGTGTAGTGGCGTGATCATAGCTCGCTGCAGCCTTGAACACCTGGACTTAAGCAATCCTCCCACCTCAGCTTCTTGGGTAGCTAAAGGCATATGCTACCACATCCAGCAATTTTTAAAAACTTTTTTAGAGATGGGGCCTTGCTGTATTGCCCAGGTTGATCTCAAACCCCTGGCTTCAAGGGACTCTCCTGTCTCAGCCTCCCAAAGTGCTGGGATTTCAGGTATGAGCCACTCCACCCAGCAATGTTATTTTTAATAATACAAACAATATGAAGGCCAGGCAAGGTGGCTCACACCTATAATCCCAGCACTTTGGGACACTGAGGTAGGAGGATCACCTAAAGTCAGGAATTTGAGGCCAGCCTGGCCAGCATGATGAAACCCTATCCTTACTAAAAATATTTAGCCAGGCATGGTGGTGAATGCCTGTAGTCCCAGCTACTCTGGAGGCTGAGGTAGGACAATTGCCTGAAACCAGGAGGTAGAGGTTGCAGTGAGCCAAGATAGCGCCACTGTACTCCAGCCTGAGCAACAGAATGAGACTCTGTCTCAAAAAAAAAAAAAAGCGGGGCACAATGGCTCACGCCTTTAATCCCAGCACTTTGGGAGGCTGAGACAGGTGGATCACCTGAGGTCAGGAGTTCAAGACCAGCCTGGCCAACATGGTGAAACCCTGTCTTTACTAAAAACACAAAAAAGTAGCTGGGCATGGTGGCACGTGCCTGTAATCCCAGCTACTCAGGAGGCTGAGGCAGGAGAATTGCCTGAACCTGGGAGGCGGAGGTTGCAGTGAGCCAAGACCGTGCCATTGCACTCCAGCCTGGGCAACAAGAGCGAAACTCCATCTCAAAAAAAAAAAAAAGTCATAACAATGGTAGTCCTAATGATAGAAAACAAGGAGAAAGTTATTTCTCAAGTCGTGTGGCATATATTTGTGTGCATTTATGTATGTTTACCAAAGGGAATTAATACTGATAGTTTTAAAATTAAATAAAGTCACGATTATGTATGTCAGAAAATTATTGATAAATCTTTTTTGTCTGTAGCATTATTAAACTGACTTCAAATCTGCATTTGTTTTATGAAACTAGGGCTGCTTGTCAGATGAAACATGTAGGCAGGTTTATTTCAATGTCAGGCATGTTCAAGTTTACATCAGTTGTAATTCTTTCTCAATAAGTTAGTAAAGGACAACTGTGTTTCTAGAACACTTAAAATCCACCTTTCTTTCTTTTTTAAAAATATATATATTGGGGCCGGGCGCGGTGGCTCACGCCTATAATCCCAGCACTTTGGGAGGCCGAGGCGGGTGGATCATGAGGTCAAGAGATCGAGACCATCCTGGTCAACATGGTGAAACCCCGTCTCTACTAAAAATCCAAAAATTAACTGGGCATGGTGGTGCATGCCTGTAGTCCCAGCTACTCAGGAGGCTGAGGCGGGAGAATTGCTTGAACCCAGGAGGTGGAGGTTGCGGTGAGCCGAGATTGTGCCATTGCACTCCAGCCTAGGTAACAAGAGCGAAACTCCGTCTCAAAAAAAAAAAATATATATATATATACACATATATATATGTGTATATATATATATGTATATGTATATATGTATATATATGTATATGTATATATATAATATATATATTCTTTTTTCTCAAAGGAGGCGATCATAAATAAAAAGTGTTTTTAAGGGGTAAAACAAAACACATGTAGATTTAATCTTGGAAGTGTATGTACACAATAACATCAAAAAAAAAAAAAAAGGACAGCTGGGCGTAGTGGCTCGTGCCTGTAATCTCGGCTCTTTGGGAGGCTGAGGCGGGCAGATCATGAGGTCAGGAGATCAAGACGATCCTGGCCAACATGGTGAAACCCTGTCTCTACTAAAATACAAAAAATTAGCCGGGTGTGGTGGCATGCACCTGTAGTTCCAGCTACTCAGTAGGCTGAGGCAGGCGAATCGCTTGAACCTGAGAGGTGAAGGTTACAGTGAGCTGAGATCGTGCCACTGCACTCCAGCCTGGTGACAGAGCAAGACTTCAACTCAAAAAAAAAAAAAAAAAAAAAACAAACAAACAAACAAAAAAAAAACTCACAAGAAGGAAGGCCAGGATGTGAAATGTCCCAATATTTTCCAAACTATCCAGTAAGTTAGTCTTAGATATTATGTTTCATTAAGTCCTATGAAAATAAGCAACAGAAATCAGTCCTGAAATTATTAGATGTGGTTTTAAAGATGATCCCCAAAATAGAACCCCTAACTCATGGTGAAATCTGGGAGGCTGTCATATTTTATTTAATTGAGAGGTAACTGTGTGTTCAGAATTTCGTTTGAGAGTCCCTGAATTCCAGACTGTGGAATTTCAGATTTTAGACTAATCTTTCTACAGGGAAAGCTGCCTGCCAGATAAACATTTTTTGCTCTGAGTCTCAGAAATCATAACACAGCAGGCTTCATAGTTATATAAATGAAAGGTCTTTTATTCTATCTGTTTACCTCAAATTACTGTTCATTATCCCAAGCTTCCTGGTACAGGGTGGCTGCAGATTTGTTGAGCAACCTCAGGGAACCTTTCCAAGCCACAAACCAGCAGTAACAGCTCTCCTTTATTCAGCACTTACTGCATGCCAAATGCAGTTAATGTATGTGATCTCCTTTGATCCTGCAACACTGGAGGTCAGACCATTGTCCATATCTTATAGAGGAAGAATATGCAACACTCAGAGACATTAAGTAACTTACTGAAGGTTGAACAGCCAGTAAGTATAGGATTGACTTTAAAGCTGGTCCATGGGACTCCAAAATTGAGTCAACTATGACACTCGGCCTGCCATTACATCAAATGAGAACTAAAAACATACTTGAAATGAATAATACAAATTGTGTTTACGTTCTAATCATTGTAAGCACATTTTGGCTACCTCGTAAATTTAAAAATATCCATTTGTTGTTGTTGTTGTTGTTTGAGACAGGGTCTCACTGTCTTGCCCAGGCTGGATTGCAGTGGTGCAATCTCAACTCCCTGCAACCTCCGCAGCCTGGTTTCAAGCAGTTCTCTTGCCTCAGCTTCCTGAGTAGTTGGGACTACAGGTGTGCATCACCACGCCTGGCTAATTTTTGTATTTTTAGTAGAGATGGGATTTCACCATCTTGGCCAGACTGGTCTCAAATTCCTGACCTCAAGTGATCTGCCCACTTCAGCCTCCCAAAGTTCTGGGATTACAGGCATGAGCCACAGCACCCAGCTAAAAAAATCCATGATTTATATGACTGTAGTTGAAATTTCTCTCTCTTGGGCAGTGGTTCACATATGGCAAGTTCAATAAATAGGCATTGTTTTCTTCTTTACTAGCATGGATTTGCCACTGTCCTTCAGAAGCTCTCAACTTTTAAAAAAAAAATGTAATCACCGGCCAGGCGCGGTGGCTCAAGCCTGTAATCCCAGCACTTTGGGAGGCCGAGGCGGGTGGATCATGAGGTCAAGAGATCGAGACCATCCTGATCAACATGGTGAAACCCCATCTCTACTAAAAATACAAAAAATTAGCTGGGCATGGTGGCGCGTGCCTGTAATCCCAGCTACTCAGGAGGCTGAGGCAGGAGAATTGCCTGAACCCAGGAGGCGGAGGTTGCGGTGAGCCGAGATTGCACCATTGCACTCCAGCCTGGGTAACAAGAGCGAAACTCCGTCTCAAAAAAAAAAAATGTAATCACCTTATTTGTATTGTAAGCCAAAAAATATCTGAGACTGGTCTCAGCCAATCCAGAAGTTTATTTTGCCAAGGTTAGGGACATGCCCGAAAGAAATAAACACAGAATCACAGAAACAGTCTGTTATCTGTGCCTTTCTCCGAAGATGATTTTGAGGACTTCAGTATTTAAAGGGGGAAAGTGGTCTGAAGGGGAACGGGAGGGTACAGTAATCCATATGTCACAAGAGAAAAGGTGCAGGTAAGGGAATAGGCAATTTTGTATTCATCTAACAATAAATTGGCACTTTTACATAACATGAGATGAACATAGAGTAGCTACCTATGGAGCTATATAACCCTTTCTCTGTAGATATCTGCTTAGTAACAAAAGGAAAGGCAGTTGCTTGCATGAATCAGCTTTCAGTTTATTTTATTTTCTTTTGGCATAGTGAATTGGGGTTTCAAGTTTGTATTTTCCTTTCACAGTGTCTGCAGCAGGCTTTGTAATGATAGCTCTCGGAATAATTCTTGGTGGATGCCCTATTGCTGGTGGAATCCACCTGCTACACAAGATAATTTACTTGCTAAGTCGACTTAGAGCAGTGATTGTCAATCCTGATTGCACATCAGATCCACCTGAGGAGCTTTACCCTCCCCCACCTCAGGCTGTACCTGGGATGGACGCCAAGTATCAGGATATTTTTAAAGCTCCTAATCGACACCACTGTTCAGCGAAGGCAGACAGTCATTGATTTAGACGCTTCTAACCCTTTACTATGGTGAGGGGTTACCCTAAGAGACCTGGAGTCCAAAGAATTATCTACTTCCATCCTGAGCGATGCCAAGGCTCACCTGTGATTGCTCCTCTCTTCGCCAGCGTTTTTTCCAACGTATCAGCTGCCAAGTTGGGTAAATAAAACATAACCTCCTGAGGCTGTTCCCCACAGCAATGGGACATTTATTACAGTGGGAAATGGTCCAAGATTCAGATTCCTTCTGAAAAGGAAAAAGTTGGATCATGTGAATAATCTCATCCCCAAACACTGAATTACTCTATAAAAGTGTGAGTCATGGTCAAAGGACTGGATCTCAATTGTATGATTCTCCCTTCTCCTTAGATTGTATGGGGACTTTTTATTTTCCTGATATGGTGGTTTGATTTTGGCAATGCCAATGGGCCATCAGTAAACAATGGGTAGAAAATGAAACTGAGCTGTCGCAGTGGCTCACACCGGTAATACCAGCAGTTTTGGAGGCTGAGGCGGGTAGATCACCTGAGGTCAGGAGTTCAAGACCAGTCTGGCCAACATGGTGAAACCCATCTCTACTAAAAATCCGAAATATTAGCTGGGCATGGTGGCGAGTGCCTGTAATCCCAACTACTCAGGAGGCTGAGGCAAGAGAATCACTTGAACCTTGGAGGTGGAGGTTGCAGTGAGCCGAGATCGAGCCATTGCACTCCAGCCTGGGCAATAAGAGTGAAACTTCGTCTCAAAAAAAAAAAAAAAGAAAAAGGAGAAAAGAAAAAAACAAAGAAAGAAAAAGAAATGAAACTGAGAGTCAAAAAGCTGGGGTGTTTTTTTTTAATGTACGTACATTTTATAACCATGGAGAAGTCAGAGCAGTTCTGTGTCTCCCTTTGCTCATCGACAAACCATAAATGACTGAAGCCCCAGCATGCAAGAGCTGATTAAGTTGATACCAGTGTCTGGAGGCTTAATGTTTTTTGTGCTTTTTTTGTTTATTAATAAAATTCCTCCAGGCATGAATATTTGCACTGAGTTTGGAATTTTCTCCTTTTTTTCCCCCCCCCCAAATGCCTTCTTAATACAATGATTCATAAAGTACCTCAGAAAAACTTGCTTCTGGGCCCTTTCTGTGAAGTGGAAAATATGATTGTGCTACTGAACTGTGATCTGTTGACCTTTCCAAGGGCTACTAACAGCAAACTGACAACTCATGCATTTTTCTCTTTTTTTTCCCGCTTGTCCAAGCTAGCCATAGTCAAGTAACTGTGGGTTTAGAAAAACAAAAATAAAAATGTGTAAAGAAATCAAATAAATAACTTACAGGATGTGAATTTCAGTTAACCCCAGTAATTCCATCAGATTTTTTATCAATGCATTTATTTTATATATTATTTCTATAATGTGCATATTTAATAACAAATATTTATATAAAGTATATTTAATATATTAAGTCTAGTCTAAGAGGTTAATTTACTGAACTATTTTCTGTAATGTAACAGAGCGAATTAATAAGTCTTTACCTTCAGAGTTTTTAGGATTAGGCACTCACAAAACTACTAGACAAAATAAACTCATTAGCAGACTGTACCCAAATATAGATATGAATATAGTTAGAACTTTAAAGAAAACTTTATTTTAGTTTAAGCTAAAAGGGAAACTCTTTAAACAAGTTTTTTACATAGTCCATCTGCATATAAGGTTTTATAACTTTGTAAAGTAATAATGATTAAAAATAAGATGATAATTAAAATATGCCATCTTGCTGAATAATCTGGATTCCTATTTGAACAAGGAATCATTGATCACAAGTTAAGTATTCAGCGTCAGTGACATCAAAAATTCAGGAAAAAAACAAAGGTTGACTATTAAGAACTAGAAAGTCAGCCAGATGCTGTGGCTTAAGCCTGTAATCTCAGCACTTTGGGAGGCCAGGGCAGGCAGATAGCTTGAGCCTAGAAATTCAAGACCAGCCTGAACAACATGGCAAAACCGTATCTCTATAAAAAATACAAAATTAGCCAGACATGATAGCACAAGCCTGTAGGCCCAGCTACTTGGGAGGCTGAGATGGGAGGATCACTTGACCCTGGGGACGTCAAGCCTGCAGTGAGCCATGATCACACCACTGAACTCTAGCCTGGATGACACAGTAAGACTCTGTATCAAACAAAACAAAAAACAAGAAAACAAAACAAAACTAGAAAGTCAGCCAAAACAGTCAGAATGTTTCTCATATAATACTGTACTGCTCTAAGTGTGGTCACACACACACACACACACACACACACACACATATATGTGTATGTGTATATATATATATATATACATGTGTGTATATATGTATGTGTGTGTATATATATATATATATATATTTTTTTTTTTTTTTTTTTTTGAGATAGAGTTTCACTCTTGTTGCCCAGGCTGGAGTGCAGTGGAATGATCTTGGCTCACCACAACCTCCACCTCCTGGGTTCAATCGATTCTCCTGTCTCAGCCTCCTGAGTAGCTGGGATTATAGGCATGTGCCACTATGCCCAGCTAATTTTGTATTTTTAGTAGAGATGGGATTTCTCCATGTTGGTCAGGCTGGTCTTGAACTCCCAGCCTCAGGCGATCTACCCGCCCTGGCCTCCCAAAGTGCTGGGATTACAGGTGTGAGCCACCACGCCCGGCCATGTTGTTACATCTTATACAACGGAAATGGATTCCTGAATCTCCAGAGTGTCTCAAATGCATAGCCTGATAGGTCTGGTCAGATACTGCGCACATCAGCAGGGATGGGCGTTTGTATGAAGTGATGACAAGTATTCTTTTCAGCTTGGTTTCAATCTGGGTAACTTCATGAAAACAGCCTATTAGTTTTCTGCCTGAAGTACGGGAGTTCTGGACTCCCTTTCTGTACTCACTTTCGGTCTGGAGTCAAAAACTGAAATGTTTTTTATTTTGAAAGAGGCCAAAGAAATAATGTAAGTGAGGCCAGGTGTAAGACCAGAGGGGAGGGTAGAAGAAACTGCAGCAAACGGAAAGGGTGAGTCCCAGTCCAACGGCCTCGGCCACTGCACAGCTCCAACTCTGGTCCTGTGGGAAGACAGTCTGTGTTGTCACTGGACATTTTGTGAATCCTCTTAATTTTTAAACATTGGCAACTAATCCCAGACATTTTTTAGACTTTGTATTGGATCGACGAAATGTATCTAGAGGCTAGAGACAGCTCCTAGACCGCTGTTTTGGTTGTAGACAAAAGAATGAATGTCTGTTTATTTCAGGTCTGCCTTTCTTGAAAACCTAGAACCTTGTGCTGTTGGATGAATTATTTAAAAGCATCTTTGCGTACTAAAAATGTTTGGCATATAAAGCCATGGGGGCTTTCTGTTTTATTTAACAGCTCTAGTAACGTTTTATTCTTTGTCTTCACATGAAGATTTATAAGAAAGAATGAAACTGAAGCGCCATTAGTCAATTCCTTTTCCAATGCTCTGTGACAGGCCCTTTCATCGGCTTGTTCATTAACACCTGTGGGTGCCGCCAGACTGCGATCATTGGAGGACTCGTCAACTCCCTGGGCTGGGTGTTGAGTGCCTATGCCACAAACGTGCATTATCTCTTCATTACTTTTGGAGTGGCAGCTGGTAAGCATGTGGCTTATTTTAAACTCAATTTTAAGTGTTTTATAGGACATCTTGGCGATGGATTTAATTGTGGAGAAAAGAGACACATGAAAACATTCCGCTCTGTTTCTTCCACCCCACTTCACCCCAACCCCCGTACACTCCAGGAAATACATTTTAACATTACATTTTAATATGCTTTAAGCGGGGGAAGCCCACCTAACAAAACATAACACTTGACCTGCCTCATAGAATCAAATTACATTTCCATGTCTGGTTCTAAATGCCAGAATTATCTCCAGGGGGAGCAGGAAAAGGAAGGCAGTAATGCTGACTTAGGTGAACGGACCAAAGATTAAGGAAATTACATCGGTGTGGTGTGGGAAATAAGCTAAACAATAGGCCAGGCGCGGTAGCTCATTTCTGTAATCCCAATACCTTGGAAGTGTTGGGATCAGTTGAAGTCAGGAGTTCAAGACCAGCCTGGCCAACATGGTGAAACCCTCTCTCTACTAAAAACACAAAAAAATTAGCCAGGTATGGTGGCACATGCCTGTAATCCCAGCTCCTTACCAGGCTGGGATATGAGAATAGTTTTAACCCAGGAGGCAGAAGTAGCTGTAAGCCAAGATTGTGCCACTGCACTCCAGCCTGGGTGAGAAAGTGAGACTCTGTCTCAATAATAATAATAATAATAATAAAGTCTCCTGCGTGAAAATAGAAAAGAGAAGACAAAAATAAATAGGTAAACATTAAAAAACAAAGATTAAGGAAATCAGCAATGTTCATTTACTCTTTAATAATCATTTACTCTTTTAGCCCTGTTTAAATTCATAAAATAGCATAAACCACGCATATATGTAGAGACTAAGAAGCAAATCTGGAGTACAGTTAGGTTGTCATTCCCTGGTGAAGAGGTTAATATTGGTTGCCAGGCACCACAATCTGCATATCCGTTCTGCAAAACATATTCCCAGCCACGATTTTCTTTATCAACAGGTAGTGGTATTCACACAGATGAGCAATTACTTGTACAATTGCATTTTAAATGACCTGAATCCAGTTTGACTTTCTCTTTGAGTACAGAGCTACGACGAATGTGTTAGCATAAGAGTTAAAAGTTAGCTTGCAATTCTGGCTTTTCTTTTTTCACTGTTATTATCTGTATGACTTTGGGCAAGTTACTTAACTTACTTATACCTCAGTTTCCTTATCTGTAAAATGGCTGTAATGGAGAGGACTCAGTTTACATGGTTGTTGAAAACATTAAATGACATAATTTGAATAAAGCACTCAGCAAAGTGCTCAGTAAATGTTAGCTAATAGGTAAATATGGTATTTATACGTATATATAACAGATAAGCAGCTGGGTGCGGTGGCTCATACCTATAATCCCAGCACTTTGGGAGGCTGAGGTGGGTGGATCACGAGGTCAAAAGATCGAGACCATCCTGGTCAACACGGTGAAACACCGTCTCTACTAAAAATACAAAAAGTTAGCTAGGCATGGTGGCGCACGCCTGTAGTCCCAGCTACTCGGGAGACTGAGGCAGGAGAATTGCCTGAACCCAGGAGACGACAGAGGTTGCGGTGAGCCGAGATCGCGCCATTTCACTCCAGCCTGGGTAACAAGAGCGAAACTCTGTCTCAAAAAAAAAAAAAAAAAAAAAAAACCAGATAAGCTTAAGTATGTATCTTTCAATAGCAGGAGAAGGTGAACATAATAACCTACTGTCCATATAAATCTCCAAGCTGCTTCTTGTAATATATATCTATACACATACACACAGAACGCACTTCTGTATCCTTTGAAGCATCGTTTTAAAACCATTGATTGAAGGACCTGAGAAGTTATTTTTTCCCTCATTAAACATAATACATTTTTAATATTTCTGTTTTAGTCGTAATTGACAATGATAAATATTGGTGGAGTAAAATGTGATGTTCTGATACATGTATATATTGTAGAATGATTAAATAAGGCTAATTAGTATATGAGGTGATATCCATCATCTCAGCAAACTGGAAAGGGTGTGTCCCAGTCAAATGCGTGATATCCATCACCTCACATACTTATTTATTTGTGATGAGAACATTTAAAATCAACTTTTAGCAATTTTGAAAAATATATAATACATGATGACTAATTACAGTCACCATGCTGTGCCGTAGATCACTAGATCTAGAACATAGAACATAGAACATACTAGATCACTAGAACATTTTCCTCGGGTGAAAACAGTTTTGAAAACTGTCAGATGTCGGCCAGGTGCAGTGACTCACACCTGTAATCTCAGCACTTTGGGAGGCCAAAGTAGGTGAGTCCAGGAGTTTGAGACCAGCTTGGGCAACAGGGTGAAACCGTGCCTCTACAAAAAAATACAAAAATTAGTCACATGTGGTGATAATACCAGCTACTTGGGATACTGAGGCAGGAGGATCATCTCAGCGTGGGGAGTTCAAGGCTGCACTGAGCTGTGATTACACCACTGCATTTCAACCTGGGCAACAGAGTGAGTCCCTGTTTCTAAAAAAAAAAAGTCAGATATTTTCCCTGAGTGCATTAGAAACTCTTTCGTATAACAGTCCAATGAATAGCACTAGCGCTGGGATTTTTGTGTTGTAGGTGAGGAAATAAACACTCTTGCTGAGACTGAGGAGTCAGGTTGGGCTCTCTGGACACATAGTGCAATCAGGGGAGGCTTAAGACAGCAGTCCGCCTCAGAGAAGCCATTCCTTCTTCCAGCCACTAGCTAAGCACATGCTGTGTGTTAAATACACGGTCCTGCCTGCCTGGAGCTTATATTTTTCTGATGTGAGAATCCTGCTTCATTTTGTTATTGGAGGATCTTGTGCTGCAGAGCCTGCTGGGAAAAACGGTGGGCTAGAAACCTGCTTGGGGAATGGTCTTTCTGGTGCTTATCCCTGGGAGCTGTTTTTTCTTTCTTTCTTTTTTTTTAAATAATCACTATTATTTCTTTGTTAGAAATAAAAAGCATAGATGCCAAGTAAGGAAACGCAGATGATCTTTGCTGCAAATTCTGGATATGGCCACTGACATCGCACTCTGTCTTTTCTTCCCCTGTCCGCCTGTGCAGGCCTGGGCAGCGGGATGGCCTACCTGCCAGCGGTGGTCATGGTGGGCAGGTATTTCCAGAAGAGACGCGCCCTGGCCCAGGGCCTCAGCACCACGGGAACCGGATTCGGGACGTTCCTAATGACTGTGCTGCTGAAGTACCTATGCGCAGAGTACGGCTGGAGGAATGCCATGTTGATCCAAGGCGCCGTTTCCTTAAACCTGTGTGTTTGTGGGGCGCTCATGAGGCCCGTCTCTCCTGGGAAAACCCCAAATGACCCAGGAGGGAAGGATCTGCGAGTCCTGCCGGCGCACTCCACGGAATCTGTGAAGTCGAATGGACAGCATGGAAGAACAGAAGAGAAGGATGGTGGGCCCGGGAACGAGGAGACCCTCTGTGACCTGCAAGGCCAGGAGTGCCCCGATCAGGCCGGCCACACGAGGAACATGTGCGCTCTCCGGATTCTGAAGACAGTCAGCTGGCTCACCATGAGAGTCAGGAAGGGCTTCGAGGACTGGTACTCCGGCTATTTTGGGACGGCCTCCCTATTTACAAATCGAATGTTTGTAGCTTTTGTTTTCTGGGCTTTGTTTGCCTACAGCAGCTTTGTCATCCCCTTCATCCACCTCCCAGAAATCGTCAATTTGTATAACTTATCGGAGCAAAACGACGTGTTCCCTCTGACTTCAATTATAGCAATAGTTCACATCTTTGGAAAAGTGATCCTGGGCATCATAGCTGACTTACCTTGCATCAGTGTTTGGAATGTCTTCCTGTTGGCCAACTTCACCCTTGTCCTCAGTATTTTTATTCTGCCATTGATGCACACGTATGCTGGCCTGGCGGTCATCTGTGCACTGATAGGGTTTTCCAGTGGTTATTTCTCCCTAATGCCCGTAGTGACTGAAGACTTGGTTGGCATTGAACACCTGGCCAATGCCTACGGCATCATCATCTGTGCTAATGGCATCTCTGCGTTGCTGGGACCACCTTTTGCAGGTAAACTCTCTGAGGTTTTAAGAGCTCAGGGTGCATGTTGATACAGTGTGTTATGTTATGAAGTTCAAGATAATGAAGAAGGAGGTTTTCATTTGTGTACATGTTCCTTTTATCTTTTCATTCCTGCCCCCTAATTTCTCATTTATACATTTTAGCAAGCTAAAGGCCATTCTTTCTGGGTTTGTTTTGTTTTGTTTTCTTGAGACAGAGTCTTGCTCTATTGCCCAGGCTGGAGTGCAGTGGTGCAATCTCGGCTCGCTGCAACCTCTGCCTGCTGGGTTCATGTGATTCTCCTGCCTCAGCCTCCCAAGTAACTGGAATTACAGGCTCACGCCATCACGCCAGGCTAATTTTTTATATTTTTGGTAGAGACGGGTTTCACCATGTTGGCCAGGCTGGTCTCGAACTTCTGACCTCAAGTGATCCACTCACCTCGGCCTCCCAAAGTGCTGGGATTACAGGCGTGAGCCACCGCACCCAGCCAAGGCCATTCTTTTATGTAGAATGTAGATGAATTTTACCCACATGATCCTTACCCACACGATAAAGCAGGCTGGTAGAGTGAGGAAATAAAGCAGGGCTCCTTACCCATTTGAAGAAGGCAGCCTTTGGGCAGTTCCGGCTGATTTCTGTCACCAAGAAATACTGAGAACTGTCCCCAGATCTTCTGTTGTGGTTTCTCCCTCAAGGGAAGCTAAGAACCTGGACTGTTAGGTGGCACTAACAGTTTTCCAAAACAGTACGTGGCGAGTGCGACGGAACACATCCATGGACTCAATCCAGCCCTACATTCGCTTCCTATTGTTGCTGTAATAAGTTGCCATAAACGTATGGTGGCTTAAAACAATAGATTGGCCAGGCATGGTAGCTTAGCCCCATAATTCCAGTACTTTGGGAGGACAAGGCAGGAGGATCACTTGAGCCCAGGAGTTAAAGACCAGCCTGGGCAACACAGCCAGACCCCATCTGCACACACACACGCACAAAATACAGATTTATTATCTTATTGTTCCGGAGGTCAGCAGAGCTGCCTTCCTTCTCAAGGCTCTAGCGGGGAATTTGTTTCCTTGTCTTTCCCAGCATCTAGAGGCCAGTTTCATTCTTTGGTGCTCCCCTCTCTCTGGCTTCGTCTTCTCAAGCAGCAGTGTAACATCTTCCCATCTCTCTCTGATTCAAACTCCCTGCCACCTCCTTTAACTTGTAAGGGTGCCTATGATTACATTGAGCTCATCTGGAAAATCCAGGATCCTCTCCCTCTCCCAGGTCCTGACCTAATCACACCTGCAATGTCCCTTTTGCCCTATTAGCTCACATATTCACAGGGGCCAGAAATTAGGACGTTGGCGTTTCTGGGGGTGAGAGCATTCTACCTACCACAGGCCCAGAAGCCACTAGTTGGCAACACCTAGGATATGATCTCTCTCATGTATTCACTTCATGTGCAAGAGGCAAATTCACCAGAGAATGTGGTATTTGGCCTACCAGAAGCCATGGGCACCAAGGAATCTTGTGTCTGGGCTGGTGCCTTTATGGAAAGGCAATTCAGGGTTGGGCAAGTGGACTCATGACCCAAGACACCAGGTACTGGGTAAAGATGACAAGGTCTATCTTCTGTCCGAGAACTGGAGACAGGGGTCTGGATGGCACGCAGGGGCTGGGGCAGATTGCCACCACAAAGAGGCTCTCTGGTGGTGGCCATCAGCCAGCCAGGGCTGGTGGTGGTTGTCAGAGCTGCTAGAGGCTTTTTGCAGAGCTTCGATCTAACCCAGTGGAGCCTCACCTGTCGAGATGTCCCCTCTCCCCAACCACCCCCGCCAACACCCTCCTCTCTGGGCCCTCTGGGCCCTTGATTCCCATCTCCTCTGGCAGGAATAGCTCTTCCCAGTGGGTGAAGCAATCCCATGGGTACAGGACAAAGCCCTCCCTGCCCCTTTTTTCCCAGTCTTTCTATAAATTCTAAAGTCACCTCCTCCCTTAAGACCCCCACTGGCAGAGAGCTTGTGCCAACAAACATGCTTTTAAATCCCCCCAAGAAATCATAGATTTTTGCCTATACAGCAGACAACACTGGCAGTTGGCTGACTAAAGGTTTAAGGTCCAAGAGTCACTTTAGGAATCCCCAGAGCTGCATATAGGGCTCCTCCTGGAGTAGGCTGCTCCTGTTCTCTGCCTGTGCACAGAGATGAGATGCAGCATTTTTAGGTGACAATGACTATAGCAGTGGAGCAAACAGTGGCCGTTGAAAAGTCTAAAATCGCTCACTGATTTCATCGTGTAAAATTCTCTATCAGGTCAAAATGCATTTGGTTATAACGTTCTGACAACGATAATTTAAACAGATTTCTGTCACGTAACCAGAAATACAGAGTTTGGGGACTGGATGATACTGGGGCAATATCTCAGAGATCCTCTTGACCCTTTCCTCATGCTAACTGCCTCATGGTGACACAATGGTTGCTGTATCTCCACCCACTGCATCATCATTTAACAGGGAGAAGGAAGTGGGGAAAGGCTCAGTCCAAGCAGAATTCCACTTAACATCTGATTGGCCAGAACTACATCACACAGCTAGTCCAAGCTTCAAGGGGAGCTGTGAATGGAGTGTTTTGCTTTCTCGTCTCTATACTAGAGGAAGGAAAGGAGAAACGAATTGGGATTGGTGGTTGAATCAGTCAACCAATGGCGCCTGCTAGAGATGTTAAACTTTCATATTAGAGGCATGGGGGCATAGTAGCAGCTCCTCCACCCTCTTGCTGGAGATCCTTCAGATACATCATATGCAGAAATGGACTCTGTCACTGATGGTTCTTTGCACGATCCAGGGGTACTTTCTTCTAATGGGCAGGCTAGGGTTGTTTTGTATTAATCTGTCAGATTTCAATGGAAGCATCACAACACAACTGTGAGGTATGGCATGAGTAATTGATGATCAGTGTTAGTCAAAGCACCAGAGTTTGCCAGGATCTTTCCTTAATCCCATCGCTGTGGTCATGTGCTATCCACTCATCTGCATTCTACTGAGCGCCTTTGAGTGAAAGAGAAAGGAATGATAAGTAGAGCAGGGAGTGATACCTAACCCTCAGTCATCAGATCTTACCTCTTGACTGCTTCAAGATTCCTCCCTGGAGGTGGATTCTATAGAGCAATGGGATCCACCATGGAGGGTGGAAATTGTTGTATTAATGGTTGGGAGTCTTCTACGATGAGTATCATATGCTGCTATGGAAACCCCAGAATCAACGTTCTGATGTGCTTGTCTAGGCCAGCAAGCTAAAGGAGACTTTCGTTTTTTGCATTTATTGGTTTCTTCATCTTCCATTGAATTCATGCACTAAGGAGTGGTGAACAGCATTCACTGGCTACCTGCATGTTATTTAATTTATTGACTTTCCAGGCCAAGGAGCCGACATCGCAATGAGATGCAAGCCAGCATTTACATACACTGTAGGGTCAGAGTAACTGGCGATATGAGTGAGGACATGACCACATTAAACTCTTGCTAGAAATTTGAGGTGCGCTAAAAATTACTTAGCTGGGTTTGCTGCAAAGAAAATTACCGTTCACATTACCTTTTTTTAAAAAAAAAAACTTTTCAAGAATCAGAGCTATTGAACAGACATTTCAACTGTGTCATTCAGTAGCATGGACTTCTTGATCTAATTTATTTATAATATTGTTGGGCATTTTGTTCAACCCCTTTAAAGATGTAATAAAAGCCTGGGTGTGGTGGCTTGTGCCTGTAATCCCAGCACTTGGAGAGGCTGAGGCGGGTGGATCACTGGAGGTCAGGAGTTTGAGATAGCCTGGCCAACATGGTGAACTCTCATCTCTACACAAATACAAAACTTAGGTCCCTATAATCCCAGCTACTTGGGAAGCTGAGGCAGGAGAATCGCTTGAACCCGGGAGGCAGAGGTTGCAGTGAGCTGAGATCACACTGCTGCACTCTAGACTGGGTGACAAAAGCGAGACTCCATCTCAAAAACAAAATAAAATAAAATGATGTGATAATAGTAGATACATTCTTAGATGTTTCAGTGTATAATATGGCAAAAACTCGGCCATCAGATTTGGCTGACCAACATTCTACACACATCTCTTCCATTCACATAAAATCTAACACCTTAAGAATTTGCAATGTTTTTCACCAAAAGCTGGGGTCTCTTATTTAATTAATAAGAAAAACAGCTATTAATTATTTGACAGAATCAAATGAAAAGAAAATGCACTTTAATAGGGAACCAGATTTTACTTTGAAGCTGTAGGTTTGAATTGGTGCTTGGATGAGGGTTGCCAAGAATCTTGGGTTCCAAATCCAAGAACTGAGGTCAGACCTCTAGGAGGGGTGGCGAAGGATGAATGAGGAGGGAAGCTTGTGGGAACTGTCTTTTCTCCAAAGGAGTTATGTCAACATGTGCTGAAGCTCAGAGCTCCTGGTAGAGTCCAGTCTCTCCTGACCTGCTTTACATCCGACTGGGTTTGAATTCAAACTAGCAGAAATATTAAAACGGGCACCAAAGGGAGATGGCAGGATCCAGAGTTACTTATAAGTAAATCCTAAAGGTAAATTGGAGAAAACCTGTGGGATTAACATAACATGAAATTTATGACTACTCCTACAATTTGTGCTATGTTAAATTGTTCAGTGAAGTTGAGTGTGCTCTTTTAAAAAAATTGGCATGAGTTCCGTTTGAAGCTTGGGCATGGTGAAGATGCTCTTACAAAGGCTTATATTTTTAGAGGAAAGAAGACAGTTATTTACAAAAATAATAATAATAATAATAACGAATTTGGCTTGGCACGGTGTCTCACACCTGTAATCCCAGCACTTCGGGAGGCTGAGGCAGGTGGATCACCTGAGGTCAGGAGTTTGAGATCAGCCTGGCCAACATGGTAAAACCCCATCTCTACTAAAAATACAAAAATTAGCCAGGCATGGTGGCACATGCCTGTAATCCTAGTTACTCAGGAGGCTGAGGCAGGAGAATTGCTTGAACCTGGAAGGGCGGGGGGTGGGGGATGGTGCGGAGGCTGCAGTAAGCAGAGATCATACCTCTATATTGCAGCCTGGGGGACAGAGTGAGACTCTGCCTCAAAAAATAATAATAATCATAATAACGAATTCAATTTAAGACTGTAGCACTATGTAATATACTTAACAGACATTTGTTTTTATATTCTGCAGATAAAGATGAAGGATGGGGTGGGGGAAAGGGAATCCTAGGGTGCTGCTCTAAGGGTGATGATATTTATTACTGTCCCACCTAGAAGGGGAAGCAGGACATGTTCAAACAAGGAGCCAAGAGGAATGTATTTGAAATGCTAACAAATTCAGCATGGCTTGTGGTGAGCAGGGGAGAAAGGTAGGCAGAGGCTACATCACAGAGCCTGGAGCTTATAATCAACCACTTCCAACAAAAAGTAAATAAATAGTCTAAACAAAATACAGCTTAACTTTCCAGTCAGAAGGATTGTGTCCTATTTCCGGGGTTCATGTTAAGCAGCAATAATAGATCGACTTGTTTCAGCCATTGGTATTTGTTACTTACAGTCATCATTTTTGCCCTCAATCACTTGATCATGTGGAAAAAGGAGGATTTAGCCATTAAAATGACTTGATCGGCAGGGTGCGGTGGCTCATGCTTGTAATCCCAGCACTTTGGGAGGCCCAGGCGGGTGGATCACAAGGTCAGGAGTTCGAGACCAGCCTGGCCAATATGGTGAAACCCCGTCCCTACTAAAAATACAAAATTAGCTGGGCGTGGTGGCACACACCTGCAGTCCCAGCTACTCGGGAGGCTGAGGCAGGAGAATTGCTTCAACCTGGAGGCAAAGGTTGCAGTGAGCCAAGATTATACCACTGCACTCCAGCCTGGGCGACAAGAGTGAGACTCCATCTCTAAGTAAATAAATAAAATGACCTAGTCAGCTTTCATATGAGATGAGTGGAATATGAGAACCTCATTTGTATTTTCTTTTTTTTAATTGTAGATGACAGCTTTGCACAGTGGCAGTATCGTAGCCAATGAGGTTTATCTGAGGCACGATTATTGCTAACTGAAAACTTTTCTCGATACCCCGCTATGATGAATGACTTGAAATACAGTTGGCATTGGCAATTTTCGACAGTCGCTATGGAGACTGAAAATTTAAAAAAAAAAAAGAAAGAAAGAAAATTGTAGATGACAGTTAGTCCCGTCATGTACTGTAGATACAGACCACTCTGCATTATCCGCAAGTAAATTGTTCATACTGTCCTAATTCACAATTGCCCACAGTCGCCAACTGGTAACACTGAGTAGAAGTTGGGTGTGTTTTGGTTCATATGTCAGTGACAGCGTGCCTTTCTGATTTAGTTTGGAAGCTGAAGCGTTACTTTTGGATTATGTTTAATCTTTTTGTTCCCCTGGTCTCCATTTACAGATTAAGAAAGATAAAGCATTTTACTCAGCCACTTCTAAAGAGTCAGATTTTTTCTTTTCTTTTTTTTACATCAAATCACAAATTCAAAACCTTGGTTTACTTTTAAAGTTTATCCAGAATTCATACCTTTTAACTTGTTGCTTTAAAAAAAAAAAGATTATAAATTTGTAAGCTATTGTTTGTTTTTCTTTATGAATGCCTTGACTGATCTCTATAATAAGTAATCCAGGCACATACATCTTGCACTAGATAGAAGAAACAGAGAGATACAGAAAACAACCAGGAAGTCCGAAGGACTAGTTTACACCTTTCTCGGTTGCTTTTGTGTGGCTGTTTCTTGATGGGAGATATTTAAGTTGGATTTAGGCATTCATTTGCCAAGTAGATTTTTTAAAAGATGTTTCTGAAAAGTGGACATGAAATACTATATTTGGTCATAAAATCTTATTATTTATTTTATTTTTTGAGACAGAGTCTTGCTCTGTTGCCCAGGCTGGAATACAGTGGCACCATCTCAGCTCACTGCAAGCTCTGCCTCCTGGGTTCAAGCAATTCTCATGCCTCAGCCTCCTGGGTAGCTGGAATGTACCACCATGCCCAGCTAATTTTTGGAATATTTTTGTTGTTGTTTTGTTTGTTTTTGTTTGTTTTGAGACGGGGTTTCGCTCTTGTTGCCCAGGCTGGAGTGCAATGGTGCGATCTCGGCTCACTGCAACCTCCGCCTCCAGGATTCAAGTGATTCTTCTGCCTCAGCCTCCCAAGTAGCTGGGATTACAGGTGTGTGCCACCACACCCAGCTAATTTTTTGTATTTTTAGTAGAATCAAGATTTCACCATGTTACCCAGGTTGGTCTCGAACTCCTGACCTCAGGTGATCCAGCCACCTTGGCCTCGCAAAGGGCCAGAATAACAGATGTGAGCCACTGCACCCAGCAAGTTTTGTATTTTTTAGTAGAGACAGGGATTTCACCATCTTGGCCATATTGGTCTCGAACTCCCAGCTTCACGTGATCTGCCCACCTTGGTCTCCCAAAGTGCTAGGATTACAGGTGTGAGCCACTGAGCCCAGTCATTAAATCATTTATATTTTAAGTCTTTCCTAATTAATGTACTTACAAAAAAGAAAAAAAAAGTTCAAAATTTGTATTTTTATCATAACTAAAACTATTGTGTGTAGCTCTGTCCTCTCAGTTTGCATAGTTGGCTATGTGGGAACTATGACATGTGATCCATTGTTAGAATTAATCACTGAAGTATAGGAAACATACTTCATAGATTCTGAGACCTTTTTTTCATATTTTAACACCTCTAAAATTAGAATGCCTTTTACAAAGTCCTGAGGAAATATTGAGTCATATTTGAATTGACAAGGATATTTATTTCTTACTGATAAGTAAAATATGGCACATCAGTGTCTTAGAATTCATGAAATATAGTGGTATTTTACAGGATGTCTAGTAAAATTATTGTATTAAGGTGTTAGATTATGATATTAAATTATTATTTGAAAATAGAATAATTTAGCCAGTATCCATGACAGTATCTTGGGCCACTTAGGGTTTTTTTTGTTTGTTTGTTTGCTTTTTAAGACGGGGTTTCACCACGTTGGTCAGGCTGGTCTTGAACTCCCGACCTCAGGTGATCCACCTGCCTTGGCCTCCAAAGTGCTTGGATTACAGGTGTGAGCCACCACGCCCAGCCCACTTAGGGTTTTATAAATGTAAATATTAAAGTTTTATGATTGTAAATGTGAATTTTATAGCACCTGAAGATTTTTATTCTTTCTAGAACAGATGTTTACCCTCAAATATTTCAGAAGTATTGAAAGTTCAAATGTCTTCTGCTCAGCCTCTTTTGATACACACTAAAACTTCAGAATCATTTTTGTAGGTTTTAGAAAAGACTCATGTTTGCACTTGTGAAAAAAGAAAATCATTGGATTCGCTTTTCATTGCTGGCCTTGTGCATGCCTTCAAGTGAACCAGAAGGTTCTCCCCATGAGTCCGCTGGGTATTGCTTCAAATGCCTTCCAAAGCGCCCAAGTGGCTTAAAAAATGAATGCAGCCCTCCCCTGGTGATGGGGGAACACTGGTATATAGCATACCCTTAAAAATGGCTAAATGAAAACAAAAAAATGAAAAGAAATGGATAAATGAAGAATTTTATTGGTATGAAATGACATATAAATTCTTTTAGAAATATTTATAGCAGCAATATGCCGGGCGCGGTGGCTCAAGCCTGTAATCCCAGCACTTTGGGAGGCCGAGGCGGGTGGATCACGAGGTCAAGAGATCGAGACCATCCTGGTCAACATGGTGAAACCCCGTCTCTACTAAAAATACGAAAAATCAGCTGGGCATGGTGGTGCGTGCCTGTAATCCCAGCTACTCAGGAGGCTGAGGCAGGAGAATTGCCTGAACCCAGGAGGCGGAGGTCGCGGTGAGCCGAGATCGCGCCATTGCACTCCAGCCTGGGTAACAAGAGCGAAACTCCGTCTCAAAAAAAAAAAAAAAAAAAGAAAAAGAAATATTTATAGTAGCAATAAACACCTGTTTTATGTTCTTGACTTTTATTTTATCAACTCCATGGCACTGAATATATTCTCTTTTGTTTTGTAGGGTGGATCTATGACATCACGCAAAAATATGATTTTTCCTTCTACATATGTGGTTTGCTTTACATGATAGGAATACTCTTTTTACTTATTCAACCGTGTATTCGAATTATAGAACAATCCAGAAGAAAATACATGGATGGCGCACATGTTTAGTATTGTGTAATGTTCCATGTCAGGTTTCAGTGTAATACTCATGCCTACCTCACGTGGTTGCTGTGAGGCGCCTATGGCAGGACCTGGGAAAGCACTTTGTACGGTAACTGGCACTGTCATTTGTAAATGCCATTGTCACAGCCTCATTTGTAAGCGGCACTGCCTCTGTTCGGGGAGACATAGTGCTGAAAGATATTAAGGACTACATACATTCTGGAGATGACAGTGTTGTTCAAAGACAGCCTGTTAAATAACTGGTAGAAATGCCCTTATAAAAACCATTCTCTTGTCATCTACTGGGACTCGGGTTTTAAATACAGCTCTTAAAAACAGGGAATAAAAGCTTTTCAACTCAGCCGCTTCTTTGCAAGACAAAACTGAAGTATCTGTGTGCTTCCAGAAAGCTTACAGATCAACGGGTTTCAAGCACAAGAATATGACTGGATTTCAGAAATTAGTGATTACAGGGAGATATTGATCTACGAGCATCAAAGGCATGCTCTAATTCCACAGGTAATACAATGTAGTACAATTAAAGAAACGCAGCTTATATTTTTATGAGAGAATTCTGTAGCTAGGGATTGTGATTCAGAAATCCTCCTCTAAAAGAAGGCATTTGCTGTTAATCCTAATTCAGTGTTATCCAGTTATAAATGGAATCTTGAGATAAAACTTTAACAAAGAACTAACAGTAATGATTTCCTTTGCAGAAGTCGTATTTGTACGCACAACGTTAAATCAAGGGCTACAATTCAAGCACTTTTATTCATAACATTGGCCTCTTAGGTGATAAGCATGATCTGGGGCCTGTAATCGTTTTTTCTGAGTTTCTTCTGCCCAAAAAATATAATGTAGAACTAACTGCTAACTGACAAAGTTAATAGTTAAATCAACTGCAAGGAATGTTACTAATCCAAAATATAACACTATCAAGTTGTAAGGGTAATAAGTGGAATCCTCTTAGTATAGATGTCTGTGCCACCCCTGACATTGGAGTAGTGATAACAAACAGCCCATCTCTAGAGTCTCGTATTGTTATATAGACCATTCATTTGCCTGAACTTGGCACAGTTTTAAAAATAGTTATCTTGCTTGATTTCATACAGAAGACGACCGTGATCCATGACATCCAATAATGCCCTTTCTTTATCTGAGATGTCTATTTTTCTAAGCCAAATGTTTTTCAGACTGCAGAATGTTCTTCCCAGAATTGTTTGAAATTTCTGGCTGCCTTACTTGTTTACACATACTTTAAAACTATTTAAATTTCTACTCGCAATTTGATCATCACACACAAACAAATCCTTGAATATCATTGCCAGGGTCTTAGGTCAGATTTATCTAAAGCAAATACAGCCCATTCTCAATTATCCTTGACAATTAGAGGCAGAAATGCTACTATGAATTGGAATCAAACAATGCCACCCCAAGTCTAATTTTAGCCAGCAGTATCAGTTATACTCAACCACGCCCTTCTGAGTTGTTAACAAGTTCTCTTTGTGTTTCATCTCCACTATTTCCTGCTCTAATGTCTAGTGGGAGGGGTTGTATAATGAAAGGACCACCAAAATAGTAAAAGGCAGCTAATGGAAAGGAGACACAAAAGCATGGTTAATATATACACTCAATATTACCTCCAATGACTTGGGAATTGCCCGTAAATTATTATAGATGATAGATTGCATGTCATAATCCATTTGGTTCAACACAACCACCTATGTGTTATCATCACAGCTTTGGCTGCTGTTATAGAATCCAGCTCTCTATTTTGATAAAGATAATCTTAAAGCTGAGGCAATGCTCCCTCTTTTCTCTCTTTCTATGATTTACCATAGAATTAGGATGATTAGATTGAAACACATGTTGTTGTCTGTTTTAAAACTGACTACATTGATTCATTGCTTTCATCTTCTGACAACATCAAATTAACAAGAGGCAGTGTTAAGTATTTTAAATGGTGCTAAAGCCAATGTATTTGGATGCTTGCACTGCTGGCCGTGTATCATCAATATGAACCTTTTATCCAATGACTCGATTTTAATTACATTTAGGTTAGACTTGCTCATGTTCAGTTTGTACAGTTGTTTGTAGACCTTCTATGTTTTTGAAAGTGGTAACTTCCACCAGATGAGAAGTTCCCATTGTCAAAAAAACAAAGACCTGCTTGCAGTATTCATGTTGACAAAAGAGCAAAAGAGAATACTGTAAAGAATTACACAAATATTTCCTGTCTATGTTACTGGCCATTCTTTGAAGATATTATAAAGAGTTAATTGTGTATTTGTATTATGTGCTTTATGATTTTCCCCTCATGTATCCGAGTAATTTCTGTTTACATACAACCAAATAAATGTTGTCCTCTTTGAAGATGGTCAGTGAGTTTTTGTATAAAATTTCTATGTTGTTGGCCTCAAAGAGAAGACTTCTAAAGTGTAGCTGGTAATTACTTGTTTCATTCTTTCCCCTGAAAAACTATTTCTCTAGGTGTGGTCACAAACCACCTGGACAGAATCACCTAGAATGATTGTGAGAAGTGCTAAGTCTAAGTATTAAATTTAAAATGCACACATCTTTGAATCCAGCAATTGCATTTCTAACATCATTTTCTACATATGAACACAGACAAGTAAGGATTTGTTGTTTATGGTTTGTTATATAAAAGACTGGAAACAGCCGGCCGCAGTGGCTCTTGCCTATAATCCTAGCACTTTCAGACACTGAGGTGGGCAGATCACCTGAGGTTGGGTGTTCAAGACCAGCCTGACCAACATGGAGAAACCCCGTCTCTACTAAAAATACAAAATTAGCTGGGTGTGGTGGCACATGCCTGTAATCCCAGCTGCTCAGGAGGCTGAGGCAGGAGAATCACTTGAACCCGGAAGCGGAGGTTTCAGTGAGCCAAGATCATGCCATTGCACTCCAGCCTGGGCACAAGAGCAAAACTCAGTCTCAAAAAAAAAAAAGTCTGGAAACAATTTAAATGTCACCAATAGATAACTGTTATAGCATAACTGTTAAAGTACAGTATAAAGTATTTTAAAGTACAGACTTCTAATAATAAAGTGGATTTATAGAATTATTAAACAAAATAGGCAGATCTATATGTAGAATTCAGAAACAGTCTCCAAGACATAGTGCTTTAAAAAAACAAAAGCAAGATAGGCCAGGTGTGGTCGCTTTTGTAATCCCAGCACTTTGGGAGGCCAAGGCGGATGGATCACTTTGAGCTCAAGAGTTCGAGACCAGCCTGGGCAACATGACGAAACTCCATCTCTACTAAAAACACAAAAATTAGCTGGGCATGGCGGCAGGCACCTGTACAATCCCAGCTACTCAGGAGGCTGAGGCAGGAGACTCGTTTGAACCTGAGAGGCAGAGATTGAAGTGGGCTGAGATGGCGCCATTGTACTCCAGCCTGGGCAACAGAGCGAGACTCTGTCAAAAAAAAAAAAAAAAAAAAAAAAAGGCAAGATAAAGCAATATGTTTAATATGCCCTAATTATATGTTTTCATTACACAAAAAAAGTCATTCATATATATAATAGGCTTAGACAGAAATAGAAAATTGCTGTTAACAGTTGTCGGCTCCAGAGAAGAAAATCTGGGGAATAAGGTAGCTCTGAATTTTTTCCTTATCCACATAATGCTTTTTTAATTTAAAATTTGTATACAAAATTATTTTGAATGCAGATTCCTGGGCCTACTTAAAACTTAGAGAATTGGGGCTAGCACCAGTAACTCTTCCTTTCAGATAAACTCCTCAACTGATTCTTACGCATACTAAAATTGCAGACCTGGTCTCAACATATTTAAGGGCAAAACTTTCCAATTAATTTCAAATACTTGTTCTGACTCTTTCATTATTTCCTTTCATACAGCATTCTGGTCAATTACTATCTACGAAGGCTTCACAGTGTATCACCTTTTTTTTTTTAATACTTTAAGTTCTGGGGTACATGCGTAGAACATGCGAGTTTGATACATACGTATAAACATGTGCCACGGTGGTTTGCTGCACCTGTCAACCCATTATCTACATTAGGTGTTTCTCCTAATGCTAACCCTCCCCTAGTCCCCCACCTCCCGACAGGCCCTGGTGAGTGTGATGTTCCCCTCCCTGTGTCCATCTGTGTTCAACTCCCACTTATGAGAACATGCGGTGTTTGGTTTTCTGTTCTTGGGTCAGTTTGCTGAGAATGATGGTTTCCAGCTTCATCCATGTCCCTGAAAAGGACATGAACTCATCCTTTTTTATGGCTGCATAGTATTCCATGGTGTGTATGTGCCACATTTTCTTTATTCAGCTTACCATCGATGGGCATTTGAGTTGGTTCCAGTTCTTTGTTATTGTGAACAGTGCTACAATAAGCATACGTGTGCATGTGCCTTTATAGTATAATAATTTATAATCCTTTGGGTATATGCCATGCAATGAGACTGCTGGGTCGAATGGTATTTCTAATTCTACATCCTTGAGGAATCACCACACTGTCTTTCACAATGCTTGAAGTAATTGACACTCCCACCAACTGGGTAAAAGTTCTTATTTCTCCACATCCTCTCCAATATCTGTTGTTTCCTCACAGTGTATAATCTTTTACTCAGTCCTTTTCCAATCAACAAATGTAGACCGGGCTTCTATAGGAGCAAGGCAGGCTAATGCAAAGCCCCTACCCTCAAGCAGCCCACATGCATAAGTAACCTGCTATTCCAGCGTAGGAAGAGTGATAACAAAGCTAATACGAAAATTAGCTGGGTGTGGTGGCGGGTGCCTGTAATCCCAGGCAGAGGAAGAAGAATCGCTTGAACCTGGGAGGTGGAGGTTGCAGTGAGCCGAAATCATGCCACTGCACTCCAGCCTAGACCACAGATCGAGACTCTGTCTCAAAAAAAAAAAAAAAAAAAAAAAAAAGAAGAAGAAGAAGAAGTAAAGTAAAGAAGTGGCACAGCTGTGATTTTCTTTTGCTGAGCTTCCATCCAGCAAGCACTTGGCAATGCCAGCTGAATGCGCCTGTGTGCCCTTCTCAGGGCAGTTCAGTAACTTACTCACTTCAGCGGCTTTTTCATTTCTGGTTTAAAAAGCTGTGAGGATACATTTTGGGCTTTTAACAGACTCATCATATCTACAGCTAAAAGATTCAACTAAAAAAAATATTCAACACTTTCTTTCTTTAAACTGAATGATTCCTCTGAAATCATTATAAAGCCAACAAAAATCACCACTGAGTCATATTTACTCCTTTTTTTTTTTTACTAGTTTTTCCCTTACATAAGTTTGAAAACTACTTAATATGTCAGTTTCATCTTTTTTCAGCGTCTTTAGTCTTCAATAGCGCCACTGTAGGCTAAGAGAGAGAGATTTCCCGTATCCTCTTTTAAAGCAAATTACTCATCCTTAAACAGAATAAAAATATAAATGTTTAAGTTTTCAATAAAATATTAAATTCTAGAATTCACATTTTAGTAGGGTTTTAAAACTATTTTTAAAAATACTTTTGGCTGGGCAAGGTGGTTCACCGCCTGTAATCCCAGCACTTTGGGAGGCCAAGGCAGGTGGATTACCTGAGGTTAGGAGTTCGAGACCAGACTGACCAGTAAGGTGAAACCCCTTCTCTACTAAAAATACAAAAATTAGCTGGGCGTGGTGACGGGAACCTGCAGTCCCAACTACACGGGGGGCTGAGACAGGAGAATTGCTTGAACCCAGGAAGCAGAGTTTGCAGTGAGCTGAGATCACTTTACTGCACTCCAGCCTGGTGACAGAGCAGATCTCCCTCTAAAAAACAAAACCTAGCTGGGCATGGTGGCACATGCTTGTAATCCCAGCTACTTGGGAGGCTGAGGCAGGAGAATTGCTTGAACCCAGGAGGCAGAGGTTGCAGTAAGACCAGATAGCGCCATTGCACTCCAGCCTGGGCAACAAGAACAAAACTCTGTCTCAAAAAAAATCCCCCAAAATTAAAAAAAGTACTTTTAAACATTATTTCAAAGTAAGACAACATAGTCTTTTTTGAGACCCTGTCTCCAAAAAAAAAAAAAAAAAAAAAAAAGGAACGAATGAAAAGATAAATAGGATAAATAGTGTCTTAGAATAATGTATGTCATAGTATTATTGTGAAAACAGTTCTGACCTCACAGATCACAAAAGGGGTTTTGAGGACTCCCAAGATCCCAGCAGCATACTTAGTGCTAGAGGAATCAGAAGGAGAGATGGCTGAAGTGTGAAGTGGCCCTGGACGTTGGGCATGACTTGGTTAGGGGGCTGGCACGATGACGGGGCAAGGGGACAACAACATAGGTACAGGTTGGTGCCACCACACCCGGCTAATTTTTGTATTTTTAATAGAGACTAGGTTTTGCCACATTGGTCAGGCTGGTCTCGAACTCCTAGCCTCAGATAATCCACCTGCCTCAGCCTCCCAAAGTGCTGGGATTACAGGTGTGAGCCATTGCACCCAGCCTAAAACAGTATTTTTCAATGAATTAACAACAGGCGCTGAGAAGGGGATACTAAATTAGAAACTCTCTGTAGCAGCTAAGAGAGTTGCTTTAGAAGATGGCCAAGAGAGGCTAGGGAAATGCGGGGATAGTAGAGGATGGGGGAAGCAGTGAGGTGACAGCAATTGTCACGGTGGCTCGGAAGGAGAGAAATGAGAGGACACTGGGAAGGTCATTAGAATGAAGCTTCTTTCAGCCAGGCGCGGTGGCTCAAGCCTGTAATCCCAGCACTTTGGGAAGCCGAGGCGGGTGGATCACGAGGGCAAGACCATCCTGGTCAACATGGTGAAACCCCGTCTCTACTAAAAATACAAAAAAATTAGCTGGGCATGGTGGCGTGTGCCTGTAATCCCAGCTACTCAGGAGGCTGAGGCAGGAGAATTGCTTGAACCCAGGAGGCGGAGGTTGCGGTGAGCCGAGATCGCGCCATTGCACTCCAGCCTGGGTAACAAGAGCGAAACTCTGTCTCAAAAAATAAAATAAAATAAAATAAAATAATTAAAAAATAAAAAATAAAATAAAAGAATGAAGGTGAGACCTATATTCTTTTTTTGTAGAGACAAGGTCTCACTTTTCAGTGTATTTTTCAGGCTTATCTGAAACTTCTGGGCTTAATGGATCCACCTGCCTCTGCCTCCCAAAGTGCTGGGATTATAGCCTGGCCGATTCCTATATTCTTAAGAAAAGAAAAGGGGGCCAGGTGTGGTGGCTCATTCCTGTAATCCTAGTGCCTCAGGAGACCAAGGCAAGAGGATTGCTTGAGGCCAGGAGTTCAAGACCAGCCTGGACAACATAGCAAGACCCTGTCTCTATTTACATAAGTATTCAAAAAAGGAAAGAAAGGAGAGTCTGTGAAGAGGAGAGATGGTAGATATAGGAGAATAAGGAGATGAGAAAGACCAGAATCTCTAACAATGGAGAGAGGTGGGCACTGTAAGTCAGTCAACTCCTCCCTCTGAAGGTAGAAGAAAGACAAGGTGGGCCCAGGACAGGGAGGTTTCAAGCAGGAGAAGAGAAGCTGTGACGTTCACACTGAAAAGCTTAATCTCTGCCAAGTGGGAGGTAAGGCTTAAAGATCCTACTGGGAGAAGCCCAGGAAATAGATGATACAAGGCCGGTTAAGGCAGTGGGTGGAAGCCAGAGGAAGCCAGGCTGGGTCAGTCGGGGTCCGAGGCAGCACATCTGATACGCCCCGGATGCTCTGCAGGCTGACCACAGGGAAGAGGACATAAATCGCCCATCAGGTGGACTTGCTGCAGGTTACAGGGCAACAGCGTTTCAGGCATTGAGGGTTTCACTAATCCTGGACTTCAGAGAGGGCAGGCAATCAAGTACAGTCAGGGAGGGGCTCCTGGATGAACTGGCCGTAGGAGACCCAGGTTAGGGCGGAGAGCAAACCGGTCACATCTACATATTCACGGAAGCTTGGAAAGTGAGCTTGGGAAATGAGGCAGCTTCTCAAGAAGGTGAGGAGGCTTCCCTCAAGAAGGAATGGCTCCACACCTGAAAGCTCCGATGTGAATGGTATGGAAGGAGCCGCATTCCCAGTGGGCCAGGTTGGAGCGTGGTACGTGTGGATGGGAAGTCTCCAGCGTCAACAGGTTCGGAGGGGAGGGAATGCGGATGTTGAATTGCAAAGACCGAAAAGGGGAAGCAGTTGTCATCTAGGAAAAGGAGATTGAGTCATGGCGGAGAGCAGAGATGACTGCAACGCGGGAAAGGTGCTACAGTTGGACTGTGAGGAGGGGGTTGGGTTGAGGGTCTCCAGTTGGTACTGGAGAGCGAGGGGAGAGGCAATCCCACCTCCTCTTGCATTGTCAGGTGAAATAGAAGGAGATACGAGTTTCTTGGCAGGGGCAGATTTCCAAGGGGTCAAGTAGAGGAAAGGGCAGAAGAGACGACTGAGTTTGGGAAAGAACCAGTGAGCTATACTCACTCACCCTGTTTACTCATCTGGTAGTTTTCCGTAAGAGGGTATGAGTGTCTCAAAGAATTTACTCCTTAGTCATTATTTAAATTCCTTAAGACACTTGAGGCAAGGTATGGTAGCTCATGCCTGTAATCCCAACACTTTGGGAGGCCGAGGTGCGAGGATGACTTGAGCCCAGGAGTTTGAGACCAGTCTGGGTAACATGGCAAGACCTCATCTCTGCAAAAAATGCAGAATTATTTGGGTGTGGTGATGCATGCCTGTGGTCCCAGCTTCTCGGGAGGCTGAGGTGAGAGGATCGCTTGAGGTCGAGGCTGCAGTGAGCTGTGTTTGTGCCATAGCACTTCAGCCTGGGTGACAGAGTGAGACCCTGTCTCAAAAACAAAACTAAACAAAACTTTATTTAAAAATAGGCGATAATTGGCTGGGCATGATGGCTCATGCCTGTAATCCCAGCACTTCTGGAGGCCAAAGCAGGGATCACTTGAGGTTGGGAGTTCAAGACCACAGCATGGAGAAACCCCGTCTCTACTAAAAATACAAAATTAGCCAGGTGTGGTGGCACATGCCTGTAATCCCAGCTACTTGGAAGGCTGAGGCAGGAGAATTGCTTGTGGTGAGCCAAGATCATGCCATTGCGCTCCAGCTGGGGCAACAACAGCGAAACTCCATCTTAAAAAAAAAAAAAAAAAAAAAAAAAAAAAAAAAAAAAGGCAGTAATTTAGTTCATCAAAAGCTTGGCATGTTCTCTGGGCAACCAATCTCTTGAATGGTCTCCTATTATGTTCAAGGACCTCCGCTTAATAATTTCAAATGTGACCTGCACAAATCCCGTCACCTTTTCGAGTTCTATTGGGAGATATGCTGTTGGCTTTGAAAGGAGAGGTGCTGTAGCATTTGTGGTTAAGAACACAGACTTCACAGGTAGAGATTTGAGTCTCAGTTTTTAGAAACTTTGAAATAATTAGCTTGTCCTCCTTGATTAATTAGATTTTGCAGGGAATGCAGTCTGTGTCACAACTAACTAACACTGCCACTGCAGTATGGAAGCGACCATAGATAACACATCCATGCTGTTCCAATAAAGCTTTATTTATAAAATCAGGAGGCCGGTCAGATGAGGTCCATGCCGTAGTTTGTAGACCCCTGAGAGAAATGACAGAAATATCACTTACCTTTAAGGATTGCTGTTAAGAATTCAATTGTTCACTACCTGTTTATTTCTTGGCAGGTAGTAGACAATAGACAGAAGTTGCTATTATTATTATTATTTCTGAGGTTATTCCAACACAGTCTGTGGCCATGGATCAGTGGCTGTAAGGCTTTTTGAATGGGCAGAACAGATTTCCCAATTGAAAATCACTTTCCTGGCTGGGCGTGGTGGCTCATGTAATCCCAGCACTTTGGGAGGCTTAGGTAGGCAGATCATAAGTTCAGGAGTTCAAGACCAGCCTGGCCAACTTGGTGAAACCCCGTATCTACTAAAAATACAAAAATTAGGCCAGGTGTAGTGGTGCATGCCTGCAATCCCAGCTATTCAGGATGCTGACGCAGGAGAACTGCTTGAACCTGGGAGGCGGAGGTTGCAGTGAAATGAGTTCATGCCATTTCACTCCAGCCTGGGCTACAGAGTGAGAGTCTGTGAAAAAGAAAGAAAGAGAGAAAGAGAGGAAAAGGCAGGAAGGGAGAAGGGAGAAAGGGAGAAAAAGGGAGGAAGGGAAAAGAAGAAAAGGGAAGGGAAGAGAAAGGGAAGAGGAAGGGAAGGGAAAGGGGAAGGGAAGGGATAGGGAAGGGGAAGGGAAGGGGAAGGAAAGGGAAAGGGAAGGGAAAGGGAAGGGAAAGGGGAAGGGAAGGGAAGGGAGGGGAAGGAAAGGGAAAGGGAAGGGGAAGGGAAGGGAGGGGAAGGGAAGGGAAGGGAGGGGAAGGGAAGGGAAAGGGAAGGGGAAGAGAAGGGGAAGGGAAGGGAAAGGGGGAGGGAAGGGAAGGGATAGGGAAAGGAAGGGAAGGGAAGGGGAACGGAAGGGAGGGGAAGGGAAGGGGAAGCTTTGTAATATAATTTTAAATCAGGAACTGTGAGGCCTCCAGCATTTTTTTCTCAGTATTGCTTTGGCTATTCTAGGTATTTGTGGTTCTATATGAACTTCAGGATTTTTTTTCTTTATTATTTTCTTTAGAGACGAGACTTTGCTCTGTTGCCCAGGCTAGAGTGTAGTGGCATGATCACAGCTCACTGCAACTCTGAACTCATAGGTTCAAGCAATCCTCCTGCCTCAACTTCCCTGGTAGATGGATCTGTAGGCATGTACCACCATACCCAGCTAATTTGTAATTTTTTTTTAAGAGACAGGGTCTTGCTGTACTGCCCAGGCTTTTTTTTTTTTTTTTTTCCTATTTCTGTGAAGAATGTCCTTGGGAATATTGATAGGGATTGTATTAAATTGCTTTGGGTAATACAGACATTAGAACAATATTAAATTTTCCCATCCATGAATATATGTATTTATTTGTATCTCTTTTAGTTTCTTTTATAATTGTTTTAGTTTTCAGTGTATCAAACCTTCATGTCCTTGAATAATTTATTCTCAGATATTTTGAGTTTTTGTTTTGTTTTGTTTTGTTTTGTTTTGTTTTGAGAGAGTCTCACTCTGTCACCCAGGCTGGAGTGCAGTGGTGCAATCTCGGCTCACTGCAACCTCTGCCTTCTGGGTTCAAGCAATTCTCCTGCCTCACAGCCTCCCGAGTAGCTGGGATTACAGGCATATATGCCACCACACCGGCTAATGTTTTTGTGTTTTTAAGAGACACGGTTTCACCCTGTTGGCCACGCTGGTCTCAAACTTCTAACCTCAGGCGATCCACCTGCCTTGGCCTCCCAAAGTGTTGTGATTACAGGTGTGAGCCACCGCATCCGGCCAGATATTTTAAGTTTGTGATGCTGTCATAAATGTGACTGGTTTCTTGATTTGTTTTTCAGCTAGGCCGCTATTTGTGTATAGACATGCTACTGATTTTTTTGTATGTTGATTTTGTATCCTGCAACTTTACTCACTTCATTTATTAGTTATAGGCTTTTTTGTTTGTTTGTTTGTTTGTCAAATCTTCGGGATTTTCTGCCACCTATAGAATCATGTCATCTGCAAATAGAGATGATTTTATTTTTTTCCAACTTGGGTGCCTTTTACTTCTTTTTATTGTCTGATTGCTCTTGCTAGCACTTCCCATACTATGTTGAATAGAAGGGGTGAACGTGGGCATCCCTGCCTTGCACTGGATCTTAGTGGAAAAGTTTTCAGTTTTTCCCTGTTGGTTATGATGTTAGCTGTGATGTCTTTATAAACTGCATTTATTATCTTGAGGAACTTTCCTTCTATACATAAATTGTTTTCATCAGGAAAGGATGCTGAACTCTGTCAAATACTTTTTCTTTGTCAATTAAGATAATTATGTATTTTCTCTTTCATTCTGTTAAGGTATCACATTGATTGATTTATGTATGTCAAACCTGCTTTTCATGCCATAGATAAATCCCACTTTGTCTTGATGTATAATCGTTTTGTGTTGTTGAATTCAGTTTTCTAACATTTTATGGAGGATTTTTGCATCCATCTTCATCAGAGATGCTGGCCTCAAGTTTTCTTTTCTTGTGTTTTTGTCTTGCTTTGGTATCAAGATGATGCTGGCCTCATAAAATATGTTTGGAAGTATTCCCTCTAGCTCTATTTTTTGGAAGAGTTTAAGAAGTATTGATAACAATTCTTCTTTGTATGTTTGTAGAAATCAACCATGAAAGCCATCTGGTCCTGAGATTTTCTTCAGTGGAAGGTTTTTAATTACTTCTTCAATCTCTTTACTTGTTATTCTATTCAAGCTTTCTATTTCTTGTCAATTCAATCTTGGTAGGTTATACTTTTCTAGGAATATATCCATTTCCTCTAGGTTACACAATTTGTTGACATATAATTATTCATAATAATTCCTTATGATCCTTATTTCTGAGGCATCTGTTGGAATGGCTCCACTTTCATCTCTGATTTTATTTGAGTCTTCTATCTTTTTTCCTTAGTTTAGCTAGGGGTTTGCTGATTTTGTTTATTTTTTCAAAGAACTAAATCTTGGCTTTATTGAGTTCTTCCTATGATTTTTCTGTTCTCTATTTGATTTTTTTCTGCTCAAATCTTCATTTCCTTCTTTCTGCTAACTTTTGATTTAGTTTGTTCTTCTACTAGCTCCTTAAGATGTAATATTAGGCTATTTATTTGGGATAGTTCTTTTTCTTTTCCTATTTTTTCTTTTTTTATTTTTTTGAGACAGAGTCTTACTCTGTTGCCCAGCCTGGAGTGCAGGGGTGTGATCACAGCTCACTAGAGCTTGGTCCTTCCCGGCTCAAGCAGTCCTCCCACCTCAGCCTCCCAAGTAGCTGGGACCACAGGCATGTGCCACCATGCTGGGCTAATCTTTTTATTTTTTGTAGAAACAGGGTCTCCCTATGTTGCCCAGGCTGGTCTTAAACTCATGGGCTCAAGGGATCCTCTCGCTTCAGCTTCCCAAAATGCAGTGATCAGAGGAATGAGCCACTGCACCTGGCCTGGGGTCTTTCTTCTTTTGCAATATAGGCATTTTTTGCTCTAAACTTCCCTCTTGGATTGCTTTTCTGCATCTCACAGGTTTTGATATTGTGTTTCCATTGTCATTCGTCTCAAATGTTTTTAACACGACATCAAAGACATCCACTTCAAGTTGAAACCAACTATTCAGAATTGAAAAGCTGGGATAGTCTCTCATAGTATATTAATACAAACTGAAGATGCAGGTCATTATACTGAAACTCAGAGCAAAAAAACTGTGATGTCCATGTTTGACGTTTTTAGCAAGGTTGTTTTATATTATTCTTCAGCACCTTAGAAGCCAGTTTGGGGTAATAAATGAGACTGATGACCATTATGTACACAAGCAGCTCACAACACAATGACAAGAGGGACCTGGTCCTCACCCCTGCTCACATTCCCTCCCCAAGGGATCATCTCAGCCTTAGTTGTGGGGCCTACATTTTGGATTCCATATTGCTGAGGTTTAACACATATACTATGCCAATGTGTTTGGGGAAAAAAAGCAGTAGTAAAACTTGACATTAAGTAAAATATATTTATTATTTTGTTATAAATTTAAAATACATATTTATTTTCTATTGTTAATAAACGGTTCTCATAACACTAAATATATAAACCACCAGAAATTTTCAGTATTTTGTAATTACAATGGTAAATGACAACAGAGTAGAAACACATTTGATTGAAAAGATGAGAAAGGGCAAGATTATAAAATGCCGTAAGGCTGGGCACCGTGGCTCATGCCTGTAATCCCAGTACTTTGTGAGGCCGGCAGGCAGATCACCTGAGGTCAGGAGTTTGAGACTAGCCTGGCCAACATGGTGAAACCCTTTCTTTTTTTTTTTTTTTTTTTTTTTGAGACGGAGTTTCGCTCTTGTTGCCCAGGCTGGAGTGCAATGGCGCGATCTCGGCTCACCGCAACCTCCGCCTCCTGGGTTCAGGCAATTCTCCTGCCTCAGCCTCCTGAGTAGCTGGGATTACAGGCACGCGCCACCATGCCCAGCTAATTTTTTGCACCTTTAGTAGAGACGGGGTTTCACCATGTTGACCAGGATGGTCTCGATCTCTCAACCTCGTGATCCACCCGCCTCGGCCTCCCAAAGTGCTGGGATTACAGGCTTGAGCCACCGCACCCGGCCTCCTTTCTATACTAAAACTACAAAAATTAGCCGGACATGGTGGCACAAGCCTGTAATCTCAGCTACTCGGGAAACTGAGGCAAGAGACTTGCTTGAACCAGGGAGGAGGAGGTTGCAGTGAACCAAGATCATGCCATCACACTCCAGCCCGCGCAACAGGAGTGATACTCAGTCTCAAAAAAAAAAAAAAAAGTGCTGTGGCATTTCACTCTGAAATGTTAGGACATAAAGCAGATTTATCCATCCACATGAAAGCTGTTAATAGAAGCAGGAAGTCAAGACTATCGCTGCCTATTACCATGTTATGGGATTGTCATGTGGGGCCTCACATGGAAAATGAGATGGGGGAGGGAGGGACAAAATGTTTCAACCACGAAGGATGCTGGGGACATACAGGATGTTCACTTGATAATATTGTTTCTATTTCGGCAAAAACAATTATAATCAAGTAACGAGGCACTCAGATTATTAAAGCAAGTAAGTACTGAAATAATTTAGTAATCTGTATTATTTTAACTATTATTTAACAATAGTCAACATATTGCCAGGTGTGGTGGCTCACACCTGTAATCCCAGCACTTTGGGAGGCTGAGGCAGACAGATCACGAGGTCACAAGATTGAGACCATCCTGGCCAACATAGTGAAAGCCTGTCTCCACTAAAATACAAAAATTAGCTGGGCGTGGTGGTGCGCGCCTATAGTCCCAGCTACTTGGGAGGTTGAGGCAGAAGAATTGCTTGAACCCGGGAGGCGGAGGTTGCAGTGAGCCGAAATTGCACCACTGCACTCCAGCCTGGCACCTGGTGCCAGAGTGAGACTCTGTCTCAAAAAAAAAAAAAAAAAGGTCAAATGTTAACTCTTACTTCTAATTATTTACTTTAGCATCTATTTTTATAACATTTTTATATGTAATATTATTATATACTATATATAAGTATATATTGTACCTGTGTGTAAATATATACAGTGTTTTCAAATTGCTATATTTGTGCTCTTATTGATTCATGTGGAATCCACTATTCTGCATGTCCATAAGCTTTCAGTCTGTTGATAAAACGCTACACGTGAAGCTTTAATCATTTTGTGCTGATGTTACAAGTAAGTTACAGTTATATACGAAGTTATGCTGACATACATAACCTGCATCCTCACGATATAAACCTATGTTCTATCACTGAAAATTAGGCTGTGAGTGAAGTCTGAAAGCTCAGGAAGAGCCAAGGCTGCCAGACCCATGCACGTGCCTTCCAGCTCTGAGCTGCCCGCTGATCACCTGTACCTGCCCTAGCAGACTCTCTTGAGTGGAGAATGTGGCCTGGATCTCTTGACAATTAAAGCTTTGCTCTGTTCTTGGACTAAATCCAGACATAATCACGTCAGGCTCCTCATCTGCCAGAAGGCAGATTGCCCTTGATTTCGCAATCACAGAAAACTTGTAACCGTGTTCTGACCCGGTGCGGTGGCGCACGCCCGTAATCCCAGCATTTTGGGAGGCCGAGGTGGGTGGATCACGAGGTCAAGAGACAGAGATACCATCCTGGTCAACATGGTGAAACCCTGTCTCTACTAAAAATACAAAAATTAGCTGGGCGTGGTGGCGCGCGCCTATAGTCCCAGCTACTCAGGAGAATCGCTTGAACCCGGGAGGTGGAGGCTGCAGTGAGCAGAGATTGCGCCACTGCACTCCAGCCGAGCGACAGACTCAAGACTCCGTCTCAAAAAAAAAAAAAAAAGGCACTAAACCACGCTGTTGAGCCTTCCGGAAAGACTTGGGTGGGGTGAAAAGCCAGAGTCCACAACTTCTGTATTCTTCAGGGGGCCGTGGTGCATCCGGGGCAGTTTCTCTGGCACAGGGTACGTGAGTTTTCCTAGGTAGGAAGGCGGAGGTTGCAGGGAAGAAGAAATTACAAGGCTATGTATTGTAAGGTGATATGGAAGTAGAAAGCTACTTTGCTCTGTAACCTAAAAGGAGTCATTGGATTATTTACTGCTATGAGTTCATTTTCTGGGGGTACTTAATTATCAAGAAAGTGCAGAGAGAAACTTTTTTTTTTTTTTTTTTTTTTGAGATGGAGTCTCACTCTATTGCCCAAGCTGGAGTGCAATGGCAAGGTTTCGGCTCACTGCAACCTCCCCGTCCTGGGTTCAAGTGATTCTCCTGCCTCAGCCTCCTCAGTAGCTGGGACTACAGGTGCCTGCCACCACGCCCGCCTAATTTTTGCATTTTTAGTAGAGATGGGGTTTCACCATGCTGGTCAGGCTGGTTTCGAACTCTTGTCCTCATGATCTGCCCACCTTGGCCTCCCAAAGTGCTGGGATTACAGGTATGAGCCACTGCACCTGGCCAAGAAAAACATTTTTATTATGTAACCCTTCTCAGTGAAGTGACCTTTCTCCCCTAGAATTGTATTCTTTTTATCCCTCTGCCATCTTAACAGCATACAAGCCATACTTATATTTTCACTTACCTAACTCACAGCCTGTTTTCTTAAATATCCTTGTGAAAAGTGGTAGCTATTCACATTCCTTTGGGGAAACAGCATTTCTCCAAGAAATGTTTATAGGTTTTGGCCAGATGTAGTGGTTCACGCCTGTAATCCCAGCACTTTGCGAAGCTGGGGCAGGCAGATCACTTGAGGTAAGGAGTTCAAGACCAGCCTGGCCTACATGGCAAAACCCCATCTCTACTAAAAAGAAAATACGGGGAAAAAAAAAAAAAAAGAAGAAGAAGAAAAAGCAATGATGATAGGTTTATTTAACAATGTGAAGCAGTCCTGGGAAGTTGTACTTTGAGCAAGATCCGTAAGCAGGATGCCTGCACTCCTCCAGCTAAGACTCAGCGCCAGGTCAGTAGCTGTCTATGTGGGGGGACGCAGCCTGGCATCCCGGGCCCACAAGGACAGGGCCCTGAATATGGACTTAGCAGAACCAGGTTGGGAAGGCAGCTGCTCTCACCCCAAGTGCCTCGCGTGGTACCTGCCCCTCATGGTTCCCGTTGGGGACACTCAGCCACCTGCTCCATGGCTGGACTCAGATGACACAATGCCAGGAAAAAATTCAAAAGCCCCATTACCCTTTCAAATGCCTACATAAAACAGATGTCTAATAAAAACCTGCTAATAATCATTTATTATTTATTGACACACAACAGAAGCCTCTTTTCTCGTGGGAGTTGGGATAAGGAAGATGGTGGCCTCTGGGGCTCGGTGTCTTGCAGCCCTTGTCCTCAGGCCATGATCTGACCCCAGAAGGACAGGGACAGTGGCTCCAGCAAGGCACTGGGCAGCCAGGTTCTGCTGCATTTGTGTGCAAATCCTCTACGCTTTTAAATTGCTCCATGCACCAGCAAAACCTTAGTTCTTAAGAAAAGGAGACAGAAGAGATTTGGACACCGAAGAGAAACAGAGCCACGCCTCAGCTCCCTGCCGGTGGGAAATCGTGAGTCTAAGGTTGCTTGTCTCTCAGGCTTCCGTGCTTTTGTATCCTCCTGCGGAGCTGCCGCTGGAGCTGGAGTTTGTTGGTGAAGAACATCTTCCTCCAGCCCACGTCCGCTGCCAGGGCCCTCATGTCGGGAGTGATGGTGTCACAAGTTGACTGGACTATCTGTTCCCACAGTTTATCAGACATGCACAGCTGTGGGGGGGAAAAGCCAGAGGTGGGTTACAGCACACGTGTGTTAAGTAAAAGCCATTTTGGCTGGGCATGGTGGCTCACGCCTGTAATCTCAACACTTTGGGAAGCCGAGGTGGGCAGATCATGAAGTCAAGAGTTCAGGAGCAGCCTGGCCAACATGGGGAAACCCTGTCTCTATCAAAAATACAAAAAAAAATTAGCCGGGCATGGTGGCACCTGCAGTCCTAGCTACTTGGGAGGCTGAGGCAGGAGAATCACTTGAACCTGGGAGGTGGAGGTTGTAGTGAGCCAAGATTGCACCACTGTACTCCAGCCTGGTGACAGAGCGAGACTCTGTCTCAAAAAAAAAAAAGTAAAAGCCATTTACTCACTCAAACTCATTATCAAACTCCTGCTGCCTGTGGGACACTGGAAGAAACACTATCTGTGCCAGACACAGGTCCTGCCTTGAGAAACCTCCTCTTTGAGAAAAAGAGCCAGGCATAAATATCTAAGTGCACATATATCTAAAGGACATACCCTTCTGCACACGCTGAAACTTCCAAATGACGGCAGTAGAGACAACATGCTCCTACACACCAAACAACACTCTTCATGCAAGTGAAAACATGTTTATTCTCCACCTTCACCCCTACCCACTGCTGCCAAGTCCCATCAGTCACTTAAACATCTGGGTGATATTTATTGCCTCTGGTTAATTCCAGTTAATCTCTATTTATCTATTTTTTTTTTTTTTTAGACAGAATCTCACTCTGTTGCCCAGGCTGGAGTGCAGTGTTGCGATCTCAGCTCACTGCAACCTCTGCCTTCTGGGTTCAGGTGATTCTCCTGCCTCAACCTCCCAAGTAGCTGGGACTACAGATGCATGCCACCACACCCAGCTAATTTTTGTATTTTTGATAGAGACAGGGTTTCACCATGTTGGCCAGGTTGGTCTTCAACTCCTGACCTCATGTGATCCACCCACCACGGCCTCCCAAAGTGCTGTGATTATAGGCGTGAACCTGTGAGCTACCGTGCCTGGTCCAATTCATCTTTCTATCCTATGCAATAGAATTACAGAGTTCATCGGCACCACTTTATCCTACATAAAACAGTAGGAGAAAGGGAGAGAAAATAGTACCCACACATAAATGTATACACAACTGAGTAAGGAAGAAAATCTGGGTAGCTTCTACAGTCCTGGCTTCTGCATCAGGTCACAAGGCATGGGTTGCACTTTCTCCCTCTACCATCATTCCATTTCTCCTTGTCTTTAGCCAGCATTTCAACTCATCAAGATACTACGTGCAGTGATGTGATCCAGACCTTCTCTACTTCCTGCAAGGTGTGAGCACTTCTTGGTCTCAAATGTAGAAGATGTTCTATTCTTCTGTTAACTTTTGCCATGGCAGAAAAAAAGAATGAAGCCATATCCTTGCAGCAAAGTGGATGCCACTGAAGGCTGTTATCCTAAGCAAACTAACACAGAAATGGGAAACCAAATAGCGCATGTTCTTACTTGTAAGTGGGAGCTAAATCTTGGGTTCATACAAACATGGGCATGATTGCTGTGCCCCATAAAGGACCACCAGGGCGGCCTCTCTGGCCCATACCCAGCTTCCCACTACCCATACTACCTTCTATCCCAAACAGCACCAGCCCTGGCCAGCCCCGTTATGCTGTGCTCTCCTGCATCTTGACTTCCTCCTGGGGAGGAAGGAATGTCTAAGTGTGATCTCGACCTCCTTACACCATTACATTCACTTCTGAACAGAAAGCAGTCACCGGCTGGGCATGGTGGCTCATGCCTCTAATCCCAGCACTGTGGGAGGCTGGGGCAGATGGATCATTTGAGGTCAGGAGTTCGAAACCAGCCTGGCCAATGTGGTGAAATCCTGTCTCTACTAAAAATACAAAAATTAGCCGGGTGTGGTGGTAGCCACCTGTAATCCCAGCTACTCGGGAGGCAGAGGCAGGAGAATCACTTGAACCCAGGAGGTGGAGGTTGCAATGAGCAGAGATCACGCCATTGCACTCTAGCCTGGATGGCAGGGCTAGAGTCAGTCTCAAAAAAAAAAAAAAAAAAAAAAAGAAAAGAAAGCCGTCACCACTCCTTACTTCCATAGTTCATGCTCTTCTGAAAGTACTCCAGTAAGAGAAAATAATGAATTACAAATAGAAATGAATAGTACAATAAGGCATAACTGCTTAAGACCCTTTCGGCATAACCATCAAAGCAACAGCTATTATATTCACGTAATGGTTATTGCTAAGCAGCAACACTGAAAATCTACAGACCCCAAAACATTTTGGTGTTAGACAGGTCATTCATGATCTTATCTCTCCGTCAACAGTTCTTCAAGATTTAGTTCCTCTACTCAGATTACAACACATTCTAAATAGAAACAAAGGAAAACTTTAAAGACGTCTTAATATGGAAAAACAGATTATGTGAACCGCCTTTAAAAGATCCGGAACTGTGGCGCGTGCCTGTAATCCCAGCTACTCAGGAGGCTGAGGCAGGAGAATTGCCTGAACCCAGGAGGCGGAGGTTGCGGTGAGCCGAGATCGCGCCATTGCACTCCAGCCTGGGTAACAAGAGCGAAACTCCGTCTCAAAAAAAAAAAAAAAAAAAAAAAAAAAAAAGATCCGGAACTACAGCACCAATGTGGAATACTATCCCATTACCAGCACAGTACATTTCAGGATATCAGTGTACTTGTAATAGAAATTATGGGAGAAAACCGTAAGATTTGGGAGAAAAGGAAATAATTCTCAGAAGAGCTAAAATTTCCACTAGCATAACTTCATTTATGACCCATCAAATTTTATACTGAAAATATTTACAGTTTTGTCTGATATTGTAAGTAGGTATACAAAATACCCTCATCTATGACTCCCAACCCCTGATGTTCTTTTGCTTAGTTGCCAGGTTGCAAAACGAAAGGTTCCATAGTTCTAGATACTTGGATGCAAAGCCCAGGTAATCATGGATTTAGCTCCCCCTGGTGGTAGTGCATGAATTTTACATACATAAATTGTAAAGTTGAAGAGAATCGTAGGGCTTATCTAGTTAAAACCTCTCCTTTTGCAAATAGGAAAACCAGGGCTGAGAGAAGAGAAGGGAGATGGATGCTGCTCCAGGTGCATGCTGGGGAGTGGCCGAGCTAAGAACTGAACAGAACCCAGCTCTCCAGCCTCCTACTGATTTAAACGCACCACGCTACCTGCGCACAGTGATGCTAGGAGATCCCCTTCCGCAAGCTTTCAGCCTTCTAGAGTCTTCTGAGGCATTTGCTCTGTTCAACCTTAATACCAACTGGTCAAATTCTTGGGCCCAGCCAGGCTCCAATGGTTCACGCCTGTAATCCCAGCACTTTGTGAGGCCTAGGTGGGTGGATCACTTGAGGTCAGGAGTACAAGACCAGCCAGGGCAACATGATGAAACCCTGTCTCTACTAAAAATACAAAAATTTGCCGGGTATGGTGGCATGCACCTGTAGTCCCAGCTACTTGGGAGGCTGAGGTGGGAGAATTGCTTGAACCTGGGAGGTGGAGGTTGCAGTGAGCCAACATCACGCCACTGCATGCCAGCCTGGCAACAGAGCAAGACTCCATCTCAAAAAAAAAAAAAAAGAAAAGAAAAGAAAGAAAGAAAGAAAAAGGCCAGGCACGGTGGCTCGCACCTGTAATCCTAGGACTTTGGGAGGCCGAGGTGGGTGGATCACCTGAGGTCAAGAGCTCAAGACCAGCCTGGCCATCCTGGTGAAACCCCATCTTTAAAATAATAATAATAATAATAATAATAATAAGTGAGAAAGAAATGCACCTTATGGGTTGTGCCATTTAGCTAAGGCTCTTCTGATACAAGAACACAAGGTTGCTGTGAATGTGGCCAAAGATACAGAGATATTTTGCAGGCATGGACAGAGGGAGAAGTGAAAGAGAAGCTGTAGGCTGACATTAGACAAACACCTCTCAGAATTTTGGGTAATCCTAAGACCAGTGAATTTTTTAAAAAGCAGAACAAAATAAAATGATAATGAAGAACCAAAATAAGGGTGCCGCTGACTTATTTGACATTTTGTCAAATAAGAACAACTTTAAAAATGATCATGTAGGCCGGGCACGGTGGCTCAAGCCTGTAATCCCAGCACTTTGGGAGGCCAAGGCGGGTGGATCACGAGGTCAATAGATCGAGACCATCCTGGTCAACATAGTGAAACCCCGTCTCTACTAAAAATACAAAAAAAATTAGCTGGGCATGGTGGCGCGTGCCTGTAATCCCAGCTAATCAGGAGGCTGAGGCAGGAGAATCGCCTGAACCCAGGAGGCGGAGGTTGCGGTGAGCCGAGATCGCGCCATTGCACTCCAGCCTGGGTAACAAGAGTGAAACTCCGTCTCAAAAAAAAAAAAAAAAAAGAAAAGAAAAAAAAAAAAAAATGATCATGTATTATTACCACCACTTCATAAAAGAAGAAACATTTTAACTGTCCCCAAAATAGAAAAGACCTACATCCACTGAAAGATGGTCACTTAAATGAAACAAGTTTAGCCTTATCAAAAACTTTATACCGGCCGGGCGTGGTGGCTCAAACCTGTAATCCCAGAACTTTGGGAGGCCAAGGCGGGTGGATCACGAGGTCGAGAGATCGAGACCATCCTCGTCAACATGGTGAAACCCCGTCTCTACTAAAAATACAAAAAATTAGCTGGGCATGGTGGCTCGTGCCTGTAATCCCAGCTACTCAGGAGGCTGAGGCAGGAGAATTGCTTGAACCCAGGAGGCGGAGGTTGCGGTGAGCCGAGATCACGCCATTGCACTCCAGCCTGGGTAACAAGAGCGAAACTCCGTCTCAAAAAAAAAAAAAAAAAAAAAAAAAAAACCTTTATACCAACCTTATTTTTCCTGTTTCCTCATGGATTATAAAGCCACCGATAATGCTGGTTTGCTGAGCATGAACAGCTATGTAAACCATTTTTGGAGAAGAGAGATTGGATAAGAATCAAGAGTTTTTGTTTTTTGAAGGATGAAACTGATTTGAGAAAAAATTTAATGCGAGGCATGGTGGCTACACCTGTAATCCCAACACTGGGAGGCTGAAGCAGGAGGATTGTTTGAGTCCTAGAGTTCAAGACCAACCTGTGAAACATGGTGAAACCCCATCTCTACAAAAAATACACAATTTAGCTGGATGCGGTGGCATATGCCTGTAGTCCCAGCTACCCTGGAGGCTGGTGTGGGAGGATCACTTGAGCCCATGGGGTGAAGATTGCAGTGAGCTTTAATCATGCCATTGCATTCTAGCCTGTGCAACAAAGCAAGACCCTGTCTCAAAAAGGAAAAAAAAAATTATATACAGGGGAGAAAAAAACAGAGAAAGATGTAACTACTAAATGCAATGCAGTAAGCTGAATTGGACATAAAATAGCAAAAGGACATTATTGAAAAAACTCATGAAATTCAAATAACGTCTATATTTTAGTTAATAATATTGTACCAATATTAATTGCCTCATTTTTATAAATGTGCCATGGTTATGTGAGATGTCAACACGGGGGAAGCTGGGTAAAGGGCCTAGGTAAAATCTATATTATCTTTATAGTACTTTTACAAATCTAAAATTATTTATAAATTAAAAGTTAAAAAAAAATCAGGCCAAGTGATGTGCCTATAATCCCAGCACTTTGGGAAGCTGAGGCAGGCTGATCACTTCAGGTCAGGAGTTCAAGACCAGCCTGGCCAACATGGTGAAACCCAGTCTCTACCAAAACTGCAAAAAAAAAATTAGTCAAGCATGATGGCTTGCACCTATAATTCCAGCTACTCAGGAGGCTGAGTCATGAGAATCTCTTGAACCCAGGAGTTGCAGTTGCAGTGAGCAGAGATTGTGCCACCACACTCTAGCCTGGGTGACAGAGTGAGACTTTGTCTCTTAAAAAAGCAATAATAATAACAGCAACAAACAGAAGTTAAAGGAAATAAGTGAAATCCCCAGGAACAGGCCCTGGAACCATGTGTCGGGTAGCACTGATCTTGAATAGGAGAGGAACACCTCCCTCCCTGAGGTAAGAGGAAAGAGTTGGACGGGACACAAATAATTTGGTAATAAGCTTGTCCCCTGGAATTAGAAAAGGAAGCCTTTTTTTCATTAATAGTTAAACGAAAATCACTTACAAATGAAGTGTGTAACAGGTAAATGGAACACAGATAAAACTTAGATTGACAACAGAAGTAAGTGGTTTTCCTTTTTTCCCTGTGAGCAAACAAGAAAAACAAGTGGTCAGCCTGGCGCAGCGGCTCACGCCTGCAATCCCAGCACTTTGGGAGGCCAAGGCCGGCAGATCATTTGAGGTCAGGAGTTCAAGACCAGCCTGGCCAACGTGGTGAAACTCTGTCTCTACTACAAATGCAAAAATTAGCCAGGCATGGTGGCAAGCATCTGTAATCCCACCCAGCTACTAGGGAGGCTGAGGCAGGAGAATCGCTTGAACTCAGGAGGCAGAAGTTGCAGTGAGCCAAGATCTCGCCATTGCACTCCACCCTGGGTGACAGAGCAAGACTCTAATTCAAAAAAAAGAATTGTTTCATGTTATCTGGGGAGAAAAAAAGCAGCAGCCCTCAGTCAGTTTCCATCTTCTAATAATTCTGCTCTGTAAAAATGCTGAGGGCTAAAGTCAGCAACCTAGAGCAGCCTTACTTCAGAGCACTGGCTAAGTTATAGACAATGTTTTCAAGACTGCACTGAAATAACAGCAGGACACTGAGAGTGCAAGTAATAGGGGAAGTGAGTAACACTTGGAGAGAAGGCAGGAATAAATACCAGAAGCCACTGCACTTGAGGCTGTTTCCTATCAAATCCTTCCATTTACTTTTAGGAGCTGACCCACACCTTGGCAACAGGGCAGAAACTTTGACCAGATCCCCACTAGTATATTTTATTTACACAGAATTCTCTTTTCATTTAAAGTATCAATAATCAGCTTCTTTTTTTTTTTTTTTTTTCCCCTGAAACAGAGTTTTACTCTGTTGTCCAGGGTGGAGTGCAATGGCACGATCTCGGCTCACTGCAACCTCTGTCTCCCTGGTTCAAGCGACTCTCCTGCCTCAGCCTCCCAAGTACATGGGATTACAGGCCCACACCACCATGCTCGGCTCAGCTAATTTTTGTATTTTTAGTAGAGATGTGGTTTCCCCATGTTGGCCAGGCTGGTCTCAAACTCCTGATCTCAGGTGATTCAACCACCTGGGCCTCCCAAAGTGCTGGAATTACAGGTGTGAGCCATGGTGCCCGACCCTAACAGTCAGCTTCTTATCAGTAACAAGTACAAAATTTCAACTGTAGGATACTTATTTAATGGCAAAAGATATATATAATAGTACTTGTTTTCAACTTTCCATTTTTAGGGAGGAAAATCAAGTAAAAACGATATTTTGGGGAGCTAAATGATGGGAACTTATGAATACAAAGAAGGAAACAATAGATACTGGTGTCTAGTTGAGGGTGGAGGCTGGGAGGAGGGGGAGGAGAAGAAAAGGTGACTTACTGGGTAGTGGGCTTAATACCTGCGTGATGAAATCTGTACAAAAAAACCCCGTGACACCAGCTTACCTGTGTAAGAAATCTTCACATTTTTGCCCAGGAAGGTGGCTCGCACCTGTAATCTCAGCACTTTGGGAGGCTGAGGTGGGAGGATCATTTGAGCCCAGGTGTGCAAAAGCAGCTTAGGCAACATAATGAAATCCCACCTCTATTTAAAAAATTAAGGGCCGGGCGCGGTGGCTCAAGCCTGTAATCCCAGCACTTTGGGAGGCCGAGGTGGGTGGATCACGAGGTCGAGAGATTGAGACCATCCTGGTCAACACGGTGAAACCCCGTCTCTACTAAAAATACAAAAAATTAGCTGGGCATGGTGGCGCGTGCCTGTAATCCCAGCTACTCAGGAGGCTGAGGCAGGAGAATTGCCTGAACCCAGGAGGCGGAGGTTGCGGTGAGCCGAGATCGCGCCATTGCACTCCAGCCTGGGTAACGAGAGTGAAACTCCGTCTCAAAAAAAAAAAAATTAAGTATATGTGTGTACATATAGATACACACATACACACACACACTCAAAAGGAATATATGAAGTACTGTAATATGGATTATATTACTTAAGGCCAGGTGAAATGGCTCATGCCTGTAATCCCAGTACTTAGGGAGGCCAAGGTGGGTGGATCATCTGAGGTCAGGAGTTTGAGACCGGCCTGACCACCATGGGGAAACCCCATCTCTACTAAAAATACAAAAATTAGCTGGGCATGATGGCAGGTGCCTGTAATCCCAGTTACTCGGGAGGCTGAGGCAGGAGAATCATTTGAACCCAGGAGGGAGAGTTTGTAGTGAGCTGAGATCATGCCATTGTACTCCAGCCTGGGTGACAGAGCAAGACTCCATCTCAAAATTTAAAAAAAGATTATAAGCCGGGCGCGGTGGCTCAAGCCTGTAATCCCAGCACTTTGGGAGGCTGAGGCGGGTCGATCATGAGGTCGAGAGATCGAGACCATCCTGGTCAACATGGTGAAACCCCGTCTCTACTAAAAATACAAAAAAATTAGCTGGGCATGGTGGCACGTGCCTGTAATCCCAGCTACTCGGGGGGCTGAGGCAGGATAATTGCCTGAACCCAGGAGGCGGAGGTTGCGGTGAGCCGAGATCGCGCCATTGCACTCCAGCCTGGGTAACAAGAGCGAAAACTCCGCCTCAAAAAAAAAAAAAAAAAAAAAAGATTATATTACTTAAAAAAATTTTTTGAGATAGCATTTTGCTCTGCTGCTCAGGCTGGGGTGCAGTGATATGAACACAACTCACTGTAACCTCAACCTCCTGGGCTCAAGTGATCCTCCTGCCTCAGCCTCCAGAGTAACTGGGATTACAGTTACTAAGCTAGTTTTTAAAAATTTTATTGCAGAGATGACATCTCCTTATTTTGCCCATGTTGGTCTCAAATTCCTGGGCTCAAGCAATCCTCCCTCCTCAGCCTCCCAAAGTGCTGGAAAATGTTGGCTTTTTAGATAATAAGATTATGATTTGAATCACCTTGGAAAATGTTGTATGTTCTTTCATAAATGGACATTGCCCTAATACATTACAGCTAAATACCAAGCTAGTTGGGGTTCCTCGGTTGCAAGCAACAGATTCCAATTCTGACTGACTTAAGCCAAAGAGGGATTTAATGGAAAATTAGTATGTGTGTGATTGTGGGGTAGGGTCGGGGGGTCTAGAATTGAAGAAACAATGGAAGAAGTAGGGACCAAGGCACCTTCCAGAATCCACGGAATACAGCTGAGAAAGGTCATAAGGAAGCCTTGACACTGGCTGGAATCAGCACTGACAGTGCTTTCTGCTCTCGGGTCATTCTGCTGAAGATTCGAAGCAGTGAGACAGTGCATCTTATCTGCTTGGGGAAAGGAAGAAAACAAGGCACTGCCATGGAAGCCCACGGAAGCACACACACTGGGAGACGGCAATGCAGCAGAGGATACTACTGGAAGAAGTGGAAACGGATGTCAGGTAGTTCCTCCTCGCCCTATTCCTTTTTTTTGGGGGGGGAGACGGAATCTTGCTCTATCCTCCCTGGATAGTGTGCAGTGGATGGAGTGCAGTGGTGTGATCTTGGTTCACTGCAACCTCTGCCTCCGCCTCCCAGGTTCAAGCAATTCTCCTGCCTCAGCCTCCCAAGTAGCTGGGATTACAGGCGCCTGCCACCATGCCCGGCTAATTTTTGTATTTTTAAAAGACAGGGTTTCCCCATGTTGGCCAGGCTGGTCTTGAACTCCTGATCTCAGATGATCTGCCTGACTAGGTTTCCCAAAGTGCTGGGATTACAGGCGTGAGCCACTACGCCCGGCCCTTTGCCCTATTCTCTTATGCCACTATGAGTCCCCTTGGCTGTTCCTTGACTTGGAATGCCCCCTAACCCAGATCACCTGTCTTCACCAATTTCGCCCTCAAAAGCCAGATAAAGGAACCCACTTCTGTGAAGCCAGGCAGAGAAAATCACTTTTCACTGTCTTTGTACCTTGCATACACATCCCTTGTTGAACTGATCACACTGTATTATAATTATTTGTATCTACATGAATCTCTCCTGTAAGACTGTAAGTTCTTTGAAGGGAGGAATGTCTTTTCCTCTCTGCTGCTGTGTGGCTAAGACAGTCAGTCTCCATCACAAAGTTGGTACTCAACAAATGATTGCTATGTTAAAAAAAGTTTTTAGAAAGCACACAGAAAATTCTGTATAGACATAAAATAATTGACTGTTACCTTTGCAAATCTGTGTGATGTTTGAGAAAGCCTGGCAATATCTTCCAGATCCAGATAAGAAATGATATTCAGGAGCAAATCGTCTGGGAGCCGTTCAAGGAAGTCAAATTTACCTTTGCACAAATTGATGATATAGTCTAATATTCTTACACCAAATACTATGGCAGTTTGACCTGTAATTAAAAGAAGCCAACAAACCAAGATGGTTATCATGTACAGTCACATCAAAACTATAACAACAATCAGTGGGATACAAGCTTCAGGGCATTTTTTCCCTGGGAGTGATGTTAGATGATGCTGAGTCATTCTTACTTTCACCAAGCTGCCTTTGGGACTAATAGAATGCAGTTTTGAGGCATCTGTTTCCAATTGCCGTCTCTGCCCTGAGGTCAGAATCTTTTGGGGACGCTCACTGTTTAACACAGTGAGATCCCCTTGATCTCATCAGCCCCAAACTCCAGTCTATACTGCTAATTTAATTGGTCTTGGTGTTACCACTGTACTCACAGCCTCTCCAAGCGGGCAGCCATGTGGAGGAAAAAAAATGCTGGTCCACGTGGCTTTCCTGCCAGCCCCTCTACTCCCCATTGGTCTAAAACACACTGTCTCCTAATTTTAGTTAACTTTTGCTCTCGTATTTAATTTTTTTTTTGAGAGAGGTCGCCCAGGCTGGAGCGCCGTGGCCCAATCTCAGCTCACTGCAATCCTCCCATTTCAGCTTCCCGAGTAGCTGGGACTACCAGTGGGTGCCACCATGTCTGCCTGCTTTTTTTTTTTTTTTTTTTTGGAGAGACGTCTTTTTTAAAATTTATTATTATTATTATTTTTAAAGACGGGGTTTCACCATGTTGGTCAGGCTGGTCTTGAACTCCTGACCTCAGGTAATCCGCCCGCCTTGGCCTCCAAAGTGCTTGGATTACAGGCGTGAGCCACCACGCCCGGCTGAGACGTAGTCTTACTATGTTTCCCAGGCTGGTCTAGAACTCCTGGGTTCAAGTAATCCTCCCACCTTGGCCTCTCAAAGTGCTGGAATTACAGGCATGAGACACCATGCCCCTGTTGTTTTTATACACTGTGCCTACACCAAACTTTCTTCCTTCTTCTTTACCGTTTATTTTCATCCCTATCTTCATTTGATAGAAAAAAATAGAAAGAGGGCCAAGCATGGTGGCTCACACCTGTAATCCCAGCACGTTGGGAGGCCAAGGTGGGTGGATCACCTGAGGTTGGGAGTTTGAGACCAACCTGACCAACATGGAGAAACCCCTGTCTCTACTAAAAATACAAAAAATTAGCTGGATGTGGTGGTACACACCTGTAATCCCAGCTACTCGGGAGGCTGAGGCAGGAGAATCACTTAAACCTGGGAGGTGGAGGTTGCAGTGCTGAGATCACATCATTGCACTCCAGCCTGGGCAACAAGAGTAAAACTCCGTCTCAAAAAAAAAAAAAAAAATCTACTCAGTGGTCTTCAAGAACACAATAGGTTGCTATTAACTACAGTCACCATGTTGAACAACACATCTCTTTGATTTATTTCTTCCATCTAACTGAAATTTTGTATCCTTTGACCAACTCTCCCTACTTTCTCCCTGCTCTGCCCGGCCTCAGGTGACCCCTATACTACTCACTCAGAAGTGAGATCATAGGCCAGGCGCGGTGGCTCAAGCCTGTAATCCCAGCACTTTGGGAGGCCGAGGTGGGTGGATCACGAGGTCAAGAGATCGAGACCATCCTGGTCAACATGGTGAAACCCCGTCTCTACTAAAAATACTAAAAATTAGCTGGGCATGGTGGCGTGTGCTTGTAATCCCAGCTACTCAGGAGGCTGAGGCAGGAGAATTGCCTGAACCCAGGAGGTGGAGGTTGCGGTGAGCCGAGATCGCGCCATTGTACTCCAGCCTGGGCAACAAGAGCAAAACTCCGTCTCAAAAAAAAAAAAAAAAAAAAAAAAAAAAAAGAAGTGAGATCATGCATTGTTTGTCTTTCTGTGCCTGGCTTACTCCCCTTAGCATAATGCCCCCCAGGTTCACCCATGTTGTCACAAATGATAGGACTTCCTTTTTTAACAAAAAAGGCTGGATAGTATTCCATTGTGTATGTGTATTGCATTCTGTTTATCCATTCATCTGTTGATGGACAGGTTGATTCCGTATCTTGGCTATTGTGAATAATGCTGCAGTGAATATGGAAGTACAGTTATCTCTTTTATACACTGATTTCATTTCCTTTGGCTATATATCTAATAGTGGAATTGCTGGATCATATGGTAGTTCTATTTTTAATCTTTTGAGGAACGTCCATGCTGTCTCCATAATGGCTGTACTTATATCCCACCAGCAGTGTACAAGGGTTCTCTTTTCTCTACCAACACTGTTAAATCCTTGCCAACATTTACCTTTCAACCAACTTTAGAATAGTTAATAGATGCAAATCAGAGGGAAATGGGGGGAAGTGGAAATTTGACTATATATTTGTAACTTTTTTTTGTTTTTAAAAGATATTATATGATGCTTTTGTCAGCAGCATTTATACTAAAATTGGGATGATAAGAAAAAGATGAATATAGCCAGGAGAAAGGATGACACTAAACTGAAATTACTGAAAAATTAAAACCATTAGGAGTAGATTCTCTGACCATATGTAATTTAGCTAAAAATTAAGAACAAAGAAAGTAACTACAAAATCCTCAACTACCTGGAAATCAAAGATTTTTCTTTCTTTCTTTCTTTTTTCTTTTTTCTTTTTGTTGCCCAGGCTGGAGTGCAATGATGCGATCTCGGTGCAATCTCGGCTTGCCACAACCTTTGTCTCACAGATTCAAGTGATTCACCTGCGTCAGCCTCCTGAGTAGCTGGGATTACAGACATGCGCCACCACGCCTGGATAATTTTGTATTTTTAATAGAGATGGGGTTTCTCCATGTTGGTCAGGCTGGTCTCAAACTCCCAACCTCACGTGATCCACCCACCTTGGCCTCCCAAAGTGCTGGGATTATAGGTGTGAGCCATTGCGCCTGGCAATTTTTGTATTTTTAGTAGAGAAGGGGTTTCACTGTGTTGGCCAGGCTGGTCTCAAACTCCTGACCCCAGGTGATCCACTCACCTTGGCCTCCCAAAGTGCTGGGATTACAGGCGTGAGCCACTGCCTAAACAGTATATTTCTTAATAATCTAAGGGTCAAAGAAGAAATCAAAATGGAAATTAGAAAACGTTTTAACTGAATGAAAATGAATGACAATAAAGACACAAGTTATCAAAACTTGTGTAATGTAGGTAAAGCAGCCCTGAAAGAAAATTTAGAGGAGGAAAAATGGCACTAAACAACGATTAGACCAGGTGCAGTGGCTCAAGTCCATAATCCCAGCACTTCGGAAGGTCAAGGTGGGATATCACTTGAAGCCAGGAGTTACAGATGGTAAGTTCGAAGACCAGCCTGGGCAACATAATGAGACCCTGTCTCTACAAAATTATCCAGGTGTGGTGGTGCACACCTGAAGTCCCAGCTACTTCAGAAGCTGAGGCAGGAGGATTACTTGAACCCAAGAGGTTGAGGCTGTAGTGAGCCATGATCACACCACTGCACTCCAGCCTGGGTGACAGAGCAAAACCCTGTGTTGAAAATAAAAAATAAAATAAAATGAATAAATAAAAAATGATTTATACTTCCCTCTCAAGAAGCGAAAGAAAGAACAAACCAGGCCTAAGGAAAGTAGTAGAAAGGAAATAAAGGTAAGAACAGAAATCAGTTTTTAAAAACTCATAAAAACAAAATCAACAGAGCTGAAAGTTAGTTCTACAAAAAAATTAATAGAAGAAGTAAACCCCTAGCAAGAGTAATTAACAAAAAAAAAAAAAAAGAGAGAGAGAGAGAGAAAATGTAAATTACCATTATCATGGAATGAAAAAGAACACCCTACAGGGATTCTACAGATATCAAAAGAAGAGGATATTATGTACAAGTTACAACAAAAAATGTGATAATTTAGATAAAATAAAGTAGGACAAATGTTAACATCTTTTGTTAGTGGTATTAATTCTCTGTAATTTTTTTTTTTTTTTTTTTGGAGATGGAGTCTCACTCTGTTGCCTAGTCTGGAGTGCAGTGGTGTGAGCTTGGCTCACTGCAGCCTCCATCTCCTGGGTTCAAGTGATTCAGCTTCCGGAGTAGCTGGGATTACAGCCACCAATATGCCCAGCTAATTTTTTATATTTTTAGTAGAGATGGGGTCTCACCATGTTGGCCAGGCTGGTCTCAAACTCCTGACCTCAAATGATCTGCCCACCTTGGCCTCCCAAAGTGCTGGGATTATAGGCGTGAGCCACCACACCCAATCAGAGTCTCTGTAATATTCTTTTCTGTAGGTTTAAAATATTTCTAAATTTGAAAACTTTTAAAGAGCAAGCTACAGAACACAATGTATAAGATTCTTCCTTTTGGCCGGGCGTGGTGGCTGGTGGCTCACACCTGTAATCCCAGCACTTTGGGAGGCTGAGGTGGGCAGATCCCCTGAAGTCAGGAGTTCAAGACCAGCCTGGCCAACATGGTGAAACCCTGTCTCTACTAAAAATAGAAAAATTAGTTGGACGTGGTAATGGGGGCCTGTAATCCCAACTACATGGGAGGCTGAAGCAGGAGAATCACTTGAACCTGGGAGGCAGAGGCTGCAGTGAGATGAGATCACACCGCTGCACTCCAGCCTGGGCTACAGAGGGAGACACTGTCCCAAAAAAAAAAAAAATTCTTTTTGTTTATTTTGTTTATATATTTATTTATTTATTTATTTAAAGATAGGATCTCACTCAGTTGCCCGTACTGGAGTACAGTGGCACAATCACTGCAGCTGTGACCTCTTGGATACAAGTGATCCTCCCATTTCAGCCTCCCCAATAGATGGGACCACAGGTGAATACCACCACACCCAGTTAATTTTTGTACTTTTTGTAGAGACAGCATTTCATCACATTGCCTAGGCTGGTCTTGAACTCCTTGGGCTCAAGTGATCCTCCCGCCTTGGCCTCCCAAGGTCCTCAGATTACAGGTGTGAGCTACTGCACCTGGCCCTTTTTGTGTTAACATAACATATTCTCATATGTATGCATAAACCATTTTTATAAGGATATAACAAAAACTTCTAATGATGGTTGTCACTGAAACTAGAAACACGGGACAGAGGGAGACTTATTTTCATGCCAAAACCTTTTTCTTTTTTTTTTGAGAAGGGGTCTAATCCTGTCCCCCAGCCTAGAGTGTAGTGGCAAGATCATGGCTTGCTGAAGCTTTGACCTCCTAGCTCAAGCCATCCTCTCACCTCCAACTCCCAAGTAGCTAGGGCTACAGGCATGTGCCACCATGCCCAGCTAATTTTTTATTTTTTGTATAGACAGTGTCTCACTATGTTGTCCAGGCTAGCCTCAAACTCCTGGGCTCAAGCAATCCTCCCATCTTTGCCCTGAAAAATGCTGAGATTACCGGCATGAGCCACAGCGCCTAACCTAAAGCTTTTTCAAACTGATTTAACTTTTGTTTTACTATGTGCATTAATTCAATATTTAATCTTAAAAAATCAATTAATAGGCCGGGCGCAGTGGCTCAGCCTGTAATCCCAGCACTTTGGGAGGCCGAGGCGGTTGGATCATGAGGTCAAGAGATCGAGACTATCCTGGTTAACATGATGAAACCCCGTCTCTACTAAAAATACAAAAATTAGCTGGGCGTGGTGGCGCGTGCCTGCAATCCCAGCTACTCAGGAGGCTGAGGCAGGAGAATTGCCTGAACCCAGGAGGCGGAGGTTGCGGTGAGCCGAGATCGCACCATTGCACTCCAGCCTGGGTAACAAGAGCGAAACTCCAGCTCAAAAAAAAAAAAAAAGTAAGATCTTATTTAGATCTGCCTTCTCTGCTCTGCAGCCCAGAGCCTCCCACGCTCCTACCTCCTGCACTCTCCCACCTCACCCTCCACTTGCAGAACCCAACCAAGGTGTGCAGAAGCTAGAGACCCAGGCGAAGACAAGCAGAAGCTGATCAGCAAGGGCAGCAAGGAGGGGAGGAGTGCTGGAGAGGTGTTAGTTAGGAATGAGAAAGTAAAGGCCCAAGTTAAAGGCTGATGCATAGGCCTAAACAAACACACAAAAACCTAGAGAAAATGGATTATGGAACAAGGCATGATGGCGAAAGGGGTAAGAAAACACTTACCTCCTATTGGATGGAGTATAATTAACACAGCAGCTTTTTGGAGGGCAATTTGTGAGGATGATGAAGTGACTGGTATTTTACATAAATTTTAAATTACTCAAAACTTAAAATATTGTGACATCAAAATATTAATGAAGACCTATTTTAGGTACAAATATTGAAATAATGTAAATCACACAATTTAAAATTCTTTCAAGAGTAGCACAGCTGCCAGGCATGGTGGTTCACACCTGTAATCCCAGCACTTTGGACAGATCAGGAGGCGGGCAGATTACGAGGTCAGCAGATGGAGACCATCTTTGGCAACATGGTGAAACCTCATCTCTACTAAAATATAAAAAAATTAGCTGGGCATGGGAGTGGGCACCTGTAGTCCCAGCTACTCGGGAGGCTGAGGCAGGAGACTTGCTTGAACCCGGGAGGCAGAGGTTGCAGTGAGCCGAGATCGCGCCACTGCACTCCAGCCTGGCAACAGAGCAAGACTCTGTCTCAAAAAAAAAAAAAAGAGTACCATAAAGTTGGCATAATTATTATTTTTTAGCAATAATAATCATATTATTATTATATTTTTCTCATCCACCCGGGTACAGGTGGGCTGAGGCTGAAAAGGGCATCAGCCAAGTTGGCATAATTATAAAGGTCAAGTGTGTTGCCCACGGCATTTGTGCTGCATCCTGTGGTAGTGCCACTCAAACCAGTTCATAGGAAGACCAGCCTTGGTCATTCAAGAACAAAATCTTGGCCGGGCGCGGTGGCTCAAGCCTGTAATCCCAGCACTTTGGGAGGCCAAGGCGGGTGGATCACGAGGTCAAGAGATCGAGACCATCCTGGTCAACATGGTGAAACCCCGTCTCTACCAAAAATACAAAAAATTAGCTGGGCATGGTGGCGCGTGCCTGTAATCCCAGCTACTCAGGAGGCTGAGGCAGGAGAATTGCCTGAACCCAGGAGGCGGAGGTTGCGGTGAGCCGAGATCGCGCCATTGCACTACAGCCTGGGTAACAAGAGCGAAACTTCCTCTCATAAAAAAAAAAAAAAAAAAAAAAAAAGAACAAAATCTTGAATTTTACCAGACTTTCAAAAATTCACCCCTCAAATAAAATATATCAAAATTTGTAAGGTATATCTCTTTGGATATAGCAATCCCACCTGCGGGAATCTGTTACTGACATTCCTACTGACTTCTCATGTAAAGTGCAGATATAGATGTCCCAGCATGTACCTGAAGGCTCCAGCAAGAATCGCAAAAAATGCCCATCAAGTGAGGATTGTGTATTTGTACCCATCGAATACCATACGTCCTTGCAAAAGAATAGGGGATTTTATGTATACTAACAGAAAAATAATCATAATTAATATATGAAGAGCAAAAACAAGTTAAAATCCTAAAGATGAAATTTGATTTTATTTTTAGAAACATACAATTCAAACAGAAAGAATTGAAATACAAATGAAACTATTTGGAATGGTTATCTCTGGGGAATGGAGTTTGGAGGAGACAAATAATTTTCACTTTTTAAATCGTAACAGCCAGAATTTTTTGAGTACTTATTATGTGCCAGGCAAATTCCAAGCACTTTATTCAATTAGTCCTCATAAGGGTCCTATGAGATAGATGCCATTATTATTCCCATTATCAATGCTTGAGGGAACTGAGACCCAGAGAGATGAAATAATTTGGTTATGACCAGGCAAGGTGGCTCAGGCCTGTAATCCCAGCACTTTGGGAGGCCAAGGCGGGTGGATCACGAGGTCAGGAGATCAAGACCATCCTGGGTAACACAGTGAAACCCCGTCTCTACTAAAAATACAAAAAATTAGCCGGGCGCAGTGGCACACATCTGCAGTCCCAGTGACTCAGGAGGCTGAGGCAGGAGAATCACCTGAACCCAGCAGGCGGAGGTTGCAGTAAGCCGAGTTCGTGCCGATGCACTCCAGCCTGGGCGACAGAGCAAGACTCCGTCTCAAAAAAACAAACAAACAAACATGGTTTGGAGTTTTCCCCTCAGAGACACAGGAGCCTTTGAACTTGCAGGGCTGATTTAATTTGGTATCACAATGCTGCTCCTGGCGGGAAACCACCTGGCAGCCCTAGACTGCAGCTCTGAAAACTACCATTTAAAAAGCCTGGTTGGTACACGCCTTGGCTAAATCCCTCAACTCGCCTGCTGTCCAGCAGGAGCAGAGCCAGCAGGGAGGCAGGGCTGCTGTCTGACTCAGAAAATCTCTGCCGTATTGCCATTTCTCTTCCAGTATCAGAACCCCTTTAGTAGTTATTCCTGAAGTTAATCCCCTCCCCCAGTATCTTATCAGGGGCTTGACCCCTCCCCACAACATCCTATCAAGGGCAGGGCTTGGAAGGTACCTGGAGCAGGCAAGAGACGGGTGAGAGTGCAGGTAAGCCAGCACTTAGAAGGCAGGGGCAGGCTTTTGACTTCAATCTCTGGCCCAAATCCCCATCTCCAGGTTTTTGTGGAAGACAATCAGAAAATCACATGGTCTCAAGGAACAATGCAGCATTCACCAGACATATAGCTCTGCGGAAGGTCCTGCAGTGGTTAAAAAATAAAATGGAGGCTGGGCTCACACCTATAATGCCAGCACTTTGGGAGGCTGAGGCAGCCAGATCACTTGAGGTCAGGAGTTCAAGACCAGCCTGGCCAACGTGGTGAAACCTCATCTCCACTAAAAATACAAAAATGAGCCAGCTACTCAGGGGCAGGGAGGGGAGGCTCTGAGGCATGAGAATTGCTTGAACTTGGGAGGTGGAGGTTGCAGTGAGCCAAGATCATGCCACTGCACTCCAGCAAGACTCTGTCTCAAAAAAAAACAAAGGATCTTAACTTGAAAATGAAATGTGTTCTATGGAAGTTGACTTTATAGTGATCTGCATAGAAACATGTCTGGCCCACAGTTAAAGAAGTCAGGTATGCCTGGACTGATTTAAATTCAATCAAAAGTAGATAGTCTTCTGCCAACATGGTTGTTCTTTTTTTTGTTTTGTTTTCTTCTAATCTCAGTCACATTTTCTTTTTTCTTTTTTTATTTGACAACATGGTTGTTCTTAAGCCAACAATAAATTTTAGAAATATTTGCCTTAAAGGAGTTAATAATATTGCACACATAGGGTAAGACAGCAAACCACTCAACCCAGCCTTTTTTTTTGTTAACTCCATCTCCCAAGTTCAAGCAATTCACCTGCCTCAGCCTCCCAAGTAGATGGGATTACAGGCTTGCACAACCACCCCCAGCTAATTTTTGTATTTTTAGTAGAGACAGGGTTTCACCATGTTGGCCAAGCTGGTCTCGGACTCCTGACCTCAAGTGATCCACCTGACTCCACTTCCCAAAGTGCTGGGATTACAGGCGTGAGCCACCACATCCATCCCCAGACTTTTAACTATTTAAGAAAGCAAAACAAAACAAAACCTTCCCTCTTTAAACAAAACGAAAAACAACAATAAACTACCATATATATATATATATATATATATATATATATATATACATAAAACAAAACTATCACATATATACATATATCTTGCCATGTTGCCCAGGCTGGTCTTAAACTCCTGGGCTCAAGCAATCCTCCCACTTCAGCCTCCCAAAGTGTTGGGGATGACAAGTGTGAACCACCACAATTGGCTTATCACATACTATATATATATGTGTGTGTGTGTGTGTGTGTGTGTGTGTGTGTGTGTATGTATGTATTTTAAATTAGCTACGTGTGGTGACACGTGCCTGTACCACCACCTAATCAGGAGGCTGAGGTGGGAGATTTGCTTCAGCCCAGGTGTTGAGGATCCAGTGAGCCATAATCATACCACTGCACTCCAGCCTGCGCAGCAGAGCAAGACTATCTCAAAAATAGTAATAGCCAGGCATGCTGTAATCCCAGCACTTTGGGAGACAGAGGCGGGAGGATCACAAGGTCAGGAGTTTGAGACCAGTGTGATCAACATGGTGAAACCTCGTCTCTACTAAAAATACAAAAATACCTGGATGTGGTGGTGCGCCCCTGTAATCCCATCTATTCAGGAGGCTGAGGCAGGAGAATTGGTTGAACCTGGGAGGTGGAGGTTGTGGTGAGTCAAGATTATATATATATATATATATATATATATAAAATAGAGACGAGGTCTCACTCTGTTGCCAAGGCTGGTCTTGAACTTGAACTCTTGGGCTCAAGTAATCCTTCCGCGTTGGCCTCCTGAAGAGCAAGGATTACAGGCAATAGCCACTGCACCTGGCAAATTTTTATTTTTCAGCAATAATTATTAAAGAGTTTAGTTGAAGAGACTCCCTTTAGAGACACATTGTAAAGTACATTAAGATGAAATTACATAATTGTGATTTGCTTCACAATAATCCAGTGGGAACAGTGGGTTTCATCTATAGGTTTGGGTCACATTTTGGTATTGCTAAAGCTGGGTTATGAGTACATGGGAGTTCGTTAAAAACCATCTGGCTGGGCTTGGTGGCTCACACCTGTAATCCTAGCACTTTGGGAAGCTGAGGTGGGTGGATCACCTGAGGTCAGGAGTTTCAGACCAGCCTGGCCAACATGGGGACCCCATCTCTACTAAAAATACAAAATTAGCCAGGTATGGTGGCAAACATCTATAAATCCAGTTACTTGGAAGGCTGAGGCAGGAGGATCCCCTAAACCTGGGATGTGGAGGGTGCAGTGAGCCGAAATCGTGCCATAGCACTCCAGCCTGGGCAATAATAGAGAAATTCCATCTCAAAAACAAACAACAACAACAAAAACCATTCTGTCTGCTTTTTATGTTTGAACTTTTCCTATTGAGAAGTGTTAAAATAATTAATTGGGAAGCTATTGGGCTTAGATGTCTCCAGTGTCCTCAGTTCTTATGTAAGCAAAGTGAAACCCAACTCAGAACAGACGGCTGGGACAGGCACAGTGGTTCACGCCTGTAATCCAGCACTTTGGGAGGCTGAGGCAGGAGGATCACTCGAGGCCAGGAGTTCAAGACCAGCCTGAGCAACATAGTGAGACCTTGGCTTTGCAAAAATTTTTTTTAAATTTAAAAAAATATTTTTAAATATATATGATTGTAGCATAAGAAAAGGAAACTTCTGCTTACCCAGTCAGAAACTGCCAACTAACCTCTAACCAGGGAATTTCCACTCTAACCAAGTACTTTTTTTGTCTTCCTTCAGAAAACACTAAATGAAAGTTTTCCCTTCAAGTGCTTCCCAGTACAGCCCAAACTGCCTGTGGTTTGCCACTGCCCAACTCATAAATATTATAGCATAAAACTATATTTACTTGATTTTAACTTCATTAATGGAGTCCACATGTTAACCTGGGATCTTAAACACTATGATTTTTTCCAAGAGAAAAAAATAAGGGTTTTCTGGTTTTCAGGCATCTGACATTGGCCAGACATGGTGGCTCAAGCCTGTAATCCTAGCACTTTGGGAGGCCAAGGCAGGTGGATCATGAGGTCAAGAGATCGATACCATCCTGGCCCCATGGTGAAACACCATCTTTACTAAAAATACAAAAATTAGCTGGGCGTTATGGTGTGTGCCTGTAGTCCCAGCTACTCGGGAGGCTGAGGCAGGAGAATCACTTGAACCTGGGAGGCAGAGGTTGCACGGAGTCAAGATCACGCCACTGCACTCCAGCCTGGTGACAAGGCAAGACTGTGTCTCAAAATAAATAAAAAAAAGAACCTGACATTGTATATTTAAGTACATAATTGCATATCAATATTTCAAATGATAATATATTTGAAACTTCTTTGACAAAATCTACCACTAATTAACAAGAACTTAACAGCAGTACATAATATGTTCATTTCCTTACTCTGAAGATGTGCATTCTCTAGGAAGTCTTCATGGGTTTCTTTTGCTTCTCCAGGTTTTGTTGATCGATACTCACTCCTTAGAGAGATCTTCCACCATCTAAAGATTACCTATAATTAAATATAAGGTGATAATGAATTAAAACTGATTTCAATACTAACAGTTGCATTAAGTTTGCGGTTTTGAAAATTCACATAAGGCTATGTGTCCAACATTCGCTATAACTTTGCAATCTGGCATCACATCAAATTATAAGTAAGCTCTGGGCATCAAAGAAAATTCTCCTTAAAGTCATAAAACCATAGTGCTGGAAGGAACCTTTAAAATCGATTGGGTTGGTTGGACACAGTGGCTCACACCTGTAATCCCAGCACTTTGGAAGGCCAAGGTGGGTGGATTACTTAAACTACTCCGGGGAACTGAGGCAGGAGAATGGCTTGAACCCAGGAGGCGGAAGTTGCAGTGAGCCAAGATTGCGCCACTGCACTCCAGCCTGGGCAACAAGAGCGAAACTCCATCCCCCAACAAAAATAAATAAATAAATAAAATATTCTACTTTGGGTGAAACGGAAAAAAATCACAAAAGAAAAAAGAAAAAGAAAATAAAAAATTAAAATAGATAAATAAATTAAAATAAATCCTGTCAAAGACCGGGCACAGTGGCTCACGCCTGTAATCCCAACACTTTGGGAGGTTGAGGTGGGAGGATTGCTTGAGCCCAGGAGTTGGAGACCAGCCTGGGCAACATAGTAAAACCCCATCTCTACAAAACTTTTAAAATTAACTGGGCATTGTGGTGTGTTCTGTAGTCCCGACTACTTGGGAGGCTGAGGTGGAGGACCCCTGAGCCCGGGAGGCTGAGACTGCAGTGAGCCAAGATGGCACCAGTGTACTCTAGCCTGGGTAACAGAGTGAGACCTGGTATCGGAAAAAAAAAAAAAAAAAAAGAAAAAAATCCATCAGGTCAACAGATATTAAAATCACCCAAAGCCGAAGGCCGGGCATGGTGGCTCACACCTGTAATCCTAGCACTTTGGGAGGCCGAGGCGGGCGGATCACGAGGTCAAGAGATCAAGACCAACCTGGTCAACATGGTGAAACCCTGTCTCTACTAAAAATACAAAAAATTAGCTGGGCATGGTGGCACGTGCCTATAATCCCAGCTACTCAGGAGGCTGAGGCAGGAGAATTGCCTGAACCCAGGAGGCGGAAGTTGCGGTGAGCCAAGATCGCGCCATTGCACTCCAGCCTGGGTAACAAGAATGAAACTCCGTCTCAAAAAAAAAAAAAAAAAATCACCCAAAGCCAAATGGTTATCTGTTTCTGGAAGATGTCATAATTTGGGTAGCTAATTGCTCAGCTCTCCTCCCTCCTTCCCCATCTACAGGGCAGACAAGATGAGTGGATAATTTTCCCACAGAGAGCAACAGTTACAATGGACAGAGATAGGGAAAGCATTATTATGCTTTGTTGGATGCATGAAAAAGTGTCATTACATAGGACACTTCTTGGTAATGGATCTGCTGATAGCACATTTGTCTTCTCTGAGAATTTTGGTTTATTCGAAGCAAACCTCATTTTCCATGGTTATGGATTGCACTTAAAGGCTGTGTTGATTTCATGGCAATGTCAATTAATGGGCCTGATGAGAAGCCCCTTGAAACATATCGTATGTTTTTAAACCTGTAATGGAGCTCGGTAGGTAATTAAGAGGACAAAACTTCCACTGATTTGAGAAACAGACTAAATTATGTCTGCATTTGGATCAAGACTACGAAGAGAACGATGGGAAATACAGTCACATTAGGGGCTACAGCTTCAACATTAGAATTTGGCAGGGACATAATTCAGAACAGAGGGGTATCAAGCATTACAGCAGAAATAGCACACATTCTACAGCAAGACAGTCCTAGACAATCTCTCTGCACTGCAATTTTCCTTCCCATTAAACATTATTTAATATTAATAGGCAAGGCCCCTATGCTATAATGATAGTTGGTGATCCTTCCAGCCAGATGAAGCAACAAAATCCTTGGTTGAGTGGGGGATTCCACAACAAATGAAGATTCAGCCCAGGGCACCAATCCAGAAATGTTACATTGCTGGGCTTGCTTCTTGCTCATAAAAAGGCAGAGAGATGCCTGTACAATCTGTTGGCCTCATATCTTGCATACCATTCATTTCATCAAGGATAAATTATTTCGACATTCCTTATACTAACTAACCCTCTGGTACTGGATTTAGAAGGCAACATTCGCAGAGCTTGTCACAATAGCCACTGGAGGGACGCTCCCCCATGGCACAGGTTCAAGTTAAGATACACACAGATAAGCTTCCTACTGGCTCCTCCAAGGTATTTAAAGTAAATTACTGAGAATGTAACACCTGCTTATGGAAACATGGCTAGCTAGGACCAGAATCCAAGTCTCCTCACTACTAACTCATAAACACAGAGTTCCGCTGGGACCAGTGGCTCATGCCTGTAATCCCAGCACTTTAGGAGGCTGAGGCAGGCCAGTAGGATCATGAGGTCAGGACATAGAGACCTTCCTGGCTAACATGTGAAACCCCGTCTCTACTAAAAAAAAAAAAAAAAAAATGCAAAGGCTGGGAGTGGTGGCTCATGCCTATAATCCCAGCACTTAAGGAGGCTGAGGTGGGCAGATAACAAGGTCAGGAGTTTGAGACCAGCCCGGCCAATAGGTGAAACCATGTCTCTACTAATAACACAAAAATTAGCTGGGCGTGGTGGCACATATAGTCCCAGCTACTCAGGACGCTGAGGCAGGAGAATCGCTTGAACCCGAGAGTGAGCCAAGATCGTGCCACTGCACTCCAGCCTGGGTGACAGAGTGAAATGCTGTCTCAAAAAAGAAAAAAAAAAAAAAAAGCTGGGCATGTTGGTAGGTGTCTGTTGTCTCAGCTACTTGGGAGACTAAGGAAGGAAAATCACTTGAACCTGGGAGGTGGAGGTTGCAGTGAACTGAGATCATGCCACTGCACTGCAGCCTGGGCAACAGAGTGAGACTCCATCTCAAAAAAAAAAAAAATAAACAAATAAAATAAATAAATACAGAGCTCCTTTGGAGACCTTTTTTTTTAAGGTACAAACTTCACACTACAAGCTATCAGACCATTCTACAAAGCAGTACACAGAAAACTAATGTTCACAATCACAACCTAACTCCAAGATTCAATAATGTTCCATGTATTGTACTTATTAAAACAGAAAAATACACCAGGTGCGGGGGCTCATGCCTGTAATCCCAGCACTTTGGGAGGCCGAGGTGGATGGATCATGAGGTCAAGAGATTTAAACCATCCTGGCCAACATGGTGAAACCCCGTCTCTATTAAAAATACAAAAATTAGCTGGGTGGGGTGGCGTGTGCCTGTAGTCCCAGCTACTTGGGAGGCTGAGGCAGAATTGTTTGAACCTGGGAGGTGCAGGAGGTTGCAGTGAGCCGAGATTGTGCCACTGCACACCAACCTGGCGCCTGGTGACAGAGCGCGACTCTGTCTCAAAAATAATGATAATAATAATAAGAAGAAGAACAGATATTTTCTTCTTCCTTTTTTTTGAAAAAGGGTCTTGTTCTGTCACGTACGCTGGAGTGCAGTGGTGCGATCCCAGCTTACTGCAGCCTCAACTTCCCGGACTCAAGTGATCTTCTCACCTCAGCCTCCTGAGTAGCTGGGACTACAGGTGCCTGCCACCACGCCAGACTAATTTATGGTTTTTTCTTTTTTTTGGGGGGGGGGGCAGTGATGGGGTTTTGCCATGTTGCCCAGGTTAGTCTCAAACTTAAGTGGGGGATTCTGGAATCCCCCACTCAAGTGATTTGCCCACCTCAGCCTCCCAGTGTGCTGGGATTCCAGCCATGAGCCAGTGCCCAGCCTAACAGATATATTCAAACTTTTAAAGACTTTTATTCTTGAGATAGAGTCATGCTCTGTCCCCAGGCTGGAGTTTGGTGGCACGATCTTGGTTCACTGCACCCTCTGCCTCCCAGGTTCAAGCAATCCTCCTGCCTTAGCTTCCTGAGTAGCTGGGATTACAGGTGCCCGCCACTGCACTTGGCTAATTTTTATATTTTTGGTAGACACAGGTTTTACCATGTTGGCAAGGTTGGTCTCGAACTCCTGATCTCATGATCTGCCTGCCTTGGCCTCCCAAAGTGCTGGGATTGCAGGCATAAGCCACCATGACTGGCCTAAAATTTTAAAGATTATTTTTTAAAAAATATGGAACACTTCATGAATTTGCATGCTTTCCATACCTCACTGCAACCTCTGCCTCCTGGGTTCAAGTGATTCTCCTGCCTGAGACTCCTGAGTGGCTGGGATAAATAGGTGCATGCCACCACACCTAGCTAATTTTTGTATTTTTAGTAGAGATGGGGTTTCACCATGTTGGGCAGGCTGGTCTCAAACTCCTGACCTCATGATCCACCTGCCTCAGCCTCCCAAAGTGTTGGGATTTCAGGAATGAGCCACTGTGCCCAACCACATAGGGTCCATTCTAATCCTCCCTGTAAAGTTCCAATTTTAGTATGTGTGCTACCAAGGCAAACATAATAATGAGACATTTTCTAACACTTATTTTTTTCTCAAAATGGTTTTTTTTTTTTTTTAAGTGATAAAACCCTATATCGGTGAGGACAGGGAAAAATGGAAGCCCTTTAAAAAATCGTTCAGAGAAGTGTCAAATGGGTTTGGCAACACCTATCAAAACTTTTAAGGTGGGCCGGGCACGGTGGCTCACACCTGTAATCCCAGCACTTTGGGAGGCCGAGGCGGGTGGATCACGAGGTCAAGAGATCGAGACCATCCTGGTCAACATGGTGAAACCCCGTCTCTACTAAAAATATAAAAAGTTAGCTGGGCATGGTGCATGGTGGTGCATGCCTGTAATCCCAGCTACTCAGGAGGCTGAGGCAGGAGAATTGCCTGAACCCGGGAGGCGGAGGTTGCGGTGAGCCGAGATCGCGCCATTGCACTCCAGCCTGGGCAACAAGAGCGAAACTCCGTCTCAAAAAAAAAAAAAAAAATCAGAATCCACCCAAAATTTGACAGTTGGCATTTGTTAAACAATTTTGGCACATTAGATAATGCAGAGAATACTCTACAGCCAATAAAATAATTTCTGGAAAAATAACTACTAACATAGAATACTGTTAATGATCATTTGGTAACAGGCTCAAAAGTGTATGCACCAGTGACCCAAATATTGAAGGAAAATATTGGCTGGGCATGCTGGCTCATGCCCATAATCCAGCATTTTGGGAGGCCAAGGCGGGTGGATCACCTGAGCTTGGGAGTTCAAGATGAGCCTGGCCAACATAATAAAACCCTGTCTCTACTAAAAAGGCAAAAAATTAGCTAGGCATGGTAGCGGGTGCCTGTAATCCCAGCTACTTGGGAGGCTGAGGCAGGAGTATTGCTGGAACTCAGGAGACAGTGGTTGCAGTCAGCAGAGATCGAGCCACTGTACTCCAGCCTGGTGACAGAGTGAAACTCTGTCTCAAAAATGAAAAGAAAGTGAGCAAGAAGAAAAGAAAGAGAAAGATAGAAAGAAAGAAAAGAAAGAAAAAGAGAAAGAAGAATATTTATACATGCAGGAGGAAGGAACATCAACATGGTGGTAAATGGAACTATTTAACACGAGTGACAGATACAGAAAGATGGATCACCCAAATATTGGTAAATTGGGGTTATCTATTATGGGACTAGCTTAAGTCACATACATATAAAGTTTATATATTTCATCTCGATTTTGAAAACCTTAAAATCCATACATTCTGCTTTAAATATCTTGGTTCTTATGAACTGAATTTTTCTTAATGAACATGCTGTAAGAAATGCCACAAGGAGCTTCCCATTATTTCTGTAAGACTGTTTAGATATGGATGGATGGCAGGCTTCCCTGGACCCTTCCAGGGTCATAACTGGTAACCACCTATAAGCAGCAGATGACTGTTTTCTCCTGATTGGAGAAACCAGCTGTGGATGAGTTAAGATAACTTGCACCAGCTCCTGCTGCCCAGGCAGCAGTTGATCTTACCACGTCTAGTGCCCATTCACGGCTTCATACGCTTTACAGGAGGGCCAGACCACCAGTTGCCCTATACGACACACATCATTATTCGGTAGCTTAGAGAAATCATGTGGCCAGTGGTTCAACTTTTTAAAAAAGTTTGTATTTAACCTATTTTTACATTTCTTGTATATTTCCAGCATGTCTTTTTAATAAACTTGAAAATTGAGCTTACTTTTTTTTTTTTTTTTTTTAGACAGAGTCTTGCTCTATCACCAGGCTGGAGTGCAGTGGCGTGATCCTGGCTCACTGCAACTTCCATTTTCCAGTTTCTTTTTTTTTTTTCTTTTTTTTTTTTTTTGGATTGCAGCCATTTATTGAAACTGGAGACATTTTTTAATCTTCTTGAGACTCCATATCAGGCTGTCTACAAAGTCCACTGGGAGACCGAGGATCATTTGAGCCCAGGAGTTTGAGACTGTGGTGAGCCTCAAAGGGCCACCGCACTACAGCCTGGGTGAGGAAAGACCCTGTCTCAGTAAATAAAAAGACAACTTTTAGCCACATTTCCAGACTTCAATTAAAATGCTACATGGGGAATGCAGAATATCAGATATTTTATTGTCATCTTTTTTTTTTTTTTTTTTTTTTTCTTGAGACGGAGTTTTGCTCTTGTTATCCAGGCTGGAGTGCAATGGCGCGATCTCGGCTCACCGCAACCTCCGCCTCCTGGGTTCAGGCAATTCTTCTGCCTCAGCCTCCTGAGTAGCTGGGATTACAAGCACGCACCACCATGCCCAGCTAATTTTTTTTTTTTTTTTTTTTTTGTATTTTTAGTAGAGATGGGGTTTCACCATGTTGACCAGGATGGTCTCGATCTCTCGACCTCGTGATCCACCCGCCTCGGCCTCCCAAAGTGCTGGGATTACAGGCTTGAGCCACCGCGCCCGGCCTCCATTTTCCAGTTTCAATAAATTCTCCTGCCTCAGCCTCCACCATGCTGGGACTATAGGCATGTACCACCATGCCTGGCTGGGACTACAGGCATGCACCACCATGCCTGGCTAATGTTTTGTACTTTTAGTAGAGACGGGGTTTCACCATGTTGGCCAGGATGGTTTCAATCTCTTGACCTGGTGATCCACCCGCCTCAGTCTCCCAGTGTTAGGATTACAGGCGTGAGCCACCGTGCCCGGCCTTGAGCTTACTTTTAGAGAGGTCTAAGATTTCTCATTAATCCCTTGGTACCATTTCTGCACATTTTTTTTTTTTTTTTTTTTTTTTTGAGACGGAGTTTCGCTCTTGTTGCCCAGGCTGGAGTGCAATGGCGCAATCTCGGCTCACCGCAACCTCCGCCTCCTGGGTTCAGGCAATTCTCCTGCCTCAGCCTCCTGAGTAGCTGGGATTACAGGCACACGCCACCATGCCCAGCTAATAATTTTTTTTTTTTTTTTTTTTTTTTTTTTTGAGATGGAGTCTCGTTCTGTCGCCAGGCTGGAGTGCAGCGGCGCGATCTTGGCTCACTGCAACCTCCGCCTCCTGGGTTTAAGTGATTCTCCTGCCTTAGCTTCCTGAGGATGCTGAAGCACAGTCATTGATCTGTAAAGGTTCTGAAAGTGTGACTCCTGTTTCTCACCAGACTGTGGATCATAGGCAGCTCTCAAGGAGGGACTGGAAGTAGGCTGGGCCAGCTGGACATTCATTTCAGCATTTGAGTATATTTTAAAACACAAACCTCCCCTCCACCTCTAGGCCCGAGACTATGATACTTCCTCCACTACCCCTCAGCTGAAAAATCCCATTACTAAGATAAAGAACAGAGGACGGGTGCAGTGGCTCTCGCCTGTAATCCCAGCAATTTGGGAGGCTGAGGCGGGTAGATCACCTGAGGTTGGGAGTTCAAGACCAACCTAAGTGACACGGAGAAACCCCGTCTCTACTAAAAATACAAAAATTAGCTGGGTGTGGTGGCACATGTCTGTAATCCCAACTACTCGGGAGGCTGAGGCAGGGGAATCGCTTGAACCCGGGATGCGGAGGTTGCGGTGAGCTGACATCACGCCATTGCACTCCAGCCTGGGCAACAACAGCGAAACTCCATCTCAAAAAAACAAAAACAAAAACAAACACAAGAATGCACTCTCCTCTAGCCTCTGGATTTTCTTCCAAACTGCTGCTTTGATGCCCAGGCTTCTGAGTCGTTTCCAGTTTCTCACTATTACAAATAATTTTCTTTTCTCTTTAAATAGACAGCATCTCCCTATGTTGCCCATGCTGGTCTCGAGCTCCTAGGCTAAATCAATCCTCCCACCTGAGCCTCCCAAAGTGTTGGGATTACAAGTGTAAGCCACCGCGCCCAGCCCCAAATAATGCTTTTAGAAACACTTGCATTACAGGTTTTTGTATGAATGTAAGTCTGCATTTCTCTGGGATAAATGCCCAGGAGTGCAACTGCTGGCCATATGGTAGCTGAATATTTATTTATTTATTTATTTTTTGCCACTGTCAAAATGTTGGCACTTAAAATGGTAATGGGCATTTTACATTCCTATCAGCAGTAAATGAATGATCCAGTTTCTCTGCATTCTCACCAGCATTTGGTAGTGTCCTTTTTATATTTTAGCCATTCTGATAGGTGAGTAGTACTATCTCACGGTGGTTTTAATTGTTAAACATCTTTTCATGCATTTATCTGTCATTCACATGTCCTCTTTGGTGAAATATCTCTTAATGTCTTTTTTCCATTTTCTCTATTTTTTTTTTTTTTCCACCTGGGTGCAGGTGGGCTAAGGCCGAAAAGGGCGTTAGCCTTTTTTTCATTTTCTAACAAGATTGTTTATTTATTCTAAATACTAGTTCTCTGTCAGATATGTGGTTTGCAAATATCTTCTCCTATTCTGTTCTGTCTCTTAGCAGGGTATTTACAAAGCAAAAGTTTTTAATTTTGACAAAGTCCTATTTATCAATTTTTTTCTTTCATAGACTGCTTTTGGCGTTCAGTCTAGGAACTGGCCCGAGAGCCTTAAGATTTTCTCACATTTTATATCTAAAAGTTTTATGTTTTATATTTTGTATTTAAGTTTATAATTAATTTTAACTTTTTAAACATTATTTATTCATTTGTTTATTTTTGAGATAGTCTTGCTCTGTTGCCCAGGCTGGAGTGCAATGGTGCAATCTTGGCTCACTGCAACCTCCACCTCCCAGGTTGAAGTGATTCACCTGCCTCAGCCTCCTGAGTAGCTGGGATTACAGGCATGTGCCACCACGCCTGACTAATTTTTGTATTTTTAGTAGAGACGAGGTTTCACCATGCTAGCCAAGCTGGTCTCAAACTCCCAACCTGAGGTGATCCATCCGCCTCGGCCTCCCAAAGTGCTGGAATTACAGATGTGAGCCATCGCGCCTGGACTTGAGTTAACTTTTATATTCGGTCAACGTTCATTTTTGATTTATAGATGTCCAACTCCTCCAGCACCATATGTTAAAATGTCTTCTTTCCTCCATTACATTGCTTGTGCAGCATAGATTGGGAATTTTTTTTCTTTTTTTAGCTAGGGTCTCACTCTGTCACCCAGGTTGAAGTAGAATGGCACAATCTCAGCTCACTGCAACCTCCAATTCCTGGGTTCAAGCGATTTTCCTGCCTCAGCCACCCAAGTAGCTGGCATTACAGGCACACACCACCATGTCTGGCTAATATTTTGTATTTTTAGCACAGATGGGGCTTCGCCATGTTGGCCAGGCTGGTCTCAAACTCCTGAACTCAAGTGACCTGCCCACCTCAGCTTCCCAAAATGCTGAGATTACAGTGTGAGCCACGGCATGGTCTAGATTGGGAATATTTGTGTAGCCTGTTTCTGGGTTCTCTCTCTCTCTCTCTTTTTTGAGATGGAGTTTTGCTCTTGTTGCCCAGGCTGGAGTACAATGGTGCAATCTCAGCTCTCTGCTACCTCCACCTCCCGGGTTCAAGCGATTCTCCTGCCTCAGACTGCTGAGTAGCTGGGATTACAGGAATGCACCACCATGCCTGGCTAGATTTGTATATTTAGTAGAGACAGGTTTCGCCATGTTGGTCAGGCTGGTCTTGAACTCCTGGCCTTGGGTAATCCACCCACCTCAGCCTCTCAAATTGCTGGGATTACAGGCATGAGCTACCATGCCTGGCCTCTGGGTTTTCTGGTTTTCTCTTCTATTCCATTGATCTATGTGTCTATCCCTCTACCAATACTGCACAGTCTTGATTACTATAGCTACACAGTAAGCATTGAGGCCGGGCGCAGTGGTTCACACCTATAATCCTAGCACTTTGGGAGGCTGAGATGGGACAATCTCTTGAGCAGAAGTTTAAGACCAGCCTGAGCAACAGTGAGACCTTGCCTCCACAAGAAAAAGTTCTGAAACTGGCTGGTGTAATTCCTTCCACTTCATTCTTTTTCAAAATTGTTTTAGCTATCCAGTGCTTTTGGAGAAAGACTTTTTGACATTAACTAACCTTGCTTGTTTTGTGCTCTTCAAGCCATTGTCTAATAATCTGGCCTCCCATCGGGCTTGCCAGGAGGAGAGGTTATAAGGCAAGGCTGCAATGTGCATCCAGCCTCTGTGTTACCCACTGTAAATGAAGTTGGCATTCTAGTGCATCGGTATGCTTCTGCACATGTGCTTCAGGAACAGGCCTACAGAAAACGCACTTCTTTTCCCCAGAAGGCCTCAGTAAACAGAAACCCACCATGGATGAACACCAAGTTTTTCAGGAATAGTAGCAGGGCATGGAGACTCATGCCTCTAATCCCAGTACTTTGGGAGGCTAATGCAAGAAGGATTGCTTGAGCCCAGGAGTTGCAGAGCAGCCTGGGCAACATAGCAAGACTCTGTTTCTATTTTTCTTTTCTTTTCTTTTCTTTTTTAAAGATGGGGTTTCAGGCTGGTCTTGAAATCCCAACCTCAGGTGATCCGCCCACCTTGGCCTCCAAAGTGCTTGGATTACAGGCATGAGCCACCACGCCCGGACTCGTTTCTATTTTTTAAAAAGTAAAAAACAAAAAAACAAAAAAACAAAGAAACAAAAATTAGCCAGATGTGGTGGCACACCCGGTAGTCCCAGCTACTTGGGAGACTGAGGTTGGAGGATTATTTTAGCATGGGAGATTGAGGCTTCAGTGAGTCAAGATCATGCCATTGTATTCTTCCAAACTGGGCAACAGAGAAAGAACCTATTAAAAAAAAAAAAAAAAAGTATAGGGTGGACGCAGTGGGTCATGCCTGTAATCCTAGCACTTTGGGAAGCCAAGGTGGGCAGATCACCTAAGGTCAGGAGTTTGAGACCAGCCTGGCCAACATGGTGAAACCGCGTCTCTATTAAAAATACAAAAATTAGCCAGGCATGGTGGCAGGTGCCTATAATCCCAGCTACTTGGGAGGCTGAGGCAGGAGAATTGCTTGAACCTGGGAGGCAGAGGTTACAGTGAGCTGACATCAAGCCATTGCACTCCAGCCTGGCAAATAACAGTGAGACTGAGTCTTAAAAAAAAAAAAAAGTATATAGAAATAATCAACTCAGTTTCTTCCATTATATTCTTACAACAAAAATCTGAGACCTCTGGTTACCAAAATGTGTGTGGGGATTTCTCCCCACCAGCAACCAATTCTCTAGCAGTTTCTGCAGTGGACACCAGCTGGGTATACTCTAATAAAAGTCAATCCCAACATTATCTGCCTGGAGATAGTGTCACATCCCACAGATTGCGGGCTGAATCCCATAAGAATGCCATCCACTGGTGGGAGGGGTAGAAAGAAAAAGAATGCCCTCCACACTGATGCCAATTGCAAGCCTCAGGTTTTTTACTTGTGTATCTGACTGATTTGCTATAAATGGGGGATCCTATGATCTCCATTTTGATCAATTTGCTAGAGCAGCTCACAAAACTCAGAGAAACACTTACCTTTACTGGCTTATTATAAAGGACATAAAGGATTCTAATGAAGAGGTATACAGAAGAAGGTATGGGGGAAGGGTCATGGCGTTTTCATGGTTTCCCTACACACACCACCCTCCAGGAACCTCCAGGTGTTCTGCTCTCTGGAAGCTCTTTGAACTGCCTCCTTTTGGATTTTTATGAAGTATGAATTACATAGACACGATTAATTAAATTATTGGCCATTGGTGATCAGCTTAATTTTTAGCCCCTTTCCTCTACCTGGAGTGTAGGGGTGAAGCTGAAAGTCCCAACCCTCTAATCCTGCTTTGGTCTTTCCAGTGACCAGCCCCTCCTGAAGCTACCTAGCAGCTGCTAGCCATCAGTCAACTCATTAGCATTAAAAAAAAAAAAAAAAAAAAAAAAACCCACATCACTTGGAAGAGTCCAAGGATTTATGAATTGTGTGCCAGGAGATAGAGATGAAAAACAAGTATATTTCACAATATCACAGACATACACTGCCAGTCCTGTAGGATGGGGGATTGGAGCCTGTGATGAGTTCCTCCAAAGAAGGACATCAGCTGGGGGTGGTGGCTCATGCCTATAATCTAAGAACTTTGGGAGGCCAAGGCAGGTGGATCACTTGAGGTAGGAAGTTCGAGACCAGCCTGACCAACATGGAGAAATCCCGTCTCTATTTAAAATACAAAATTAGCCAGGCATGGTGGCACATGCCTGTAATCCCAGCTACTCTGGAGGCTGAGGCAGGATAATTGCTTGAACCTGGGAGGTAGAGGTTGCCATGAGTCAAGATCTGCACCATTGCACTCCAGCCTGGCTGACAGAGCAAGACTCAGTCTCAAAAAAAAAAAAAAAAAAAAAATAAGGCTGGGCACAGTGGCTCACTCCTGTAATCCCAGCACTTTGGGAGGCCGAGGCAGGTAGATCATGAGGTCAAGAGATGGAGACTATCCTGGCCAACACAGTGAAACCCCTTCTCCACTAAAAATACAAAAATTGGCGGGGCGTGGTGGCTCACACCTGTAATCCAAGCACTTTGGAGGCCAAGGCGGGCAGATTACCTGAGGTCAGGAGTTTAAGACCAGCCTGACAAACATGGTGAAACCCCGTCTTTAAAAAAAAAAAAAAAAATTAACCAGGTGTGGTGGCACATGCCTGTAATCCCAGTGCTTTGGGAAGCCAAGCTGACAGGATTGCTTGAGCCTAGGAGTTTGAGACCAGTCTGGGTAACACAGCCTGGGTAACACAGCCTGGGTAACACACCCCACCTCTACAAAAATAAAAAACTGGCCGGGCGCAGTGGCTCAAGCCTGTAATCCCAGCACTTTGGGAGGCTGAGGCGGGTAGATCACGAGGTCAAAAGATCAAGACCATCCTGGTGAACATGGTGAAACCCCGTCTCTACTAAAAATACAAAAAAATTAGCTGGGCATGATGGCACGTGCCTGTAATCCCAGCTACTCAGGAGGCCGAGGCAGGAGAATTGCCTGAACCCAGGAGGTGGAGGTTGTGGTGAGCCGAGATCGTGCCATTGCACTCCAGCCTGGGTAACAAGAGTGAAACTCCATCTCAAAAAATAAAATAAAATAAAATAAAAAATCAGCCAGGTGTGGTGGCGTGCCCCTGTACAGTCCCAGCTACTCAGGAGGCTGAGGTAGAAGGATCACTTGAGCCCAGGAAGTCGAGGTTGCAGTGAGCTATGATCTTACCACTGCATCCCAGCCTGGGTGACAGAATGAGACCCCATCCAAAAATAAATAAATAAAAATAAATTCTAGATGAATATGAGAAATGCAACAGTAATATTATGTTTTTTAATAACAAATCTTACAATAATAAATAATTATAATATCACTTTCATTTCAGAACAGGAACCTGGGATAGAGCCACCACACTAGGAATCATTATGTATGCTTTCAATACCATCCTTATTCTCATGCTTAAACCTTGAAATTAGAGCTTTAGAGTTGACTGATTAGAAGCTGTTATTTTAACTGTACAATTCACTAGAGATGGTAGCTATTCATTTTGCTTCTTTTCCTATGTCTTCAGATTCAGAAATGTAACTTTGGCAACACTTTTTTAAGAAAAATGTTCTATTACAATAAAGCAAACTGGAGAATTCATGATCACTGTCATTTTCTCCTTACCACTCATAAAGACTTGGATGTTTACACCTCAGACACAATCTCACAATAGGTAGATTTTATGAAAGCAAAACTTGCAGAAGATTTTGCACAAGGGAAGGAGGCTAAGTAAGCCCAAGTATAAATACCAATGATTGGCCAGGCATGGTGGCTCACACTTGTAATCCTAGCACGTAGGGAGGCCGAGGCAGGTGGATCATGAGGTCAGGAGTTCGAGACCAGACTGGCTAAAATGGTGAAACCTTGTCTCTACTAAAAATACAAAAATTAGCTGGGCATGGTGGCAGGCTCCTGTAATACCAGTTACTCAGGAGGCTGAGGCAGGAGCATTGCTTGAACCCAGGAGGCAGAGGCTGCAGTGAGCTGAGATTGTGCCTCTGCACTCCAGCCTGGGTAACAGAGCTAGACTCCATGTTAATCAATCAACCAATCAATACCAATGAACAAAATCATTCCAAAAGAAAATGAGGGAGGCCGTGCTCAGTGGCTCACAGCTGTAATCCCAGCACTTTGGTAGACCAAGGTGAAAGGATCACTTGAGGCCAAGCGTTCAAGACCAGCCTGGGCAAAACAGTAAGATCCCACCTCTTTTTTTAAAAAAGAAAAAGAAGGACAATGAGGGCAAACTCTAACATGAATACTTAAGATTCAGAAAAAATAAGTCATATAACCAATGAGAGGCTACAAGATGGCTATCTTATCTAAGTGGATGGAATGTCACTGTGTTCTACAGTGTGAAGGAACACAGGGGACTTTGAGAGCATCCAAGCAGTTCTGGACTTAGAGGGACACTGGCTCAAGGATTTACTAGCTGGGTGACCTCGGGTGGGTCTCATCATCTGTTTCTTCAGTGTCAAAGAGATAATGCCTCAGTCACAATGTTTTGGGTGGATGGAAATGAAATGATACATGTAAATATACCTAGCACAGTAAGAGGAACATTTTTAGTTTCCTTTCCCATTACTGAGGGAATGTTTTTTTACCAGGTTTATGAGGGGGCGTAGTTTTAAAGGCAAGAATTTCCCAGTGCCATGCCCGCTCCGATCTCTCTCCATCTGGGAGATTTCACGGTTTATGTTTAAATTTCCAGATTAGCCGGGCATGGTGGCTCATGCAAATCCCAACACTTTGAGAGGCCAAGGTGGGTGGATCACCAGGTCAGGAGATCAAGACCATCCTGGCTAACATGGTGAAACCCCGTCTCCAAAAAAAAAGAAAAAGAATAAATTTCCAGGGCATGGGAAGAAACTAAGAGTGAATCAACCCAGCGGAAGTTTAAAGGAACTCCTTTCATTGGTCAGAGGAACTTGGGAAGGTAGGAATTTCTCCCAGGATAAATTCCCCTGCTCCTTCACCCACGCTGGATTCCAGCTCTCTGGAATCCCCTCCCACATGGTGGGAGCTCCCTTTCCCCTCTAGAATCCCCTTCCACACTCTTCATGTTAAGTCTTCCTCTTCTCCTTTCCTTTCCTTCTCTTTTCTCTACCTAAATAAAATCACCTTTCTGTTAATGCTTCTTGGGTCCAATGTTTACTTTTACGAGCAAACGGCGAACCTGCAGTGATCCCATAGCTTATTCTTTAAGAAATTAAAGGCCGCCGGGCGCAGTGGCTCACACCTGTAATCCCAGCACTTTGGGAGGCCGAGACAGGTGGATCACGAGGTCAAGAGATCGAGACCATCCTGGTCAACAAGGTGAAACCCCGTCTCTACTAAAAATACAAAAAACGAGCTGGGCATGGTGGCGCGTGCCTGTAATCCCAGCTACTCAGGAGGCTGAGGCAGGAGAATTGCCTGAACCCAGGAGGCGGAGGTTGCGGTGAGCCGAGATCGCGTCATTGCACTCCAGCCTGGGTAACAAGAGCGAAACTCCATCTAAAAAAAAAAAAAAAAAAAAAAAAAAAAAAAAAAAAAATTAAAGGCCAAGAACCCACAGCATTCTCTTGGGGGAGCTGTGCCTCACCAGCACCGCCTCCCCCGCACCCACAAAAAAAAAAAAACCTGGTTACATTATCACTGGAATTTGTTTACATATAGGGCAAGAATGTAGTCATAGTTCCCTAAGGTTTATAGGAAGAAGCGCATATCTCCTCTTGCAGCTGGACGCAGTGAGACGTCACTCCCAAGTGCAGGACACGGTGAGTGGTGCAATGCCACATCAATCATTTCCAACACATACTTTATAGAGGCCTGACCCCAAAACACTCAAGGTGTCTGCAGATAAGTATGCTAAAAATCTCAAAGAAATTCATAGTCCTCTATAAACAATAAGAACTAAAAAAAAATTTTAAGGTCAAACAGATGAAGTTAAGTTTTTTTCTTTTTTTCTTTTTTGAGATAGTGTCTCGCTCTGTCGTGTAGGTTGGAGGGCAGTGGCAGGATCATGGCTCACCGCAACCTCTCCCTACCCAGTTCAAACAATTCTCCTGCCTCAGTCTCCCAAGTAGCTTGCACTACAGGCACGCGCTACGATGCCCAGCTAATTTTTTTTTTTTTTTTTTTTTTTTTTTGAGGCGGAGTTTCGCTCTTGTTACCCAGGCTGGAGTACAATGGCGCGATCTCGGCTCACCGCAACCTCCGCCTCCTGGGTTCAGGCAATTCTCCTGCCTCAGCCTCCTGAGTGGCTGGGATTACAGGCACGCGCCACCATGCCCAGCTAATTTTTTGTATTTTTAGTAGAGACGGGGTTTCACCATGTTGACCAGGATGGTCTCGATCTCTCGACCTCGTGATCCACCCGCCTCGGCCTCCCAAAGTGCTGGGATTACAGGCTTGAGCCACCGCGCCCGGCTTGCCCAGCTAATTTTTGTATTTTTAGTAGAGATGGGGTTTCGCCATGTTGGCCAGGATGGTCTTGATCTCTCAACCTCGTGATCCGCCCACCTCGGCCTCCCAAAGTGCTGAGATCATAGGCATGAACCATGACGCCCGGCTGGAAGAGAAGGGCTTTTTAAAAATTTGTTTTTTAAGGCCGGGTGCGGTGGCTCAAGCCTGTAATCCCAGCACTTTGGGAGGCCGAGGCGGGTGGATCACGAGGTCAAGAGATCAAGACCATCCTGGTCAACATAGTGAAACCCCGTCTCTACTAAAAATTCAAAAAAAAAAATTAGCTGGGCATGGTGGCACGTGCCTATAATCCCAGCTACTCAGGAGGCTGAGGCAGGAGAATTGCCTGAACCCCGGAGGCGGAGGTTGCAGTGAGCCGAGATCGCACCATTGCACTCCAGCCTGGGTAACGAGAGCAAAACTCCGTATCAAGAAAAAAAAAAAAAATTTGTTTTTTAATTTGCATTAGTACAATATTATCTTCCAGAACAAACCTCTGAAAAATTAATACAACTTGGAATCCTGTTTCCAAAACCCAGATATGGGCAGGCAAAGTGATTAAGAAGGTACAGGCCGGGCGCGGTGGCTCAAGCCTGTAATCCCAGCACTTTGGGAGGCCGAGGCGGGTGGATCACGAGGTCAAGAGATCAAGACCATCCTGGTCAACATGGTGAAACCCCGTCTCTACCAAAAATACAAAAAATTAGCTGGGCATGGTGGTGCGTGCCTGTAATCCCAGCTACTCAGGAGGCTGAGGCAGGAGAATTGCCTGAACCCAGGAGGAGGAGGTTGCGGTGAGCCGAGATCGCGCCATTGCACTCCAGCCTGGGTAACAAGAGCGAAACTCTGTGTCAAAAAAAAAAAAAAAAGTTATTATTTACAGCTTGAAGGTGGCTATGCTTTTACTTCTGGTACAAAATTGTAATCTAGTAGTAAAAAATTTATTTTAAAAATCTGCCCAAGTTTTTCGAAGGCGCAGCTGGAAGGAGCTCTGCTTGTCTAATTCCCTGGCGGGGAATGAGGGAACGCCAGGTCCAGATGATTGAGAGGTGGACAGTTACCTTTAGATCAAACATTTGCTATCGGAAACACAATTTTTCTCTCTCAACAATAGGAGCTTCTTAATTTCTTCTTGTTATTGACTCATTCCCTATTATTGCTTGCCTCAAATGCATCCTTAGGTAGAGTTCTACCACTCAGAAAGGGTCACCTCATAGTTTTTTGTTTGCTTTTTGTAGACAGAGTCTCACTCTGTTGCCCAGGCTGGAGTGCAATGGTGCCATCTCAGCTCACTGCAACCTCCATCTCCCCAGTTCAAGCGATTCTCCTGCCTTAGCCTCCTGAGCAGCTGGGATTACAGGCACTCACTACCACGCCCAGCTAATTTTTGTATTTTTAGTAAAGATGGGGTTTCATCATGTTGCTCAGGCTGGTCTTGAACTCCCGACTTCAGGTGATCCACCCATCTTGGCCTCCAAAAGTGTTGGGATTACAGGCATAAGCCACCACGCCCGGCCTACTTCACAGTTTGATTTTGTGCCTCCTTCAGTCTCTCTCCATATATCACATTTCCCTCTTTACTGTGTGGCTCCCTTTCTTTCGGCTGTGGAATGCCCGCATGTATGCCCTTTTCAGTGCCTATCTGCCAGTGAAAAGAATATCTACTAAAGCACTTGAATTTCTGGGAATTAAATATCTAAAATTATTAAACATGACAAAATTGGATATAGTTTGGTGAAATCTTCCTCCACTCCTGTTATGAACTGAACTGTGTCCTCCCAAATACATAATTTGAAGCCCTAACCCCACAGTGTGATGGTATTTGGAGATAGGGCCTGTAAGAAGGATATCGAGGCTGGGCGCAGTGGCTCACCCCTATAATCCCAGCACTTTGGGAGGCCACGGCAGGCGGATCACCTGAGGTCAGGAATTCAAGACCAGCCTGGCCAACATGGTGAAACGCCACGTCTACTAAAAATACAAAAATTAGCCGGATATGGTGACGCATGCCTATGATCTCAGCTATTCAGGAGGCTGAGGCAGGAGAATCGCTTCAACCTGGGAGGTGGAGGTTGCAGTAAGCTGAGATGGTGCCACTGCACTCCAGCCTGGGCAACAACTCCGGCTCAAAAAATAAAAAAGTATATCGAGATTAAATAAAGTTATACAAGTAGATCCCTAATCAAATAGGACTGGGGTTTTTGGAAAAGGGGGAAGAGACCCCAGGGGTGTTGTTGGGGCTTAGAAAACCATACCCCACAGTATGATGCTTTGGCATGCTGAGTGCTTTGAACTCAGGAAGAACTACAGCCTCTCTGACCTTTTCCTGCCCTTCTGCCTCTTGTTCCTCTTTCTATCCCAAAGTGCAGGGAGAGTCATTCTCTGAATTTCCTTTATCTGCCTTAAGATCCCTCAGAAAGGATGGAATTGTCCTGCCTCTCCACCCACAGGAATGCCATCATGCAGGGAGACTGACCACAGGAAAGAAGACCAAAGGTTAACACGAAATATCCAGGCAGACTTTGTCACAGGCTATCACCTGTTCTTCTGGCCCGTTCTTTATCTCCCCCAAATCATCTAGGGTCCCCTAAGCTGTCTGCATCCCTCCTTCCCTCTCCTCTGTGAAGAGAGCATATAAGCTTCTAAATCTCACCGCTTTGGGAATAATTCACTTTTCTTTCTTATGATGCCCCTGTACACATGATAATATGTAAACCTTTTCTCTTGTTAATCTGCTTACTGTCAGTTCATTTCATAGATTTAAATTATGGGACCTTCAGAGGGTGATGGGAAAGTTTCCTTTGCCACTACAATGTGTATGCCCAGAGAAAAGACCATGGCAGGACTCAGCATGAAGTCAGCCATCTGCAAGCCAAGGAGAGAGGCCTCAGCAGAAACCAAACCTGCCAACGCCTTAATCTTGGACTTCTGGTTTCCAGATCTTGGAGAAAATGCATTTCTGTTGTTTAAGTCATCCAGTCTGTGGCAGTTTGTTATGGCAGCCTGAGCAAACTAATACATCTCCCAAAATGATAATCATAAGAACAGCTTTTACTGAGTGGCTACCATGTGACATGTACACAAGTGTTTTGGACTGAATCCCATTTAATCTTTACAGCAACCTTAAGAGGTGAGTTAGTATTGTGGTACACTTTACAAATGAATAAAGCAAGATGCAAGGAAGTTTAGGAGAACTTGTCCTCAACCATTCACTGCTCAGTGAGACCTGAATCCAGGTCTGTTTGGTCCCATAGCCTATAAACCTGTTAAACATGTTACTTACAGGAATGACAGAAAGCCTTAACTTTTCACTGGCCATGATAATGGAGAGAAGTAGTGGTGCTCATAATCCATATGATGCCAATCCACAAATTATTTATGTTTGGAATTAGATGGGTTTTGTACTTACATTTGACAGGAGTTACGAATGGTATGCTTGAGCAATCATGGTATTTCATTCATTCCACAAACACAGAGAGCATTGTTCTAGGCAAAACAGACAAAACCCCCTACTCCAATGGGGATTCCATTTTTTTTCTTTTTTGAGACAGAGCCTCACTCTTGTTGCCCAGGCTGGAGGACAGTGGTACCATCTTGGCTCACTGCAACCTCTGCCTCCTCAGTTTAAGCAATCCTCCTGCCTCAGCCTCCCAAGTAGCTGAGATTACAGCATGTGCCAGCATGCCGGACTAATCTTTGTATTTTTAGTAGAGACGAGGTTTCTCCATGTTGGTCTCAAACTCTCGACCTCAGGTGATCTGCCCGCTTCGGCCTCTCAAAGTGTTGGGATTACAGGCTTGAGCCACTGAGCCTGGCCAGATTCCATTCTTTGACAAGGAGGAGAAAGGAGAGGTTGAAAATATATAAAACAAGTAAACATAGTTCTCTCTCTTTTTCTTCCCTTGAGACAGGGTCTCCCTCTGTTGCCCAGGCTGCAGTAGAGTGGCACAAGCAGGGCTCACGCCAGTCTTGACTTCCCAAACTCAAGTGATCCTACCACCTCAGCCTCCCAAGCAGCTGGGACTACAGGGATGTGCCAGCATGCCCAGCTAATTTTTTGTAGAGACAGGGTTTTCCCATGTTGCCCAGGCTGGTCTCAAACTCAACTCAAATAAACTTTAGCTTTCCAAAGTGCTGGGATTACAGGCGTAAGCCACCATGCCTGGCCAACATATTTCTTGCGTGATCTTGGCTCACTGCAACCTCTACCTCCTGGGTTCCAATGATTCTCCTGCCTTAGCCTCCTGAGCAGCTGGGATTTTACAGGTGCGAGCACCACCATGCCTAGCTAATTTTTGTATTTTTAGTAGACGGGTTTCATCATGTTGGTCAGGCTGGTCTCGAATTCCTGACCTTGTGATCTACCCACCTCAACCTCTCAAAGTGCTGGGATTACAGGCGTGAGCCACCGCGCCTGGCAGCCAACATATTTCGTAGTGTGTTACTGAAAAATGCTGTGAAGAAAATTAAACAAGGAAAAGACAAAAAGTGCTGGGCAGGGGACAAGGGTTCAATTTTAAATAGGGTGACAGGGCTGGGCAAGGGGGCTCACACCTGTAAACCCAGTGCTTTGGAATGCCGAGGCAGGCGGATCACTGAGATCAGGAACAACATGGCGAAACCCATCTCTACTAAAAACACCAAAAACATTAACTGGGCGTGGTGGCACATGTCTGTAGTCCCAGCTACTACGGAGGCTGAGGTAGAAGAATTGCTTGAACTCAGGAGGCGGAGATTGCAGTGAGCTGAGATCTCGCTGCTGCACTCCAGCCTGGGCGGTAGAGTGAGATTCTGTCTCAAAAAAAAAATAAAATAAAATAAAAATAAAAAAATAGGGTGATCAGGGCTGGTGTCATTTGGGCACTTCAGAAGCCAGGTGGTGAGAAACAAAGTTTTGTTCATCCAACATGCCCCATGTAGCTCTTTTAAGCATACAGGTAATAAGCACAATCCCCTCTTCGTATCCTACCCAAAAGCTGAATTGCTCACTGGAAACAAACGGTACCTGCACTGTCTATCATAACCCCTAGTTTTCCTGTGACCAGGCACAGTGACTCATGCCTGATGTAGTTCCATCACTTCAGGAGGCTGAGGCAAAGAATAGCTTGAGCCCAGGGGTTCGAGATCAGCCTGGGCAACATAGTGAGACCTTCATCTCCAATCAGTCAACCAATCAATCAATGGCTTTTCTTCTAAACTGCAGACTGTAAAGGAGAATAAGAGCAAATAAATCAGCCTGAACACTTTCTCTAGCCAGCTGCTTGAAACCGCTTGTCTGGAGGAGCATCCTGGTGATGCAGCCCAAGTTATCTTCCACATAGAAGATGATCTGCCTCTGGATGATCAGTATCCTGTTTCTCTGTTCTTGATCACTTCTTTTTCATAATTTTAATTTTTTTTTCTGTGAACTTTGCAGAGAAGTGCGTGATCACTTATCATCATCAACCCAGCAAGTTTTCTGAAAGTAACATGTTTTGTTATAGGTGCTACGCATATGCACAAGCGTTTCTAATGCCTAGAACTACTCCTCTAGCCTGAAAAATTCATTCTTCCAGGATTAGTTTGAGTCACTTTTATTACATCATGGCAGTCAATAAAAGCTTATTTGTCTACTACTCAAATGACTTGCTGGATTAACAAGCTGTTCTCTATTCTCTCTTCAAAAGTGCACCCTTTAATGTATGATCAGGCTGGGCATGGTGGCTCACGCCAGTAATCCCAGCACTTTGGGAGGCTGAGAAGGGAGAATCTCTTGAGCTGAGGAATTCGAGACCAGCCTGGACAACGTAATGAGACCTTGTCTCTACTAAAAATAATAATAATAATAAAAAATACACACACACACACACACAAACACACACACACACGATAAAACTTCCAAAATAATTTTAATTAAATTTTCAGGCTGGGCATGCTGGCTTACACCTGTAATCACAGTAATTTGGGAGGCCAAGGCAGGTGGATCACCTGAGGTTAGGAGTTTGGGACCAACTGGCCAACATGGCAAAACCTGACTCTACTAAAAATAGAAAAATTAGGCCAGGCATGATGGCTTACACCTGTAATCCTAGCACTTTGGGAGGCCAAGCCAGGCGGATCACCTGAGGTTAGGAGTTTGAGACCAGCCTGGCTAACATGGTGAAACCCTGTCTCTACTGAAAATACAAAAATTAGCTAGGTGTGGTGGTGGGTGCCTATAATCCCAGCTACTTGGGAGGCTGAGGCAGGAGAATCACTTGAACCCAAGAGGCAGAGATTGCAGTGAGCTGAGACTGCACCACTGCACTCCAGCCTGGGCAACAAGAGCAAAACTCTGTCTCAAAAAAAAAAAAAAAAAAAAAAAAAAAAAAAAAAAAAAAATTAGCAGGGCATGGTGGCCTGTGCCTGTAATCTCAGCTACTCAGGAGGCTGAGGCAGGAGAATCTCTTGAACCCAGGAGGCGGAAGTTGCAGTGAGCGGAGATCATACCACTGCACTGCAGCCTCGGTAACAGAGTGAGACTCCATCTCAAAAAAAAAGAAAAATTTCAAAGGCTTTGTAGTGATAGCTGCATCATTCATTTACCTATTGAGTCAATACAGTTATCAATTAAGTAAGGTTGAGTGTGGTAGCTCACACCTATAATCCCAACACTTTGGGAGGCCAACGTGGGAAAACAGCTTGATGCTGGGAATCAGAGAGCAGCCTGGGCAGCAAAGCAAGACCCCATCTCTACAAAAATAAATTAGCTAGTGTGATGGCACATACCTGTAGTCCCAGCTACACGGGAAGTTGAGGCACATGGATTTCTTGAGGTGGGCAATTCAAGGCTGCAGTGGGCTGTCATCACACCACTGCACTCCAGCCTAAGCAACAGAATGAGACTCTGTCTTTAAAATTAAAAAAAAAATGGAATAATTATGTTGACTTGTAAAAGATGAATCAATGGCTTTCAATATTTTAATTTTTTACTGTTATACTAAGGTAGTACAGGATTCTCATTTTACTAATAAAGATGTACAATAAATAAATTTTTCTTGTCCTCCCTCCCCCTCCCCTTTCCTCTCTCCTTCCCCTCTTGAAAAAAAAAATTTTTTTTTTACGTTTTTTTCTCTGAGACAGGATCTCACTCTGTCATCCAGAATGGAGTGCAGTGGCACCATCTCAGCTTACTGCAGCCAGGGCTCAAGTGATCCTCTCAAATCAGCCTCTGAGTAGTTGGGCCTACAGGCAGGCACTACGATGCTCAGCTAATTTTTAAAAAAAATTTCTGGTAGAGATGGCGTTTTGTCATGTTACCCAGGCTGGTCTCAAACTCCTGAGCTCCAGCAATCTGCCCACCTTGGTCTCCCAAAATGCTGAGATTACATGGGGGAGCCACCACACTTGCCAAGAATTTTTTTTTTCTAACTGAATGTTATTTTATTTCTTTTTAAATAGGCAATACATGTACATGGCAAAATGAACACACTAAACAGGGAAAAACATCTTTCTCCATCCCAACCAAAGAATATGTCTCCTAAAACCACATCTTGGTCACTTTGGCACCTCCCTCACCTCTCTGTTGAAACATAGTCCAAGTTTCTCAGGTATAGTGGAGTTCTCCATGTTATTAATGATCTACTGGCCAGCATCAGGCAAGATGCCCTCCCTCCCATCTGTCTTTCGTTATCAGTTCCACAGGTCAAGGCTGCAGCACTCTCTTCCTGGTACCCTCTTGGCAACACTGCCCCACTGGTGGCTGCAGGACGTGTCTAATGGCCTTGAGTCCTGCAGGAGGCTGGGGGGCTGTGAGTGTGTCTTAACCTGTGCAGCCACCACCTCCTTTAGCAAAGTGCTGGGGATGGGAGGCACTTTAGGCTTCTCAGCTGGCTTTCCCTTTGATCTACGGCCCTGTGACAAAGGGCAGGGTGGAGGTTTGCTCAGCCACCAGCTTACCGACCTTCGACCCCCAACTTGATTGAAAGCTGAGGACTACTCAGTATCTAACATCTTTCCCTCTAGTCTGAATATCTTCTCCCTCTTGCAATCTGAGATGTTTGCCTGATTAGAGGATATAGAGAAGGACTCTGCATATTCTAACCATTCTATTATCTGTGTCTTCAACTTTAAGCCTCTACCCAATGTTTGGGCTTTTGAAATTTAAAACTCCTAAACTCTTGCATCTCAAGGTGTGGTCTTGGGAAACTCCCCTAAGGCAAGGAATGAAGAGGATTTAAGGGAGGAAAGCAGAAATTAGAGGAAAACAAAGATGAGAAAAGTCTACGAAAAGTCCTTCTCCACCAAACCTAAAGTTGTCTGGCCTGCAGTTTGGCTGTGACAGTTACAAACTTCCAAACATAAAATTTTAAATAAAGCAGTGTCTAAAAAATCATATTAGATATAGTTATTAAAATAACTTAAATGTTCTCTTGGCAGAAAAAAGCATTTTCTTGAAAAAAAAAGTTTAAATAAAACATTTCATGCAAAAATTTTTTTTTACCAAGTTATATCCATGACCACAGTGCAAAACTTGGTGAGAGCTTTCATGTCAATATTTATGAAGTTTCATTCTCAGGTTCAAATGGCAAAAGCATTCCATGGTCCTTTGTGTTTAAGCTAAATTGGAATTGAGCAAAATCATTTGCAATCACTTGACAAGTCACATAATCTAGATGTTTCCTTGTTTCTACTTGCTGACTTCTGTTAAACAAAATTATGGGAGACCACTGTTTTGGGCTGTGTTCCTGCACTAGGCCCCAAGAGAGCACACCAACTAAAATGGAATCACTTCTTCTAAATGCCACATCATCCAACTGAAACTTACAGGGAGACGACAGATCCCAAAACAGATCAATTTTCCCGGAAATCAGGAAATTCCAGTCTACCTGAGTAAGTCTACCTGAAATTCCAGTCTACCTAAGTAATCATAAGGAAGTCCTTTCTGCTTTAATGCTTAAAAAAAAAAAAAAAAAAAAAGTAGCCTGGGCTGGGCCCAGTGGCTCACGCCTGTAATCCCAGCACTTTGGGAAGCTGAGGCGGGTGGATCACCTGAGGTCACAAGTTGTAGACCAGCCTGACCAGTATGATGAAACCCCCATCTCTACTAAAAATACAAAAATTAGCCGGGCGTGGTGGCATGTGCTTATAATCCCAGCTACTCAGGAGGCTGAGACAGGAGAATCGCTTGAACCTGGGAGGCAGAGGTTGCAGTGAGCCAAGATCACACCATTGCACTCCAGCGACAGTCTCCCTGTTGCCTAGGCTGGAGTGCAATGACATGATCTCTGCTCAGTGCAACCTCCTCCTCCCAGGTTCAAGCAATTCTCCTGCCTTAGCCTCCTGAGTAGCTGCGATTACAGGTGCCCACAACCATGCCCAGCAAATTTTTGTATTTTTAGTAGATAGAGACAGGGTTTCACCTTGCTGGCCAGGCTGGTCTCAAACTCCTGACCTCATGATCTGCCTGCCTTGGCCTCTCAAAGTGCTAGGATTACAGGCCTGAGCCACCATACTGGCCTGGGCTATGATTTTAAAGTGAGCTCCTGATCCCACTGCTCCTGTCAGCTCCCCTCGGCCAGCTCCCTCTGTGCTAGCTCAGGGTGGCTGCCGGAGGCACTGAAGCTACATGCTATGATTCATTTTTCCCGAGACAAATAATTGTAAAATTTCCTCCAGTTGGCTGCCATCTAATGTGTGTCTTGTTCTCCAGAGACAGTTTTTTTCAAAGTGTTGTCTTTGTACTGTCTCAAATTCCTCACCTCCAATCACTTTTCAGCCTTCTACAGCCTAGCTCCACATTGCTTCATGGACACTGCTACTGCCTAAGTCAGCAGTGATCCTTTTAGTGGCTTCACGGGAAATACTCAATCATTCAACAAATATTGATTGAGTGTCAACCATGTGCCATGCTCTCTTCTAGGTACTAGGAATCCAGTTGTACATACACTGATTTAAAGTCCCTCTTCCAAAAGAACATACATTTTAGTTGGAGGAGAAAGAGTAGAGTTGCTTTTTTTTTTTTTTTTTTTTTTGAGACAGAGTTTCGCTCTTGTTACCCAGGCTGGAATGCAATGGCGTAATCTCAGCTCACCGCAACCTCCGCCTCCTGGGTTCAGGCAATTCTCCTGCCTCAGCCTCCTGTGTAGCTGGGATTACAGGTACGTGCCACCATGCCCAGCTAAGTTTTTGTATTTTTTTGTTTGTTTGTTTTTGTTTTTTTTGTTTTTTTTTTTTTTTTTTTGAGACGGAGTTTCGCTCTTGTTACCCAGGCTGGAGTGCAATGGCGCGATCTCGGCTCACCGCAACCTCCGCCTCCTGGGTTCAGGCAATTCTCCTGCCTCAGCCTCCTGAGTAGCTGGGATTACAGGCACGCACCACCATGCCCAGCTATTTTTTTTGTATTTTTAGTAGAGACGGGGTTTCACTATGTTGACCAGGATGGTCTCGATCTCTTGACCTTGTGATCCACCCGCCTCGGCCTCCCAAAGTGCTGGGATTACAGGCTTGAGCCACCGCGCCCGGCTAGTTTTTGTATTTTTAGTAGAGATGGGGTTTCACCATGTTGACCGGGATGGTCTCGATCACTTGACCTCGTGATCCACCCGCCTTCGCCTTCCAAAGTGCTGGGATTACAGGCGTGAGCCACCGCGCCCGGCCGCTTCTTTTTTTTCCCCCTTTCTTCTTTTTTCTTAATTTTTAATTTTTGTAAAGTGAAAGTAGTTTATTAAGAAAGTAAAAGAATAAAGAATGGGTACTCTGTAGGCAGAGCAGCATTTTTTGTTTTGTCTTTTTTTTTTTAGAGATGGTATTTTACTATGTTGCCCAGGCTGGACTTGAATTCTTTTTTTTTTTTTTTTTTTTTTTTGAGACGGAGTTTCGCTCTTATTACCCAGGCTGGAGTGCAATGGCGCAATCTCGGCTCACCGCAACCTCCGCCTCCTGGGTTCAGGCAATTCTCCTGCCTCAGCCTCCTGAGTAGCTTGGATTACAGGCATATGCCACCATGCCCAGCTACTTTTTTTTGTATTTTTAGTAGAGACGGGGTTTCACCATGTTCACCAGGATGGTCTCGATCTCTTGACCTTGTGATCCACCCGCCTCGGCCTCCCAAAGTGCTGGGATTACAGGCTAGAGCCACCGCGCCCAGCCTGGACTTGAATTCTTTTGTACTCAAGGGATCCTCCTGCCTCAAGTAACTGAGACAATAGGTGCATGACAGCACGCTCAGCTAGATTTGCTTATTTCCTTATTGTTCTTATTTCAATGATATCCCAATTCCAATCATCCAAGACAGAAATCTGGAAGACCTTATACTTCTTCATCCCTCATTCAATCTGTCACCAAGCCAGCCTCAATTCAGCTCCTAAATCTTCCCCTAATCCACCCCTTCTCTCTAGTCTCACACTACTTGCCTTAGTTGGGCTATGAAAATCTACACCAGCCGGGCGCGGTGGCTCAAGCCTGTAATCTCAGCACTTTGGGAGGCCGAGATGGGTGGATCACGAGGTCAAGAGATCGAGACCCTCCTGGTCAACATGGTGAAACCCTGTCTCTACTAAAAATAGAAAACATTAGCTGAAAACACGCATAGTGGCGCGTGCCTGTAATCCCAGCTACTCAGGAGGTTGAGGCAGGAGAATTGCCTGAACCCAGGAGGCGGAGGTTGCGGTGAGCCGAGATCGCGCCATTGCACTCCAGCCTGGGTAACAAGAGCAAAACTCCGTCACAAAAAAAAAAAGAAAAAGAAAAAGAAAATCTACACCACAGGACCGGGAGTGGTGGCTCAAATCTGTAATCCCAGCACATTGGGAGGTGAAGGCATGTGGATTACTTGAGGTCAGGTGTTCAAGACCAGCAGGACCAACAGGGTGAAACCCCATCTCTACTAAAAATACAAAAAAAAAAAAAAAAAAAAATTAGCTGAGCACAGTGGCGCACACCTGTAATAGCAGCTACTCAGGAGGCTGAGGCAGGAGAATTGCTTGAACCCGGAAGGCAGATATTGCAGTGAGCCAAGATTGTGCGACTGTACTCCAGCCTGCTCCAGCCTGGGTGAGGAGCAAGACGACAAGGCTCTTGTTGGTTCTAGTCTTGGCCCTTTCCTCATCTTACTGGGCAGACACTAAACAGTTTTCCTAGGTAATCTCATTCATTCCTGAAACTTCTCCCTTGGCTTCCTATTACCTATATGCTGATGATCGACTTTTTATATCTCCAGCCCAGATCTCTTGGCCTAATGAATATCTCCACCTGGATGTGCTTTCTTAATATATTTAAAGCAAAATTCAGTATCTTCTCTTGTTAACCTCCTCTTTCTGGGATCATATCTCAGGGAATGGCATTACCAGGGGTCAGCAAACTCCAGACAGTAGGCCATATATGTCCACAGTTTAAGCTAAGAATGGTTTCTATATTATATTATTTTTTAGACACAGTCTTCATCTTGTCACCCCAGACTGGGGTGCAATGGCATGATCTTGGCTCACTGCAACCTCTGCTCCCAGGTTCAACAGAGTCTTCTGCCTCAGCCTCCTGAGTAGCTGGGATTACAGGCATGAGCCAACACGCCTGGCTAATTCTGTATTTTTTTTTTTTTAATTCTGTATTTTTAGTAGTGACAGGGTTTTACCATGTTGACCAGGGTGGTCTTGAACTCCTGACCTGAGGTAATCTACCCATCTCAGCTTCCCAAAATTCTGGGATTACAGGCATGAGCCACTGTACCCAGCTGCTACATTTTTCTTTTCTTTTTTTTTTAAGGCGGGGGTTTCACCATGTTGGTGAGGCTGGTCTTGAACTCCCAACCTTGTGATCCGCCCATCTTGGCCTCCCAAAGTGCTGGGATTACATGTGTGATCCAGCATGCCTGGCCCCAGCCACTACATTTTTAAAGAGGAAAAATATCAAAACAAAACACAGAGAACATATGTGACCTACAATGCCTAAACTATTTCCTATTTGGCCCATTACAGAAAAAGTTTGCAAATCTCTGGACCTTATCATTTGCCAAAGAACCTGGGAATCAGTAATGGCATTAATTAATTAACTGACAACCAAAATTGAGTTTACCTTATTCAGACATAGGGTCCTTCACTTATTTATTTATTTATTATTTTTTTGAGACAGAGACTCACTCTTGCCCAGGCTGGAGCACTGTGGTGCAATCTTGGCTTACTGCAACCTCTGCCTCCCAGGTTCAAGTGATTCTCCTGCCTCAGCCTCCCAAATAGCTAGGACTACAGGTGCGTGCTGCCACCCCCAGCTAATTTTTATATTTTTAGTAGAGACGGGATTTTGCCATGTTGGCCAGCCTAGTCTTGAACTCCTAACCTTGTGATCTGCTCACCTCGGCCTCCCAAAGTGCTAGGATTATAGACATGAGCCATAGCACCTAGCTGATGGACAAGTCTTGAATATCAGAGAGCTTTCTTTTTTCCTTTTTTTTTTGAGGCAGGGTCTCACTTGGTGGCCCAGGCTGGAATGCAATGGCACAACTCATGCCTCACTGTAGTCTCAACCTCCTGGACTAGGGCAATCCACTAAACTCAGCCTCCCAAGTAGCTGGGATTACAGGTGCATGCCACCATGTCCAGCTGATTTTTAAAATTTTTTCGGCTGGGCGCGGTGGCTCAAGCCTGTAATCCCAGCACTTTGGGAGGCCGAGGCGGGTGGATCACGAGGTCGAGAGATCGAGACCATCCTGGTCAACATGGTGAAACCCCGTCTCTACTAAAAATACAAAAAATTAGCTGGGCATGGTGGCGTGTGCCTGTAATCCCAGCTACTCAGGAGGCTGAGGCAGGAGAATTGTCTGAACCCAGGAGGCGGAGGTTGTGGTGAGCCGAGATCGCGCCATTGCACTCCAGCCTGGGTAACAAGAGCGAAACTCCGTCTCAAAAAAAAAAAAAAAAAAAAAAAAATTTCATAGAGATAGGGTCTCACTATGTCACCCAAGTTGGTGTTGAACTCCTGAGCTTAAACAATCTTAGGGCCTCAGCCTTCCAAAGTCCTGGGATTACAGAAGTGAGCCGTCACACCCGGCCTATATATTCATCTTTAAGTTCAAAAAGAAAAAACTAAGCAATCTAAACAGCTGAGAAAAACTTACTGTTATGAAATTGCTACCAAAGCACTTTTCTGTGAATGAGCAAAGACTATCTTCTAAGTGAAATTTAGTATTTTAATCATATTAAATACATTTGAAAAATTAAGACTGTAATTCAGCCAAATCTTCTGATTCTTTTGTTTGTTTTTGAGACAGAGTCCCACTCTTGTCACCCAGGTTGGAGTGCAGTGGCGCGATCTTGGCTCACGGCAGCTTCTACCTCCGAGGCTCAAGCAGTCCTCCTGCCTCCGCCTCCCAAGTAGCTGGGACTGCAAACATGCACCACCATGCCTATTTTTGTTTTTATTGTTTGTAGAGATGGGGTCTCACTATGTTGCCCAGGCTGATCTTGAACTCTTGGGCCCAGTTAATCCTCTCACCTAAGCCTTCCAAAGTGCCTAACGTGAGCCAACATGCCTGGTTAAATCTTCTGATTTTATAGCAGACAAGAGACTACCAAGGGCCAAATAATTGCTGCCTGCTGCTTCTTTTTTAATCTGAAATGCTAAGTGAGGGTAGCACTGGAAAAACAAATGTGATAAAAGTAAAGAAGGAGTTCTTAAGCAATGTGGCATGGCCACAAAAGAGATTAAAAGGAAGGGCTAAGGCCAGGTGTGGTGGCTCACGCCTGTAATCCTAGCACTTTGGGAGGCCGAGACGGGTGGATCACCTGAGATCAGGAGTTGGAGACCAGCCTGGACAACATGGTGACACCCCATCTTTATTATTAAAAAATAAACAAAATAAAATAATAAAAAAAAAGAAGGGCTAAAAACTTTGCAGGTTGGACCTCAAATTATTTCCAATCAAGCTTGCAGGCAATCCTTCAAATAAAAAATGGGGAATGACTTATTGCTATAGAATTTTAACATTGGGAAATACTGGTATAAACAGGTCTATAAGTAAACACGCTAGTAGCTTTACTATTTAAGGTGCCCTATAATTTGATTTCATTTAATTGCTATGATTATATAAATGCATTTCATTCTTCACAAATCAAGATTTTTGGAATAAAAATACATGAAATAAATCATACAAAATAATAAATAGCCGGGTGCAGTGGCTCACGCCTGTAATTCTAGCACTTTGGGAGGCCAAGGTGGGTGGATCACCTGAGGTCAGGAGTTCAAGACCAGCCTGGCCATCAGGGTGAAACCCCATCTTTATTAAAAAATAAAATAATAGGCCGGGTGCGGTGGCTCAAGCCTGTAATCCCAGCACTTTGGGAGGCCGAGGCGGGTGGATCACGAGGTCCAGAGATCGAGACCATCCTGGTCAACATGGTGAAACCCCGTCTCTACTAAAAATACAAAAAACTAGCTGGGCGTGGTGGTGCGTGCCTGTAATCCCAGCTACTTAGGAGGCTGAGGCAGGAGAATTACCTGAGCCCATGAGGCGGAGTCGCGGTGAGCCGAGATCGCGCCATTGCATTCCAGCCTGGGTAACAAGAGCGAAACTCCGTCTCAAAAAAAAAAAATAATAATAATAATAATAATAATAATAAATAATATTAGATTTGGGTATGTAGAGTTACTTTGGGGTAAGAGCCCATCTTTATTATCTATTTATTTATTTAGATGGAATCTCGCTCTGTCGCCAGGCTAGAGTGCAGTGGTGCAATATCTCGGCTCACTGCAACCTCCACCTCCCAGGTTCAAGCAATTCTCCTGCCCCAGCCTCCCGAGTAGCTGGTACTGCAGGCATGTGCCACCATGCCCAGCTAATTTTTCTGTATTTTTAGTAGAGACAGGGTTTCACCGTGTTAGCCAGGATGGTCTGGATCTCGTGATCCATCCATCTTAGCCTCTCAAAGTACTGGGATTACAGGCATGGGCCACTGTGCCCAGATCATGAGTTCTTATTCTGTGTGTACAATTAAATATCTTGCTAGATTTACTAATGATAACTATGGATATATTTCTTCCTTTTCTTTCTTTCTTTTCTTTTTTTTTTTTTTTTTTAAGAGACGGGTTTTCACCAAGTTGGCCAGGCTGTTCTTGAACTTCTGACCTCAGGTGATCCACTCACCTCGGTCTCTCAAAGTGCTAGGATTACAGGTGTCAGCCACCGTGTCTGGCTCCTTTTTACAAAATTATAATTTCCTTAACCAATCTTCTGTTGAATAACTTTTTTTTTTTTTTTTTTTTTTTTTTTTATTTGAGACGGAGTTTCGCTCGTTACCCAGGCTGGAGTGCAATGGCACGATCTCGGCTCACCGCAACCTCCGCCTCCTGGGCTCAGGCAATTCTCCTGCCTCAGCCTCCTAAGTAGCTGGGATTACAGGCACGCGCCACCACGCCCAGCTAGTTTTTTGTATTTTTAGTAGAGACGGGGTTTCACCATGTTGACCAGGATGGTCTCGATCTCTGGGCCTCGTGATCCACCCGCCTCGGCCTCCCAAAGTGCTGGGATTACAGGCTTGAGCCACCGCGCCCGGCTTGAATAACTTTTACTCTCTCCCTTCCCTATTTGTGTAATTATTTCCTTATTAGGGTAAATTCCCTGAGGTGAGATGCCAGAATAAACGATGTGCACAAGTCACACTTGACAAAACATTCTTTGGGAAGCACATCAGACAGAACTAGGTTCCATGGATGGAGACAGACCATCCGAAAGGGTGGCTTACACTGACAGGCATTTATGTAAAAAAAAAAAGAGGCAGTCCATATTCCAGGAAACCAGGCCCTTTCCACTTGGGTTCTCCATCAGTTTCAGAATTTGGCTGCTTTTGCATGGTGCCAGATAGCTGCTGAAATCCTAGCCACAGAATCTGCATTCTAGACAGCAGGAAGGAGGAGGAGATGAAAAGGGTGCAATTCTCACAGACTTGCTGTGTAGTCACAGTCACCCCTTCCACTGCCATCCCCTTGGCCAGAATTTAGTCATGCGGCTAGATGTAGCTGCAGGGGCGGATGAGAAATGTAGTTTTTTTTTTTTTTTTTTTTCCCCCCCTCTAAAGCCCATGTGTTCTGCTAAAAGTCAGATAATTGTTTACTAAGGAAAAGGGAAAATGGATATTGGGTGGGGGGGGGGCAACTAATGGCTTCTGCCACAGGAAGGATGTACTAATTTACACTCCTTGGGACACCACACAAGAGGAGGCCTTTTCTCATGCCTTTACCAACACTGTTTTTTCAGACTCTTCCTGCTGCAAATGCAATTCATTACTTACAATGGAAAATATTTAACCCAACCTCAAATAACTTGTGTAGATTTTAACACTAATATCAGTGATGTACATTTTCCCCCAAAAGTTAAAAGAACATGTCAATGTGGGGACATGAGTGTTCCTCTGCCTTCACTTCTTGAATGTTTGTATTTTTAAAAACATAATTTATATATATATATATTTATAGAGACAGGATCTTGTTATGTTGCTTAGGCAGGTCTTGAACTCCTGGCCTCTAAATGAACCTTCTGCCTTGGCCTCCCAAAGTGATGGGATTACCAGCATGAGCCACCACACCCAGCCTGACTTCTAAACATTGAAGCTGTGTCCTCAATTACATCCCTCCTCTGTCTAGGTAATCTAATCCAAACAGTTTTCAGTGCTGCTGAGTCAAAATCTCTATATTCTTCTTCTTCTTCTTTTTTTTTTTTTGAGACAGAGTTTCACTCTTGTTGCCCAAGCTGACGTGCCATGGTACAATCTTGGCTCTGCCTCCCAGGTTCAACTGCTTTTCCTGCCTCAGCCTTCTGAGTAGCTGGGATTACAGGCATGTGCCACCAAGCCTGGCTAATTTTGTATTTTTAGTAGAGACAAGATTTCTCCCCATTTGGTCAGGTTGGTCTCAAACTCCTAACCTCAGGTGATCCGCCTACCTTGGCCTCCCACAGTGCTGGGATTACAGGCGTGAGCCACCGTGCCCAGCTATTTTCACTCTTGATCTTGAATCCTACTAAATTATGCAGCTGCTTACTTGCACACCCACCTGTAATTCACAGGCGTAGTACAGTTTAAACTCAGCTATAAAAAACTGATCTCATCATCCTCCCTTAGAAACCTGCCTAGTCCTCTTCCTGCATTCCTTATTTTGGTGGCACTAGTTGAGTCATTCTAGACTCTCTTAGCCTCTGTCATCACAAAACATCAACTCCATGACTAAATTCTATTGATTTCACTTCCTTAATATAACTTGACATTCAGCTCCGTGGTACTCTAGAGGATCATGACAAAATCAAATAAGAAAGCTCTCTGCTTCCACGGGCTTGAACTGATCCCAGCTATCTTCAACACAGCAGCCAAAGGCCTCTTACTAAGATGCTGGTGTCAATGTGATCTTTTTTTCTTCTCTGTGGCCCAAATCCTTGGGGTGGAATAAGAGGCCAAGGAGCGACCTCTGTTCATCCCTTCTTCAGCATCGTCTCATCCTAGACACCAACTATGCCCTACACATTTCAGCACATGCCTGTACTTCCCAACTATAGTATCACAATTCAGTGACTGCTAAAATGAATCCACTGCCTAGAATTATTCCAGCTCCCTACTTCTTTCCCCTGGAAAATATAACATTTTTTGAGATTCATGTCACAATCTGCATAAAGCCCTTCCTGACTTAATTCCTTGCTTTGTGCTCTATACTTGCTTTTATTTTTTTATTTTATTTATTTTTTTTTGAGACGGAGTTTCGCTCTTGTTACCCAGGCTGGAGTGCAATGGCGCGATCTCGGCTCACCGCAACCTCCGCCTCCTGGGTTCAAGCAATTCTCCTGCCTCAGCTTTTGTATTTTTAGTAGAGACGGGGTTTCACCATGATCACCAGGATGGTCTCGATCTCTCGACCTCGTGTTCCACCCGCCTTCGCCTCCCAAAGTGCTGGGATTACAGGCTTGAGCCACCGCGCCCGGCCTACTTGCTTTTATTTTTATTTATTTGTCTATTTATTTTTGAGACAGAGTTTTGCTCTTACTTGCCCACGCTGGTATGCAATGGTGTGATCTCAGCTCACTGCAACCTCTGCCTCCAGGGTTCAAGTGATTCTCCTGCCTCAGCCTCCCAAGTAGCTGAGATTACAGGTGCCCACTACCAAGTCCGGCTAATTTTTTTGTATTTAGTAGAGACGGGGTTCCACCATGTTGGCCAGGCTGGTCTTGAACTCCTGACCTTAGGTGGTCCACCAGCCTCAGCCTCCCAAAATGCTAGGATTACAGGTATGAGCCACCACACCTAACCTCTATACTGGCTTTTAAAATCCAACAGCAAATAGGACTGATATTTATTAATCCAATAAATATGTACTGATTTCACACTGTGCTCGGCATCATACTAAAAGCGCTATTCATGACCATGTGCAAGCCGAACTTCAGGCTTTTACAGCATTTAGTCTATATAGCTAACATTATTAGAGGTTAATTTCCATTCACTAGCTCTTGTTTGCTAGAAAAGAAATTGTCTCTCCTCTATCAGTCTCTATGAGATGCAAAGAAACTGATGTTGCCTATTGATGATTATGTTGAGGTATTTTCTTCAATGTATTGTTGTTTATACAAATGTTTATTTTTGCTTTTATGACCCCATGTTGTTGGCTGTCACTGTGCAGAGTCACTTGGATGTTTAAGACACAAAAATTTAGGGTAACCTTTATGTGACTTATTATTGCCTAAGCTTTCTCCTCAAACTCACCCCTGAAAAACGCCAAATGAAGGGGATTCTTGACAGAGATGTAGGCAGATTTAACAAGATGAATAACTAAGCAAAGATTGGGGAGAGTGTGTTTCAAATGGCGGCGCAGCATAAGCAAAGGCTGAATGAAGGACAGAGGTGACAATGCGTGAGTTCAAAAGATGCTGCTGACAAGGGGATAGGACCCCCATAAAGCATCCTGGAGAGGCTTAGCTCACAGCACACGTTAGACACAGCAGTGCACCGAGACCTGGCTGTATTCACCTGGATCATACATGTTCCACGGAAGTGCAGTCCTACGGTCTCTGGTCCCCGCCTCTGCTTCCTCCCCTCCACCACAGTCCCCTAAGGCTGCAATGCAAAATTCTTACTCCTGTTTTATTTCCTTTTCATACTCCCAATTCCCAGTTTGGTCTTTTAATGTCTATCCCAAACAAGGACTTTTTTGAACTGAAAAATCTTAAGGCTAGAGAAGATACACAAAAGGAAATCCACGTACACTAAATTTTGTACAAATTAAGGGAGAAATTCATGATTTAGGTCAGATGAATGGCTCATCCCTGTAATCCCAGCACTGTGGGAAGCTGAGGCAGGTGGATCACCTGAGGTCAGGAGTTTGAGACCAGCCTACCCAACATGGTGAAACCCATCTCTATCAAAAATACAAAAATTAGCCAGGCATGGTGGCAGGCACCAGTAGTCCCACTACTTGGGAGGCTCGAGGCAGGAGAACTGCTTGAACCTGGGAAGTGGAGGTTGCAGTGAGCCGAGATTGCACCACTGCATTCCAGCCTGGGTGACAGAGTGAAACTCCAGCTAAGAAAAACCAGAAATTCATTATTTAAAACAGAGGGTCAAAGTGCATTCCAGAGAGATCTAAAAGGCCTGGGTATATTCGTAACTATCATGCTATATGGGTAGGGTTGGTTATGAATGACTTATAAACTCTCCTCTACCTCACTGCAGTCTTCTTGTCTTCCTTACCCAACTCTACTCCCAATCTGTGGCTTTGCCAATATTGTTTACTCATTCACATCTAAAACAGAATAGTCATAAATCACGTTTACCTTAAATTCTTTCTTTAATAAGTTTTCTTTTTACAAAATCCAAAGATCTTTAGCTGTCTAAATCTATTTCAAACTGAAGCTCACAGATCCCTAAATCCTTAAAGTTTATTTTCTGAATAAACCTAACTAAATTATTTATTAGTTCACATTTAAAAATACCAGTGTTGCTAGCCTCTAACTATTGAAAGTTTAATTTTCTATATTTAAAAGAGTAACAAAGTCTAGACTTTTGGGTACTAATAAAAGTTTTTGCCTTAAGCCATTCATTTGATTTTCTCATGTTTAAAGGGGTGATACTATCTTCCTAGTTGGAATGCCATAATATTTATTAAACAACTATAAAGTCATAAATGAAACTGTTAAATAAATGCAAGTGTTTAATGCAGAATGTAAACTTGTCTAGACGGTCTACACAAATATCTCCTTTGTTTGCTGGCTTTCTTTTACCTTAGGTTTCATTTCATTTCAATTTCTCAACTAGTGCTGACTTCTAAAATAGAGAATGTAGAAGTAGCAGCCTTTGAAAAAGGTGGTGTATCAATCTGTTCTCGAATTGCTATAAAGAACTACCTGAAACTGGTAATTTATAAAGAAAAGAGGTTTTAATTGACTCACAGTTCCACAGGCTGGGGAAGCCTCAGGAAACTTACAATCATGACAGAAGGGGAAGGGGAAGCTGGCCTACCTTACATGGCCAGAGGAGGAAGAGAGAGAGAAGGAGGAGGTGCTCCACACTTTTAAACAACCAGATCTCATGACAACTCACTATCACAAAAACAGCAAGAGGGAAATCCGCCCCCATGATCTAATCACCTCCCACCAAGCCCCTCCTCCAACACTGGGATTACAATTTGGACATGAGATGGGGGCAAGGACACAAATCCAAACCATATCAGGTGGGAAGAATTTCATTCAGCAAACACACACTACTCTGTCTTAGGCATCTGATTCAATACATATCACTTCATGGAGTTCTGAGGAATGGATCTTGGGATCTGCCTACGTCAGCCATTTGTCCAGGTTCAAATACACACATGGTCACAGCACTTCCAGCAAGGTTGCCCATGAGCCAGGGCTCCTGACAGCCTCTCACATTTCATATCATGTGCTTTTTGAAGCTACTAGTGGTTTGGGTTTGATTTTTTTAAATTTGATAATCATAGCTACCATGATTTATGAACTCCAAACTTGTATTAACCTCACCTTGCATAGCCTTATTTACAGTGGAAAGACTGGGCTCCACATTGCCCGTCCCATAGCCCCATCTCAGTGTGCTGACTTTCCTTGAGCACACTTTGTTCTGCAGGTGACATCTGATCTGACCGGCGACTCCATCCATTGCTGACTGGACCAGGGTGACCATGTGACTTGGACCAGTTAGGACATTTTCAGTTACAGGTGATAGAAAACCCTCTCAAGCTAATTTGAGAAAAGAAGGTGGTCCTACTGAATTACCTTTAAAAAAAAATTTTTTTTTTTAAAGATGGGGTTTCACCATGATGGCCAGGCTGGTCTTGAACTCCTGACCTCAGGTGATCCACCCACCTCAGCCTCCCAAAGTGCTAGGATTATAGGCGTGAGCCACCACGCCTGGCTCCCTATTGACTTACCTAAACAGTCACGCCTAGATGGCTGAGGAGGCTCAAACAGTGCCACAGAGACCCCACCTCTCTTTCACCTGTTGGCTCCTCTCCCTCCGCACTGGCTGCACCTGCAGGTAGGTTGTCCCTGGTGGTGACAGCATGGCTGCTAGATCCTGGTTCACATCATTACAACAAGTTCAGGGATAAAGGAAGTATGGCTTTCTTAAGCATCTCATTGGCTTGGACTGGGGAATGGACACATCTCAGCATCACTATGGACAATGAAGATGGTGGGTCCATATGAGACTATTTAGACCATATGAAATGAGGACGAGGGAGGCATGACTTTCCTGTGGAAAACCAGGACACTGTAACCACAAGAAGAGAGACAGAGGTGGCGGTAAAAACATCAATTCCTACTACATGGTCCAAGGGTAGGCAATAGATAGGCTTCACTGTGGGAAAAAGCTCCTGAACACGGCCAAGTGGCTAAATGAGAGCGTCAGATCCTCTCTTTGGAGGAAACGGAACTTGAGGCTCAGAACTGAGCCTTTGGTATGGGCAGCAAAAGCCGAGGGACACGTAGACCCAGAGACACCGTGGGAGAAAAGCCGAGGGACACGTAGACCCAGAGACACCGTGGGAGACAAGTGGCCAAGCCCGTGGTGGAGGAGCAGGTAGGCCCTGACACACTTCTGCTCCTGTGCAGCCAGGCTGGAGCTGTCCTGGACCCCCCAGGGCCTTCCCACCTGCTGGTCCTGGGGCCCCTGGAAGCTGCTAGGCCTCAAGTCTATGAAGCTGGTGATCTCCATGAATTTCTCAGGATACAGACTCACTGCACCACGTAATCAGAATGAGGAACTCAAAGGTCCCAACCAACATTTTTGTGCAGGGTAGGTAAAAACAAACAAGAAGGAAAAGAAATAAAGGGCAACAGAAAGAACTGAAGAGAAAGGGAAAGGCAAGACAGGACAGAGTGTAGTACACAGCAGAATGGCAGAATGCACTGCGATGCCAGGGGCTCTCGGGAGCTCCAACACAGGGTTGTGGTGCGTGGGAGGAGGATGCTGCCTCCTATTATCCATTTTACCCCTCATCCTTGATTTCATTTCTAAGTTGCCAGAGGAAGGGGCCCAGCCTTACCCCATCTCCCTTTAAAGAAACCTCCTAAAAGTCATTAGTTAATACTTAGCTTTAAGGTCACACTTATCTGCCAGGGAGGTTAGGACACGCGTAGGAAGAATTAAGTCCATCTAAAAGCTTCCTTTTTTTTTTTGAGACGAAATCTTGCTCTGTCACCCAGGTAGGAGTGCAGTAGCATGATCTCGGCTCACTGCAACCTCCGTCTCCTGGGTTCAAGCAATTCTCCTGCCTTGGCCTCTGGAGTAGTTGGGATTACAGGCACACACCACCATGCCCAGCCAATTTTTGCATTTTAGTAGAGACAAGGCTTCACTACGTTGGCCAAGCTGGTCTTGAGCTCATGATCTCAAGTGATCCTCAGCCTCCCAAAGTGTTGGGATTACAGGCATGAGCAACAGCACCAGGCCTGAAAAGCTGGGTTCTCTACTAAAAGGTGAGATTAATTGTGGAGAGGCAACTTGCAGCCTCTAGTGAGAGTAACAAATCCTTTCCTCTCTCCCCTTCCCCACTGTCACGTGCCTTCTTTGAGCATTTTTTTTTTTTTTTTTTTGCCTCTCCTGGCCAGCAGTCGGCATAAGCTTCAGAATGGCCACGTGGAGCTTCCTCTGTACTTTTCTATTTCATTCCCTGAAGCTAATCCTTGCAGCTATATTCTTCTGTGTCTTAGTCTTCATTTTCAAGAAGGGGCTCCCCTTTTCTCACCAGGCCACCCAAGTCCTATGGATGCTGGTCAGTTGGTAGACTCACTGCACTAGAGTCAGGTGTCTGTCCTTGGTCCAGTGGAAGCGGTAGGCCAGAGGGACTGTGCCAAACAGATGGTGATTTATCTCAGGTGGAGGATTGGACAAGGTATGAAATGACCAACACATGCGGCAACTCTATTTTCCGACTGACATATTTAGGTGAATCAAGCAGGTGGGCCTCAAATAGCTTCACACACTCAGGACTGTCATAAGAAAGGACCACAAAAGGGGTGACTTAAAACAATGTGAATTTAGCCGGGCGCGGTGGCTCAAGCCTGTAATCCCAGCACTTTGGGAGGCTGAGGCGGGCGGATCCCGAGGTCAAGAGATCGAGACCATCCTGGTCAACATGGTGAAACCCCGTCTCTACTAAAAATACAAAAAATTAGCTGGGCATGGTGGCACGTGCCTGTAATCCCAGCTACTCAGGAGGCTGAGGCAGGAGAATTGCCTGAACCCAGGAGGCGGAGGTTGTGGTGAGCCGAGATCGCGCCATTGCACTCCAGCCTGGGTAACAAGAGCGAAACGCCGTCTCAAAAAAAAAAAAAATGTGAATTTACTGTCTCATGATTCTGGGGATAGAAGTCCAAAAGCACGGTGTTGGTAAGGCCACGCTCCTTCCTTCTGAAGGGGAAGTCTCTTCTTAGCTTCTGCTAGTTTGCTGAAAATCTTCGGCAATTTTTGCTGTGTCCCTCCAATCTCTGCCTTCATCATCACGTGGCTTTCTGTGTGTTTGTTGTCACATAAGGACAGCAGTCGTATTGGATTAGGGGGCTCATTCCACTCTAGCAGGATCTCATTTTAACTAACTAAATCTGCAATGACCTGTTTCATTTTTTTTTTTTCATAGCAGAGGGGACTAAGATACCTTTTTTTTTTAATTTTTATAATTTTTTTGTATTTTTAGTAGAGACGGGTTTCACCATGTTAGTAAGGCTGGTCTCAAACTCCTGACCTCATGATCCACCCGCCTCCGCCTCCCAAAGTGCTGAGATTACAGGTGTGAGCTAGTGCACCTAGCCCTAACCTTGTTTCTAAATAAGGTCATACTCTGTGGTATCCCAGGTTAGGACTTCAACATATCTTTTTGGGGGAGAGATAATTCAGTCCGTAACACATATGTACATGAGTTATACCGCCTACAGCCTATCTTCCATAGATCAGATACATACGTAAGCATTAAGGCAGAATTATTTCTGAAAGCTCCTCACTGCAGTACTATTACATGGATGTGCCTACCACATCTTTATGTATCCATCAATTGCTCTTAGTTATGCTTTTAATAAAGTAGTCTTGGTGTTACTAACCACCCTCAAAAACGAAACAAGTTAAACAGAATCCATGTTTAAAAGTAATATTTAGTTCTGTAGATGTCTATTAGAAAAAAAAAGAAAAAAGTAGTATTTAGAAATGTTATTTCATTTATGTAAAAGCATCCTTTAGTTACAGCTTAAACGAGCTCCACTAATTGGGAAAAATTAGTTTGACATAGTAGGCAGAATATAAAAGCACTAAAAATGTTGCCAACAGCTTCTTAGCTCTTTTTCATATGTATTTTTTGAGACAGGGTCTCACTTTGCTGAGCAGGCTGGAATGCAGTGGCCACGATCCCAGTACACTGTAGCCTGGACTCCTGGGCTCAAGGAATCCTCCCACACCTTGGCCTTCAAGTAGCTGGGACTATCGCCTGCGCCACCACGCCTGGCTAATTTTTGTATTTTTTGTAGAGATGGGTTTTCACCATGTTGGCCAGGCTGGTCTCAAACTCCTGACCTCAGGTGATCCACCCGCCTTGGCCTCCTGAAGTGCTGGGATTACAGGCATGGGACACCACGCCTGGTGGTTCTCAACTCCTTTAGGGTCTCGTGCAGCTTCTGTAAAGGCCAAGGTGGCCACCATCTTCACTTGGCCACCATCTTCAGAGGAGGAAGCCTCGGGGAACCAACGTGTGAAAGGCAGTAATGGGGGAGTAGAGACTTTAAAGGGTATGAATGTGGAAACGGTTTTTTCCAGTCAAACGGCAATCTATTTCTTTTCTTTTCTTTTTTTGAGACGGAGTCTTGCTCTGTCTCCCAGGCTGGAGTGCAGTAGCACGATCTTAGCTCACTCCAACCTCTGCCTCCTGGGTTCAAGGGATTCTCTTCCCTCAGCCTCCCAAGTAGCTGGGATTACAGGTGCGCACCACCACGCTCGGCTAATTTTTTTTTTTTTTTTTTTTTTTTTTGTATTTTTAGTGGAGATGGGGGTTTCACCATGCTGGCCAGGCTGTTCTTTTTAAAAAATGCTGAAGAGATACTTTAATACAGTTTTAGATGGGAGGAAGACTCATCTTGGGATGAAAGGAACTTACCACAATAAAAACGTAAGATAGGGCAGGAAAATATGTAAAAAATGTGTTTATCTTTCCTCATGTAATCCTTGAAACATTATTATGAGGTAGTAAGTGGTTATCTGTTCTTTGGGGTAAGAAAACTAACCCATCTGGCTGGGCACAGTGGCTCACGCTTGTAATCCCAGCACTTTGGGATTCTGAGGTGGGTGGATTACCTGAGGTCAGGAGTTCAAAACCAGTGTGGCCAACATGGTGAAACCCTGTTTCGACTAAAAATACAAAAAATTAAATGGATGTGGTGGTGTGTGCCTGTAATTCCAGCTACTAGGGAGGCTGAGGCAGGAGAATCACTTGAACCCAGAGGCCAGAGGTTGCGGTGAGCCAAGATTGCACCACTGCACTCCAGCCTGAGCAACAAGAGCAAAACTCTGTCTCAAAACAAAACAAAACAAAACAAAAAAACTTACCTATCCCCTCTCTTCCATTCTCACAGCACCTTCCCTCTCTCTCTCTCTCCTCTCTCTCTCGCTCTCTCTGTCACACTTCTATATTGCTGTGGCCGGAGTCACAGTTCTATACTACAGTTTCAATCATTTTATTCTCCTGTGCAAAACTCCTTGGCTAATGAATCCCTATTACTTAGACTAGCAGTTTCCAAACTTTTTAAAGCAGAACACTGCTTTAAAAAAGTCTGGAAGTCTGATATCTGAAGAAAAAGTCTGTACAGATTTTATCTGTATCTATTTACAAATATCTATATGAATTTATGCTTACCCATTAAATAAAAGGGGCATTTTATAAAGAAAGTTAAATTTTGAGTTCAGATGAATGGTGTTTACTTATTATGAAGTTATTGAGAACAAGGAACTACTGCGATGAAAAGAAAATTCAGCTGGGCACAGTGCCTCACACCTGTAATCCCAGCACTTTGTGAGGCTTAGGCAGAAGAATCACTTTACCTCAGGAGTTCAAGACTAGTCTGGACAACAAAGTGAGACCCTGTCTCTACCCACCCACCTCCACCCCAAAAAAGAGGCAAGCATGGTGGCACGTACCTGTGGTTCCAGCTACCTGGGAGGCTAAGGCCAGGAGGTTGAGGCTACAGTGAGTCATGATTGTGCCACTGCACTCCAGCCTGGGTGACAGATCAAGACCTTGTCTCAAAAAAGATTTGAGATGAGGCCGGGCGTGGTGGCTCAAGCCTGTAATCCCAGCACTTTGGGAGGCTGAGGCGGGTGGATCACGAGGTCGAGAGATCGAGACCATCCTGGTCAACCTGGTGAAACCCCGTCTCTACTAAAAATACAAAAAATTAGCTGGGCATGGTGGCACGTGCCTGTAATCCCAGCTACTCAGGAGGCTGAGGCAGAATTGCCTGAACCCAGGAGGCGGAGGTTGCGGTGAGCTGAGATCGCGCCATTGCACTCCAGCCTGGGTAACAAGAGCGAAACTCCGTCTCAAAAAAAAAAAAAAAAAAAAGATTTGAGATGAAAATATTACTGTTACTCATCATCAACAGCGAATTTCTGCATTTTATTATACAGTTAAGCCTGATCCATGCTGCTGATCATAAATCTGTTCTCCATATTACATCCAACACGAACTTTTAAAATGGCAAATCGAATCACCATATCTCACCAACTTTAAAATGCCCCTGACTGTATAGGTCACATCATTATTTCACATATAGTCCAGAAAGAAAATAATGCTAATTAAACTTTGATTTCAGAAATGGAAAAAAAGTGTCTCAGAATCATCGGAATATAGTATGCCAACCACTTCATCTCCTTAAAAACCAGTAATCTGGCTGGGAGTGGTGGCTCATGCTTGTAATCTGAGCACTTTGGGAGGCCAAAGTGGGCAGATCACTTGAGGCCAGGAGTTCAAGATCAGCCCGGCCAACATGGTGAAATCCCGTTTCTACTAAGAATATGAAAATTAGCCAGGTATGGTGGTGGGTGCCTACAGTCCCAGCTACTTAGAAAGCTGAGGCAGGAGAATCGCTTGAACCCAGGAGGCAGAGGTTGCAGTGAGACCGCGCCACTGCACTCCAGGCGGGGCGACAAGAGCAAAACTCCCATTTCCGAAAAATAATAAAATTTAAAAAATGAACAAATAGAAACCAATAATTTTTCATGTTCTCAGTATCAGGACAAAGCTCCTGACCACGTTCTACAAAGCCAGCACAGCCTGGCTCCTGCCTCGCCACCCTGACTCTCTGTGCTTCAGCTGTGGTAGTCGTTTTTCCACTCACCCAATCTTCCTGATCTCAAGCCAAACTTTACATCCTCTGAGGAGCCTTTCCTGATCTTCTTGACAAAGGCCACGTCCTACCATAACTCATTGCAGAACACGAGTGTCTCTCTCTCTCTCTTTTTTAAATAAAGATGGGGTTTCACCATGTTGGTCAGGCTGGTCTTGAACTCCTGACCTCAGGTGATCCACCTGCCTTGGCCTCCACAGTGCTTGGATTACAGGCGTGAGCCACTACGCCCAGCCAGTGTCTCTTTTTATTGCCTTTTTTAAGTAGGCTTGGAAGGGAAAGGGTATCTCTTCTTGCTCAGGGGCCATAATAATCTCTGTATTGTTCCAGTTTTTAGTATATGTGCTGCTGAAGCAAGCACAAGTGTCTCTTCTTGATAGCACTTACCATAGTTGACATCTTAGTTTTGCTTATATGTTTATCTGATCACTTTTTTTTTTTTTTTTTGTAAGACAGAGTCTCACTCTGTCACCCAGGCTGGAAAGCAGTGACAGGATTTCGGCTCACTGCAACTTCCATCTCCCAGGTTCAAGCAGTTCTCCTGCCTCAGCCTCCTGAGTAGCTGGGATTACAGGCACACGCCACCATGCCCGGCTAATTTTTGTACTTTTAGTAGAGATGGGGTTTCACCATATTGGCCAGGATGGTCTCAAACTCTTGACCTCGTGATCCACCCACCTTGGCCTCCCGAAGTGCTGGGATTACAGGCATGAGCCACCACACCTGGTTTATTTTTGTTTGTTTTAGACAGACTGTTGCCCCAGGCTGGAGTGCAGTGGAGCAATCTTGGCTCACTGCAACCTCTGCCTCCTGGGTTTCTGTGATTCTCTTGCCTCAGCCTCCCGAATAGCTGGGATTATAGGCACGTGCCACCACGCTGGCTGATTTTTTGTTTGTGTATATATATATTTTTATAAACATGGGGTTTCACCATGTTGGCCAGGCTGATCTTGAGCTCCAGACCTCAAATGATCCACCCTCCTTGGCCTCCCAAAGTACTGGGATTACAGGTGTGAACTACCTTGCTGGCCTTCTTATCAGTATCTTTATCTCCCACTAGGCTGTAAACTCCATGAGGGCAGAGACTACATACTTGGCTCCCACCTGGCATCCTCAGTGCTTGGCACAGCACACAGTAGCACTTGGTACACAAGAGATACTTGAACATTTGTTATTAATGGAACGAGCCAAAGTCCTTTCTTTTCTTTTCCTTCCTTCCTTCCTCTGCCTCATCACCTTCCCTCCTTCCTTCCTTCCTTCCTTTCTGTTTTTTTTTTTTTTTTTTTTTGAGACAGGGTCTTTGTCACCTAGGCTGGAGTGCAATGGCATTTCGGCTCACTGCAACCTCCACTTCCCAAGTTCAAGTGATTCTCCTGCCTCAGCCTCCTGAGTAGCTGGGACTGCAGGTGTGTGCCATCACGTCCGGCTAATTTTGTATTTTCAGTTAAGATGAGGTTTCATCATGTTGGCCAGGCTGGTCTTGAACTCCTGACCTCAGGTGATCCACCTGCCTTTGGCTCCCAAAGTGCTGTGATTACAAGCGTGAGCCACCATGCTCAGCCCATTTTGTAAAAAATGATTCATGCTGCTGATTTTAGGATACCCTTCAATTCCAAGGATCCAAAAGATGCACTAATGAGAGGACAGAAAGACTTCTGCTTCAGTGGAATTATTAACAATATTCACCAAATTTTTGTCTCCTTATTACAAATACCAAATTCAGAAAAAAAAAAGCACTGAAAATTACTATGTGTTAACACTTTCCCTAGCTTGACAGTATTCTTATTACTATTTGAGAAGGAGTTTCGCTCTTGTTGCCCAGGCTGGAGTGTGATGGTGTGATCTCGGCTCACTGCAACCTCCACCTCCCAGGTTCAAGCGATTCTCCTGACTCAACCTCCCAAGTAGCTGGGATTACAGGCATGCAACATCATATCTGGCTAATGCTCAATATTATCATTACACAGTGGTCAGTGTGCTTCTGTGAACTGTCCGTGTTCCAAGATTTCGTGCTAAGCTGGTGTGTCTCAAACCCTCGTGATTTTCAGGCTACTCTCTGCTCCAATGATACCTGCTTTGTATAGGCACAAATCCAGAGGGTTAGTGAGAGCTCAACTTTCCCAAACAATAAAACATTTGTAAGAAATTCTATCACATTCACAGTGATGACACATGCTTTCCTCTGTGGCATGCATCAAAACATGTTCATCCAGATTTTGGAAGCACAAGTTAAGGCATTAAAATGTGGCATATAACACATTTAAGGGTGTAGCTATTTTTTTTTTTGGGCTGCAATTTTGAAATTAAAAATATTTCTAAAGAGGAGGTTAGAATAAAATGGTCACAGAACCTCAGAAGCACATTTATTTGTAAAATCAATGAATAGGCTGGGCACAGTGGCTCATGCCTGCAATCCTAGGACTTTGGGAGGCTGTGGTGGGTAGATCATTTGAGGTCAGGAGTTCAAGACCAGATTGGCCAGCATGGCGAAAACCCGTCTCTACTAAAAATACAAAAATTACCTAGGCATGGTGGCAGGTGCCTGTAATCACAGCTACTTGGGAGGCTGAGGCATGAGAATCCCTTGAACTCAGGAGATCGAGGTTGCAGTGAGCCAAGATCGCACCACTGCACTCCAGCCTGGGTGACAGAGCTCTGTCTCAAAAACAAAAAGAAAGAAAGAAAGAAAGAAAAGAAAATAGTTGGCCGGTTGTGGTGGCTCACGCCTGTAATCCCAGCACTTTGGGAGGCTGAGGCGAGTGGATCACGACGTCAGAAGTTCAAGACCAGCCTGGCCAAGATGGTGAAACCCCCACCAGGCATGGTGGCAGGCTCCTGTAATCCCAGCTACGTGGAAGGCTGAGGCAGGAGAATCGCTGGAACCTAGGAGGCAGAGGCTGCAGTGAGCTGAGATCGTGTCACTGCACTCCCACCTGGGCATAGAGTGAGACTCCGCCCATCTCCCACCCCTTCACCCCCCACAAAAAAAGAAGGAAAAAGAAAAGAAAATAGTCATAAGATGACTAAAGGGTTACTATAATCACTTTTACGGAAAAGGTAAAGTTTGACTGATTTGGTGCTGGTATTTAACGTTTCTTCTGCATTTCCTGCTGTGTATCAGGGAGACTGCTGAGCGGTTTTCCACACAGCATTCCAGTTGGAATCCCTAAAGATGCTCAAAGAAGAGAGGGCTCTGGGGTCATAGGAAAAGCTCTCCTCTGCAATCTTCTCTTCGAGATTCATGATGTAAAATAGGATTTTAAAGATTCTGAGAAATTCCAGAGAAAAGAAGCAAATATAATTTTGTTTTACTTACAACTGTCTATAATCTTTTCTAATCACAAAACTTTTTTTATGTTTGTGTATTGTTTCTTTATAAGGAGAAGGGGGATGGGCATGGTGGCTCATGCCTGTAATCCCAGCACTTTGGGAGGCCGAGGTGGGCACATCACCTGAGGTCAGGAGTTTGAGACCAACCTGGCCAACAGGGCGAAATCATGTCTCTGCTGAAAATACAAAAATTAACTGGGCATGGTAATGTGTGCTGTAATCCCAGCTGCTAGGGAGGCTGAGGCAAGAGAACTGTTTGAACCCAGGAGGGGTAGGCTGCAGTGAGCTAAGATCGTGCCATTTTACTCCAGCCTGGCGAAAGAGCAAGATTCCATCTAAAAAAAAAAAAAAAAAAAAAATTCTCGGTGCTTCACACCTGTAATCCCAGCACTTTGAGAGGCAGAGGAAGGCGGATCACCTGAGGTCATGAGTTGAAGACCAGCCTGACCAACATGGAGAAACCCCATGTCTACTAAAAATACAAAATTAGCCTGGTGTGGTGTTACATGCCTGTAATCCCAGCTACTCGGGAGGGAGGCTGAGGCAAGAGAATTGCTTGAACCTGGGACGTGGAGGTTGTGGTGAGCCAAGATTGCCCCAGTGCACTCCAGCCTGGGCAACAAGAGTGGAACTCTGTCTCAAATAAAATAAAATAAAATAAAATAAAAAGGAGATGGGGGTCTAGGTATCTTTTATCAGCTGGACTCCAACTCTTGAGCATAGCAATCTTCCTGCCTTAGCCTTCCACTAGCTTGGACTACAGGCTCGCACCCCTGCATCAGGCTCATGATGCTTCTCTTTGAGAAATACTGGCCTGGAGTACTTTTTACATTCATATGGTTCTCACTGTATTTGTGAAGTAGCCAAAGGTTTAACTTTACAGAAGAACAGAATGGAGCATCAGGCAGGTTATGCCAGGTCACGCAGCTACTAATACACAATGTACTAATACACAATGTTTTTTTTTTTTTTTCTTTTTTTGACAGAGTTTTGCTCTTTTGTCCAGGCCACAGTGAAGTGGTATGATCTCTGCTCACTGCAACCTCTGCCCCCCGACCCAGGTTCAAGGGATTCTCCTGCCTCAGCCTTCTGAGTAGCTAGGATTATAGGTGTATACCACCACATCCAGCTAATTTTTGTATTTTTAGTAGAGATGGGGTTTCACCATGTTGGCCAGGATGGTCTTGAACTCCTTGACCTCAGATGATCTACCCATCTTGGCCTCCCAAAGTGCTGGGATTACAGGCATGAGCTCAGGCTCTAATATACAAACTCAATTTTTCTAAAAAACAAAAACAAACAACAAAAAAAACTCCAGTGCTGCTTTCTAGCATAAAACACTAGATTTTCTTTTTTTGAGATGGAGTCTCTCTCTATTGCCCAGGCTGGAGCGAAGTGGCACAATCTCAGCTCACTGCAACCTCTGCCTCCAGGGTTCAAGCGATTCTCCTGCCTCAACCTCCTGAGGAGCTGGGATTACAGGCATGCCACCATGCCTGGCTGATTTTTTTTTCTGAGACGGAGTTTTTTTCTTGTTGCCCAGGCTGGAGTGCAATGGCGCGATCTCAGCTCACTGCAACCTTCACCTCCCCACTTCAAGTGATTCTCCTGCCTCAGCCCCCTGAGTGGCTGGGATTACAGGCATACGCCACCACGCCAGGCTAATTTTGTATTTTTAGTAGAGATGGGGTTTCACCATGTTGGTCAGGCTGGTCTTGAACTCCTGACCTTATGATCCGACTGCCTCGGCCTCTCATAGTGCTTGGATTACAGGCATGAAGCCACCACGCCCAACCTAAAACACTACTTTCTTGGCTGGGCATGGTGGCATGCACCTACTGTAGTCCCTGCTATTAAGGGGACTAAAGTGGGTGGAGCCCTTGAGGATGGGAGTTGGAGGCTACAGTGAGCTATGACTGCACCACTGCACTCCAGCTTGGGTGACAGAGCAAGGCCCTGTCTTAAAAAAAAAAAAATAAAATAAAATAAAAATACGCTGTCTAAAAAAAAAAATGTATATATATATATATACACACACACACACACAAACAAAAAACAAAATCCTACTTTCATGTGGAAGAGCTTTTTTTTTTTTGAGATGGAGTCTTGCTCTGTAGCCCAGGCTGGAGTGCAGTGGCGTGATCTCAGCTCACTGCAACCTCCACCTCCCGGGTCCTGGTTCAAGCAATTCTCCTACCTCAGTCTCCCAAATAGCTGGGATTACAGGCACAAGCCATCATGCCCAGCTAATTTTTGTATTTTTTAGTAGAGATGGGGTTTCACCATGTTGGCCAGTCTGGTCTTGAACTCCCTGACCTCACGATCCACCCGCCTCAGCCTCCCAAAGTGCTGGGATTACAAGCGTGAGCCACTGTGCCCGGCCTGGAAGAGTATTTTATTTTATTTTTTTTTTTGAGATGAAGTCTCACTCTGTCACACAGGCTGGAATGCAACTGTGTTATCTCAGCTCACTGCAATCTCCACCTCCCAGGTTCAAGCGATTCTCCTGTCTCAGCCTCCCGAGTAGCTGGGATTACACACCCAGCTAATATTTGTATTTTTAGTAGAGACCAGGTTTTGCTATGTTGGCCAGGCTGGTCTCGAACTCCTGATCTCACATAGTCCACCCACCTTGGCTTCCTAAAGTGCTGGGATTACAAGCGTGAGCCATCGTGCTGGTTGTGAAACATCATTTTAGAGCTGGCATAAAGCTTAGTGATCTCTTAGACTAGTAACCTTATTATGCTGAAGACACAAATAGGGCTCAGACAAATGAAGTGCCTCACCCCAGGTCAAGAGCTTGCAGACAGCAGGAGGAATGAAAGGATCCCTGACTCAGTGACTCCCAATTAAGTGCTCTACTGCCCCAAATAATTATGAAGCAAATCTCTGTCAATGTAGGGTGAGATTAAATTAACCGCCCAGATTGAGTAGGCACTCACAGGTGCCAAGTGAACAATTTACCCGGTGGGAAAAGGTGATACTGGAGCTATGTCCAGTTGTCATGTGATTTTGAAATGAGTCATGATTTAGGAGCCACTTGACTGGACTAACTCAACAGCAAATATTGTTAATTAAGAGTTTAGTCACCTTACTTGGATCATGCCATCCCTCTCCTCTCAAAAGTGCCATATGCCACTTAAAAAAACAATTAAAAGAAATTAAAAATTTCTGACTAAAAGTGATTTCACAACCCAAATTGGGCACATCCTGGAGTGTCACAAGACACAATGATTGAGAATCATTTTTCGGAAGTGTGTCAGACATGAGGAATAGAAGAATAATGCAGTTTATTATTATAAACACCTGGCCTAACCTGTAGGGCAGGGAAGGGAATGTTTGCTGGAGCCTCGAAGGAGTAAATAATAGCAGGAGGGAAAACCACAGCACACCCTGAGGACAGTTCCAGCACAGCTGAGCTGAGGTTCTCAGGTGCAGCGAAGGAGGGGGTAAAGCATCGGCACGATCTTGGCTCACTGCAACCTCTGCCTCCCAGGTTCAAGCAATTCTCCTGCCTCAGCCTCCCGAGTAGCTGGGATTATAGGTGCCCACCTCCATGACAGGCTAATTTTTGTATTTTTAGTAGAGATGGAGTTTCATCATGTTGGCCAGGCTGGTCTTGTACTCCTGACCTCAGGTGATCTGTCCACCTTAGCCTCCCAAAGTGTTGGGATTACAGGCATAAGCCACTGTGCCCAGCCTAAAGCATCTCTTTTAAGGGAAGGGAAGAGGAAAGAATAAGGGACTTTGGAAAAAAAGAAACACAGCTGAAAAGAGGAGTGTAAATCAACACATAATAGAGAAGAGGAAAACATTTTTTTTTTTTTTTTGAGACGGAGTTTCACTCATTACCCAGGCTGGAGTGCACTGGTGCGATCTTGGCTCACCGCAACCTCCACCTCCTGGGTTCAGGCAATTCTCCTGCCTCAGCCTCCTGAGTAGCTGGGATTACAGGCATGTTCCACCATGCCCAGCTAATTTTTTTGTATTTTTAGTAGAGACGGGGTTTCACCATGTTGACCAGGATGGTCTCGATCTCTTGAGCTTGTGATCCACCCGCCTCGGCCTCCCAAAGTGCTGGGATTACAGGCTTGAGCCACCGTGCCCGGCATTTTTTTTCTTTAAGATACAGGGTCTCATTCTGTTCAGTGAAGTGCAGGGGTATGATCATGGCTCACTGAAGCCTCAAACACCTAGGTTCAAGTAATCCTCCCGCCTCAGCCTCCAGAGTAGCTGGGACTACAGGTTCATGCCACCATATCCAACTAATTATTTATTTTTGAAATAGAGACGGGGTCGTGCTATGTTGGTCAAGTGGGTCTTGAACTCCTGACCTCAAGTGATCCTTCTGCCTTGGTCTCCCAGCATGATAGGATTACATATGTGAGCCACCATGCCTGGACAATTTTTAGATTTTCTTTTTTGTAGAGATGGGATATCACTATGATGCTATGGAAAATAAATAAGCACAAGTATGATACTGACTTTTGGAATTTGGGCATAGTAGCTTGGAAGTCTGCAGAAACATTCATCTCCATCAGTGGGCAACGCTCCCTTAGGGACATAGAAAGAAAAGCAGAGGCCAAAGGGAAACGTGTTTCATCTCCCCTGCTTTGTCTTCTCTATGTATATGCATCTTGGGGACCTTCCCTGTGTGTGTGGCAGTAGGGGTGGGAGGGACTGGAACAGAACATGACTTACAGGTTCTTGGGTCCCCTAGGAGTATACTAACCTGATGTTAAGTTGATTGGACCCCAGCCAGCTCCCAAAATATGCAAGCTGCTATTTATTTAATATCATTTTAATTAACTTGAGAAATTGTTTTTCTTTTTGTTTTTTTGAGACAGGAGTTTCCTTCTTTTTGCTCAGGCAATGGCATGACCTTGGTTCACCACAACTTCGGCCTCCCAGGTTCAAGCAATTCTCCTACCTCAGTCTCCCAAGTAGCTGAGATTACAGGCATGTGCTACCACACCTGGGTAATTTTGTATTTATAGTAGAGATGGGGTTTCTCTGTGTTGGGCTCGAACTCCCAGCCTCAGGTGATCCGCCCAGCTTGGCCTCCCAAAGTGTGTGTGGGATTACAGTCATGAGCCATCACACCTGGCCGAGAAATTCTCTGTTCTTTTCTTTCTTTTTTTTTTTTAAAGATGGGGTTTCACCATGTTGGTCAGGCTGGTCTTGAACTTCCGACCTCAGGTGATCCGCCTGCCTTGGCCTCCAAAGTGCTTGGATTACAGGCGTGAGCCACCATGCCCAGTCGAAATTCTGTTCTTTAAGCTTTATTGGGAGCCAAATAAATCTATAAATCTATTCAGTGGACCACCTTGGTCTTACTTTGCTCTCCACATCTTTGTTTGAGCTCATTAGTACCATCTCCCCATCAAGGCAAGAAAGAGCAATCCTTTAGTTTCTCAAGAGTAATTATTACTTATGTTAAAAATAAAAAGAGGCCAGATGCGGTGGCTCACACCTGTAATTCCAGCACTCTGGGAGGTCAAGGAGGGTGAATCACTTGAGGTCAGAAGTTCTAGACCAGTCTGGCCAACATGGTGGAACCCTGTCTCTACCAAAAATACAAAAATGAGCCAGGTGTAGTGGTACATGCCTTTAGTCTCAGCTACTTGGAAGGCTGAGGCAGGATAATTGCTTGAACCTGGGAGGTGGAGGTTGCAGTGAGCCGAGATCATGCCACTGCACTCCAGCCTGGGTGACAGAGCAAGACTCCGTACCCCTCATTTCCCCCCAAAAAGAAAAAAAAAAGCTCAGAAGTTTCTAGAGAGTAAATCCTTCTTAAGTACGGGTATAGTGGTTCATGCCTGTAATCCCAGCACTTTGGGATGCAGAGGTGGGACGATTGCTTGAGCCCAGGAGTCGGAGGCTGCAGTGAGCTGACTGCAGCACTGCACACCAGCCTAGGTAACAGAATGACCCTGCTTCTAAAACAAAAAAAACTCCTTAAAAATTTGCAAGGAAAATTAGAAAATTAATCATTAATCAATTTGCACTCTAAAACTGCAGAATTAGAATTATTTTCCCTCGACAAAAGAAGGAGTTTGTCAGACAGCCATCAAAGCTATGTCAATATTCAGTGAGGGAAGGGGGTCAAAGGTGGCGCTGGACAAATAGGAGGAATGCAGGCAGGACACCACCTCAGAGTAAGAGTTATGCATTTACACTTTATTTATTTTATTTTATTTTTGAGACAGAGTTTCACTCTGTCGCCCAGGCTGGAGTGCAGTGGTGATCTTGGCTCACTGAAACCTCCACTCTTCAGGTTGAAGTGACTCGCCTGCCTCAGCCTCCTGAGTAGCTGGGATTATAGGCACCTGCCACCACACCTGGTAATTTTTTTAATTTTTTTTTTTTTTTTTTTTTTGAGACGGAGTTTCGCTCTTGTTACCCAGGCTGGAGTGCAATGGCGCGATCTCGGCTCACTGCAACCTCCGCCTCCTGGGTTCAGGCAATTCTCCTGCCTCAGCCTCCTGAGTAGCTGGGATTACAGGCACACGCCACCATGCCCAGCTAATTTTTTGTATTTTTAGTAGAGACGGGGTTTCACCATGTTGACCAGGATGGTCTCGATCTCTCGACCTTGTGATCCACCCGCCTCGGCCTCCCAAAGTGCTGGGATTACAAGCTTGAGCCACCGCGCCCGGCCTAATTTTTTTAATTTTTAGTAGAGACGAAGTTTCACCATGTTGGCCAGGCTGGTCTTGAACTCCTAACTTCAAGTGATCTACCTGCCTCAGCCTCCCAAAGTGCTGAGATAACAGGTGTGAGACACCACGCCCTGCCTGGCTACACTTTCATTTTAAATCTTTATTGCTTTTCTCCGATTATAAACATAAATGCTCATGGTAGAAAATTCAGGTCTTTCAGAAATATGAATATAGACAGTAAAAACCTATAACTCGAAGAGTGCATCATTCCAGCTTTTTCTTTTAATAATTATTTAAAACCTAACATTTATTTAAAATACTTATTAAAAAAGTAGGATCTTGCTATGTTTAATCCAGCAACTTGCTTTTCTTGCTAAAGATTTTATTTGGGGCCGGGCGCGGTGGCTCAAGCCTGTAATCCCAGCACTTTGGGAGGCCGAGGCGGGTGGATCACAAGGTCGAGAGATCGAGACCATCCTGGTCAACATGGTGAAACCCCGTCTCCACTAAAAATACAAAAAACTAGCTGGGCTTGGTGGCGCGTGCCTGTAATCCCAGCTACTTAGGAGGCTGAGGCAGGAGAATTGCCTGAGCCCAGGAGGCGGAGGTTGCAGTGAGCCGAGATGGCGCCATTGCACTCCAGCCTGGGTAACAAGAGCGAAACTCTGTCACAAAAGAAAAAGATTTTATTTGGTCTACTGAGCAGAGATCCACCTCATTGTTTTTAAAAAGTTGGATAGTATTCTACGGCATGAATGAATCACAGTTTAACCACATTTCCTCTCATGGAAAAATGTTTTTACAATTATTTTACTTTGGTGAATAAACTTGCTCACATATCCTTGTGCACATGTGATAGCATTTTTGGAAACCAAAATCATAGAAATGGATGTGCTGGGTCAAAGGGTGTATTTGGTAACATTTTTAGTAGACTGCATTTACATTTTAAATCTTTAAAATTGGTCTGTAGTTTGAAATGGCGCTAGCTCAATTTTTAGTTGTCTCTCGCCTAGTCGTCACCAAGTCTGGTTTTAATTCCTTTGTCAGAAGTTCATTGAGGTGACAGTTTCCTGTCACAGGCTGGCATGCAACCTCAGGTGTTTTCAGTCTGTTAGCGCTACAACTCAAATGCACTTCTAAAATAATTGCTATATTTTTTAGGGAGGTGAGCTTTTGCATTACTTTTTTTTTTCAAATGGCACTAGCTTCAGATATCTTTTTGGAGCTTTGGATAGGATTTAGTAAAAGATAAAACAGGACTAATCTATTGCCCAACTCTAACTTCTTTCATCTGCTGGAATTAACTGTAACATATTGGTGCTTCGGACAACCACCCAGGTGATTGGCTGCAAAAGCCCTTATCTGCCAATTTCCATCTTACTCTAACACTTTTCCAGTATTTATCATGTTAAACCTAAGTTAACTGCTCTGGCCTCCTAAGCAACAATTCCATTTTGAGAGGATAAAGAAGACAACATTTCAAGAGCACAATACTGGTAACAATACCCTCCTGGACCACTTAATATAAAGTGGTTGCTTACTTTTTCTGGACTCATAGATTTTAAAACGTCTATACTCATTAACTAAGCAATTGCTCATGAACTTCCTTTGGTGTTAAAAAATATATATATAACATATAAAATCATTAAAGTGTTTTTACAAATCAAATACCAGCTACGTTCTTCCCACTATATATAAGAATATATATGCTTCATGAGAGTAGGAACTAAGTCATATTCAAGATGCTTTCCAGCCCTGGCTGGGCACGGTGTCTCTACCCTGTAATCCCAGAACTTTGAGAGGCTGAGGCGGGCAGATCACTTGAGGCCAGGAGTTCGAGACCAGCCTGGCCAACATGGTGAAACCTCCGTCTCTACTGAAAATACGAAAATTGGCCGGGCATCATGGCGGGTGCCGGTAATCCCGGTACTGGGGAGGCTCAGGCAGGAGAATTGCTTGAACCCAGAAGGCAGAGGCTGTAGTGAGCCGAGATTGTGTCACTGCACTTCAGCCTGGGTGACAGAGTGAGATTCTGTCTCAAAAACAAAAACAGGTCGAGCGCGGTGGCTCACGCCTGTAATCCCAGCACTTTGGGAGGCCGAGGCGGGTGGATCACGAGGTCAAGAGATTGAGACCAACCTGGTCAACATGGTGAAACCCTGTCTCTACTAAAAATACAAAAATTAGCTGGGCATGGGGACACCTGTCTGTAATCCCAGCTCGGGAGGCTGAGGCAGGAGAATTGCTTGAACCCAGGAGGCGGAGGTTGCGGTCAGCTGAGATTGTGCCATTGCACTCCAGCCTGGGTAACAAGAGCGAAACTCCGTCTCAAAAAAAAAAAAAAAAAAAAAAACAAAGATCCTTGCCAGCCCTAGCACTTTATAAATCTACTAGTTTTCAAAGAATTAGAATCCAACATAAGAAAATACATGCATACATTAGTAACTAGAGTAAGTAAATACTTTTTTTTTGAAATGGAGTCTCGCTCTGTCACCTAACGGTGAGATCTTGGTTCACTGCAACCTCTGCCTCTTGGGTTCAAGCAATTCTCCTGCCTCAGCTTCCCGAGTAGCTGGGATTACAGGCACACACCACCACACCCAGCGAATTTTTTGTATTTTTAGTAGAGATGGGGTTTTGCTATATTTGCCAGGCTGATATTGAACTCCTGGCCTCAAGTGATTTGCCTGCCTCGGCCTCCCAAACTGCTGAGATTACAGGCATCAGCCACCCTGCCCAATTTTTTTTTTTTTTTTAACTTAAAAAAAAAAAATTTCTAGGGACTGGGTGCTGGGCCTTTTTTTTTTTTTTTTTTTTTGAGATGGAGTTTCGCTCTTGTTACCCAGGCTGGAGTGCAATGGCATGATCTCGGCTCACTGCAACCTCCACCTCCTGGGTTCAAGCAATTCTCCTGCCTCAGCCTCCTGAGTAGCTGGGATTATAGGCATGCGCCACCATGCCCAGCTAATGTTTTGTATTTTTAGTAGAGAAGAGGTTTCATCATGTTGACCAGGATGGTTTCTAGCTCTTGACCTCCTGATCCACCTGTCTCAGCCTCCCAAAGTGCTGGGATTATAGGCGTGAGCCACCACGCCCGGCTTTTTTTTTCTTTTTTTTTTTTTTTTTTTAAAGAGAAGATGTCTTGCTATGTTGTCCAGGTGGTTCTAGAACTCCTCAGCTCAAGGAATCCTCCCACCTAAGCCTCCCAAAATGCTGGGATTATAGGTGTGAGCCACTGTGCTTAGCTCTTGAGTGAATCTTTGATTTAGAAAGCAGTGCACCATTTTTATTCTTTTTTTATTTCTAGCAAGAGTTCGGAGAATTTTTTCTTTTTTTAATTTCTAGCGCAGTATCTTATTTTTTCTAAAGCTTGAGATCATCATCATCATAAAGATCAGCTTTGGGAAACTAAATTGACCTCATGCTATAATCTGAAAATTATTATTTTTAAAAAATATATATTTTATTGCATTTTAGGTTTTGGAGTACATGTGAAGAACTTGCAAGACTGTTGCATAGGTACATACATGGCAATGTGGTTTGCTGCCTTCCTCCCCATCACATATATCTGGCATTTCTCCCCATGTTATCGAAAATTATTTTTTTGAATTAAAAAAAACCCTGAGTTGGGCATGGTGGCTCACATCTGTAATCCCAGCACTCTGGGAGGCCAAGCGAGGCAGGCAGATCACAATCACAAGGTCAAGAGATAGAGATCATCCTGGTCAACATGGTGAAACCCCATCTCTACTAAAAATACAAAACTTAGCTAGGCTTGGTGGCATGCACCTGTAGTCCCAGCCACTTGGGAGGCTGAGGCAGGAGGACTGCTTGAACCTGGGAGGTGAAGGTTGCAGTAAGCTGAGATCATGCCATTGCACTCTAGCCTGGCTACAGAGCGAGGCTCCATCTCAAAGTAAGTAAATAAATAAAATAAAAATAAGAAACCCCAAAACAACCATAACATGGTATCACGCTGTAAAAGAGAAGTGACTGTGTAAGCATACAATACATTTGGAATGTTACTATATACGCAAAGGAAATATTTATGTACAACATTTATATTCTGGACTATGTCAATGGTGGTATGACACTGAGAGAAATATTTGCCCTGAAATCCGTGTCAAATGTGCCGTTTATTTGGATTTAAGGCCAACGAAAAAGACACAGTGAAAAAGAGACTAAAAAACAGAATCAGCATGAAAGAAGGATTCATCTAAATCTGGGGCATAATTTGGATAATATACAACATAAAATAAATAAAGACAGAAGAAAGGGAAGGAAATATACAAGAAATAATTTTAGAAAGTCATTCCAGAAAAAAATCTATCTTATAAAACAGATTTTAATGCTAGTCTTTTAGTACTTATTTATGTCAGGCCACCTCTTACTAGATGTTTGGTTTCCTGTGCTAAGACTTAGAAAAATTGTCTTGTGGTTAGAAAATAGCATATTCTCAAGGCAGTTGACTGAAAAGTATATTTTTTTGGAATGCCATTTTTTACAACAAATTTTACTTTAAAAAGAGGGTGAATTAAATAGCTTGGAGATTAACTCTCACTGGTAGAAGTGTAGTGGATTTATTCAGCATGCTTAAAAAAGAAAATGGATGAGAACTTAGGACTCTCTCTCTCTATATATGTGACTGACAGAAAGTAAAGAACCTGAGATAAAGAAGAGTTTCTCACCTGTAAAAAAAAAAAAAAAAAATTATAAAAGAAAGAAAAAGAAAAATTAAGAACACTGAAGGGATGGCAGAAAAGATTTCTTAAAACAGAGTAGTTAGAGGAAGGTATGCGACTAAGTGAGACTCGAGGGCAAAGTCTGAACAACGCCAACAACAGAAGTATTCTTCAGGAAAATGAATGCCAGGAGCACTCCTAAGGTGAATTTACTAAAATAAAATGGTAAACAGATATTCTGCCTGTTGAGGCTTACAAATGAAATAAATGTAGCATACTTGTAATACCAGACCCTAAAGGGAAAGAAAATGCTTTAAAAAGACAAATTTTTCAAGGCTGTAAAAATTCAAACATTCTAACTTACTTGAGGTAGATGAAAATAGAAAATCATGTAAGATTAGAAGAGATTATATTTTTGACCACTCATGTTAGAAAGCAAAGAACTGTTATGATCATAAATATTAAAGCTGGCCAGGCGTGACGGCTCAAGTCTGTAATCCCAGCACTTTGGGAGGCTGAGGAGGGCGGATCACCTGAGGCCAGGAGTTCAAGACCAGCCTGGCCAAGATGGCAAAAACCCTCTCTACTAAAAATACGAAAAAAAATTGGACAGGCGTGGTGGTGGGCACTTGTAATCCCAGCACTTTGGGAGGTCGGAGTGGGTAGATCACTTGAGGTCAGGAGTCTGAGAACAGCCTGGGCAACATGGTGAACCAAGTCTCTACTGAAAATACAAAACTTAGCTGGATATGGTGGCACATGCCTGTAATCCCAGCTACTGGGGAGGCTGAGGCAGGAGATTCGCTTGCACCCAGGACGTGGAGGTTGCAGTGAGCCAAGATCATGGTACTGCACTCCAGCCTGGGCAACAGAGTGAGACTACATCTCAATAAATAAATAAATCTTAAAGCCAATGGAAAAATCAATAATCTGTTTTAAAAATGTACAAAAAGGACGCCTTTCAGCATTTCATAAATCGCTAATTCAATATGCAAAACCCCCTAAAAACAGTTTAATTAAAAATTTGAGGCTGACTCTGGGGCCACTGTCTATTAGCCCTGCCCTCAAGTACTATATTAAGAAAGTTAAAAAATTTTTTTTTTTTTAGTATTTGAATCTTTTTTTTTTTTTTTTTGAGACAGAGTCTCGCTCTGTTGCCCAGGCTGGAATGCAACAGCACGATCTCAGCTCACTGCAACCTCAGCCTCCCGGGTTCAAGCAATTCTTTTGCCTCAGCCTCCTGAGTAGCTGGGATTACAGGAACCTGCCACCATGTCCGGTTAATTTTTGTATTTTTAATAGAGACAGGGTTTAACCACGTTGGCCAGGCTGGTCTCGACCTCCAGACCGCGTGATCCGCCTGCGTCGGCCTCCCAAAGTTCTGGGATTACAGGCGTGAGCCACCGCGCCCGGCCTCTAAATCTTAAATTAAAAAAAATATATATTAACATTTATATTTTAAAAGATGCTTTAAAAAATATCAAAAAATTAACTTATGATGTATTTTAAGGACTCCTGGACAAACCGAGGGAATAATCAATATGGACACCAAAACAAATATATACGAAGTTCTAAATTTTATTTTATAGGAATAGTATCTGTTCATTCAGGCACTGGGTGCATGAATGAAGTACTCAGTGACAGGCGTAAGCTCAGTCAGGATTAGAAACGTGCTCCCAGCGGAGGCCCAGCTCAAGTTAAGAATTTCATAGACACAATCATCCAAAAGCCCACCTTCAATAACTACAGTGGGCATAAAAATAGGCCGACGGCTACTTTGGTGATAATATAACTCTCGGTCTTATTGTTGTGGAGCAGATGTCATTATGGGTGGGGCTGAAGCACATAGCAGCTGAAACGTTTTTATATCACTCCTCTCGCACACTTTCAGTGGGATACAAGGGGCTCCAAAAGGTAAGAGAAGGGCTCCCAATCATCAGTTGCAACTAGTAATAACTAAGTTTTGATGTGGCCTCGTAAAGGCCACAGAAAGATTTTTGAAAAAATTATCCATGATTAATTCCTATCCTGGAAAAGAGACCATCTCCTTTTCCCCTCCCTAGCCGCTCCTCCTTGGGACATTTGGCTGAGTCCTTCCCTCCTTCCCACGCTGAGGTGAGGCCGCACGCTAGTCTGGGTCGCCGGTTTCCCTCTTTACGCGGAGGAACTCTACGGGTAAGAAGCCGGGATGGCGGGAAAGGAGCGCGCGGCCCCGCGGGGAGGCAGAGAAAGCTTGCCAGGAACTAGCCGGGCTTGGGGAGAGCAGGGACACGGGGGCCGCGGGACCGAGAAGGCCTAGGTGACGAGGAAAATCTTCCCGGCGCGAAGCCGGGACCGGGCGCTTCCGGCGGGCCACGGTTGCTCTCGGACCAGCGCAGCCCGTCTCCCGGGCCCCAACCGGGCCGGGAGGGAGTTAGGAGATAGGGTAAACTGCGGCTCGCACTTGCCTGAGACCGGGTGACCAGCAACTGGTAATAGTCTTTGCTTGGCGGCGGGCCTTGTCCTACAATTTCGAACAGAGTCTCCGGCAGCCACGACGCCATCTTGGGACGCCACCGCCGTCGCTAAGACAACCAGGAAGGGGCGGGGTTTGGTGGGGTCAAGGGGCCAAAACCCTAGTTTAAATCGAGCCACGCTTATGCGCTGGCAGAAGGATTTCTAACTTGGGGCGATCGTCCCTTCTTCCAAGGGTCACAGGGAGCCCTGATCCGTGAAATTTCCAGCTCTAGGTCCCGGGTGACCCGAAGGGGAATTAGTTCCTGCTACCACGGAGGGGAGGGGGTGACCCAGCGGAGGGATACCAAGCGGAGCTCCACAGTTCCCTTCCTGGTCCCTCGAAGAGATCTGGCGGAGATCGGAGGCTGCTGAGAGGGTCGAGCCGGGCGGCAGGGGAGGGACGGGCGATGTGATGGGCCGCCAGTAGGCAGCGGGGCCGGTCCCGCGGACGAGCCCGACAGCCGGAGCCCGAGGGCAAAGTAGTTCCCTGGGGGTGTCTGAGCGGGCGGGGAGGGAGGCGGCACGGGCGGAGGCGCACGCCGGCAGCGGTGCTGCGGCTCAGCTGATAATTGAAGGGACCCGGAGCCGCCGCCGCCGCCGCCGCTGGGGGGGGTGGGGGGAGCGAGTGGAAGTTACTGCCGCGCCACCGAGTCCGGACCGGAGACTTTGGGGCCTAACTAGGTAATTGGGGCGCAGCTCCGGGCGGCGGGGGCAAGCCTGGGGGGAGGGGGCCGGGCTGAGGGGTTGGGGGGGCGGGGGGAGGAGCTGGAACAGAAAGTCCCAGGAAGCCCGGTTGTGTCATCACGGCGATTCGGCCCCCGCTTGGCCTGCTCCCGGCGCCGGCGGGGCCGCGGAAGGACCGGGCCGGGGGTTGACGGGAGAGACGCTCGAGGGCGGCCGCGGCCGGAGGGACCGGGGCCCGGCGGGAGGTGGGGGTCGCTGGGTCCCTCCTCCGGCTCCCCGCAATGAAGAGGGCCCTTCACAGAAGCGGGGTAACGCTCGCGGGTGTTGGGGAGCTCGGCGGGGGTCAGGGGGGCCGGAAGTGGGCTTTGGAGCTTGGAGGGTGTCTGGGAAGAGAGAAAGTGGGGGGCCGGAAGTGCAGGTGGGGAGTGTGAAGACGGCAAGGGTTCCCCGGAAATGGGACGAGGGGCCCGGAAACCGGGAGAGGGGAGGCTCCGGGGCCATGGACGGCCCGGAAATGGAAACTAGGGAGCAGCTCGAGTGACAACAGTTGTGGGAAGCGAGGGTCAGAGGAGGGAGAGGCCGGAGTGACTTTAGACCGCAGTAAGGGGTTTCCTGCACGGGGCGACGGTGAGGGGTGGTTGAGGGCGGGTGAGCCGGGAGATTGGGTCTGCGCGGGGCAGTTTTTCAAGCTGTGGGAAGTTGAGGCTGAGGGAGGAAGATGACGAGCGAGGCATGCAGGGGGGGCCTAAGGAGCCGAGAAACTTGGCTGAGAAGAATAGAGCATCCTTTTAAATAGATAAGAATGGAAATTGGTGGTAGGTGGGTTTAACTAGGACTTGAGGGAGGGAGGTGGGCCAATTGTCACCCCAATCGTATTAGCATTCAGAGCGAGTCAGGCGATTAATTTATTTATATGTGGATTACATAAAACCTATTACAACGTTTGTCCATCAGTTCAGCCCCTCTCCTTCCTTCTCCATAGTGAGTGGGTTTCAAGTACAGGGGCAAGTTAGAGGGGAGTTCGAATAACGAAGGTAGTAAAATCTCAAATCCTATCCTCGGCGTCTTTCCTTTTCTCATTTCTTAGAGGGGAAAATGCGGAAAAACATAAAAACATATGTAAATCGGGGGAGGGGGAAATAACATTTAAACTGCTGGTGGGGTACAGGAGGGAATTGGTTAGTCTACGTGGTGAGGTGAGAACGGAAGGGGCAGCTTTCAAACCCTTAAGATAGATATTTGTTTTTTTTGGTAATGCTGTTTTACTTTGTCTGGGGGTGGTTTAGCCTAAGCATCGAGTGTGATGGTGGGCATAGTTTAATTGCTTCGTTAGTTAATTGTGTGTAAAGGTTGGTGGGGGGCGGGTACGGTTAATAGCGCAGTGAATCCGTTCTAAGTGGACGCCTAACTGCTCTCCTGCTGTCTCCCTTCCTGGTCGCGGTCCTCGGTCTTGCCTGGGCTGCCAGATCACCCGATCTCCGGGCTTTAGTCTGTTTTGTAGGCCCTTTAGTGATGTGTTTAACTTTCTATTCCTCTCGAGAGTCTCATTAGATATTTTTGGCATTTCATTTTTTAAAGACCTGGCAAGTTGAGGCTCAGCGTCTCCTCTTTAAAAACAAAACAAAAAATACAGGGTAGAAAGTTGAAAGAGCTATTGAGTGGGGTAAAAAACCGACGCTCAGAACAAAGGTCCTAGTTGTGTTAGAAAAAAAGGCAAGAGGCCTGTATATGAGGTCTGTGTGTGTCGCATTTACACCCCATGGGGGGTTGAGGAATGGAATTAGCAGAGGTTTAGAGACAATAAATTGTAGAGGGTTTTATTGAGACTGTTTTTCTTATTTATTCGATGCAAAGTAATGTAAGTGTGAGTTTTAGAGTATACCAAAATTCTAATTCTTTTTTTTTTTTTTGACACTTCCTGCTCTGTGTTCAGCCCCAGAAATTTTGAACTGCTGTGACTCTATCGTCTTTGTGAGACTGAAGGAGTTTTTATTCCATTTATTTTAAGTTTAAGACCTTGTACATAACATGGTTGGGGTTTGTGGGCTTTGTACATGTCTGCCTTTCTGTGAATGTGCCAATATCCCTAAGAATTGGAAAACTGTAAGATTATCATTGTTTTCATTCAGTTCCCAGTTTTTCAGGAGTATGAGCAGTTTTTAAGTCTGTTCTGCTGACATTTATACTACTTAGTTTGTGTCTATGAACAGGCTTTTTTTTTTTTTTTTCCATTTACTTTCACAAAGTTTGAAGACAATTTTGGCAGTTTGAGTTCCAGAAGGTGCTAATCTAGTTACATTTAAAAAACAAATGGAATGCTAGGTAGACCACGGTAAAAATCAGTACTTTCACCTGGCAAAGTAAATTTGTAGTAATGTATGATTCCTTTCCCATTGTAACTTTTTTTTTTTTTTTTTTTTTAAAGACAGTCTGTCACCCAGGCTGGAGTGCAACTTCTGCCTCCCAGGTTCAAGTGATTCTCCTGCCTCAAACTCTGGAGTAGCTGGGATTCCAGGCATGCACCGCCACACCTGGCTAATTTTTGCATTTTTAGTGGAGATAGAGTTTCACCATGTTGGCCAGGCTGTTTTTGAACTTCCTACCTCAGTTGATCCCCTACCTTGGTCTCCAGAGTGCTGGGATTACAGGCAAGAGCCACTGCACGGGCCACAGTGTAACTTTTAAGAGTATTTTATTTATGTTATCTAGACAAGGTTTTAATATCCTGCTTTAAGGTTGTCATCCTAGCAGTGAAAACATCAGTGGCTTGGAAATTCACACACTACCAGTCAATAGCTTTGTGACTTTGAGGTAGTCATTTGCCCTATCTGGTTTTCATTTATTTTATCTGTAAAATGGGGTTGGGTTATCTTTATTTTACTTCACTGGGTGATTGTGAGACCCAGCAGATTTAATGACTGTGAAAAACAACAACATGCTAAATAAATTAGTTTTAGAAAATTACATTAGCTGTTTTCAGGTCATTTTTTAAAAGATACAGCTTCTCATTTGTGGTGGTGGTCCATGGGGAAGGGGAGAATTAATGTAAAATAGGTTGAAGGTACAAAGTTATAGAACTTTATAAATTGAAATTGCTGCTACATTGGTAGTATAATTTGGGCCTAATTTTTGTCTTACTTAAGTTTCTTTTTTTGGCATCAGCATGCCAGATACACTTTTTGGCAATACATTCTACTGAATAAACTTGTTAATCTGTTTAAAGAAACTTCAAATTTGTTTATGTTTTCATTGACAAAATGTGTACCTTTGTACCTGTTCTAGTTTGTACTCTTATGAAATTGACTCTTTTTTTTTTTTTTTTTTTTTTTTTTTTGAGACAGAGTTTTGCTCTTGTTGCCCAGGCTGGAGTGCAATGGCGCAATCTCGGCTCATCACAACCTCTGCCTCCCGGGTTCAAGTGATTCTCCTGCCTCAACCTCCTGAATAGCTGGGATTACAGGCAGGCGCCAACCATGCCCAGGTGATTTTGTATTTTTAGTAGAGATGGGGTTTCTCCATGTTGGTCATGCTGGTCTTGAACTCATGACCTCAGGTCATCCACCCACCTCGGTCTCCCAAAGCGCTGGGATTATAGGTGTGAGCCAAATTGACTTTCTAATCTAAGAGATTACAGTTAGGGAATAATGCTTCTGAATCTTGGTCACTGTTTTCTTTACAGAACCTGGGTAACGTCCCCCCTTTTAAGTGGACATGTAGGAATCTTTTTGAGCAAATGTGATACCATTTGCCCCTTTATTTTTCTGTTTGCTGTGGTCCTTTGATGGACTCAAGTCAAAACAGCAACCTATTTGGTTTTTTATCTTCACTGAAATTGTTGATTGCAATTGCCAGTTTGACTTGGACTTTTCCCTCATTTAAATAAAGCAAGCACTCACTATGTACAGAAAAACATAGAAGATAAAGGAGGTAAAGAACAGCTTACAACTCATCCCTTCAGATCACTTTCACAAACAAATTTCTGCCTGTGATCTTTGTATTTCTGGTTATCTGTACTTGCTTCATTTTGGCTTTACAGTATTGCATTTGTTGACATGTGTTGCTTTTGTTTCCCTGATTGGATTATAGGCTTCCTGAGGGCAAAGTTGATTTCATACAGTTGTGTTGTGTGTGAAGGTACACTAATAAACCTGATTGGTCTGATTGAGTTGGCATTGGAGGTGGGAGGTGGGGATTAGGTGGGGAGGTGGGAGGATTGCTTGAGGCCAGGAGTTTTAGCTGAGGCAACATAGTGAGACTCCTTTCCACAAAAAAGAAAAAAAAAAGTAGCTGGGCATGGTGTCAAGGATCAGGAGTTCTAGGCAACTCTGGAGGCTGAAGCAGAAGGATTGCTTGAACCCAGATACTTGAAGTTAATAGTGAGGTCTGGTCACACTACTGTACTCCAGCCTGCTTAGAAGGGTTCTTTGATCCCAGCAGATTCTTCAGAATGCTTTCTGTTGGTTGGTTCAGTGATCATGGCCTCTTCACGTCTCCCCTGACTAATGTGCCATTAGAGGTCCTGGATGGATATCAACTGTCACTGCCATGTTTTAGTGTTAAGCCAGTGGATTAATCTGTTCCACTTTTTTCATAGGCCAAGCTTTAGTTAATAGGGCAAAACCTGAGGGGAGTCCAGGCCAGACAGGGTGGAAGAGTAAAAATCTGGTGGATATTACACAATCAATATAATTTTTAGATTGTTGTGTATAATCTTAGTGCTTGATGATTCTTAACATGTAGTGTAATGTAATATAAGCGTTACTTGTGTATTTTCTTTTAGTACTTGTGTATCATTTCAGCAGCTGTGTTACAGACTTGAAGATATAACCTCAAAGCAGTTGTTCTCTACCTCTCTGCTGGGTTTCTCTGTGCATAATGTATGCTTGCTGGTTTTTTTTTTTTTTTTTTTGAGACGGGGTTTCGCTCTTGTTACCCAGGCTGGAGTGCAATGGCACGATCTCGGCTCACTGCAACCTCCGCCTCCTGGGTTCAAGCAATTCTCCTGCCTCAGCCTCCCAAGTAGCTGGGACTACAGGCGTGCGCCACCATGCCCAGCTAATTTTTGTATTTTTAGTAGAGACGGGGTTTCACCATGTTGACCAGGATGGTCTCGATCTCCCGTCCCAAAGTGCTGGGATTATAGGCATGAGCCACCGCGCCTGGCCGCTTGCTGCTATTTGTAATAAATAGATAAGTATACTGATGCTAGATCTGTTGCTCAAATTTTTTTTTTAAGTAAAATTTAACTTAACTAATGTCTTGGATTTTTAAAAAATGTACTTCTTTAATATCCTAACTTACTGATAGTTTTAGGTTATTGGCAAAAAGGGGTTGTTTTTCTAGACTGAATTAAGTCTTTTAAGTCATTTTTCTCTGAGGCCTTTTAGATTTTGGTTGTTTCTTATGATTTCATTAAACTGGATTGGAAAAAGGAACTTAACTATTATTCAGTCTTACGTGCTTTATCTTGAGAGTGCAGAAGCTATTGGCAGTAGTCAGTTTCATGGTTATGCTTGATTTAAAAGGTCGCTAAGGTGGTCTAGAGTGAAAAAGCTACCTGCAACTCTGTTTTCCTTAACAGCACTGTTCAACTGATTATCTGATTTAAAGGCAAGACTTAGGTTCTAGTCCTGGCTATACACTTCCCATCTTTGTAACCTTGGGCAAATAATTTAAGTTTGATTATTAACACCTAACCTAAAGTCAGTTGTCATTTATATGGTAGACATTCTGTATTGAGATTTAGGCTCCACAGATGAATTGGAACACAAGACCCTTTCTCCACTTGTTCACAGTACTGTCGGCCATTGCCTCATTTGTTAAAACTTTCACATAGAACATATCTCTTTTATATGCATAGGTATCCTACTTGAAAACATTTGACCAGACCCAGTGGCTCACGCTTGTAATTCCAGAACTTTGGGAGGCTGAAGCAGGAGGATTGCTTGAGGCCAGGAGTTTGAGACCAGCCTGAACAACTTAGTAGAGACCTTGTTGCTACTAAAAATCAAAAATTAGCTAGGTGTGGTAGCACAGGCCTGTATAGTCTCAGCTACTTGGGAGCCTGAGGTGACAGGATTGCTTGAGCCTGGGAGCTTGAAACTGGTGAGCTGTAATTGTGCCACTCCAGCCTGGGTGACAAAGCGAGACCCTGTCTCAAAAAATAGATATATTTTTAGTATACAATAGTATTCCTTAGTTGACCATGAATTCTTTAAAGTCCTTAGCCCCCACCCTTCTTTTTTAGTTTTTATAAGGATACTAATCCCAAGTAGTGTCCCTTTTTGTCTCTGCATCTAGCATAGGGATTGTTTGTTAATAGAGTAAGTCTTGTGAAAATAAGATACTGTAAGTGGAAATATTTTGTAATGGCTTAATGTCCTACTTTTAAAATTTTGATTCACATTTGGCATCGTTAATGCTAAAATGATTTTTGAGACTTTTAGTCAGTTGGTATATATTTTGGAGACTGCAAATTACTTTAAATCATACATATTAAAAAGAATTGGGGAAACTCATTTTGTTATTAATTGGCCATTATGTGCATATAATTGTTGATAGTTAAAAGTACATTGAAGACCTAGATAAGTTTTTTTTGTTTTTTGTTTTCGAGATGGAGTCTGCTCTGTCGTCCAGGCTGGAGTGCAGTGGCATGATCTTGGCTCACTGCAACCTTCGCCTCCTGGGTTCAAGCAGTCCTTCTGCCTCAGCCTCCTGAGTACCTGGGATTAAAGGCAGCTACCACCATGCCTGGTTAATTTTTTGTATTTTGGGTAGAGACAGAGTTTCACCATGTTTCCCAGGCTGGTCTTGAACTCCTGACCTCACGTAATCCACCCGCCTTGGCCTCCTGAAGGGCAGAGATTATAAGAGTGAGCCACTGCGCCCAACCAATATGTTTTAATACAGTGCTAAATGATTAGTGTTTCCAGTTTATAATAGTCTACATCATTCTAGTTTATTATGTGTGTTTCTTTTTGGAGAGGATGTACGTATTTCTATAAATGCGGTGTTATTACCCATACATGGATTTTGAAAGGCTATTTATAAGCCGAAATGTCCATCAACAAGCCTTCAAGATTTGAAGTTACAGCATTTCAGTGTGTATTTTAATCAACTTGTTGGCTGTCATAACCAACGAGTTCTACCCTGACTTCCAGACTCCTACTCATTCTACCCGTGGGCAGTTCTCTGAATAAATATGATGTACCCTGTGCTGTCTTCTTAAGGTCAGATTAACTCAGTTTAAAGTTTTTATACTGGTAAACATGTGTGATGCCCTGGAAACCTAAAGTGAGTTGTTACAGTAGCCCATCTCTTGAAATTCTCTCTTCAGTTGTAATTTAAGCTGCTTTGTGTCCTTAGAGAGCAGGTTCATAGAGATCATATGAAGGTCCCCTACTTTTTTTTTTGATTCTCAAAAACCAAGTGCATCTAGTAGCCTTGTAAATAACAAATATAGGTAATGCTATCAACTTCTAGGACCCCAGTGTTTTGTAATTCTGTTTGTTTTGCATCCTTAGCTACAGTCAGATTGAGCTGTTTTCCTTTCTGAACACACCCAGGAACTTTTTAGCATTCTTTGCTTTAGTTTTTAGTTTGTCTACCTGAATTGATACCCCTCTCACATCTTGTATCTCTTATAACTATGTATATATACACACACACTTAACTTCTAGTGACTCCTTTAAAATTTTTACTCCTTACTCTCCTCTGGTCCCCTTCTGTAACGTATTTCAGGATGGCTTTCACATTCTGTCTTACATAATTAGTTGTTTACATCTTAACTTCTTAACTGCATTTTTGGACTCTTCAAGGTAGAGATCTTACTCTTTTATCCTCACAGTGTCTAGCACAAGGCTTCCAACATAATGAATTATACTGGTAGGTGTATGTGATTGTTTTGGTGTGACACACTGAGAAAGTGTGTTGTGAAATAGTATTAGCATCATTTGCCATAATTTACTTGCTTATTTTCATTCTTCAGGGGTTGGCAGCTGAGTGTAGAATATACATTTTTCAGAACTGGGCTCACTAAAATCAGCTACTTAAGGAATTGTTAAGTCCCTAGAATATTTTAGTTGGCTGGTCACCCGAATTTAGCATTTGGAGAGTGTTTATTAGTAGATAATGATTTATTTATCAATATATATTTGTCAGGTGCTTACTCTGTGCCGAGATTGTGCTTGGCAGAATATAAAAGGACCTGAAACTTATTCCTTGTCTTCCAAGTTCTGTTATGTTTCATATAGTTGATACATAACTTATTTCATCACAGCGTATTTGTCTAAAACTATATATATGTATAGTATTTATCGTAGAGAAATATTCTGTAAACATTCTAAATGCAAATTTAGTGCATTTAGAAAATCTGATATTAGAATGTAAATTAAGAAACATGAATTGCCGGGCACGGTGGCTCAAGCCTGTAATCCCAGCACTTTGGGAGGCTGAGGCGGGTGGATCACGAAGTCAAGAGATCGAGACCATCCTGGTCAACATAGTGAAACCCTGTCTGTACTAAAAATACAAAAAATTAGCTGGGCGTGGTGGCACATGCCTGTAATCCCAGCTACTCAGGAGGCTGAGGCAGGAGAATTGCCTGAGCCCAGGAGGCAGAGGTTGCGGTGAGCCGAGATCACACCATTGCACTCCAGCCTGGGTAATGAGCGAAACTCCGTCTCAAAAAAAAAAAAAAAAGAAAAGAAACATGAATTAGGGCATGATTTGTGGCTACCCTAAATAAATTGTTGAAGCACCTTCATGTACAAATATTCCGCCAGGTGCTGTGGCTGATACCTGTAATTTCAGCCCTTTGGGAGGCTGCAGCCGGAGGATAACTTTAGTCCAGGAGTTCAGGACCACCCTAGGCAACACAGCAAGACATTGTCTCTACTTAAAATAAAAATATGCATTAGCCTGGTGTGGTGACCCATGCCTGTAGTCCTAGCTACTTTGGATGCTGAGGCAGGATAATTGCTTGAACCCAGGAGGTTGAGGCTGCAGTGAGCTAAGATAATGCCACTGCACTCCAATCTGGGCCACAAAGTGAAACCTTGTCTCAAAAAACAAAAAAACAGATGTTCATGAGCAGCTAATGTGAGTGCATTTCTGGTTCCATACAAGGTCTGCCCTCTTAGAGGGTGCTTAGAAGGAAGAGATTTATAAAAGGAGATTCCATATCTTGAAATGCGCTTTGTTGTAGATGAGTTCAAACTTACGACAATAGCACACAACATCTAACACTGCATATTTGTTAATAAGTACAAGATTGAGTTTTATACAGTGGGTACTTGGAAGTTTAGAGAGGTTCAGTTCTGGATTGAAGTTACTATGGAAGACTTCATGGAGAGAGACGGACTTAAACTGGCCCTGATTGGGGAAAGGTATAGGAGAATGGGAAGCTTAAAGGTGTAATTGTGGTGGGGATCTAGATTAAGATAAATGGGGTCTCTGGAGTAGAGGGTCTATATATATGAAATAACAGGAAATTTGGGCTGAGATTATTGAAGTTCTTAAGTGGGAGACCAAGGAACTAGATTTAACAGATTATGTCGAATGAGTCTTGATCCCTGAGTAGGTGATGATGATATGAACAAAGTGTACAAAAATATGAATGAACTGAAAAAATAAAAGTGCTTTAAAAAAATTTTTTTTTTTTATGACATTGGTCCCCTTTCTGGTATGACATATAAAGGTTTCTGTGGTAAGTTTTGGAGGAGATAGAAGTAGTGAAGATAAAACTTAATTCTTGTTTTTTCTTGTTTAAAATGTTTATTCTTCTGATTGTGGTTTTGACTAAAAAAGAAAAAAAAAAAGAAAAAAATGTTAAATAAGCAGGAGCTGGTTTGTCTAAATGACTCTCACCAGTCCTCTGTTGGAACCAGAAGTCTTCTTTTAGTGGACTCAATCATTTTGTCTTGGCACATTCAACTATTGTTTATTCAGATTTTTTTTTTTTTTTTTTTTGAGACGGAGTTTTGCTCTTGTTACCCAGGCTGGAGTGCAATGGCACGATCTCGGCTCACCCCGCAACCTCCGTCTCCTGGGTTCAGGCAGTTCTCCTGTCTCAGCCTCCTGAGTAGCTGGGATTACAGGCACGCGCCACCATGTCCAGCTAATTTTTTGTATTTTTAGTAGAGACGGGGTTTCACCTTGTTGACCAGGATGGTCTTGATCTCTTGACCTCATGATCCACCCGCCTTGGCCTCCCAAAATGCTGGGATTACAGGCTTGAGCCACCGCGCCCGGCCTCTGATTTTTTTTAATTCAAAATACTTTTTGATACCTAATGCATGATTTTTTGTGAGTTCTCAGTAATTTGTAAGAGTTATATAGGGAAACTTGTTTAGCATTCAATACAGTGTTTAAAACAAAAAATTGTGGTTTACATATATACTTTTTTAAAATTTTTCTAGCCATTACTCTGGGATAAATAAATACTTCTGAATAGTAAAAATTAATATTACGTAGTTTAATCAAATTAACTATTCTAATAAAATATTTGCTTTGCACCCTGGATAGTAGAGTTGTTACCCCTCAATTTGATTGCTTAGTTTTTAAAATTTTATTCTGATATATATGTATGTATTTATGGGGTACTTACTGATGTGTCAATACTTATTATGTTTGGTAATCAGATCCATGGTAGTTAGCATACCATCATCACAAACATTTATCATTTCTTGGTGTTGGGAACATATAATATCTTCCCCCCAGCTATTTGAAACTAAATATTAAACTATAGTTATCCTCCAGTGGAATGGAACAGAAGAATATGCTCTTCCTATATAGCATAATTTTATGTCCTTTAACAAATACCTTTACTTTTATACAAGTATGTACACAGGATTTTAAAAATGAGAAATCGGGTTATATGGTGGCTGAAGAGAAACTAAAAAAAATACTTTTTTCAAAGTTCTGTTAGCCAAAATACATTTAGCTTTCTTTTTTTTTTTTTGAGACAGAGTTTTGCCCTTGTTGCCCAGGCTGGAGTGCAGTGGAGCGATCTCAGCTCCCTGCAGTTTCTGCCTCCCTGGTTCAAGTGATTCTCTTGCCTCAGCCTCCCGAGTAGCTGGGATTGTAGGTGCCTACCACCAAGCCCGGCTAATTTTTGTATTTTTAGTAGAGATGGGGTTTCACCATGTTGGCCAGGCTGGTCTTGAACTCCTGACCTCATGTGATCCACCTGCCTCGGCCTCCCAAAGTGCTGGGATTACAGGCGTGAACCACCAGGCCTGGCATATTTGGCTTTCTTTTTTAGCTTTCTTTTTTTTTTTTTTTGAGACGGAGTTTCGCTCTTGTTACCCAGGCTGGAGTGCAATGGCGCGATCTCGGCTCACCGCAACCTCCGCCTCCTGGACTCAGGCAATTCTCCTGCCTCAGCCTCCTAAGTAGCTGGGATTACAGGTACGTGCCACCACGCCCAGCTAGTTTTTTTGTATTTTTAGTAGAGACGGGGTTTCACCATGTTGACCAGGATGGTCTCAATCTCGACCTCGTGATCCACCCGCCTCAGCCTCCCAAAGTGCTGGGATTACAGGCTTGAGCCACCGCGCCCGGCTTAGCTTTCTTTTTTTTTTAAAGATGGGGTTTCACCATGATGGCCAGGCTGGTCTTGAACTCCTGACCACAGGTGATCCACCCACCTCCGCCTCCCAAAGTGCTAGGATTACAGACGTGAGCCACCGCGCCCGGCCATATTTAGCTTTCTTTAGCAGCTTTTATTTCTAGTGCGTTCTTAGAGACTTTTCTAATTGCAGTTTGAATTAATTTAATTCTTATATAGAAAGCAGAGATGCTAACTATGTAGATTTGTGACTCAGAATTATACCTGTTCGTGGAGTAAGGAAGGCTGTATTGTCCAACATTTTGTGGACTTACTTTAGAATAAAAATATTAGTGAAGTCTATATGTTTTACTACTATAGCACAAGAGTGCCTATTTTTCTGCAAAACAGCCACCCAGCTTCATATTTTTTTCCTTTGTGAAGCATGTATTTTCTTTTCTTCTTACCTAGGGAAAGCAGCTTAGTCTCGAGGGAATTCAACCCTGGTCTCTACCCCTCCACCCTAGATCAGATATATTTGTGCCCTTCCCCCAGTAGATGGCCACAAGTAGGCTGATGTTTAAGAAGATTCAGTAGTCTTAACTTTGTGATCAGACCTCTTTGCTTGTCATTAGTAACGTTAGTGTTGATTTTCACATTCTGGCCTCAAAATCCTTTCAGAAAACTAGACTGTTAATTATAGAGTTCATCTTTTTTATTCTACTCTTCATCCTGCCTTTTGAAAAGTGTTGCCTTTCCAGTTGCTGCTATGAGCTAAGACTTGGGGAATTTCAGCCTTTGGTGTGGTGCTGTAAGATAATCTGCTTCTGCCTCTTCTAACTATCTAGTATTACTTTTCAGCTGCCTGTATATTAGGCTGTGACATTTTTTCCAGGTATCTTCTCATTGCAGAAACTAAGGACTACTGACAGGAATTATTGAAGAGAAAATGCACCATCATTTTATATCTTCATTGTGGTACCTGTTTTAATTGATACTCAGTTTATTTCTTGAATGAGTTAAGGAATTAGTCCTTTTCTTCTGTAGAATGGGCCTACTACCTAACTCATGTGTTTGCTTATATTCAGCCATGGGTGTAAGGTTTTGTTTCTTGTTACTAAAAAGAAAAATTAAGGTGATTCATAATTACACAGTTAACTTCTGAGAGTTTACCATATCTCAGGAAACTTTGAACTTTTTCATGATGTCTGCTGAATTTATTTAAATTTTTAATGTAGTAAGGATTTGGGAAGTTTTCCATATTTCTTTAGACAGTTGTAAAGTTAAGAATGGCTTAATCTATAGTTATTTTAAGGAGTGTAAAATTAAGGACTTAGTAAAACAACGGTTCTAAAAAAATTCTGGAATTGTTTCCATTTTAAGGGCTAGTATTAGAATCATGGCATAAGGAAAGAAGTTCTCTTGGTTTCTGCACTTACTGCATTTATCTTTTAAAGGTATTGAATTGTATGTAGCAATACTCTCAAACCTAGAAAAGCAATCATTTAAGGAATCTCAGTGAAGTTACTCTAGCAGTGGATATAGAATTAATACATGGGAATTATAAGCAAATGGTATATATTATTAATTTTTTTTTAAGAGTTGGATGTCTCTGTTATCCAGGCTGGAGCACAGTGATATAATCATGGCTCGACATAGCCTTGAAAGCCTTGGCTCCTGTGATCCTCCTGCCTTCACCTCCTGAGTAGCTTAGACTACAGGCTCGTGTCACCATACTTGGCTAGTTTTTTTTTTTTTTTTTTTTTGTAAAGACAGAATCTTGCTGTGTTGCCCAGGCTGGTCCTGAAGTCCTGGCCTCATGCACTTCTCCTGCCTCTCCACCTTCTAAAATGCTGGAATTACAGGCATGAGCCACTGTACCAGGCTTTTTTTTTTTTTTTTTTTTTTAAAGACAAGGTCTTGAGCTGTCACCCAGGCTGGAGTACAGTGGCACAATCACTGCTCACTGCAGCCTTGACCTCTGGGCTCAAGCAATCTTTCCACCTTGGCCTCTTGACTAGCTGGGACTACAGGTGTGCACCAACACGCCCAGCTAATGTTGTGTGTGTGTGTGTGTGTGTGTGTGTGTGTGGCCAGGGTCTTCCCGTGTTGCCCAGGCTGGTCCTAAACTCCTAGGCTCAAGTGATCCTTCCACTGTGACCTCTCAAAGTACTGAGATTATAGGCATGAGTCACCACTCCTGGCCTTTACCAGGGTATTACAAGTATTTTTGAACACCATTTATTTCAGTCCCTAGGCCAAGATTTAGGGTTATAAAGATATATAAAATGTAGTCCTTGGCCTGGAGTTTATAGTCTTAAAACGGGGAAGGTGGTAATCTTGGACAAAAATAACATAATTTTTTTTTTTTTTTTTTTTTGAGACAGAGTCTTACTCTGTCACCCAGGCTGGAATGCAGTGGCATGATTTCAGCTCACTAATACTTCCATCTCCCAGGTTTAAGCGATTCTCCTCCCTCAGCCTCCCGAGTAGCTGGGACTGCAGGCATGTGCCACTGTGCCTGGCTAATTTTTTAAATTTTTTGTAGAGGGATCTCACTGTGTTGCCCAAGTTGGTCTCGAACTCCTGACCTCAAGTAATCTGCCTGCTTCAGCATCCCAAAGTGCTGGGATTAGAGATGTAAGCCACAATGTCCAGCAGCATAAAATCTCTTAAACTGGATTGTGAGATGGTTCATTAGATGACCAGCTGGTTGGAAATAAAGAATATGGTGAAAATATTACCAAGATACATCTAGGAATAGTTGCATTATCTGCATCTGTATTTATTTGCCCACTTTGAATTCCAAATTAAATTCCTGGTTACCTTTTTGATGAATCACTATAAAAGGCATATAATGTAATGATCTAGGTCAGATTACTAGTGTGGAAGACGAGTTGTGATAAGAATATTAAGAAAAGGCGGGCCGGACACACTGGCTCATGCCTGTAATCCCAGCACTTTGGGAGGCCGAGGATCACGAGGTCAAGAGATCGAGACCATCTTGGCCAACATGGTGAAACCCCGTCTCTACTAAAAATACAAAAAAAAATTAGCTGGACGTGGTGGCACATGCCTGTAATCCCAGCTACTTGGGAGGCTGAGACAGGAGAATTGCTTGAACCCAGGAGCTGGAGGTTGCGGTGAGCCGAGAATGCGCCATTGCACTCCAGCCTGGGCAACAAGAGCGAAACTCCGTCTCAAAAAAAAAAAAAAAGAAAAAGAAAAGGCATCTTGAATAATAGCAACTAATCTGTATTGAATCCTTGCCTTGGCTCAGTGCTGGGCTCCTGGTTCTTGATACAGGTTAGCACAGTCTAACCTGTGGAGGTTAATGTGATAGTGTATAAATAATAATAAGTTTAGTGAAGTGGTTAAGAGCGAACACTGAGATTCAGTATAAATCTTTTTTTATATCAGTTCTCCCATCTGTAAAATGGAAGTAAAAATTGTATTTATATCCTGATTGTTACGAGGATTAAATTAGTTAATATATGTAAAACAAAACAATGCCTGGCCAGGATATATGCTTGCATTTGTAAGCTATTATTATTACTTTATTATTTTTTCTAGAGATAAGGTCTCTGTTGTTTAGACTGGAGGGCAATGTGTGATCATATTTCACAGCAGCTTCGAACTTGTGGGCTCAGGTCGTTCTCTCACGTTAGCTACTGATTAGCTAGGACTACAGACCTGTGCCACCAAGCCTGGTTAATTTTTCATTTATTGTAGAGATGAACTCTTGCTGCATTGCCCAGGCTGGTCTTGAACTCCTGGGGCCTCAAGCAATCTTCCTGCCTCAGCTTCATCAGCATTGTAAGATTTTTAGTAACCATTCCTTTTGAGAGACAGTGTTTTTATTTTCCTTTCCTTTGCATCTGAAAAGACAGTTTTGAGAAGGTGGATTTTTCTGATACTATCTTGGAATTACTTTGAGTGGTAGAATTTTAGAGTCGAAATGAGATCATTGCTAGTATTATGGACTCTGCAGCAAGATGAACTTGGGTTCTAGTTTTTCCTTGTTGTTTAACCTTGAACATGTTACTGTGTAAAATACAAAAAATACATACTTATCAGGATTCTTTTTCCATTTTTAATGAGTAAATGAAGTTCTTAGTTGGCACAGTGCCTAGTTTCCAGTTAAGTGATCAAATAGTATTTGTTATATTGTAAATGTTCTGATTAAGATATTGGATCCAAAGGAGTTTTAATAGTAGCTTTTGTTCTAATAGTTCTTCTAAATGATGTCTTGTTTTCACAGTTGGTGAAAATACATAAAGTCATAGTCAACAGTGTGAATATATTTTTAATATATTATAGTTTAGGTTTTGAGTAAGTTTAGTGGACAATTAAAGTGAAACCTAAAGATTGAAAGGAAAAATAACCCTGACCTGGATTACACACGTAGAAAGTTTTGTGGGGGGCAGTTTCTAAATTTGATTCAGGTTCAAGTGTTTTATCACTGCTAATTATAGTCTCTTTGGCTACTTATAGTTTCAAATAAATAAGGTCAGTGTTAGCAGTGTGATACGGCATATGTTTTTTGATGTCTTTATTTTGATATATTCTCAGATTTATAAAAATCTTGCAAAAATAGTATAAGGAACATCCCATATTCCCCTTTACACAGTTTCGAGGTCTTTTTTTGTTAGAGGATACTTTTCTTAATTTCTTTTTTTTTTTTTTAATCAATGGAAGTCTTTTTTTTTTTTTTTCCCTAAAAGACATAAAACCTGAAGAAAGATTGATATAGTGAACATGTTTCTTTATGTGGTTCTTCAGCAGTTATTATATAGGTGTTGAGTTTTCAGAATGTTCTGAATGCACTATGTTTTGTTCCTGACTTGTGGCCATCATTAGTGAACATTGGTTTATTATACTTAGCCTTAAGGCCCTCATTGGCGATTGGATTTCTTCTAAATGGCCTGCTTTTTATAGAACCTAATTGCTTTGGTTTTTTTTTTTTTTTTTTTTTTTTGAGGCAGAGTTTCACTCTTGTTACCCAGGCTGGAGTGCAATGGCGCTATCTCGGCTCACTGCAACCTCCGCCTCCTGGGTTCAGGCAATTCTCCTGCCTCAGCCTCCTGAGTGGCTGGGATTACAGGCACACGCCACCATGCCCAGCTAATTTTTTGTATTTTTAGTAGAGACGGGGTTTCACCATGTTGACCAGGATGGTCTCGATCTCTCGACCTCGTGATCCACCCGCCTCGGCCTCCCAAAGTGCTGGGATTACAGGCTTGAGCCACCACGCCCGGCCCAGAACCTAATTGCTTTGTACAGTGAGTCGGGTCCTCTCCTTGTTCTGGTTGGTGGGCTTCATGGCATTTAGGCACTGAGATACACCCTCCTCCCCCAGCTTTTAATATGCATTGAGTGGGAAAACTGCTTGCTAGACTTGTGTACCAAAGTTCAGAGTAAAGGCTTGCATTATGTGGCTTTAAGAGAATGATAATTTTGGTAGCTCAAAGGTATTTTTACAAGTATATTCGTTATTCTCAGCACTTTGTTACCTGAAGGGATTAATAATGCTTTTGTTGTTGTTTCTGAAGATGGTTTAAACCTCTTGTGTCTGCAAACTGTGTTTTAAGATTTTGCAGAGAAAAGAGTAAAATAACTGAGGGCCTTATTCTACAAGTGAGGGTCTGTCGTGTGCTGGACATACATTATTGTGTATAACCTTTTGCCCTTAACGCTTTCAAAATACATCTTCTCTCTTCCTAAACAACTTTTTCTTTTTGCCTGCTGTAACTTAGTAATGACTCCTGTATCTGCACTTGCCCACTTGAAGAATCTTTTTAAACACACTTTTTATTTTAGGACAGTTTCAGATTCACAGAAAAGCTTCAGAGATAGAGTTCTATACTCCTCATCCAGTTTCTCTAAATTTGACACAACTAATGACCCAGTATTGATACATTATTTTATCTGTACTTTACTTGGATTTTCTTAATTTCTACCTAATGTATGTTTCAGGATCTCATCCAGGGTGTCACATGACATGTAGTGAATAACTTTTTAAAACTTAAGGTTTTTGAGGCATTTATTTCGGATTATGAAACATAGGGCAGTTGTTAAAATTGGAATAAAGAAAAAAAATTAAGAACGACCCCCAATTTCACCACCTCATCATATAACCACTATAAATATTTTTGTATGTAGTCTTTCCTACTAGCTTCTGGGTTTTTTTTTTTTTTTGAGACCAAGTTTTGCCCTTGTTGCTCAGGCTGGAGTGCAGTGAGGTGATCTCAGCTCAGCACAAACTCTGCCTCCTGGGTTCAGGCGGTTCTCCTGTGTTAGCCTCTGTAGTAGCTGGGATTACAGGCATGTGCCACCATGCCCAGCTAATTTTATGTTTTTAGTAGAGATGGGGGTTCCAACATGTTGGTCAAGCTGGTCTTGAACTCCCAACCTCAGGTTATCTGCCTGCCTTAGCCTCCCCAAAGTACTGGGATTATAGGCTTGAGCTACTGCACCCGGCCTGGAGCCATGTTTTTTGTTTGTTTGTTTGTTTGTTATGGAGTCTTGCTCTGTCCCCCAGGCCAGAGTGCAGTCACCGCAACCTCTGCCTCCCGGTTTCAAGCGATTCTCTTGTCTCAGCCTCCCAATTAGCTGGGGCTGCAGGTGTGTACCACTACTCCTGACTAATTTTTGTATTTTTAGCGGAGACAAGGTTTCACCATGTTGGCCAGGCTGGTCTCCAAGTTCCTTACCTCAGGTAATCTATCCACCTCAGCCTCCCAAAGTGCTGGGGTTACAGGCGTGAGTCACTGTCCCCGACCTTGTAATATCTTTTGTATTACCCTTGTGCAGGATGTGGCTCTTTGCTTGTGGCAGCCCAACGGGAAGAGTCGGAAAGCTCCTTGTTGTGGCTCACATGCTCCTACATGGCGAGCTCTCTGACATCATCTACTGCTTTTCTTGCCTTCTACTTGCTCTTCTTGCTGTCTGGAATGTCATCTAGATATTAATAACTGTTTCTTCATGTGTAAGGTTTTAGCTCAGATGGCCTTACTTGGCCATCCTATCCATAATAATTTCTTTTTCTGATAGCAACATTGTTACTTGCAAGTAACAGAAAACTTGGCTAACAAGGCCTTAAGCAGATTGGGGTTTGTTTTTCCTCGCAGGACATGGTTCATTTGCATGGTGGTCCTGCGGGGGCCAGGCTCTGAGTGTTTCTGCTCTGCTATTCTAAGCAGCAAGTGGTTCTCATGTTTACCGAATGGATGTCAAAGCTTGAAGTCATTGTGTTCGTTGCATTTGAGTCAGGAAGAAGAAAAAGTAATGTTATGTTCTTGTTGTTTATCTAGAAAGCAAAATTATTCCTAGAGGATGCCTAGCCGTCTCCCTGTACATCTTATTGTTGTCAACTGGATCATACTTCTGGCAAAAAAAAAAAACAAAAAAAAAATCCTGCACACAGTAATGGTATTTTGTACACAGCCAGGTTTAGACCATTGGCTTTTAAATTCTTATGATATGCAGTCTAATATGAATGACCTGTGTGCCAACACTGTATGTGTAGGCATATCTGTGTAACTGAGGTAAGTCACACGAGCTGTGCTTAATGATTATGCATGCTCTATTTTCTTTTCTCTGTTTCATTTGAAAGTTTTGGTTAGGACCTTTACAAGATCTGGATGCCCTTAACCTTTTTTGAAGTGTAGATTTTTTAGCAGCTCGAAGCTTGTGGATACCTCAAAATAATATTGTTAAACTCACAAAATAAATACTTAAGATTAGGATTAAAAAAAACTCACAAAATAAATACTTAAGATTAGGATTAAAAAAACCAAAGATCTCCAAATGTTGAAGTCTAGCTTTCAAACTATGAAAGCTGGTATGCAGTCAGTAGTATTATTCTTTATTAGCATTGTCAGTAACATGATCTAGCAGTTGCTCAAAGTAGTTGAGTGTAAAGGACACTTTGAGGTATCTGCAACAATTGTAATGTGATATAGTATCTGTGATTTCTCTTGGTACAAACTTAAAGCTACTGCCAATAATGCTGTGGTTTGTTGCCTATTCATATGAGAAAGAAATGTTAAAATTCTTTTTTTTGAGAGATGAAGTCTTGCTGCATCACCCAGACTGGAGTGCAGTGGTGTGATCTTGGCTCACTTTACCTCTGCCTTCCAGGTTCAAGCGAGTCTGCCATAGCCTTCCGAGTAGCTGGGACTGTAGGCCTGTGCCACTATGCCCAGCTAATTTTTGTAATTTTAGTAGAGTTAGGGTTTCAATGTGTTGGTCAGGCTGGTCTCGAACTCCTGACCTCAAGTGATCTACCCGCCTTTGCTTCCCAAAGTGCTGGAACTACAGGCGTGAGCCACTGCGCCTGGGTTAAATTTCAGTTAAAGGTTAGTGAAATTATTTCTTCTAAGTACATGAACGCCTCTTGGAAGAAATTATTTCTTCCAAATACATGAACGCCTCATTATGAATCAGTAATCTAAATTGATTTCAAGGCTCTAATCCTGAAGTCTGACAAAAAGAACTGGCTTTAGCCAAATCATGACTCATCCCTAGGGCGAGGGAATAGCCTGCATCCAGGGAGGTAAAGGGGTTCGTACCCTCCTGTAAAGCAGGATTCTTTTAGCAGGGAAGAATGGTGGGGGTAGTTGGAATTTGGGTAGGGAACCCTGTCTGCTACCATACCATCTTCTGTCTGTAGTCTCCACTTCTTATGTTTTTCCTCTGCTTAGTTTTCCTCATAGAACTGTCTGATAATTGCTATTTTTGTCTGCCGACCCTGGTGGAGTGTATGTTCCTCAAGGAAAAAAAGACTGTCTTGTTTATTACCTTCCAGTTCCTAAAAAGCCATAAAGTAGGGTAACAGTAAAAATAAAATTTGGTTCTCTTTTTTTTTTTTTTTTTTTGAGGCGGAGTCTCATTCCATCATCCAGGCTGGCTTGGCTCACTACAGCCTCCACCTCCCAAGTTCAAGCAATTCTCTTGCCTCAGCCTCCCAAGTTACTGGGTATACAATTGTGTGCCACAATACCTGGCTAATGTTTACATATATTTGAGATGGCGTTTCGCTCTTGTCACCCAGGCTGGAGTGCAGTGGTGCGATCTCGGCTCTCTGCAACCTCTTCCTCTTAGGTTCAAGCGATTCTGTTGCCGCAGCCTCCCGAGTAGCTGGGATTACAGGCATATGCCACCGTGCCCAGCTGATTTTCGTTTTTTGTTTGTTTTTTGTTTTTTTTTTTGAGACGGAGTTTCGCTCTTGTTACCCAGGCTGGAGTGCAATGGCGCGATCTCAGCTCACCGCAACCTCCGCCTCCTGGGTTCAGGCCATTCTCCTGTCTCAGCCTCCTGAGTAGCTGGGATTACAGGCACGCGCCACCATGCCCAGCTAATTTTTTGTATTTTTAGTAGAGACGGGGTTTCACCATGTTGACCGGGATGGTCTCGATCTCTTGACCTCGTGATCCACCCGTCTCGGCCTCCCAAAGTGCTGGGATTACAGGTTTGAGCCACAGCGCCTGGCCGATTTTCGTATTTTTAGTAGAGATGGGGTTTCACCACTTTGGCCAGTATGACCTCAAACTCCTGACCTCAGGAGATTCTGCTGCCTCGGCCTCCTAAAGTGCTGGGATAACTGACCAGGCGTACTGGCCAATGTTTGCATTTTTAGTAGAGGTGGGGTTTTACCATGTTGGCCAGGCTGGTCTTGAACTCCTCACCTCTGGTGATCCACCTGCCAGGGCCTCCCAAAGTGCTGGGATTGCAGGTGTGACCCACTGCGCCTGGCCTCAGTTCTCATTTTATTTTTAATTTCTTTAGACAGGGGTCTCCCTGTGTTACGCAGACTGGAGTCAAACTCCTGGGCTAAAGCAATCCTTGTGGTCTCAACCTCACCAGCTAGAACTGTAGGTGTGCGCCACTGTGCCCTGCTCATTTATTTTTATGCTTAGTGACGATGTGGGAAACAAAAAGCTATTGATGTCCTAACCAGTATAAGGACTGCAAAGAGGAGAAGGTGTTATTACTTTATCAGAATAGAGAATGTGGAGATGTTGTGAAAGAGTACAAAAATAGGTTACCAGTGAGATTTAGTATCTGCATTAACAAATGCATATTACTCTATTTAGCAGTTTTTGTTTTTTTTTTTTTTTTTTTGGTGAGATGGAGTTTCGCTCTTGTTACCCAGGCTGGAGTGCAATGGCACAATCTCGGCTCACCGCAGCCTCCGCCTCCTGGGTTCAGGCAATTCTCCTGCCTCAGCCTCCTGAGTAGCTGGGATTACAGGCATGCGCCACCATGCCCAGCTAATATTTTGTATTTTTAGTAGAGACGGGGTTTCACCATGTAGACCAGGATGGTCTCGATCTCTCGACCTTGTGATCCGCCCGCCTCGGCCTCCCAAAGTGCTGGGATTACAGGCTTGAGCCACCGCGCCTGGCTTTAGCAGTTTTTTTATTCGTAACAGATGATTATTTATCTTCAAGATATCACTTGGTTTATACTACTTCCCAGGACTTGTTGAGGGAGCGATCTGGTGTATCACATTTGATTTGTTGGCATAATTAAAGGCTTAAAAGCAACAGATTTAAAGTTTCCGTTCTGTCCCCCAGGCTGGAGTGCAGTGGTGCAATCTGAGCTCACTGCAGCCTTCACCTCCTGGGTTCAAGCAGTTCTCCTGCCTTAGTCTCCTGAGTAGCCTGCGACGACACCCAGCTAATTTTTGTGTTTTTAGAGATGGAGTTTCACTGTTGGCCAGGCTGGTCTTGAACTCCTGACCTTGTGATCCGCCCGCCTCAGTCTCCCAAAGTGCTGGGATTTCAAGTGTGAACCACCATGCCCTGCCAAAGTTTTTCTTTTTATGTAATACTTTTGAAGGCAGGAAGCATTTTCTGAACAAAATAATTTTAAAAACACCTTTATTGAGATATAATTTACATGCCATGCAATTCACCTGTTTACAGTAGGCAGTACTTTTTATTTTCTTTTTAAAGACAGTCTTGCTCTGTCACCCAGGCTGAAGTGCCGTAGTGCCATCTCGGCTCACTAGAGCCTCTGCCTCGTGAGTTCAAGTGATTCTCCTGTCTCACTTGAACTACAGGCCGGTGGCTACAGGCATGTCATCATCACGCCTCCCTAATTTTTGTATTTTTAGGAGAGATGGGGTTTTACCATGTTGACCATACTGGTGTCGAACTCCTGACCTCAAGTGATCCCCCCACGTTGACCACCCAAAGTGCTGGGATTACAGGTGTGAGCCACTGCACCTGGTCAGACAGTACTTTTTAATAATAGTAGTATATAATGTTTTGATAGAGTCACAGAGCTGTGGAACCATGTCACTACTGTCTCTGTTGCCCAGGCTGGAGTGGCATGATCTGGACTCACTACAACCTCTGCCTCATGGGCTCAAGAGATCCTCCCATCTTAGCCTCCTAAGTAGTTAGGACCACATGTGCACCACTATGGCTGGCTAATTTTTTTTTTTTTGTATTTTTTGAAGAGATGGGGTTTTGCTTTGTTGCCTATGCCCGTCTTGAACTCCTGTGCTTAAGGCTCCCAAAGTGCTGGGATTACAGGCATAAGCTACTGTGGCCTGGCCAAATTCTATTAACTTTTAGGTTAAATTTTAGAATTAGTGTTGTGATGTTCTGTCTTCTTAGTTAAAAATCTTGCCAACTGAAAAATACCTTAATCATCTGTAGTGTGGGACTGCAAATGGAAACTCTGTTATTTGGATTTCTCTCTGGGAAGAAATATCCCCACTGGCAATTTCAATTTACTATTTCTACTTAAATTATTTGAATTTAAACATCTTGTTAACTAGAAAATACATTTGTTGGTTATGATAGTGTTACTTCAAGAGAGTTAGATAGGAATCTGTTATTGGAAGGCGCCAAATTTATTTTAGAACTAAATTCAAGTATAGTGGTGATGCTACTTTTTGTGGAACAGTTTACCAGGTTTTCTGTTTGTTTTTTAATTCCAAGGTTGTAAAAGATCAACTAAGAGGCAAAAATTAGATTTGTGATGAACTCTTAAGAACTTCCTTTGTATGAAAGAACCACCCCTCAGGTTGCTTTTGTATGGCAATATGTATATAGTGTGTTAATTTATCAAGACTCTCTCCTTAAAAACTTTGAAGTGCAATTGTGTTTTCAATAAAGCCATGTCATTTAAAAACAAAAAAGGCCTGGCCTGGTGGCTCATACCTATAATCCCAACACTTTGGGAGGCCAAGGCAGGTGGATCACTTGAAGTCAGGAGTTGAAGAGCAGCCTGGCCAACATGGTGAAACCATGTCTCTACTAAAAATACAAAAATTAGCCAGGCATGGTGGCATGCACCTGTAATCCCAGCTACTCAGGAGGCTGAGGCAGGAGAATAGCTTGAACCTGGGAGGCGGAGGTTGCAGTGAGCTGAGATGATAGCACTGCACTCCAGCCTGGGCAACAGAGCGAGACTCCGTCTCAAAAAAAAAAAGAACTTCCATACACTTTATTTTTATGTGTAACGAATTGTTTTAAAAGACCTGTTAGCACCTTCTATATATTTGGTATTCAGTTTGGAAGATTATAGATGTGAATTATGTATTTGGGTTGTCTTGTCTTTTCACTTGTTTGGATGTTTTCAAGCTTTCCTTTTACACCTGTCCTCAGTTTTATATGGTTCATTCATTCGTGCCTGTAGACCTTTCTGAAGTTGTCTGTTTCTGGAACTCCCTTTTTGCCTCCTATTCTAGACCATTCCACTTCTCTATTGGGGAAATACCTTTTTTTCATGAGTTTTTATATACCACCCCTGCCTGGAATGTGTATTTCCACCCCTAGGGCTTGGGTTGCTTTTCTATAATAGTACTTAGAATTGTAGTTTGTCACCTTTTACTCTAGTTACTTGTTTACACTTTGGTCTTCAGTTGGTCTGAGCCTCCTAGCATTCTTTTACCTTGCATGCATCCTACCAGAGATTCCAGCATCACTCACGGGCTATCTGTACACTTCACTTGAAGTTGTCTTTCACAGCTGATGGCACAGAGTTTATTCTAGTTCATTATTCCTGTTTTTTTTTCCACCTGAGGAAAACCTTAACTGTTCTAACACTTAGAAGGTATGTCAGTACCTCCTGTTTCTACTTCTCTTTACAGTTTTAGCTGTTTTTCTATTCCCTGTGGCTGAAAAAAAAAATGATTGCGTATAGAAATTTCGTGGCTAGACCCTACATGGTGGTTCATGGCCAAGGTGTGTGGATTGCTTGAGCTCAGGAGTTCTAGACAGGCCTGGCAACATGAATCTCATCTGTATTAAAAAAATAAAAAGAAATTTGATGGCTCCTGTTTTGCTTAGCCCTCTTTTTCTTTCTTTACTGGTTTCTTTCTTTCTTTCTTTTTTTTTTGAGACGGAGTTTCGCTCGTTACCCAGGCTGGAGTGCAATGGCGCGATCTCGGCTCACCGCAACCTCCGTCTCCTGGATTCAAGTGATTCTCCTGCCTCAACCTCCTGAGTAGCTGGAATTACAGGCACGTGCCACCATGTCCAGCTAATTTTTTGTATTTTTAGTAGAGACGGGGTTTCGTCATGTCGACCAGGATGGTCTCGATCTCTTGACCTCATGATCCACCTGCCTCGGCCTCCCAAAGTGCTGGGATTACAGACTTGAGCCACTGCGCCCAGCTTTTACTGGTTTCTTAATGTTTTTCTTTTTTACTTCAATAAGGAATGGGAAAAGAAAGCATTATTTTTTGATGATAACTTTTAGTGTATTCAGCAGTACTGGGCACAGTGGCTCATGCTTTGGGAGGCCAAGGCTGAAGGAACGTTTAAAGCCAGGAGTTCAAGACCAGCCTGGGCAGTAGTGAGACACATCTCCCAACCTCTGTCTCTACAAAAAAATAAAAACAAATTAGGTGGATATGGTGCACACCTGTAATTCAGCTCCTTGGGAGGCTGAGGTGGGAGGACCATTTGAGTCCACGAGCTGGAAGTTACTGAGCTTTGATTGTGCTACTGCACTCCAGCCTGAGTGACAGTGAGACCTTGTCTCTTAAAAAAAAAAAAAAATGCTGTCTGATACAAATTTTAGAGAAGAATCTTTTTTTTTATACTGTGTATTATCACTTAAAAAGTTTAATTTTTTCTTTTGCTATATATAGTGTAATACAAATGGAAAGTTTTGATATGAATTTACCTATTTTTAAAAGTCAGTGTATAAGTAAATTGGCCTGAGAGTCAGGCAACTGGCGTTCTAATCTAGTTCTAATCCTTAGACACTTGAGCATAGATGAATTTCCTTTGTGTCTTTTTGTGTTAAATTTGAGTAATGCTTTCTCTTGCTATAATTTTGGGGTTATTAGGCTTAAAGAGAGATGCTTATCAGAAGTTTTGTACACTGTTGTTACTTCGTGCACTGTGGCTGTTTTGTGCACTGTTTGGTCTTTGTTATTGGGGCAAGTCGTCTCTGAATGAGTAAACTTTACACTAATTTCAATTTGGAGTTGTAAAAAAGTAAAGTAGGACTTAAAAAATATCCAAATACTAATTGAATTCCTGGTTACCTAAAACTGTTACTCAACATTGACTATCAATATGTGTCTAATGAAATCCTTAAGAATGGAATTAGGCAGCTGGGCCTTAGGGAAATCAGTATTTCAGAAACTATCATCTGTTTTCTCTGCTGTCTTTATGTCTGCTATCTCTCTTTACCAGAGACGCAAAGGTTGCAGTGAGCTGAGATGGCACCACTGTACTCCAGCCTGGGGTTCAAGTGCCTCTTTTGCCTCAGCATCCCATGTACCTGAGATTACGGGCTTGCACCACCACTCCCAGCTATTTTTTGTATTTTTAGTGGAGATGAGATTTCACTATGTTGGCCAGGCTGGTCTCAAACACCTGACCTCAAGTGATCTGCCTGCCTTGGCCTCCCAAAGTGCTGTGATTACGGGTGTGAGTCACCACACCTGACATAGAATAACCAAAATTTAAAAGACTGGCAACACCAACTGTTGGTGAGGGTATGGAGCAACTGGGACTTCTACACTTGTTAGTAAGTCTGTGAAATAGTACAGTTGCTTTGGAAAAAATGATCCGGAGGTTTCTTTTTCTTTTTTTTTTTTTTGAGACGGAGTTTCGCTCTTGTTACCCAGGCTGGACTGCAATGGCGCGATCTCGGCTCACCGCAACCTCCGCCTCCTGGGTTCAGACAATTCTCCTGCCTCAGCCTCCTGAGTAGCTGGGACTACAGGAACGAGCCACCGCGCCCAGCTAATTTTTTGTATTTTTAGTAGAGATGGGGTTTCACCATGTTGACCAGGATGGTCTTGATCTCCTGACCTCGTGATCCACCTGCCTCGGCCTCCCAAAGTGCTGGGATTACAGGCGTGAGCTACCGCGTCCGGCCGATCCGGAGGTTTCTTTAAAAGTTAATGATAGGCCGGGTGAAGTGGCTCACTCCTATAATCCCAGTACTTTGAGAGGCTCAGGTAGGCAGATTGCTTGAGTCCAGGAGTTTGGGACCAGCTTGGGCAACGTAGCAAGATCCTGTATACTCGCCTCCATCTCCTCCCAGGAAAAGCCAGGCATAATGGCAACACACCTATACTCTCAGCTACTCAGGAGGCTGAAGCAAGAGGATTGCTTGAGCCTAGGAATTAAAAGTTGCAGTGAACTGTGATTGCATCGCTGCACTCCAGCCTCAGTGACAAGAGTGAGACCCTCTCTCTACCCCCGCCCCAAAAAAATTAATCAAAGTCTTTCTTATGACCTAGTGATTCCACTCTTCTTTCCGTTCAAGAGAGATGAAAGCATATATCCGTGGAAGGACTTCTAGAAAAATGTAACAGCTTTAAACTTAATGGGCAAAACTTAGTTCATCCACAGAAAAATGGATAAAATGCTATATTTATATTCATACAGTAGAATACTATTCAGCAATAAGAAGGTAAAAATATTGATAAACTCAGCAACATAGATGAATCTCAGGATATTATGCTGAGTCAAAGAAGTCTTACATAAAAGAGTGCATACTATATGTTTCCATTTCTATAAAATTCTGGAATAGGCAAGACTAATCTATGGTCAAAAAAAATTAGAACAGTGATTGCAGAGTTGAGAGGTAAAGTGCAGGGATTGATTGGGAGGAAGCGTGAGGAAAATTTCTTGGGTGATAGACTGTATATCCTGGTAAGGATTTGGGTTACCCAGATGTATGGTTTTGTCTCAACTCATTGAATTTTGTACTTAACACTTGTGCATTTCATTGTATGAAAATGTAACTGAAAACATGAAGCAAAATTTGAAAACTGTTTTAAGATACACAAAGTATAATAATGCCTTCAGCTTACTTTAAAATACCTCAAAAAATAGGATGGATAGATGACAGACACAGGGGCTCATAGATGAGAAGATACGGATACATGTGTGATAAAGCATACATGAAATTTTAATTGTAGAAGCTAGATGGGACTTACAGGTATTTATTGAGCAATTCTCAACCTTTTTGTATTTTGAGAAATTTTATTATATGCATGCAGGGGGAAGGTGGTGAGAAGTAAAAGAATGAAAATGAAAATTCAGGAAGGGTAGTTGAATTTGTGTAACTAGCCTGTTTTACACATTTTGTTCAATTTATGTTTATGCCCATTTGAAGAAGAGTGGCAGCTGTAGTCTTACTGATTTGAATGTGAATATGGCTTTTAATTTTTCCTTTTTTTGAAACAGGGTCTCACTCTGTCACCCAGGCTGGAGTGCAGTGGTGCGACCTCAGCCCACTGCAGTCTCCATCACCTGGGATCAAGCGATACCCCCCAGCCCTGTAAGTAGCTGGGACTACAGATGCGCAGTGCCATGCCCGGCTAATTTGTATGTGTGTGTGTGGGTTTTTTTTTGTGTGGAGAAGGGGTTTCACCATGTTGCCCAGGTTGGTCTTGCACTCCTGGGCCCAAACAGTTCACCCACTTCCGCCTCCCAAAGTGCTGGGATTACAGGTGTGAGCTACCATGCCTGACCTAATTTTTTTTTCTATTTCATCACATTATTCTCAAATGAGTTACGCAGTGTCTTTTTTTTTTTTTTTTTTTTTTTTTTTTTGAGACGGAGTTTCGCTCTCGTTGCCCAGGCTGGAGTGCAATGGCGTGATCTGGGCTCACCGCAACCTCCGCCTCCTGGGTTCAGGCAATTCTCCTGCCTCAGCCTCCTGAGTAGCTGGGATTACAGGCACGCGCCACCATGCCCAGCTAATTTTTTGTATTTTTAGTAGAGACGGGGTTTCACCATGTTGACCAGGATGGTCTCGATCTCTTGACCTCGTGATCCACCCGTCTCGGCCTCCCAAAGTGCTGGGATTACAGGCTTGAGCCACCGCGCCCGGCGACGCAGTATCTTTACCTCTGAAAGGCGTACTGATTTTTTTACAGATGAGAAAACTCAGGCTGTCATTAAATTTTTCCAAGATAATCTGGCTTAAAATGGTAGAGCCAGGGTTTGAACCTACTCAAGACATAGGTACTCTTTTTTTTTTTTGAGACAAAGTCTTGCTCTGTCACCAGGCTGGAGTGTGGCGGCGCAATCTTGGCTCACTGCAACCTCCGCCTCCTGGATTCAACTGATTCTTCCACCTCAGCCTCCCGAGTAGCTGAGTACACAGGCGCGTGCCACAAAACATAGGTACTCTTTACTACTACTCTCTCTCTTCCACTGTTGACATTTAGATGTATTTTTCCAGACTTTTTTCCTACACACATATATGAACAGATACGTAACTTTCTCTCCCCCTGCTTCTTTCTTACGCTTTGAGTCTCAGTTCAAAATGTCTGTTCAGAGAGCTCAAAATTCAACCTAAAGTAACTTTTTCTTTCCTTTTTCCCATTATCCTCTACTCCTTCCTGTTTTTCTCCTATTTCACTTTTAATGGGGCTTACCACAGTGTACATATAGTTTGTTTATTTTCTCTTTCCAATTGAGTGTAAGCTCCATTGTAGCAAAGAGTATTGACACCTGTCAAATAGTTCTTCAAATATTTGCTGAAATATTTGTCAAATATTTGACATTCATGCACAACGTTCTGTGCATGTCAGTGCAGTATGTACAGATTTACATCTTTGCATTTGAGGACCTGTAAGTATGCCGTAGTATTGGTATAGTGTACTTACTTAGAATTAATCGTTCCTTTGCTGAGAACATTTGGATCATCTTCCATTTTTCCACAGTGATATACTGCAGTGAGCATAGTAATTACATACGTCCTTGCTTGCTGTCCAAGTATTTCTTTAGGTTAGTTTTCTATAAGTTTCTAAGAGTATCAGTGGTAGTTTTTCATTGTGGGAGGTGGGAGAGTCATGTAAAAATTACAAAGGATTAGAAGATGATATGTAATGATACCAGAACAACAGTGTAAATCTGTGTTGCAGTCGTCAACTAGCTGATATTAGAACAATAAATTGGTTGTTATTTTGATTTTTTTTCCTATTGATTTCTTTTGGCGTTTTTTGAGGCATAGTCTCCCTCTGTCACCCAGATTGGAGCTCAGTGGCACAATCATGACTCACCGCAGCCTTGACTTCCTGGGCTCAAGCAATCCTTCCACCTCACCACCTCAGCCTCCGAAGTAGCTGGGCCTACGTGTGTGCCACCACACCCCGATGTTTTTATTTTTATTTTTTGTGTTTGAGATAAGCTTTCACTCTTGTTGCCCAGGTTAGAGTACAGTGGCATGATCAGCTTACTCTAGCCTTCACTTCTCAGGCTCCAGTGATCCTCCTACCTTAGCTTGCTAAGTAGCTGGGGTCACAGGTGTGCACCAACATGCCAAAATTTTTTTTTTTTTTTTTTTTTTTTTTGGTAAAGAAGGTTTTCACTATGTTGCCAAGGCTGGTCTCAAACTCCTGAGATCAAGCAATCCTACCACTTCAGCCTCCACAAGTGTTGGCGTTACAGATGTCAGCCACTATGCCTGGCTAATTTTTAAATATTTTGTAGAGAGGGGGTCTCCTTATATTGCCCAGACTGGTCTTGAACTCCTGGGCTTAGGCCATCCTCTTGTGCCTTGGCCTCCCAAAGTTCTGGGATGATAGGCATGAGACACTGCACCCGGCTTATTGTGATTTTAAGAATGGTTTGATTTTCCCATACCCCCATTCTGATAGGGTCCAGGGATCTGTATTACAGAAACTGATGTTTGGGAAATACAGCTCTGAATTTTTTCTTGACTCCTGGTTTGTACATATTCTGGCTCAACATGGAGGCAGTTTTTAGCATCTACTTGTTTTTGGTAAAAATGCTAAATGTGGAAATGTGGGACATTGTTCTATAGAGTATGGCATTTTAATTTTTTTTTAACTTTTGAAAAATATTTGGGGCATTCTAAGTGAATTTAGGTGTAATTCTCTGAAATGCATGATCTTAAACAAAAATTTGACACTATTATTCACCAGGTGTTAAAGTTAGAGTCCGTTTTTTCTCCCCGATTTTGAGTTAACATTGTAATGCTTTCTTTTCCCCTACCTTAGCAGTGATCTTATTATTTGTTCTGACAATTCCCCAGGTTTTAGCACTATTGATGACAGGCTACATACATACTTGTTTGGAAAAGATCATAACACAAATCCATGATTATCACAGTGTTGAAATACTTTTTATTGCAAGTCAGGAATAGACTTTCTAACTATATTAAAGTTAACCTCTGTGATGTCATTATTATAGTGGAGTTCACAACAGTGACAAGAATATATGCTGAAGAGAATGTTTTTGAAAATATTGCCTTATTATTATGTGTTTCTGTATGCTGTAGAGGTCATTTACCAAATGTAAAATTGTTTTTGTCCATAGGGAGCACCCTTGTAATCTGCAGGGTCCGTTGTATTGTACTTTGCATGACTTTGATTCTTAGCTGGGAGTTTTCTGTCTGTCCCTTAAGGGAGAGAGGCATTTACAAATCATTCTCTCTCTGATCCCTCAGCAGCTTCTCATTTTCCCTAATGACCTAATGAATCCCTAATAGATGGTATTATTAGTTCTTTTTAAGGAAGAACTTTTAAAGTACCCCATTTAAGAAAAACTGAAATAAACATTAGGTTGGAGTCTTAAAAAATTTGGAGCTAAATCTGATTTTAGAGACTGTCTAGCCTGATCATTCTTAATAGGGAGGTACAAAAAAGGCTATTGATGAACTGGCGTGCTATTCTCATTCACTGACCAGTCATGGTAGCCAGCAGGATTGTAGACATGTTAAATTGGGCCTGTGCACCATTTTTGGCACGTGGACTAAAAGTTGTTGACTAGCCTATGTGCTTTGAGACCTGAAGAAGAATATACTCGATTACATAAATGCAGTTAGTATTCTAAAGGATTATACAAGCCATCTGAGCTAAGACAGGGTTTATATTAGGGAATGAATGGCTCTATATTTTAGAAATACTTTGGCAATAGCTATTCAGGATAAATTGATCATCTTACAGTGTTCTACAAAATAGACTTTTGGTCTGTTTTGGACCTTGTAGAGGGTTACCTCCTTTCCTCCTTGCTTTTCCTCATACTTGTTAACCACAGATTCAACAAGTTAGGCATGTACTTCCTTATTTGGACTTGTCCTCTTCTCATGCCTCAGAGATTGATGCACTCTTCTCATCCAAAGCTTATGCTCTAATTTTTTTCCCCTGTGGGATCCTGTTAGTAGACTGTACATTATCCCCAACCCTTTCTTTCAGTAATTCTTTTTTTTAACCTAAATACATATGCTCAAGATTTATTTTTTAAAAAACGACAAACAGGGAAATCACACACATCCATGCAAACACCGTCTTTGTCTCCCTGCCCTCCCCCTCCCTCCCGGCTATTGTCTCTTCTTTCTATAGTCAAGCATTTCCAGAGAAGAGTTGGTGTTTACTGTCTGCTTATCTTACCTTTTACCCTCTCCTTCCCCACCATTTCTAGAAATAGCTCTCACTGTTTTCATTCCTTTTATTTTTTTGGAGGCAGAGTCTCACTCTCTCCCCCAGGCTGGAGAGCAGTGGCACAATCTTGGCTCACTGCAGCCTCCGCCTCCTGGGCTCAAGCGATCCTCCCACCTCAGCCTCCTGAGCAGCTGGGACTACAGGAGCGCACTACCACACCCTCGCTAATTTTTGTATTTTTTGTAGAGATGGGGTTTTACCATGTTGCCCAGGCTGCTTTTACCATTTTCTAAATCTGATGGAAATTGTTGAGTTTTTTGAACTCTGCCTATCTATCATCTTCTTGATATCTGTCAACATTAGCACCCTGATTTATTTTCCCAATACTTGTGGTAAGTTCTTGATTTTCCTTGACTGGATTATTTTTTTATTCTGTTTTCCTTAGGTTTTAGTTTAAAGAGAGGGCCTGTTCCTTACCTGTAGGCCTTAAATGCAAAGTTTTTTGTTTCTGGTCCTTCAGGATAGAGTTTAGGCTTATTTTCAGGCCTGGGGAACTACTCCACATCGCTCCATTTTAATTTATTCTTTTTTTTTTTTTTTGAGATGGAGTTTCGTTCTTGTTACCCAGGCTGGAGTGCAATGGCGCGATCTCGGCTCACGGCAACCTCCGCCTCCTGGGTTCGGGCAATTCTCCTGCCTCAGCCTCCCGAGTAGCTGGGACTACAGGCGTGTACCACCACGCCCAGCTAATTTTTGTATTTTTATTAGAGACGGGGTTTCACCATGTTGACCAGGATGGTCTCGATCTCTTGACCTCGTGATCCACCCGCCTCGGCCTCCCTAAGTGCTGGGATTACAGGCGTGAGCCACCGCCCGGCTAATTTATTCTTTGATTCCTCCATGTCTTTCTTCACTGCTCTAGCATTTTAAGGAACATAAGCAGAAATGAATGGTCATCATCAACCTGTGAAGGCAAAGTTAGCCACCTTTTTCTTCTTTGTTTAGAGTAGTACATTTGATCTTGCTTCTCAAATCAATTTAGCATATTTTATGATGATTATTCACTTAAGGATTGGCCAGCTAAGCTGATTTACCTAGTGCCAAAGGGTCAGAATTTTCTTCCTGACTCCCATAATCCTTTAAACTTCAGATGTTTTGGCTTTCTAATATTTGGACTTTTTTTTTTTTAAAGTAAATATGTAATTATTATTATTATTATTATTATTTATTTATTTATTTATTTTGAGACCGAGTTTCACTCTTGTTACCCAGGCTGGAGTGCAATGGCGCGATCTCGGCTCACCGCAACCTCCGCCTCCTGGGTTCAGGCAATTCTCCTGCCTCAGCCTCCTGAGTAGCTGGGATTACAGGCACGCGCCACCATGCCCAGCTAATTTTTTGTATTTTTAGTACAGACGGGGTTTTACCATGTTGACCAGGATGGTCTCGATCTCTTGACCTCGTGATCCACCCGCCTCGGCCTCCCAAAGTGCTGGGATTACAGGCTTGAGCCACCGCGCCCGGCAATATGTAATTATTTTTATTTGTTCAGTCAAACTTGTCTGTCTTTATTAGCTTTGTAGTTTGGGGGTTATTTTAACTTATTGTGTGCTATGGTTTCTTTTTAAGAAGGTTCTTTTCTTCTTTTGTTCTTTTTGGAGACAGAGTTTCGTTCTTGTTGCCCAGGCTGGATTACAATGGTGCGGTCTTGGCTCATCGCAACCTCTGCCTCCCGGGTTCAAGCAGTTCTCCTGCTCAGCCTCCCGAGTAGTTGAGATTACAGGCATGCGCCAACACGCCCAGCTAATTTTGTATTTATTTATTTATTATACTTTTAAGTTCTGGGGTACATGCGCAGATTGTGCAGATTTGTTTCATTGGTATACTCCTGCCATAGTCCTGGTTTGCTGCATCCATTGCCCCATCATCTACATGAGATATTTCTTCTAATGCTGTCACTCCCCAATCCCCCTACCCCTGCTATTTCTCCCCTAGCACCCCATTCCCCGGACCCCAGTGTGTGATGTTCCCTTCCCTGTGTCCATATGTTCTCATTGTTCAACACCCACTTATGAGTGAGAACATGTGGTGTTTGGTTTTCTGTTCTGGTGTCCATTTGCTGAGAATCATGGTTTCCAGTTTCCTGCAAAGGACATGAACTCATCTTTTTTTATGGCTGCATAGTATTCCATGGTGTATATGTGCCACATTTTCTTTATCCAGTCTATTATTGATGAGCATTTGGATTGGTTCCAAGTCTTTGCTATTGTGAACAGTGCCACAATAAACATACATGTGGATGTGTCTTTATAACAGAATGATTTATAATCCTTTGGGTATATGCCTAGTAATGGGATTGCTGGGTCAAATGGTTTTTCTATTTCTAGATCCTTGAGGAATGGCCACACTGTCTTCCACAATGGTTGAATTAATTTATACTCCCACCAATAGTGTAAAAGTGTTTCTGTTTCTCCACATCCTCTCCAGTATCTGTTGTCTTCTGATTTTTTAATAATCACCATTCTAACTGGGGTGAGGTGGTATTTCAGTGTGGTTTTGATTTGCATTTCTCTAACGACCAGTGATGATGAGCTTTTTTTTTCATGTTTGTTGGCTGCATAAATGTCTTCTTTTGAAAAGTGTCTGTTCATATCCTTTGCCCACTTTTTGACTAATTTTTTATTTTTAGTGGAGATGGAGTTTCTCCATTTTGGTCAGGCTGGTCTTCAACTCCCAACCTCAGGTGATCCGCCCCCCTCGGCCTCTCAAAGTGCTGAGATTACAGGCGTGAGCCACCACACCTGGCTCAAGAAGGTTATTTTCACTACCAGGTTTGTAAGGTTGGTGTGAAAATTTAGTGATTTAAAGTACATTGCCTGGCACATGCTAAGCACAGACTACTCATAACCCATAATCATTCTTTCTTTACTAGTTAATTTGAATCTTGTAGTTTTTCATTTGAATATTGTTATCTAGTATTATAAAAATACTATTTTGGCCAGGCATGGTGGCTCATGCCTGTAATCCCAGCACTTTGGAAGGCCGAGGTGGGTGGATCACTTGAGGTCAGGAGTTTGAGAGTAGCCTGGCCAATGTGGTAAAACCCCATCTCTACTAAAAATACAAAAATTAATTGGACATTTAGTCCCAGCTACTCAGGAGGCTGAGGTGAGGCAGGAGAATCGCTTGAACCTGGGAGGCAGAGGTTACAGTGAGCTGAGATTGCACCATTGCTCTTCAGCCTGGGTGTTGCAGCAAGGCTGTACCTGGAAAAAAAAAAAAAAGATTTTTACATATTGTATAATATTCCATTATCAAATTCAAATGGTTTTGATCCCCATAAATTGCATTCAGTGCCTAACAGACCATAATGTAGCCCTTTCTCTTGCACTCAGTGGCCCTTAACTCTCCTAATTTCTCTCTAAAACTTTTCTGATTAATTTGAAAAAAAGACAGTTAATTTCTGTTTCCCTAAATTCATATGTGAGCTAATAAACTGCTTTGTACTGTTTTATATATTAGATACAGCTATTTCAGGTTTCATGTATGGCTACTTAAGAGTTTGACATTTAGCTTGTGAATATGCCATACAAAACTGCTGATCTTGGCTGGGCGTAGTGGCCCACGATTGTAATCCCAGCTCTTTGGGAGGCGGAGGCGGCTGATGACGAGGTCAAGAAATCAAGACCATTTTGGCCAATGTGGGGAAACCCCATCTCTTAAAAAAAAATTACTGATTTTATATTGTCTCTTTCCTAAATCAAAGTAAGATAATAAAGTGTCCCAGTGGTTTTGAAGAAAGTTTTTGTTGTTTTTCCCCTTCAGTTCCTTTCTGGTATATGATGGACCTGATAATTTCCCCTGTTTTTCTTTAAGGTTGTACTTAACGAGCACTCATTAGATGGCAGCTGCCGTGTTCAGGTAAGGTTCTGAGAGCCTTACATACAGTTCTCTATTACTTAAATCACAAAGTATAATATTATCTCTAGTTAAATGGAGAAATGAACTGAGATGAAGGTAAGTTCTTATAGGTCTTACTAAGTAGCAGAGGCAGAATTTGAACCTAGGTGGGAGATGGAGAGTAGTAAGCTCCTTGTAAGGAGGAGTTGTCATACTTGTCATTGTTTCTTAGCACCTCTAAATCCCTTGCTTTTGGGGTAAACTTAAAGGTTATTCATTCCCATTTTAAGATAGGCTTATTTGAAGTCTTTGCTATTTTTAGGTAGTCAAGAACGACATCTGTTATATGCAAAGGTGATTTCTATCGTGTTTTATTGTAGTGGTTTAATTTATACTGTCCCTTACCACACTTTGTTCTGGGACATAGTCATTTCCTTCTTTATCTGGTATATGTAGTTCAGAACTGGAGCTCCAGATGTCACTTCCTGCTTGCAGTCTGCAGGTCTCCCTGCCATTACTTGTTTCATGCAGGGTCCTAATCTTGTAACATTTCAATTTCTTTATTTGGAAAATGGGACTAATGGGCAGTGGTTTAGATGGCTCCTTGTCACATTTAAATTTTACAAGACGAGTAAAATACTTTGCAAATTGTGTTTATTACTGTCATTTACCTCCAATTCATGATCTGAAGCCAAACAAGCCTTTTTGGAGGACCAAGTCTAAATAGTGCATAAAAAATTAGGGATACATACTGGACAAATGAGATTCACTTCTAAAAGCTTACTGTGCATATTTTGCTTTGCTTAAAAATAGGGATACGTTCTGAGAAATTTATTGTTAAGGAGTTTGGTCCTTGTGTTAAGATTGTAGAATGTATTTACACAGACCTATATAGTATAGCCCACTACACACCTGGGCTGTCTAATAGAGCCTGTTGTTATCTCCCTGTGTTACACAGACTGGAGTGCAGTAGTGTAATCATGGCCTCCCACAGCCTTGTCCTCCCAGGCTCGTCCTCCCACCTCAACCTTCTGAGTTGCTGGAACCACAGGTGTGTACCACCATGCCTGGCTAATTTTTAGACTTTATTTTTTAATTTTTAAAAATTTTCATTATTACTTTTTTGAGATAGAGTCTTGCTCTGTCACCCAGGTACATGGCGTGATCTCAGCTCACTGCAACCTCCACCTCCGGGTGTAAGCAATTCTCCTGCCTCAGCCTCCTGAGTAGCTGGGATTACAGGTGGGCACCACTGTGCCCAGCTTTTTTTTTTTTTTTTTTTTTTTTTGAGACGGAGTTTCGCTCTTGTTACCCAGGCTGGAGTGCAATGGCACGATCTCGGCTCACCGCAACCTCCGCCTCCTGGGTTCAGGCAATTCTCCTGCCCCAGCCTCCTGAGTAGCTGGGATTACAGGCACACACCACCATGCCCAGCTAATTTTTTGTGTTTTTAGTAGAGACGGGGTTTCACCACGTTGACCAGGATGGTCTCGATCTCTTGACCTCGTGATCCACCCGCCTCGGCCTCCCAAAGTGCTGGGATTACAGGCTTGAGCCACCGCGCCCGGCCCACCCCAGCTTATTTTTGTATTTTTAGTAGAGACGGGGTTTCACTCTGTTGGCCAGGCTGGTCTCAAACTCCTGACCTCGTGATCCTCCTGAATCGGCCTCCCAAAGTGCTGGGATTACAGGAATGAGCCACTGTGCCCTGCCAATTTTTAGACTTTTTTGTAGAGACGAGGTCTTGCTGTGTTGCTTGGGCTGGCCTTAAACTTCTAGGATCAAGCGATTCTTTTGCTTTAGCCTCCTAGTAGCAGCGATTACAGATATCCAGCACCATGCCTGGCTTTATGTTTCGCAATTGATTTCTTCTGGTATTCTAAAAGTACTGTACCAGAGGAATAATTGAATTAAAAAAATGTTTTCCTTTTTTTTTTTTTTTAGACTTTATTTGCGTGTGTGTGTGTGTGTGTGTATTATGTTAAGAAATTAGAAAAAAAAAATTTCCAGCTAGACACAGTGGCCCATTCACGCCTGTAATCCCAGCACTTTGGGAGGCCAAGGCAGGTGGATCACTTTGAGGTCATGAGTTCAAGACCAGCCCGGCCAACATGGTAAAACCTTGTCTCTACTAAAAATGCAAAAATTTGCCAGGCATAGTGGCGGTCTCCTGTAATCCTAGCTACTCTAGAGGCTGAGGCAGGAGAATTGCTTGAGCCCGGGAGGCAGAAGTTTCAGTGAGCTGAGATCATGCCACTGCACTCCTAACCTGGGTGACAGAGCAAGACTCTGTCTCAAAAAAAAAAAAAAAAAAAAAATTAATTTCCAAAATGTTTTTAGTTGAAGTTTTCCTTGAAGAAATATTCTTGATACAAATTTTAAGAATGAATTTTTAAATGTAAATGTAAAACAACATACAGATTTTTTTGTTTGAGACGGAGTCTTGCTGTGCAGTGGTGCAATCTGGGCTCACTGCAACCTCCGCCTCCCGGTTCAAGCAATTCTCTTGCCTCAGCCACCCAGGTAGCTGGGATTAGAGGTGTGTGCTACCATCCCCAGCTAATTTTTGTATTTTTAGTAGAAACGGGTTTCACCATGTTGGCCAGGCTTGTCTTGACCTCCCTTACCTCAGGTGGTCTGCCCGCTTCTGCCTGCCCAAGTGTAGGGATTACAGGCGTGAGCCTCCGTGCCTGGCCAGTGGTTGTTGTTTTTTTCTATGTGGAGTTTGCATGTAGAGTTAAGTACTTTTTAACATAAAATTCAGAGGTCATTTAACTTAAACAATGAATAAGTTGATTGTACACTCAACTTTGATCAAAGTTGTCATGAGTTTGTTTTCAACCTTGAAGATATCCATTAGTCTTTTTGTTTTTCCTGTTAAAGTCATACATATTCTCTATTTTGTTTCAGTGCCTTAGGACTGAATATCAAAGTTTTTATGTGAAAAGTCTTGATTAGTTTTACAGAAATGAAAGTATGCCCCTGGTTAGGAAAGAGTCATATATTTCAGGATTTGTTAAGGATGTTAAATTGGGTTTATAATTCCAGTTTCACACTATGAGTTAGCCTGTTAAGACAGAATCTTCAGGTTCATACTCACTACTGGTTATGAAAACATAACTTCTAGCAGTATAACAGTGTAATTCCCACTTGTGTTTTAAAAATTAAGTAATAACATATGGTAGGCCTAAGTAATTGGTCTAGTCAGTACAGAATATTCTACAAGGAAAACATTCTGGAATTTATTGTGTAGAGAAAACTTTTGGCCTCTGGGTTCTTAGCTGCAGCTGAAGAGGCATTAAAAAAGTTGATGTTAAGGTGGTGATATCTGTGAAGAGGGTAGAACTGCTCAGTACCAGGATTCAGAGGACTGGTTCTTCACAGATCCGGGAACTTTCTTCATTTGGATTTGTCTATAAGGTGTAAGGGATTGACCTTGATCATCTCTGAGGGTCCCTTCCAGCTCACTGGTTTTATTGATAACTGACAGAGGGAGAGATCTGTAATCATCATATCTTAATCTTTTATTTACTTTCAGAAAATAGTTCTAGCATTTAACAGAGCCTGACCTCTTTTTCGTTATGTTTCGAGACGAAGCCTTGCTCTGCCACCCAGGCCAGAGTGTAGTGGCGTGTTCTGGGCTCACTGCACCTTCCGCCTTCTGGGCTCAAGTACTTCTCCTATCTCAGCTTCGAGAGTAGCTGGGATTACAGGCGCCCGCCACCATGCCTGGCTAATTTTTGTATTTTTAGTAATGACGGGCTTTCAGCATGTTGGCCAGGCTGGTCTTGAGCTCCTGACCTCAGGTGATCCACCTGCCTCGGCCTCCCAAGTGCTGGGATTAACAGACGTGAGCCACTGTGCCCAGCCTAAGCCTGGCCTCTTTTTAAAAGGTGAATTTATGTTTTAACAGCAGGTAGTAATTTGATAACTTTATTCTTAACTTGCTATTCTTCTTACATCTCAAAAATTATCCACAAATAGGCTATTGGCTGATAATGGCGCTATTTAGTCATCTTTGAAGATGTTGGGTAGTATTGTTAAGATTACCTGGGTGACTCTAGGTCAAAACAACTAGCTTGTCTTAGTTTCACTTGAATGACTTAATACTTCATGACATACAGTAAGCGTTTAATAGCAGCATGTGGGCAGGTGACAACTACCAACCTTGTTTCTAATACCGTTCCTTGCTTTTCACAGTGAAAACAGCAGTATCATCCTATTCTCTTGTCATGCTATTTGGGTCCAGGTGAAATGGCATTGAGATGGTGTTTGAAATAGAGAAATTTCTAAGATGAATTTTGAAAAGCACCGACTTTTCATTCTTTAATGTGCTGAAGTTCTTGTGTATTGCAGTATACCCAAGAAAGCTCTTTTTTTTATTTTTTAAAATTGCATTTTAGGTTTTGGGGTACATGTGAAGAACATGCAACATTGTTGCATAGGTACATACGTGGCAGTGTGATGTGCTGCCTTCCTCCCCATCACATGTATCTGGCATTTCTCCCCATGCTCTCTCCCTCCAACTCCCCACCCCCTACTGTCCCTCCCCTGTTTCCCCTCTACAAACCCCAGAAAGCTCTTTTAAATGATGTCTCCAGCTTTTGTGCCCGAAGAATGAGGGTCTGAGGTTAGGGGACAGGCATTCATATTTCGATAAAGCTTTTCAGGTGATTGAGATGTTTATCCTTAATTAAAAACATTTCACTTTTGAAAGTATTTTGCCAGAAATTTGGATTCATATTGACAATGATTTTTATGGTGAAGATTCTCCCAATATATTAGATTTCATTTTACCACAAATATTTTTATTCTTTTGAATGAATGTTTATAGTAATAATAATAATTAACATGCACTGAGCACTTGCTGTATGATTGGCACTGTACTTAGTAATTTACGTGGATTTTTTTCATTTGATCTTCACAACTACTTTGTGAGGTGAGTTCTTTATCCTCATTTGATAGATTGACGCACAGAGGAGTATATATACGCATACTCATATATGCAAGCTTGTATACAGCTTGTTAGTGTTAGAGTCCGGAGTTGAACTTGGGCAGAGGCAGTTTGACTGAAGAGCTCTGTGCTTAAAGCTGTTATGCTAGAGCAGCCTGCCTAATTGCTTTTGAAATGGTAAACTGTCAGTCTCAGTGACAACAAAAATGATTTATTTGATTATAAACTCCAGATCCCCCAATCCTTTCTCAAAGGCAGTCATTATTAACAGAGTATGATTCGTGCATCTTTCCATGAATGTTTAACGTGGATAGTATGCAGAAATGTGTCAGTCTTTTTTATATACATACACACCAATGAGAGTTTCATATCTTTTCATATAATTACATGTGAGTTAACCTTTTTTTCTCTCTCTGCCTGCCTCTCTCTTAATGTTTAAATGTATTTTTTCTTTCTAAAACTGACTATCTTTAAATTAGTAATTTGAACTTTCTAATTAAAGTTTATTATATTAATTAATTTGGACATGTGTGATAGAAACAGTCTCTACTGAATTGTATCAACAATATAACTCAAAAGAAGCCTTACTTATTACAGTACAAAGAATCTCTAAAACAAAATCCAGTACAGTAATAGACTTAATTATGGTTAATTTGCATTCTCTTTGGCACCAGTTTCTATAATGTCATATGTTCATTCTCTTCATCAGTAAATAGAAGTAACAGAAAAAACGCTACTTCAAATTTGACTGCAGGCTCACAAAAAATAGTGAAAGATTTTATTTGTACATGTCGTAATTCTATGATTGTAATGTTGGCTTGTTTTATCAGTTAAACTAATTTTCTGAGTGTCAGCATTTTAACTGTACAATAATTAAATTTCTTATAAAAAGTTCAATTTGATTATGAACTGTTTTGAGCTAAATTGTCACACTTATAAAAATACTTTCTTGTTGCTGACAACTGTCGAGGTAGGTAATGTACTGGTTTTAAGGAAGAGTAAATGAAATGTAGAGATTATTTTGTCCAGGGTCTTGGCCAGCAGAGCTGCTGTTGAAAATCCTAAGTATTTGGGACCATTGCTTAGTTTACTGTGTTTGAGTTGCTTTCGCCTCATCTTTTCATCAAGATACTGCAGTTTTACAATTTTGTTTTGTTACGCTTTGTTTTGAGACACATGTCTCACTGTTTGGCCCAGGCTGGAGTGGAGTGGCATGATCTGGGCTCACTGCAACCTCCGCCTCCTGGGTTCAAGCAGTTTTCCTGCCTCAGCCTCCCGAGTTGCTGAGTTTACAAGTGTGTGTCACCACACCCAGCTAATTTTTGTATTTTAGTAAAGACAGGATTTCACCATGTTGGCCAGGCTGGTGGTGGACCCCTGACCTCAGGTGATCTACCCATCTCAGCCTCCCAAAGTGCTGGGATTACAGGCGTGAGCCACCATGCCCAGCCACAATTTTATTTGTATTTATTTTTTCATTTGTTATTCATAATAGTACTGTGAAGAAGACATGACATATGTTGTTAATTCTGAGTCTAAGAAATTCTAGGCTTAGAGGCTGTCATTTGTGCAAAGGCAAATTTCTTTAACACCTGTTCTATCAAAGGACTTGAGCCATCATGTTTTGACTTTAGGTGTAGTGCCTGTTTCTGCATAGTACTAGAATGTGGAAACAAAGACATATTTCTTTCTACCTTTGTTCTATATTCTTTGAATTGAGAATTTTCTGGCTATTCCATGAAAAATCTTAAGTTAATTTTATGTGCTGAGTTCTGGACCACACGTCTTGAATTTGTTATATCCCTGACATTTTGTAACACATTAATTAGTCAGACTTCACAGTTCAGTGAGACATTGCAGTATTGGTGAAGGCTATAAAATCAGATAGTTTGCAGAAAATTTCCTCATTGCTGTCAGTTCCCTTCATTTCTTTTCCATATTGTATTTTGTACATCTGATAAATTTTGTTTATTTTTTTTTCTTTTAGTGAATGGTAGTGTCTAGAAAGGGTATGTCCCTTCAAGAGAGAGGTGCCAATGTCCAACCGGCCTAATAACAATCCAGGGGGGTCACTGCGACGTTCACAGAGGAACACTGCCGGGGCCCAACCACAAGACGACTCAATAGGAGGAAGGTACGTATTTCATGGTAATTTGAAAAGGAATTGAGAATAAAAGAAAAAATATTTTTAAGCCTCATTTTGAGGTCCAAAACTTGAATGGTTCATTGCATATGGGTATTTCTGATTTGTGAACCAAGTTCTTAAAAGAAAACTGGAATCCAAAGCAGTTCCTAAATTTTCCCCCAGATACGCTAGACTCAAAGAAATAGTTTCATAGTCATTGACATGATCAGACACCTAATTTAGCATATGGTGTGTCATGTTTTCTTTGCCCTTTCTCTTCACTTCCTTAAACATATGTTACATCTTTCACCGTTCGTGGTTCTTTTCCTTATGTGTTGACTTAATGATACTTTATTGAAAAGAAATCTCATTTGTTTTAAGAACTTGAGTTTTGGTACTCAGCTTTTGAGTTTTTGTCCTCATTGTGCTTTTTGGCAACATAGATATTAACAGAAGGGGCAAGGCACTTTGACTTTGTGAGTGAGCAAGTTGTCTTATATTTTTAGTGGCCTCGTGTTTCTTTTTAGTTGGAGAAGTTACATAAGAAGTAGTGTGAAGAATTAGATCAGATGCATTTTCTTGACTGTAATACTCCAAGTCTGATTAATCCAAGGACTGTCATTCCATGTAAAAAATACTCAGAACTCTTCTTGCAAGGCAAGAATTTTGGGACTAACATTGATTATGTTTAGCTTGTAATAGATAATGGCTAAATATTTTTGTTTTTGTTTTTGACACAGGATCTTATCACTCTTGTCATCCAGGCTGGAGTGCAGTGGCACTATTTCAGCTCACTGTAACCTCTGCTTCTGAGGCTTAAAAATCTCCCACCTCAGCCTCCCAAGTAGCTGGGACTAGAGACATGCACCATCACGCCTGGCTAATGTTTTTGTATTTTTTGTAGAGACGTGGTTTCACCATGTTGGCGAGGCTGGTCTCAAACTCCTGACCTCAAACAATTCACCTGCCTCCCAAAGTACTGGGATTATAGGCATGCGAGTCACCTCGCCTGGCTGCTAGATTCTAATAGGATTATCTCATACAGCAGTTTGAGGCATAACCATGTATGCATATTATCTAGTAAATTATTTAGAAAATTTTTAGTGTCAAATATAAAGAATAAATCAAAACACATCATGCTCTTATCAGACTATTTAAGTGGTTAAGCATAGGGACTTTGGACTAGGGCAGGTTTGTATGTGATTTCTTTTTCTTTCTTTTCTTTTTTTTTTTTTTTTGTGGGGGGAAGACAGAGTCTTTGTCTCCCAGGGTGGAGTGCAATGGCATGATATCAGCTGACTGCAACCTCCACCTCCCAAGTTCAAGTGATAATCCTGCCTCTCAGCCTCCCGAGTAGCTGTGATTACAGGCTCGCAACATCACACCCTGCTAATTTCTGTATTTTTAGTAGAGATGGTGTTTCACCATGTTGGTTAGGCTGATCTCCAACTCCTGATCTTAAGTAATCTGCCTGCCTCTCAAAGTGCTGAGATTTGGGGATTATAAGTTTGAGCCACCATGCCTAGCCTTTGTGTGTTATTTCTGCCTCTGCCATTAAATAGCTGTGTGTCTTTTGTTAAGAGTTTCAGGAAACCACAGCTTTTCAGTCTACATAGTGTGGATATCGATTTCATAGGATTACTGGTAAACATCAGTAGTTTAGCATGCTAAGCTCTTAGCACTTATGGTTAGTGTAGAGCTCTGTTCTGAAAATTTTTGTTTTTTACATTCAGGTAATTCTTCAGAGGCGCCATACTCAACTTTATACAGCTGATTTTAAAACATTATTCCTCCTGCAATTAAAGTGTTAATTCATTTTAGATTATTTTGAATATACAGAAAACTAAAAAGAAAAACGTAATAATTCCACACTTACAATATGTACTGTTGACATTGGTTACTATTGATGTTTCTTCTGTCTTATAAAACTGTGTGGGCCGGGAGTGGTGGCTCATACCTGTAATCCCAGCAGTTTGGGAGGACAAAACGGGCGGGTCGCCTTAGCTCAGGACTTTGAGAACAGCCTAGGCAACACGGTGAAACCCCGTCTCTACTAAAATACAAAAAAGTAGCCGGTGTAGTGGCATGTGCCTGTAGTCCCAGCTACTCGGGAGGCTGAGGCAGGAGAATAGCTTGAACCCGGGAGGCAGAGGTCGCTGTGGGTGGAGCGATTTTCCTGCCTCAGCCTCTCAAGTATCTGGGATTATAGGCGCCTGCCATCATACCTGGCTAATTTTTGTATTTTCAGTAGAGATAGGGTTTTACCATTTTGGCCAGATTGGTCTTGAACTCTTGACCTTGTGATCCACCTGCCTTGGCCTCCCAAAGTGCTGGGATTACAGGTGTAAGCCATGGGCCTGGCCTAAAAAAGTTTTTAAATTGCATTATGTTTTCATTTTATTTTTAGAGACAGTCTCTCTCTGTTGTCCTGGCTGAAGTGCAGTGATACAATCATAGCTCACTGCATTGTGAGCAGTTGAGACTATAGGTGCCTGCCAGTATGCCCGGGTATGTATTTAGGTTGACGCAAAGGTAATTATGGTTTTTGGAATTTTTTTAAATGGCAAGAATCATAATTACTTTTGCACCAACCTAGTACGTATTTTAAAAAATGAGTAAGGCTAAGCACTGTGACTGGCACCCGTAATCTCAGTACTTGAGAAGGCTGAGGTGGGATGATCATTTGTGGCCAGGAGTTCGAGACCATCCTGGGCAACATTGCAATACACATCATATGTCATTGGAAGACATGTATTTTTCTACAAAAAAATAAATTAGGTTGGCACGGTGGAACACACTGGTATTTCTAGCTACATAGGCTCATCTGGGAGGACTGCTTGAGCCTAGGAGTTCAAGGTTTCAATGAACTGTGACTAGGTAGGCCACTGCATTCCAGCCTGGGTGACAGAACCAGACCTTGTCTCAGTCAATCAATAGTGGGACATAAATGGAATTGGTTAATACTAGCAGTTAAGATGTGTTGGTTTAAGTAACTCAAAGTTGTAATGGAGATGGAACTCAAATTAGATTTGAAGAATGACAAATCTTATACTTCATGTAGTTTGAGCTAATCGTGAAATCTTGCTCTGTTGCCAGGAGGGAGTGCAGTGGCACGATCAGCTCACTGTATTGGTGAGGCTGGTCTTGAGTTCCTGACCTCAGGTGATCCACCCACCTCAGCCTCCCAAAGTGTTGGGATTATAGGTGTGAGCCACCACACCGACCCAGATTGACTTTTGAAACCCATGTAGAGTGTACCATTCTATCAACTGTCTAATCTCTCAGAACCTTTCCAGGGATTTTTGGGAGTGAGAGGATTGGGATTAATTGGGAGAGAACAATTACAACTATATCTTTATTCTCTTCATGTGACTCGTTCAGCTTTCCCAAGTGAAATGTTGTCATTGTGGCCTTCGTTTCCTGAAAATGGTGGACTTGTCCCTATGAAGGTATTATAGTGATAACAGTGATTCAACTAATGATAATAATAGGAGCTACACAACAGCATTAATGGAGCGTTTTAAGTTTAAAAAATTATTACACATTTTTTTCGGTTGAAACTCAGAAACTCCGCAGTAAATATTTACCCTCTCTTGTAAATGTGGAAGCTTGCTCAACTTTATATAGCTAGTATGTAGTTAGGACATGGTTCAAGACCTCGACTCTAAAGTCAGGCTATTTCACTGCAGTCCACTGGATCCATATGATGAGGAAGTTCAAAGAGGGCATAAACTTTAGTTTTGAATTTCAGTAGCAGTTTTCCCTTCTAGGATTTGTGCATTAATTCATTTTTGACCCACTCTGTTTTCTTCTAAACCTGCATTGAGCTGTCTTCTTTGTGTAACTTCCTTCCAGTGACCACTTGTGCCTTTGTCCCAAATCAAGATAGCTTCTTTTTTAAAATAGTTTAAATTCATTCTTACAATAAATTAAAGTGGAGTCTGAGGATATGTTTAATCTCTCCTAATTTTCCCTCTGCTCTGCTTTTCACACAGCCTTCATAACTATCCATAGTTGAACTAGACATCTTACTCCTCTTCTATTATTTTTCTTTTCCTCTTTCCTCTTAATTTTTTGGATTGTAGCTGTTCTTCTCTTTTCTGTTCTCTTTTTCTTCTGTAGGAAATCACTCCCTTCCACTGCTTTTCTGTTGGCTTGCTCTCAGGGATACTGCCTAGCCTTTTCCAGTTCTAGCACAGGTATTTGTAGGCTACCACCTCCCTCTTGGCAAAAGTAGTGTTTTTATTATACCATGTGCTTTTTCTTGTCTTTTTCAAATGCCAGTGGTAGGATTGAATTTAACTTCATAGCAACTTTAAGATTGCTTTAGTGATAGTAGTGTCTTCAACATTGATTTTATTATATAAATAGTGCATATTGAGAATAGAAAATTGGGAAGCTTCAGGAAAATTAAAGAAAATAATTTTAATCCGGGCTGGGCGCGGTGGCTCAAGCCTGTAATCCCAGCACTTTGGGAGGCTGAGGCGGGTGGATCATGAGGTCAAGAGATCGAGACCATCCTGATCAACATGGTGAAACCCTGTCTCTACTAAAAATACAAAAAATTAGCTGGGCATGGTGGCATGTGCCTGTAGTCCCAGCTACTTGGAGGCTGAGGCAGGAGAATTGCCTGAACCCAGGAGGCGGAGGTTGCGGTGAGCTGCGATCACGCCATTGCACTCCAGCCTGGGTAACAAGAGTGAAACTCTGCCTTAAAAAAAAAAAAAAAAAGAGAGAGAAAATAATTTTAATCCTACCACTCAGAGGTAACCATGGTTAATATTTCTATTCTGTGTTCTATAGTCTTTTCCATTTGTGTAGTTTTTTTTTCTTTTCAAAATTCCACGTTCAGAGATTAATATATTTATACTTGCAGCATGCAAATAATAGGGATAAAGTTATCACTAGATGTATTTTCTTGGAATTCTGTAATGTTCTTCCCTGAGGTAATTTAAAGTGGCTCTGTGATTTTCTTTAAAAGCCCACGATTCAAATTTGGGCTTCTAGGTTTTTTCCTCAGATTTTTGCTGTAAAAAATATTGCTTATGCCTATTGTATTTGAATGCGAGCTGGTTTTATCAAGTCAAACTCTTGAAAATGGTATGAATATTTTGAAGACTTAACAGATTGCTAAATTGTCTTTCAGAAATCTTCGGCCAATTTAGTACTTCTGCTACTTTGTAAGAGTGCTCATTTTGCCAAATCCTAGTCAATAGAGCATACCCTTTAAAAAAAAAAAAAGGTTTGTGGGGAAAAAAATCTCTTAAAGTTAGCATTTCTTCGATTACTGTAGGGTGGAAAATTTTGCTCTGTGGCCATTTTTATTTATTTTCTGAGCTGTTTGTTAATGTCTTTTGTCTAACTTTGGAGATACTTATTTATTTTTTGCAGAGAATAAATACTTTATTAACCGATTACAGTTCAAAGTCACGAACAAAAAAGGGGTGTTTAAGGCAAAGCCAAATACATATATGTGTATAGACAAATCCAGAGATTGTTACCTCTTTATATTTTAATAACCTGCATTTTTCTTGTACACATTTAGGCAGTGTGCTTTTTTTCTCAGTTAAAGAAACACCTTAACCAATATTTCTAAATCATATTTTGATAACAACATACAGATCAGTGACTCAGACAATGACTAGTGTCTCAAACAGTAGCTGATAGTTCTCTCAGCGTTTTCGCGTGTGGTGGTACATTTATGTTGGTGTGCAAAATCTGACAATTTTTTTTCTGTCAGCAAAACTGACAAATTTTTTTAAATGATTTTAGTAGTTATAACTAAAATATGCTTAGACTTACAAGTCAGTCAAATGCCCAAATTGCATGTTTTCTGCCCTTCTCCCAAACTCTTTTACATGTTTTAAATAGCCTTTAGAATATGATCGATCACATGGTTGTATTTTAGATCTGAAAGTTTTGAGATTTTCAAAATCAAAAATCACTTCCTTATGCAAAATGGCAATGCAAATAGCAATCCTACATAATGTAGAATAATTTTTCTTCTGTATAGCTCCTTCTAAAAAACGGGCAACCACACACACACACAAGACATAGATTTAGTCCATCTGAAGAAGCACACTAGCTTTCTAACTCCATTTTTGAAGGAAAAGGCAGAGGCATGTTTACATTATCCCAGAAAACTGAATAAATGGCTTTATTTGGTATCAAGAAGCTTCTCCTTCTGTAGGAGATGTAGGTGTTGTGGGAGAAACTGTAACTGGTTTTCGTGTGATTCTGTCTAGTTTTGCATGAACATCTAAGACAGGCTTCTGGCCTGACTTTTTGGCGGATGGTGGTAAATCACTGCTTCCACCTCCAGCCCCACCTGCAGGGCTACCACCACGCACACCAGGGGCTCCTGGAGAGCCAGTCTTTTTACTCAATAAACTGTTGAAGAAATTTGCCAGGACATCTTCACTTGTAGCTCCAGCTTTCATGTTTGGATCAATTTTTTTTGACCCAGCAGGGACGGGTGACACGCTGGCAACATTGGATGACACAGATCTATTTGGTGTTCGAGGGAAGCCTCCTGGGACTCCTGGTGAGGCATTCACAGGCCTTCCAGCTGCAGTTGGTGGTTGCTTTGCTAAAAGGGACTGTAGCTTCCTAAGAAACACTTGATCATCTGGCCGGGCGCGGTGGCTCATGCCTGTAATCCCAGCACTCTGGGAGGCCAAGGCGGGCGGATCACCTGAGGTTGAGAATTCAAGACCAGCCTGACCAACATGGTGAAACCCCATCTTTAAACAAACAAATAAATAAATAAATAAAAATAAAAAACAAAAACACTTGATCATCTTCTGCCATAATTTCTTTCTCATGTACTAACTTTCAAACAGGTGGTTTAGTTATGTCTTCAAAATTATCTTCTGCTTTTAATGTTTGAAAATTTTCATGTAATATTCCTATTTTCTTATTATTATCCCACCCTGCTGGAATAAATACTGCATCCTTTTCCACAACAACAGCAGGAATCTTATAGGGAAATCCATATAGTTTCTGAACAATTTTTGTTGTTGTTGCATTTTAGGTTTTGGGGTACATGTGAAGAACATGCAAGATTGTTGCATAGGTACACACATGGCAGCGTGATTTGCTGCCTTCCTCCCCTTCACCTATATCTGTCATTTCTCCCCATGCTATCTCTCCCCAACTCCCCACCCCCCACTGTCCCTCCCCTGTTTCCCCCAACAGACCCCAGTGTGTGATACTTATTTTTAGGGCCCTTTATGTGAATTTATTATGTGATACTTATTCTTAGGCCCTTCACTAACATGGATAATTTTTTTTCTGGTTTTATTACTTTTTTATGGTTTATTTTAATTTATACAACTTTCAAAAATTAGATAATTAAGTCTACCAACTCTGTTTTTCTTCTTTTGCCTTCTCCATGCTAAGAATAAATTTTTCCTCTGCTTTGTTATGGGTCCATTTTTACATTTGACTATAATCTGTCTGAAATTTTTGAATGATGAGAGGAAATGCCTAAATACAGTTGCTGCTTCTCACCCCATCAAAAAATTTGCCTGCAAAGTTTTAATAATTATTTATTTCTCAGTAAAACTCAATTGTGAGAAATAGAGGATATGGCCTTTTATCATTATTTTTACATTTTTGGAGCAGAGATTTTTTTAAACTCCCATTAATTGCATAGAAATAGACTTGTGTTTTCACTTAAAACTATTTCAAAGGATTGGGATACAGAAACGTACAAAAGAAAATGACCATTCAGAGAAAGTGTGTTAACGTTTTTATCTGTACACTTGATAACACTTTGCACACAGTTTGGTATCCTACTCTTTTTTTCTCAATACCCTAATATTAACACTGCTTATGTCATTATGATCTTTTCGTATCATTTACAAATGGTGGCCAAATAATTCGCTGAATGAATACACAGTATTTTCCACGGCTACTTTTTTCAGTTTTTGGATAGTTTGGCAGGTGTAGGGGAACAACTTTTTGCTTATGCTGCAGTTGTTCACATTTCAGATACCTCTTGAGGATAGGTTCCCTGAAGTGAAATTGCTCGGTCCAAAGGAATTTTTTATGATGAATTTTGCTGTGCATTAATGTTTTACTTCCTGTTCACATTATCATCATCAGTGAAAAGAGTGTTTTCTCGTTGTCCTACTCACATTATCTCCATTTTGCACTTTTCTGCTAATTTGATAAGGAAGAAAACCCTTATTCTTGTTTTATTGCTGTTTCTGTAGTAATGAGGTCACATTGAAAAAGTAGATTTAAGGAGTTAGTCTGGTTGAGAATACTTTTTGATGCATTCTCCTCTTCTTTTATTTTTTTGTTACTAGCCTTCTTTTTTCCCACTGTACAGGAGAACTGACTTTTTAATTGGTTTAGCTGACATTTATCAGTTTATTGTATAAAAACTATAGTCCTAGTCCCTAAAGGTTGACTTGGAGAAGTATAAGTCAATCTTGAAGAATCTTTAAAATAGTTGACAAGGCAGGAATTACCCATTAGAAGATAAATGACATACACTCGTAAGAAAAGTAGACTTGAGTCTTATAAGTCCTGTAAGTTTATAGGGATACTTGAGTTTATAGAAAATGCAGACTTGAACAGAGTCTTAAAAGACAGGAAGATTTTTGAGTAAGAGGACATTTTTGACTGCTTTGTATTTGTATTTTGGTTCATTTCTTTTTAAGGATAGAATCACTTTACATACTATAATGTGACCTGCTGTCTTCACTAACTGGTATCATAGGTAATTTTATCTTTCTTTTTTGGAGACAGTGTCACTCTGTCACCCAGACTGGAGTGCAGTGGTGGGATCTTGGCTCACTGCAACCTCTGCCTCCCAGGTTCAAGCAATTCTCTTGCTTCAACCTTCTGAATAGCTGGGACTATAGGTGCCCACCACCACACCTGGCTGATTTTTGTATTTTTAGTAGAGACAGGGTTTTGCTATATTGGCCAGGCTGGTCTCAAAGTCCTGGGCTCAAGTGATCTTTCTTGGCTTCCCAAAGTGCTGGGATTACAGGCATGAGCCACTGCACCCAGACTCTTCTTTTTTAAAAATAGAGATGGGGGTCTCACTATGTTGCCCAGACTGATCTCAAGCTCCTGGCCTGAAGCACTCCTTCTGCCTTGGCCTGCCAAAGTGCTGGCATTACAGGCATGAGTCACTGCACCTGGCCTTAATGTAGGCATTTTTTTAATGTGTCCATATCTGTATATGTCAATAAAACTATATTATTTTTAATAGCTGTACACTTTTCCGTTATGTGGCTATATCAGTTATATATAATCACTCCTCTTTCATCATGTTGTGGTTTCAGGTTTTTCCCATAGCAAATGATGCTGCACCTGAACATTCTCATTATCATTGTGAACTTGTTCTAGTACTACTTTAAGCTAGGTTAATGTACTCTTCTAAAAAGTTGTCTTTTATAAGACTACTTTCATTTGCATATAATTTATAAATTGATTATACTAGGATTATTGATTTTCCTTATACTTTGTTTTTATATTTTCTAATTTTAAATTGTATTAGGGTTCCACATTGCTATAAAAGAATACCTGAGACTGGGTAATTTATAAAGAAAAGAGGTCTGATTGCTTCATGGTTCTACAGGGTGTACAGAAAGTGTGGTGCTGGCATCTGCTTCTGGTGAGGGTCTCAGGGAGCTTAAAATCAGCAGAAAAGCAAAGCCAGCATATCACATGGCAAGAGTGGGAGCAGAGGGTGAGGAGGGGGGCACACACACACACTTTTAAACAACCAGATCTCAAGTGAACTCAGAACAAGAATTCATTCACCACCAAGGAGATTAGCATTAAGCCATTCATGAGGGTTCCATCCGCCCCAGTGATTCAGACACCTCTCATCAGGCCCCATCTCCAGCGTTTCAGCATGAGATTTGGATAGGACAAACATCTAAACCATATTACTAATGTTTTAAAATTTTCTAATGTTGTAAAGAAAATTAGGAGGAAACCATATTTGTGTTTGGATTAGGATGTTTTCTTTCCTTTTTCTGGGGGAGGGGAGACACTGTCTTGCTCTGTTGCCCAGGCTGAAGTGCAGTGGTGTGATCTTGGCTCACTGCAACTTCCTCGTCTTGGACTCAGATGATCCTCCTGCCTCAGCCTCCCAAGTATCTGGGGCTACAGGTGTGCACCACCACACCTGCCAAATGTATTTTTAGTAGAGACAGGGTTCCACCACATTGGCCAGGCTGAGCTGAAGTGATCCTCCCGCCTCAGCAGCAGGATCCCGTAATGCTTGGATTATAGGTGTGAGCTATCACACCTAGCCAGATTGGGAAGTTTTTAGTGGAATAATGAAGCCACACTCAGGATAAGCTGTCAGTGTACCAGTCAATTTAACTTTCCTTTTCATGATTTTTGAAAGAAGTATAATACTGCAAAAAAAAAGTAAAGTGCCAAACTTAATTTATATCTACTGGTTTCAGAGACTAAAATTTAGTAGTTTTTACACTAGTCTTAATAAAATAATTACCATTTATTATTTTGTAATTTCCTTCTTTAGTAATTTTGATCATGCCATTTTCCTTTTAAAATGCTTGCCCTCTGTGTTCTAGACCTTACCTTACTGAAATTCTGCCAGTCTTTCAAGATCCATTCAGAAGTTTCCATTTCAGTGTAGTTTGTATTCTTTTCTAGTCTTAGAAATCATATGCAAATCCCAAAGTATTGTAATATTTTGGAGATTCCCAGGAACTACAGACTCAGGGTCTGTCTGGCTGCTTTCTCTCTGTTCATCTGTCCTTACTGTGTCACTGCTTCTCCCTACCATGTCATTTCTGTCCAGACAGATCTCACCATCTCTTTGTACACATGTTTATTTCTCTCCCTGTGCCTTTTCTTAAGACTTAACTTTTAGGCCTCTCATCATCTTAAGCTAGATCAAGTCCTCTTTCATTTTGAATTATTGAAAACATTACACCATTTTCCTGGAGGTGGCAATAAATAATAAAACCATGGTTTTTGTTCTGCACAGCACCTCTCCTTAAAACAGCAGTCTTGTGGAATGGTTTTCCATGCATTTTGATTGGTAGTTACTCTGTTCTAATATAGTTTTACTCTGATCCTGTTAGCTTTTCCTTTTTTTTTTATTTTTTTTTTATTTTTATGACTCTTGTTGCCTAGGTTGGAGTGCAGAGGCACGATCTTGGCTCACTGCCGCCTCTGCCTCCTGGGTTCAAACAGTTCTCCTGCCTCAGCCTCCCTAGTAGCTGGGATTACAGGCGCCTGCCACCACATCCAGCTAATATTTTGTATTTTTAGTAGAGACAGGGTTTCACTTTGTTGGCCAGGCTGGTCTCGAACTCCTGACTTCAGGTGATCCACACATCTCAGCCTCCCAGAGTGCTGGGATTATAGGCATGAGCCACTGTGCCTGGCTCCTGTTAGCTATCCCTTAACCTTTTGCAAAAGCTAGGGGAATCTACAGTACTCCCTCTTTCTGAGCACAGCAATAAGCTTGGTGCGGTCACATGATCAAGATGAGAAAAGTTGGAAGCTTTAGCTTTTTACTTTCTGCTGACAAAGATGGGAAGATGTGAATCTGACGTTGCCAACTGCTGTGTCCGTGCCTTATAGAGAAAGATGGACAGGTGGAGAAGAGCAAAGAGTATGCGTGTATTAATGTTCTGATAAGTTTAAATTCCTTAGTAGTTCTTTAGAGTTGTGTTGATGCTTAGCCTTTCCTAGGATTGATTATTCCACTGTTGTTCCAATTCTGGAGATAATGCATGTGCTAGTTTAATAATGCCTCTTTTGGATTTTAGAGTTCTGCGGTATACAGTATCAGTATAAGATTGTATTCATTCACATGTAGAAAACATCATGTTAGTAAGCACCGTGCTCTATAGTAGTTATAGAAATGAAGGTAGGGTAGGGTTTTCTTTTCCTACCAGGGAAAGAACCCAAAAAGCAATCCAGCCTAGTAGGGGAAATGGGGATACAGGTTATTAGAGTCAGATGAAAAACATTTCTAGAGATGACCTCATTGATCTGGGCTCTGAGGCTGAAGCAACAGTTGCGAAGCAGGTGTGGTATATGTCAACTATATTTGTCTTTGGCATGTGGACTCATTAATTCCTTTTACAGTTTGGGTTTTATTTCAAATTTTTGTGTGTCATGTTTTAATTTGCTGCCAAGCAATAGGTGTTCAACAATTACTAGTGTGTGTTAGAAGAGGATATTTGTTTCCTTGGAATTTCTAGACACAGTAATGTGACTTTCTTTTTTACGGAAATGATAAAAACATGATTGGAGTAAGGAAGGGTTGAAATACGGCATTGTTAAAATCGGCTGTGTAGCAAAGTGGGCTAGATTATGATGTAGGAAAAAACATCTCCTAGAGTAGTAATTATAATCTAGCCACTAAAAAATTTGTCTGTCTTGGATCAGCAGCAAGCTCTGCTCCTTGTCTACACATTCAGATATTCAGATGCCTTGATGTGTTGCCAAACAAGAGAATATGGTAAACTGCACTGTGGCTCTCCAAAACTTCCCCCTAGCAGTGATTGATTTCTATTCACATTGCGTTGGCTGAAGCAAGTCACATGGCTGTCTGTGCTTCCAAGTGGTTCGACAAGTACCATCCTACCTTGCATCTCGAAAAAGGAAAAATGGAATATTCTTGAGAGGTAGCTATCACAGGATGTTTATACATTACTTTGCATTCTTATTTGCATCTCTGTGATAGTTTGTTTCCCTAAAGCCTGCTTAGTGAAACTTAGCCACTGGCCCCATGTGTTTTCTTTATTCTGTTAAACCAGTGTGAGTTCCTTCCTTTTATATTCTTTAATTTTTTCTTCTTTCCTGTCTCTTTTTTATCCTCTCCTTTGTTCAGTCAGAAGCAAGTTCAAACTGCTTCTTGTTTGGGAGGAGGAGAATGTTGTGGGGAGACATGATATGATGTGAAAATAGTTTAATGCTTCTAAATGACTGAAATTCAGCCACTTTTTAAGAATATTTATACTAGAATTAGTTGGGCATGGTGTCTCATGCCTGTAATCTCAGTACTTTGGGAGGCTAAAGCAGACAGACTGTTTGAGTCCAGTAGTTTGAGAGCAGCCTAGGCAAAATGGCAAAACCCTGTCTCTACTGAAAATACAGTAAATTAGCCAGGTGTGGTGGTACGTGTCTGTAGTCCAAATTACTTGGGAGGGTGAGGTGGGAGGATCACCTAAGCTTGCGAAGTTGAGGCTACAGTGAGCCAAGTTTATGCCACTGTACTCTATCCTGGACTAGAGACCCTGTCTCACTCACTCACTCACTCACTCACTCACTCATAGATAAATAAATAAGTAAATGTATTTATACTAGAATTGGCTGGGTAACTTGATTGGGTAATTTGTAACTTGGTCTTTACAGTAATAGTAAATCTTACTGCTATAATCAGGCAGCTTGCAGTTTTAGCTGTGGAGACGTGTGCCTGCTGCATTGGTAATTCTGAAACTAGCCTGTCCCATCAGGCCTTGGGGTCAGGAGACAAGATTTATGGTGCCATGTTCAACACTGGTCTGGTTGCCTTGGTCTAAGGAAAAGCAAAGGCTAGTTTTCGGTGGTTGGAAGTTAGAAACATTTGAATCTTAATAGTACCTGTGTTAAATTTTTTCCTGAGCCTACAAAGCAATAGCCTGTATGTTTTATATTAGTACTTTTCTTCGCAGTATGACTTGTTTTAATCAAGTTTGGAACTGAGTCAAAGTCGCATCATAAGCATACTGGAAACCCATAAGAAGTTGTCAGCTACCATAGCTGATTATCTCGTATCCTTCACTGAGGATTTGCTTTCATTCTTCTGATATTCCAAACCACTTTTAAAAAGCTTTCCCAGTCTTGGAATGCCCTCCTAAAAGGGTTCAGTGTCATTTAAAAATACATACACTGGACTGAACAGCAAGCTTTTGTATCACATTTGGAAGGCTGTAATACAGAGAGCAAAAGAAAGCAGAGGGCTCCTTTTTAGAAGATTAACAGTGGTGTTTTCCTCCATTTTTCTCATATACTATTGCTAAAGTCTTCAGACATTTATTTTGGCCAGGTACAGTGGCTCACACCTGTAATCCCAGCACTACTGGAGGTTAAGGCGGGAGGATCACTTGAAGTCAGGAGTTTGCGACCAGCCTGGCCAACATAGTGAAACCCTGTCTCTACTAAAAATATAAAAATTAGCCGAGCATGGTGGCAGGTATCTAGTCCCAGCTACTCAGGCAGCTGAGGCAGGAGAATTGCTTCAACCTAGGAGGCAGAGGTTGCAGTGAGCCGAGATCACGCCACTGCCCTCTAACCTGGGTGACCGAGTAAGACTCTGTCTCCAAAAAAAAAAAAAAAAATTATTTTGTCCTGTATACAATTAGGGACAGAAATACAGGCATGGGTAGGAAAAGCTTGATAGTTAATAGACCTTTAACATTGACCACGGAGTCCCTAGTTACAGCTGTGGTGTTGCAGGTTTAGGGGGTTTAATCCCTGGGCCCAAATTTACCTTTCCTGCCTAGAGGCCATGTATGGCAAACCTCACTTCCTACATCCTTAGAATGGGAATAATACCTGCCTTGGGTATCATTGGAGGATCAAGTTAGATAATGTAAGCTTAATGTAATGCTTATTACATAATTAGCACCTTAATCTTTATCCAGTGGTCATCTGAAATTTTTAGCTAGGTATTTATGAAAGTCAGTGTATAGTTCATGAGATACTCAGTAGTAAGCTCTCTCGAGTCACCTTTTAATTACCTTAGTGTTTCTACCTACCCATTCCCAACTCTCCTAGCTAACTACTTTCTGAAATGTGGAAGCAAAAGCAAGTTAAGCTGTAAGGTACCCTTTTGGGGGTCCTTTTCCCACAGTTTTGATCCATTCAATCCTTCTGCCTTCTTTTCTCTTCCACAGTAATATAAGCATGATACAGCCAGATGGTTGGATGTAAACATTCATTCCTTTTGCTTCACTGCATCTAAACCTGTCAGTCTCTTAACTGTAAACCATTATGAAGGACAGAAATCTACTAGGCCCTTCCACAGGCATTTAGAAACCTTCCCTGTCTGGCCCTAGTCTATCCTTTTTGTTTGCTTGTTTCTTTAAAGTGTATAAACACATACAGTTAAGAGAAAAAAAAAAACCTGTGTGTTTATATACTTTTTTATTTCAGTAGCTTTCTGGGTACAGGTAGTTTTTGGTTACATGAATGAGTTGCATAGTGGTGAACTTAGCATCCTTTCATCCTTATTTTCTGATGTATCTCCATGTTCAGGGCAATTTATATCATTTGCCAGTTGCTGTGTGGGTTTTATAATTTCCTGCCTCTTACCTTTGCCTATATTCTGCTTTTGACTTGAAAGCTTTTCCTCAGCTTTTCATCCTTCAGGGCCAGGTTTAAGTAGTATGGCCTATAAAGCTTACATTCTCCTGCTAAAAGTATTTGTTGGAAACGTCTGTGGAGAGTACTTGGTAGATTACTTTGTTTTATGAGACTTTGACCTCATTGAGGACAGGAACTAGATTATATGTTACGCATATTAAATGCCCCGTTGTGACTTGCATGTATTTGTTAGTGGCAAACCTAACATCTTTTGAAATGAGTGGCTTAGTACAGTGGTTCTCAACTCTATCAGATGCAGTCCTCCCTGTCTATAATGTATATCATATAAATGTCTTATTATGCTCTTTTAATGTCTTCAAGTAAATGAAGAAATAAATAAAATGCCTGTATACACAGTTTAGAAATATTGATGTATTAGCATTTTACAAAGATAAACAAAAGGGAAAGTAGTTGCTAACAAAAATAACATCTCAATAGGCAAATGTTTGGACACTTTTTTGGACAAATACAGACACAAAATTATAGTGCATCTGTATTTGGAGTCAATGTGACAACTACAGCAATAGACTTATAAGCCGCATTTTCATCGTAGACATTAAAAATTGTGCCTGACTCTTGATAAAGCTGCAAAAAAAATAGTATAATCATTTATTGACTCATGCATTCCTGGAAAATTTAATATGTAAGAACTGTGCAAAATGAATCTGAGAAATTGCAAGCATGTTTTTCACCTGTGTCACTGCCACATTTTTAGAGTTTTTAATAAGGTTTTAATACCAAGACCTTTTGAAATAATATGGGGCCTGGGACAGTTCTTCGTTGGGTCTTTTTGTTCTGGATATTGCCTATCTTTACTTCTAACCCATACCTGCTAAATACGAATAGCAACCCTGCTTCCCAGTGTATGTTTTCAGAATGCTTCCTAGGGGCAGTAGTTTTGCTATTTAGACAGGAACATTGGTCAGACTAATCAAGCTTCTTTTTGTGATAGAAATAGAAAAATGGTACATTATACAGGGAACATTAGTGAGTTTTTTATTTAAAGTTAACTTTCCACCATTAATTACTGAAAATCAGTGGCCCTTCAGCATTTGAAAGAAAATACCTGATTTTTAGAAGACAAAACTATAATGTTATAATTGTGTATTTAAAGTAGAAAAGCATAAAAATATGCCTGTATACACATACACAAACAAATTTAGAGATGTAATTAAACCCATGATCCATTTATATTTGGTAACACATGCATGTATATTATGTAATATTAATATACATATATTATGTAATATTACATGCATGTGTTACCAAATATGGTAATATGTGCATGTATATTATATATATGCGTATCATATAAGTTGTGAGTATATTAAATATATAAGCTGTGAATATGTCTAGCATAAAAATTAAATTCAGGCAGTTCACCACCTATAAGAGGAATTAACTAGCTACTTAAAACTAGCCACTTCATTTTTCCTAATATTAAGATGGTAGTGTGCTCTTTTCTTTTATTTTACTGAGGGAGGATCTCACTCTGTTTCCCAGGCTAGAGTGCAGTGGTGCAACCATAGCTCACTGCAGCTTTGACGTGCCAGGCTCAAGTGATCTTCTCCACCCCAGCCTCCTGAGTAGCCAGGACTACAGGTGTGTGTACCACTACACCTGGCTAATATTTGTATTTTTTGTGGAGACAGGGTTTTGCCACGTTGCCCAGGCTGGACTTGAACTGAGCTCAAGCAATTCACCCGCTTTCAACCTCCCAAAGTGCTGGGATCACAAGCATGAGCCACCACACCAATATCATGCTCTTGATACAAAGTTTAGGTCTCTCTTAGATCTCCTCTGGATTAGAGATGTTTTTTAATTGTGTGGACTACTATAAAGGATTTGACTAAATAGCAGTACGAATGTATGTGAAAGGGTACAGTCAATACTATGTGCCTAAAAGTTAACACTTGGAGACATTTGAGGCTTCAAGATTATCTTGAAAGCAGGTAACCCAGAGTTGATTATAGTCTGTTCTGTTGCAGTGTTGGTTTCTTTAATGTGAATTGGCCCATACACACTTGATAAATTGGGAAATGATGTCAATATAATGTGGAAGTAGTGTTGGTTCATAAGCAGTTTTTCCCACAACGCTAATATATAAACTGAAAATGGGGAAAGACCTTGGAATTCAAATGGAAGGATTAGTAATATATATGAAGACATTACCACAAAAAAAAAAAAAAGCAGATCTGACAGAAATGATTGAGTGAAAGAAATAGCTATCCAATGGTTTCTAAAACCACCATACTTTGTACTGTCTCAGTCTCAGGAAGTTCAAAACCATTTACTCCTGTGTTTATAAAGAGGATAACAAACGGGAAAGTCCACCTGAGACTTACGTTTTTAATTTTTTGAAGCTTTTCTTAAAATGTCTTTTAAATAGTTACACTTAAAGGAGAAAATACAAAAATAAGACTCCAAAGTGAATTTGTTGGTGCAAATTTTATTGGAGATTTAATTTTTTTATTAAAATTGATGATGTTTTTGCTAGGATGCTCATTACAAAATGATAGGTTTGTGTGCTCTGAGCCTAATCTTATATTTAACATATTAGCCCTGTTATTTTTAGTGAGTACTTTTGCAGAAACATGAGGTTTTTTTTAGGAATACCCATATGTTGTTATAGAAGCTCCTGACAACATGTGTGAGCGTGCACACGCGCAGACACACACTCTCTCCCCCCCAGATCTTTGGGCTATAATTTACTAAATGGCCTCATTCTAGTGCTGTTTAAAAGAGTTTGTTACGAATTTTACTATACTATTTACAAATTTTATTTATAGTGGATATGAATTTTACTAGGTTTTAAAAAGATTATGCTTTTAATAAAAACTAAAGTTGAGCATTAAGGCTTGCTAAATTAGAGAGGTGGTAAAATGAGCTAAGAGAAGGCATCCAAGGCTCCTTTACCTCTGAATACTGTGATGTTCTGATTGGCTATTGCAGATTGGACATCATTATTTTATGGAGATTTACTTTGCGGTGTTTTGAACATTAATAATTTATAAGTGGACATAATAAAATAGAGCTCCATTTTGGGAGGCCCCATATTGTCACTTCATGGTACCATCTGGTTGTCTATTCCTTGTTAGCCAGGGTTGAAAACTATAGCACATGGGCTGAATCTGGCTCACTGCCTGTTTTGTAAATAAAATTTTGACTGGAGCGTAGCCATGCTCGTTTGTTTGAGAATTTTCTGTACCTGTTTTTTTGACATACAATATTGCCCAGGAAGCTGAAAATATTTACTCGTCTTTACAGAAAATGTATTAAGTTCCATGGGCTAAACAGATAAGCAGAAGGGACAGTTAAAGATCAATATTTTATTATTGTTTTAAATACATTTTTTAAACAGTCCTCAGTGAGAATATCACACTTTAAAGTAATTTTAGGAGAGATCAGTGTGGGCATTGTTGAATTTTTTTCTTTGAGATGGGATCTCGCTCTGTTGCCCATGGTGGAGTACGGTGGTGCGATCTCAGCTCACTGCAGCTTCCACCTTCTGGGTTCAAGCAGTTCTCTGCCTCAGCCTCCTGAGTAGCTGGGGATTATAGGCACACGCCACCACTCCCAGCTAATTTTTGTATTTTTAGTGGAGACAGGGTTTCACCGTCTTGGCCAGGCTGGTCTTGAACTCCTGGCCTCGTGATTCACCCGCCTTGGCCTCCCAAAGTGCTGGGATTACAGGCATAAGCCACCGCACCAGGTAGGGCATTGTTGAATTTAAGCCAGTTTTGTGAGCTTAAATTTAATCAGTTTTCTAAATGATTTGGATGCTGTTTAGTTTTTTGTGGTATAATATCGAGAGTTTACCTGCTAAGTTCTGAAGTTCATTGAAGGTATTAGTAAGGGCATGAGAAATAACACAGTAGAATTAGATGGATCTAATGTAAGCTGTGTAAAAGTCAACAGAACAATTTATTTAAGTTAAAAAGATGAGGGCTGCTGCCTCAGCCCTCACCTTTAGGTTTCATATGGGCCAGTTTCTGAATGGAATGAATCTGAATTTTTAATTGTTTTGGACATTTATTTTTCACAGAGTTGTCTAGCTTTGAATGTATGTAGTTTTCTTTCAAAATGAGTTTTTTAATAATCAAGGAACACAACATGGTATATTTTAAATTTTAAAATGAAACGGAGTAGAAAATGTGATTTAATTAAAACATCAGTCTGCACCAATCTTTAAGAAAATCAGAATGTAGAGGACCTGAGTGGCATAATTTATATTTCCTCTAGCTGTTAAATTTCATACCCCCAAACCAGGAAGTTATACTTCTCTTTTTCAGAATAACTATAGAATGATTTGAAAAGTAGTCTCATTTCTGAAAAGAGTTGAACTCTGAGATCTGTTATTAGAAATGTAACAAAAGGCCGGGCGCGGTGGCTCAAGCCTGTAATCCCAGCACTTTGGGAGGCCGAGGCGGGTGGATCACGAGGTCGAGAGATCGAGACCATCCTGGTCAACAAGGTGAAACCCCGTCTCTACTAAAAATACAAAAAGTTAGCTGGGCATGGTGGTGCGTGCCTGTAATCCCAGCTACTTAGGAGGCTGAGGCAGGAGAATTGCCTGAGCCCAGGAGGCGGAGGTTGCAGTGAGCCGAGATCGCGCCATTGCACTCCAGCCTGGGTAACAAGAGCGAAACTCCGTCTCAAAAAAAAAAAAAAAAGAAATGTAACAAAAACAAAAGCAACTCTTAGAAATTAAATCTTTATACTTTGGGAGGCTGAGGCGGGTGGATCACGAGGTCGAGAGATCGAGACCATCCTGGTCAATATGGTCAAACCCTGTCTCTACTAAAAATAGAAAAAATTAACTGGGCATGGTGGCTTGTGCCTGTAATCCCAGCTACTCAGGAGGCTGAGGCAGGAGAATTGCCTGAACCCAGAAGGCGGGGAGGTTGCGGTGAGCCGAGATCGTGCCATTGTACTCCAGCCTGGGTAACAAGAGTGAAACTCCGCCTCAAAAAAAAAAAAGAAATCTTTAATAAGAAACTCATTGGTTAAAGCAAAATTTTAGTCTGCAGTGGGAGAATATCTGGGAAAAATTAAAATTAAATTACAGTGCGTACAAAGCAGGAGAATCACTTGATCCTGGGAAGCAGAAGTTGAAGTGAGCCGAGATGGTGACACTACACTCCAGCCTGGGCAACAGAGTGAGACCCTGTCTCAAACACCAACAACAACAACAACAAAAAATCACAATGTATAAAAAGTCTTACAGGTTCAGCTTAGCTACAACTTGAGAAAATATGCTTCTTGAAGTATATGTATCCTTTCATTACTAAAAGTGAAGATGAATACACTTGAAAGGCTGACCTAGAGTTTTCTAAGAAATTCATCTATAGTAGAAAGTAGTATTACTTTCAGATTAGAACCTTAAAAATAAAAATGATATAAGGGATTCAGGAGCTTCTTCCTTTCTTGAGAAACTAATTTCTTACCTTCTTTTAAGACGCTTCTAATGAATTCTAGAAAGATGGAAGAAGAAATGATACAGAAAAGAAACCTTAGGTCCTCTTTGGGAACAGATGGTTTTACTTGTATGATATCTTAAGAAATTTATGGCATCCTTACAGATTTAGAATTACTTTGTGAGTTTTTCAGTGACTCATTTCTAAGTTCTTTTGCGATGGTGTTTGGAATGAATGCCTTAAACTTTTTTTAACAGTAAATTTGATATTAATGAAAATTTTTTCTAAGTTTTTATTAGTATATGCTTTTATGTGAAATGTTGGTATCAGCTATGACTTTTATAAATTACATTTATTACATTAATATGTCACCTGCATAGCAGCAGTTTTCTGGATATATATGCATGTTTATTTTTTATTGCTTATGTAAATCTCATATAACCATTCCCCGAGGTTTAAAAAAAAAAAATCTGACTGAAAAATTTCTTCATGTTCCTCAAATTTGCTTTTAGAACAGTGCTGGCATAAGGATTTGATTTATTGTAAATATAATACACCATATCATGAAATTATTTGAATTTTTTTGGAACTTTTTTGGTAAATTCTGTATTTCTCCAGGACTCTTTTATGTTCTTTGTATTGACAAGTACTTTAAAGTTTTACAGGTATCACTATATTAATTTCATGTAGGTTTATTTACTGTTTAGTGCTTGAAATGATTTTCTTTGTAAAGTCAGTTTGGTAATTGGTTCATTTGTCTCTGCATTTACTGTGTTCACCTGAATTTTAATGCACAAACTGGAAATCAGTATCAGTGTGGGAATCATCAATTGTCTTTTCCATAAACTTCCAAACCCATTACAGTCACATTATGTATTAAAAGTAGTGTTTAGATCTAAAGACTAAATTTGCTTTTGGTTAAAATATAGCGTATTTGAATGTCTGCACTAAAATTGCTGAAAAATGTATCAACACTGTGCATTTATGACTACTGATGATAATAAGCTCTTTCGTATTGAGGGGGTTTGGTACTAAGAGGCAATTACTTTTGCCAGATTATTTGATAGAATAATAAATATAATTTATAAATATTTGGGAAAAGGGTAGGGTCAGTAATGAATTGTGGGAAGCTTTAAGAAATAAATAAAAATATTTCACTTTCAGTATTGTATTTGCATCTCAGTTTCCTGATAGATTTCTGTTTTGATTTTCTGCTGACAGGTTACATTTAGGGCAGGCAAAACATAAGGGATATAGCCCTCCTGAGAGTAGAAAATCTAATTCTAAGGCACCCAAAGTGCAGTCTAATACTACTTCTGAACTGTCAAGGGGACACCTTTCTAAAAGGTAAATCTTCATGTTGTTTATACATTTTCAAGGCAGAATTATTTGCATTCGAGTCATTGCATAATGTTAAAACTTGAGGTTATTCCAAAATATTATGATACATACTTTTATTCTATAAGAGTAACTTTTAAGATTGACACTTTATCATCTTTGCAGTGATCAGTGCAGTATACCCTAGACAATGTGTTTGTCAGTGATAGAATGAGATTTTTGTTCCCCCTTTGCTTAACAAACCATTGTGGCTATCTTTTTTATTTTTAAATTTTTTGAGTTTTTATTGTCAGAGCAAATGGCTCTGACAATAAAGTTTAGGTTTAGGTCAGTAATTCTTAAGATCTAATTGATAAGAGTCTTTGGAAAGGAGTGTTAACTGTGAAGATTTCATAGTACTACAATAAAAAAAGTCTCTAACCTTTATTTTGAAAGTGCGTATGTTAATGCTTATTTCTTCTAAGCTTTGACAAAGCAGTTGTGCTTGTGAATAGGGCACCATTATTCTGGCTTCCTCTGGTTCTGAACAATTATGTGTTCTTTTTGTTGTAATCTTAATTCTTGTTTTGTGATAAGGAGTGTTAGTGTCAGTAATCTGTGGGCTAAAGAACACCCTTATTTTCTAATCAAATACTTTACTATCCAAAGTCACATCTGCTTTTCTTTGGTTCTTTCGTTTCGTTTTACAGATTTGAACCATCTGAAAACCTATGTTTAATACTGGACTTATTAGGAACATATTTAAGCATCAAATATGACAGTTATAATTATGACAGGCCGATATTAACTATTTTCTTATCTGACCTCTTAGAAGCTGCAGTTCATCATCTGCTGTCATAGTTCCACAACCAGAGGATCCAGACAGAGCCAATACTTCAGAAAGACAAAAAACGGGGCAGGTGCCTAAGAAAGACCATTCTCGAGGAGTGAAACGCAGTGCTAGTCCAGACTACAACAGGACCAATTCTCCTAGCTCTGCAAAAAAACCAAAAGCACTTCAGCATACTGAATCTCCCTCAGAAACAAATAAGCCACATAGTAAGTCAAAGAAGAGACATTTAGACCAGGAGCAACAACTGAAATCTGCACAATCACCATCAACAAGCAAGGCTCATACCAGAAAGAGTGGGGCCACTGGCGGTTCACGGAGTCAGAAAAGAAAAAGGACAGAGAGTTCTTGTGTAAAGAGTGGCTCTGGGTCTGAATCAACTGGTGCAGAAGAGAGATCTGCAAAACCTACCAAGCTGGCTTCAAAATCAGCCACCTCAGCCAAAGCTGGGTGTAGCACCATCACCGATTCTTCTTCTGCTGCCTCTACTTCCTCCTCGTCTTCTGCTGTAGCCTCGGCCTCCTCCACTGTACCGCCAGGTGCCAGAGTGAAACAAGGAAAAGATCAGAACAAGGCCAGGCGTTCCCGTTCAGCGTCCAGTCCCAGTCCTAGAAGAAGTAGCAGGGAAAAGGAACAGAGTAAAACTGGTGGCTCTTCAAAATTTGATTGGGCTGCTCGTTTCAGCCCTAAAGTTAGCCTTCCTAAAACAAAACTGTCTCTTCCAGGGTCTTCTAAGCCAGAGACATCAAAACCTGGACCTTCTGGATTACAGGCCAAATTAGCAAGTAAGTTGACAAAAAGGTCTTTTTCTTTAATTAAAGAAAGTTTCTCTTGGTTTGTCAAAGCAAATATGCTTTAAAGTTAAGGGCTTTTCCTCCAAAGACTTAGATAATATTAGATTTATTACTGTCCCTATAATTAAATATGCAATAGCATGTAATAACTGCTACTACATTTAGTTTTATGGAGACAGGTAAGGAATACTGCCTTCTATTATTACAAAACCATCATATTTTAGTGTCTGTATCTTTCTTGGTCCTCATGGCAGCTGCTGCTTCACTGACTTCCTAGTATCAGGATGGGACATAAAGTTGCATTTTCTTCTATACCACATACAAAATTATCATTTAATTAGAAGTTGTTCTTTTTAGTTATGAGTTGCCATGATCAGAAATCAAATATATATATATATATATTTTAGATGGAGTCTCACACTGTGTTACTGCACTCCAGCCTGGGTGATAATCTTGGCTCACTGCAACCTCTGCCCCCTGGGCTCAGGTGATCCTTCTGGCTCAGGCGATCCTTCTGCCTCAGCCTCACAGGTAGCTGGGATTGCAAGTGTGCACACCATGCCTGGCTAATTTTTGTGTTTTTAGTAGAGCTGTGGTTTCAGTATGTTGGCCAGGTTGGTCAACAACTTCTGGCCTCAAGTGATCTGCTCATCTTGGCCTCCCAAAGTGTTGAGATTACAGGCATGAGCTACCATGGCTGGGCAGATACATATATATTTTATATTATATGTTCTTGATGTATAGATACACCGAATTATTAAAATAAATATACCTTAATATAAATTAAACTTTATTAATATGTGCTATCTCATGGTCTTTAAGGAGTTTTGTCTAAAATTGAATACTACTTACGTTTCATTATGCTTTATATACTACTATGGGTCCTAAGTGAATGAGAAATAATATTGCTCTCAAAGTTTACGGTGGAGTAGAAAGAATTTATGTCTTATGAATACATTCAAGGAAAGAAACAGAAACTAGGTGGAAGAAACTTAGCGTTCTGTACATTCCTTCAACAGTCAGTTTTGGAGATCTCTAGGAACTCTTCTCCCTTTCTCTTTACCAGAAGACTTCTTCAGGGAGCCAGCTGCTCATCTGAGGAATGCTAATGTTTTGTTTTTCTTTTCTGTTCTGTTCTTTTATCTTTTCTTTTCCCTTACCCTTACCCTTCCTACCTTTCCTCCCCTTTCTTCCCTCCTTCCTTGACAGTCTCACTCTGTTGCTCAGGATGGAGTAGTGGAATAATCTTGGCTCACTACAACCTCCACCTCCCAGATTCAAGCAATTCTCCTGTCTCAGCCTCCTCAATAGCTGGCATTACAATTGTGTGCCACCACACCAAGCTAATTTTTGTATTTTTAGTAGAAGGGGATTTCACCATGTTGGCCAGGCTGGTCTTGGAAACTCCTGACCTCAAGTGATCCACCTGCCTCGGCCTCCCAAGTGTTGAGATTATAGGTGTGAACCACTGTGCCCAGCCTTCTTTCCTTGTTTCTGTTTGAGAAATCTATAAAGGACAAATAGGATAATAAAGCACTTACCTACAATTTTTAAAGGCATTTAATTTATATAACATCTAATTAGGAAGTTTGCTTTAAAGCATCTTCTCTGATTTCATATCTACATTTGGGTAGGGCTATAAATGTTTTCTTGGTTTAAGAAGATTATATATAGTGTCTACTAGCATTCTTGTCAAAGTATAGCTAATATTGAGTCAGCCTAACCTAATATTGAATCAGAGCTGTTAGCTCTGTTTAATTTAACCCTGCAATCTAAAACTGCTTTTGGTTGATTCAGATATTACCTAAAATGACAAGAATATTATTAATGGTAGGTAACCATATAAAAAACGTTTAAACTGTATGGTAGGTTATTGTGAAGTAGCATCTTTTAGATTGAACTTTGTTCTGTTTTGATGTTTCAAATATACAGTACATCTGTATAAGATATTTTAAGTTTAAAGGATCAAGATAGGCTAGATCAGTGTCTTGAAGTCAGAAGGAAATAAAATTCCAAGTTAAAAGGACAACCAACTATTTGTCCTTCCAAGGATTTACTGATAATTGGAGTTATTCAGGTCAGCTTTTATACCGCCTCTCCTCCCTGTGTCTTGTGTTTGTCAGTCTGTCCATCGTACTAGCAATGTAATGGACCAGGTTGTGTTTACAGGAAGTTGCATAGGATTTACTCCACTTTCTGCCTTCCGGTCTGTCTCACTTGAAGAACTCATCTCTTAAACGAGTTACATAGGAGGGTTCTAGGGCCAGGCAATAGCAGATTGTACTTGAGTGTCATGGTCTTGGTCCTTTGTAGACATCAGCTTTCTTTTCTTACATAGTTTGTTAACATGATTTTTAAAAGAAAACCCAACTCTACCAGTGACTAATCAGTGAGGTTAGGCAGTGTCACTATGCCACTGATTTGATAAAACCAATCCAGATAATTCCTTTAAGCCTGCTCAGCACATAGTCACAAACTGATTAGCATTTTAAAACTCATTTCACCATTATTTCATTCACTTTCACAGTATTTGTGTGTTCTATTGTCACTATTATATCACTTTTCCATTTTCACTGCTGCTATCCCAGTTCTGATCTCTTACCATAGCTGAAGCTGTTGAAACAAGAGAATGGAACCAGCCTTTGTTTAGCATAGAATAAGTACCAGGTATTTTACATATGCAGTTACATTATCTTTTCAAAATAATGGTGCTTTAGGATAGATTTTTTTTTTTTTTTTTTTTTTTTCCTCCTGAGGCAGTCTTACTCTGTTGCCCAGGCTGGAGTGCAGTGGTGCCGTCTTAGCTCACTGCAACCTCCGTCCTTCCAGGTTCAAGGGATTTTCCTGCCTCAGCCTCCTGAGTAGCTGGGATTACAAGTGTATGCCACTATGCCTGGCTAATTTTTGTGTTTTTAGTAGAGACAGGGTTTAACCATATTAGGCTAGTCTCAAACTCCTGACCTCACGTGATCTGCCTGTCTCGGCGTCCTCAAGTGCTGGGATTACAGGTATGGGCCATCACACCCAACCTTGGATAGTTATCAAGAAAATTTATTCCAAGGAGATGGAATAACTTATCTGAGTAACATACCTCATACTTGGCAGAGTTAGGATTTGAAGATGGGGGTGTGTGTGACCTTTAATGAAGCATTTTCTTTTCTTTATTTTTAAACTCGTGTTTCTGTGTTTTACTGTTGTAACATAATTGGGCCATTTGGAGATACTAAGACTCCAGTGGAAATGAAATTTTATTTGGTCCTTCGTTGATAGCATTGATTAAATTTAGAGATGAATACTATGTGGACCCAGGGATTTATACCATATCATTCAGTTTATATTTGCTGCTTTTCCAATAAATGAAAATATTTCAAAACAAAATAGCATATATTTACTGTGCCATAAGTGCCTGGCAGTTGTTCTAAATAACCTTAAGTGAATCATCTTTGTTCCTCATCGGTCTTGTATGGCGAGTTTTTTTTTTTTTCTTTAAGATGGAGTCTGTCTTTATCACCCAGGCTGGAGTACAGGGGCATGATCTTGGCTCACTGCAGCCTCCACCTGCTGGGTTCAAGTGATTCTCCTATCTCAGCCTCCCAAGTAACTGGGATTATAGGCACGAACCACCACGCCTGGCTAATTTTTTATGTTTTTAGTAGAGACGGGGCTTCACCATTTTGTTCTTGTATGCCTGACCTCAAGTGATCCACCTGCTTAACTTCCCAGAGAGCTGGGATTACAGGTATGAGCCACCGTGCCCAGCCTTTGTGTGACAAGTATTTTCATTCCCAGCTTACAGGTTAGGAAACTCTGGGTCATTACTCAAGTTACCTAAGGTCACAGAACTAAGAAGTGATAGAACTGAGTTAAACCCAGGCCATCTGATCCCAGAAATTTGTCTTGAGAAGACAATGCATAGGGGCAAGCAGATTGGGCGAGTTAAGTCTGGGAAAGTTTCTTGAAGTCAAAACAAGGCCCTGTGCATTTTAGGCGTGATTAAATGTGTCACTTCAGAAAAAGGTTTACAATAGAATTAACTGGCAGATACCTTAAGGATACAGTGGCAAAATGTGGTATTTTATGATTGTCTCTGGATTTCAAGTAATGGTATTTTGAGGAGTAGAGCCAAAATTGTTGGATTCAAATCCTGATTCTACCATTTTTTCAGCTGGTAACTGTGGGAAAGTTTGTAACTTTTTCTTTGTAAAACAGGCATAATAGCTATTTGAGGAATAAATGAAAATGTGAGAAGACTTAGCATAGTACTTAGGACACAGGATGCATCATAAAATTTAAGATGTATAACTGAAGGTGATTGTCTTATGGCAGAAAGCATATTCAAAGCAGCATATTGAGAAAGGGATCAGTAAGTCCTGGCCATTAATCAGTTTTAAGGGAGCTAGCTATTAGATTTGGAACACCAGATTTAAAGTTTTTTTTATCTCTTGAAAATCAAATCTCCATGTTCTTATTTGTAAGTTGAAACTAAATAATGTATACACATGAACATAGAGTGTGGCGTAATAGACATTGGAGACTGGGAAGGCGATGAAGGATGAGAAATTACCTCATGGCTGTAATATACATTATTTAGAAGATGGTTAACACTGAAAGCCCAGACTTTGTCACTAAGCAACATATTCATATAACAAAACTGCACTTGTACAGTTTTTATATAAGATTTATATATAATTTATATAATTTATATAAAATCTTATATAAATTTATATAAAATTTATATAAGATTTTATATAAATCTTAAATTTATATAAGAAAGTCAAAAGTAGGAATATATATACACAAATTGTATAATTTTATATATAAAGAAACATGTAACCTATATAAATGGATAAATCAAATGCAAACAAAAATGTCAATATTAATACATGTACATTGCTTTAAAAAGTAAAGATTATTATAGTTTTGTGAGGTTGAGCAAATCATTTAGTTGTAGTTATGATACCAACTTTATTCCTGATCTTATTTGGACAATAATAAGATTCCTCCTTGTGAAGCATAAGTGAAAGATTATAGATTATACATGAAAACAACTTGGAAAATCTAAAGTGCCATCGAATGCAGCAGTGTGTTATAATGTACCATGTAATGGTGAATTAAGAGTTACGCTCATGTATGTATGTATGTATTTTATTATTACTTTTGAGTCACTCTTGTCACCCAGTCTGGAGTGCGGTGGTGTGATCTCAGCTCACTGCAACCTCCTCCTCCTGGGTTCAGGTGATTCTTGTCTCAGCCTCTCAGGTAGCTGGGATTCACAGGTGCCTGCCACCATGCCTGGCTAAATTTTGTATTTTTTTTTTTTTTTGAGACAGAGTTTCGCTCTTGTTACCCAGGCTGGAGTGCAATGGCGCCATCTCGGCTCACCGCAACCTCCACCTCCTGGGTTCAGGCAATTCTCCTGCCTCAGCCTCCTGAGTAGCTGGGATTACAGGCACGCACCACCATGCCCAGCTAATTTTTTTTTTTTTTTTTTTTTTTGAGAGGGAGTTTCGCTCGTTACCCAGGCTGGAGTTCAATGGCGCAATCTCGGCTCACCGCAACCTCCGCCTCCTGGGTTCAAGCAGTTCTCCTGCCTCAGCCTCCTGAGTAGCTGGGATCACAGGCACGCGCCACCATGCCCAGCTAATTATTTGTATTTTTAGTAGAGACGGGGTTTCACCATGTTGGCCAGGATGGTCTCGATCTCTTGACCTCGTGATCCACCCTCCTCGGCCTCCCAAAGTGCTGGAATTACAGGCTTGAGCCACCGCGCCCGGCCTTTATTTGTATTTTTTTTAGTAGAGACGGGGTTTCACCATGTTGACCAGGATGGTCTCAATCTCTTGACCTCGTGATCCACCCGCCTTGGCCTCCCAAAGTGCTGGGATTACAGGCTTGAGCCACTGAGCCCGGCCAATTTTTGTATTTTTAATAGACAACGTTTTGCCATGTTGGCCAGGCTGGTCTCGAACTCCTGACCTCAGGCGATCTGCCCGCCTCCCCCAGCCAGGTCATGTATTTAAAGGGCTTTTGTATACGTCATGGTTTTTTGTTTTAACATTAATCCAGAGGCTAGAATTTGATTCAGTGGGTTGGTGGAAGTTGAGAGGTGGGCTTCTGATTATCTTAGGGGAATAAAAGTCTATAAATTATATTAAAAATAGAGTAGGCCATTGTGAGAAATTTCATATTGGGTAGGTTATTTTATTTTGGATATTCTTTGTTTTATTCCAGTTTCTAAGAATTGAACCTATTAATTTAAATATGATGTGTTTCCTCAGGTAAAGACTTACTCTAAGACATAATTGGTCAGTAGGAGAGGTAAAGGAAATGTTTAAAGAATTGTAGGAACAACAGTATTTTCAAGATACTTTGTGAAAAACCATTCCCCATGTTCAAGTATTATTCAAGGAGATTCTAGATAAATGGGAACATATTGAAAGCTGTGGGAAGACTTGCAGTAACTTCTTAACCCAGTGTTTTGCAAATTAATTTGACCAACTATTATTACTTTCGGAGCCAGCAATGTGGTTCATGGAATACACTCAGGAAATGATATAATGCATTTAGTGAGGAAGCTTAAACAGGAAGACCTTGTTATTGTGCTGCTTCGTCAACTGTTGGTAGGCCAGTGAACAAGTTCGTGGTGAGGCACCAGGTCTGGCAGAAGATCTAGTGAAACAGCCACTTTAGTGATAGACTTCCTGAAGCATTGTTGTTGGCCCACTCTGTCTCATCAAAACAGCTCTGAGACAAAGGTCATTCTGTGTTGCTTGGTAAAAGTCTCCTGAGTATCCCAGAAAGAAGAGTGTTATGTAACAATTTTTAATGTACATTAGAAAGGTATTGCTGTCTCCACTGTTTAGCCTCAGTAGATAGACATTCTTGCAAATTTATATAGCATAAATATAAAACCAGTAAGGTAATGTATAGTTTGATTTAAAAATATTTAAATATGCTTTAAATAATTTTATAACTAGTTTGTCTTCAAAGTGTATTTTGCTAATCTGCCTTCTTTTAAAATTTAGCTAATTATTATTATTTTTTGAGACAGAGTCCCGCTCTGCTACCCAGTGGTACAATCTTGGCTCGCTGCAACCTCCACCTCCCAGGTTCAAGCAGTTCTCCTGCTTCAGCCTCCTGAGTAGCTGGTAGTACAGATGCGCACTACCATGCCCAGCTAATTTTTGTAGTTTTAGTAGAGATGGGGTTTCACCATGTTGGTCAGGCTGGTCTTGAACTCCTGACCTCGTGATCCACCCGCCTCAGCCTTCTGGAGTGCTGAGATTACAGGCATAAGCCCCGGCACCCTGGCCTAAAAGTCAGCTAATTTAAAAAAATTTTTGCAATAATTTTAAAGTGAGTAGATTTTGATGGTATAGAAGTATAAGAAACCATTAGTGATCAAAATGTATTTATGAAACCTTTTATAGAAAAATTTAAGTTATCCTATTTCCAGTCTGACATTTCTATTGAAGATCTACTTTACTCTCTATTATTATTATTATTATTATTATTATTATTATTATTATTTTGAGGCGGAGTCTTGCTCTGTCACCAGGCTGGAGTGCAGTGTCGCAATCTCAGCTCACTGCAACCTCCGCCTCCTAGGTCCAAGCGATTCTTCCGCCTCAGCCTCTGAAGTAGCTGGGACCACAGGCGTGTGTCACCACGCCCTGCCAATTTTTTTTTGTATTTTTAGTAGAGACGGGGTTTCACCGTGTTGGCCGGGATGGTCTCGATCTCTTGACCTCGTGATCTACCCGCCTCGGCCTTCCGAAGTGCTGAGATTACAGGCGTGAGCCACTGCACCTGGCCTACTCTCTATTATTTAAAGTGCATGTTTATTTAATGTGCATGTTATTAATAACATAGCAGTAGTTGACAGCTTACTTTTGTCTTGAGTTTCATATTCTCCTGCTGACTTGCGTACAGCCCATGGTTATTATCAGACTTAGACAAGAACCAGGCAAAAGCCAAATTCTAGAAAGGAGATTCTGATTAGATTAGGAAGACATAGTGCTTTGCTCCTCTAGCATGGAGGGAGGAAGTAAGAATGAATTGAGCAGGAGAGACGAATATAAGTTAGACACTTGGTTTCACCAACTTGCATCTTGTAGGATCATCTCTACTGAGGTGAAAAACGTAGATTATCTGTGAGCCCTGTGAAAAGTTGAACAGGGAGCTTAAAAGGAAAAGGCTTGAGTGTCACTTTTTCCATATAACAAGGCAGCTACTAAAGTAATTCAGCAACTTAAAAGTTTAGTAGTTCAATATGTGACCACTTTGAAAAATTACTAACAAACAATCCTAGTAGTTTTGATACTTTAAAAAAACTTGAAAAACGAGTTGCCAAATTTTAAAGAGATCATTTAATGGAAAATACAGCATTGAATTCTTTGTTAACAAGGCTTTGCTTTGTATTACATTGTTTGGAAATTATAAATGACGGTGTTACATTATTTTGTATACCAGGTCAAAATAAGAATTAAATTAGCCAAATAATATTTTATTTAACTTACACTAGTAATTGCCCTTTATATTCTTAACCTGTATTCTGGATTGGTTTTGACATTTCTGATTCTGAAATACGTTTGTTAAAAAATTCCAGAAATTACCAAAATATACAAAGAAGAAAAATACAAAATCAGGGCTACCTCTTTTTCTTTTTTATGGTGTATATATTGCCAAAATTTTTCTCTTTATGTTTATCAACATTTATGTACAGTATAAAGTGAAAGAGTTATATAAGGCTTTTTTCCTCCTCCTTCGAGATGATGATCATAGCTTACTGTAGCATTGATCGCATAGACTCAAGCACTCTTCCCACCTCAGCTTCCCAGGTAGCTGGGACCACAAGCACATGCCACCATGCCCAGCTAATTTTTTAAAAAAGACTTTTTTTTATAGATATGAGGTCTTACTATCTTGCCTAGGCTTGTCTCAAACTCCTAGACTCAGGCGATCCTGACTAGACCTCCCAAAGTGCTGGAATTATAGACATGAGCCACTCTGCCTGACCAGATCTATTATTTTTTTAAAAAGCGGTTTCTGCCACATTGCCCTTTTCTATAGCTGATTATTTTGATGTTTCAGTGTGTAGGTTATGTGCTTTTATGTATCTGTTTGTTGAGTTCCCCTTCCCCCATCCCCCCACAGTTTGATCTCTGTTTTATTTCCCTTATGGAAAATGAAGATTTTGCTTTCTAACCTTACCCCACCCCATTCACCTATCCAGACGTATACTGTTACATACTTCCCATCTTTTCAGTGATGATCAGTACGCAGAATTTATTGTATTATGAACATCTAAACGTCATTTACACTGAGCCATGTAGGAACATTTCCTTTCTCACACATCTTTGCTTTCCCTGAATTTTAAATTCCTTTTTTTTGTTGTTGTTTTCCTTACTTTCCTATGGACTTACTCAAACTCCGCAATCCTTACCGATTGTCACAGTCTTTTCTCAAGCTGCCTACATGCATCTGTTTCATCTTCCTCAAGAAATGAGGCCTGTGGATGGTAGTTCTTTAAGCCTGTTTATACTGCTTGAGCCTTGGGATTTTCTTCAGTCTTTTAAAGTTTTCCTTTTCCAGATTTCTTGTCATCTTTCTTACTTTCTTGTTTTGGTGGAACATTTCTTCTTCTTGATTTTAAGGAAAAGTATTTATGAGATTTTAATGTAAAGTTTATTTTTTCAAAATTTGTCTGAAAATGTATGATACCACGTTGATACTTGGCAGATTAGTGAATATAGAATTCTAGGTTGGGAGTAACTTTCCTTCAGAATTTTGAAGAATTAGTGTCTTCTGTCTTTCAATACTGGTACCATTCCTATTTCTGATTTGTTGTATAAACCTCTTCTATGGAAGTTTGCATTTCCATTATTTAGAAATGTGATGATATTGCCCATTGCTGTGAATTCATTTGCATTCCTCGATAGGGTGACCGTCACTGTTTTGCTTTCTCTGGATCTAGGGCATTCTGAAGACTCAGGACTTACAGCTCTAAAACCAGGATGGTCCTAGGCAAACTGGGATTGTTGATCACCCTGCACTTGTTTCTTTTCACTGTATTGAGTGCTTGTCCTCTTAAATGGTCTTTATCTTACTCTTTGACATTGCTTTCCTTTTTTGTACCATTTCTGGTAGATTTCTACTTCATCTTCCAGCCCTTCTCTTGAATTGCTTTTTTTCCCAGTGTTTGCCCTCTTTTATTTCCAAGAGGTGATTTTGTTTTCGTTTCCTTGTTTATAGAATCTTGTGTTTAGTTATGATTGCATTTCTTTTTTGATGACATTAATGATGAGTTTTCTTCACCTATGTAATCTCAAGCTTTGGTGTGTGGAGGGGAGGGTGCATTTTGGGTTGTATTTCATGCTAGGAACTTTCCTCAGATTCTGGCAATTTTGGTAATTCCTTGTTGTCTCATCATACTTAAGTGTAATTTGAGACCAAAAGTCTTAATTTGTAAGCTCTGAGTACATAAGTGAGGTTTACCCGAGATTTATTGTTTAGTGATCTGATTGGGTCGTTTTGTTATGAACTTCCTCTTAATATTTTTAGATCTTTTTTTTCAGCTGGTAAAATTCCGCAGAGAAGATTGTTTCAAACTCCTGCCTCAAGGTGAGGCCCTAACTGTCCGAGTTCTGGGGGCTGAGTGGGAAAAGATGGCTCAGAGGAAGGATAATGTATATTGTTAGGCGGTGTATCTGTACTCGATTTTCCTCTCTCCCTCTTACTTTTGATATAGTGTACCTGTTTCTACTGTGTACTTTCAATCAAGAATTTTTATATTATATACTTTCTAAAAGAATAAAGGTCTTGTTTTTTGCTGGATCCAGAGAGTAATGGTTGCCCAGCTATGCAAGTGGGGGAGGGGATCTGGGGATCTGGTGCTTTGTAAACAGTCTATCAGCCAGTCTTCAGTTTTAATCCCAATGCTGCTCCAGAGGTATGTGGCACCATCAGATCCAGAGCCTTTTGGGGTTTCTGTTGTGTCAGTTTAATTGGTACTTAATCTCAGCTTTCTACTTTCAGCGTTTTGGACTTCCTAGTGCATTTAGCCATGGCATTTCTGGTTTTCGTCTTCTAAAATTGTATTGTAATCATAATGTCTTCCGTTCTTCTCATCCTTGTAGATTTATGGCTCAGATTGTTTTAATGCCATGTTAGTGGTGTTTCATGTGGAGACAGAGTGAATGCATGTGTGTTAAATCTTTTGTCTTTATCCTGAAGGGGGAGACACTTCCCTATGCGTATGCAAAAGTCTAATCTCGCTATACATGACAGTAGGCATTGCTTTTTGAGTGCCTGTTATGGGCCTGGCTCTGAAATAGACATTTGTTGTCCGTTAAATTTCACATTCATAATGACAGAGCAAGGTAATAGTTGTGGAGAAACAAAAGGGCTTTATTTGGTAGACATTTGTAATATACTAGTTTCCTTTCATGTAACTATCAGTTACATCATTTGTAATGGCTAGATATAGATGTGCCCTAATTAAGTATGGCTTTGTAATTCACACCACTGTTTCCTTGTTAGATCGCTGGTTATATTCTTTTAGATATTGACATATATTTTCAAACTGCACTTAGAAATCTATGAATTTATATTCCCACCAGTCATGTAAAAATGTCAACTTGTTCACATCCTTATTAAATAACTGTTTTTTTGAATTTTCAGTTACCATACTGTTTTATTTAACCAACCCCTATTATTGGGCGTTTGGCTCCTTTCTAGTTTCTCCTTGTTGTAGATAATGCTTAGATGACTACCTTTGGACATTTCTAACATTTTAAATTCATATTGACAAATCAATACTTGAAATGGCTGTGCATTGACTAGGTAATAAAAATTTGCTTTAAAAATTGCTTTTGGGATTTAGCTCATTATCTGCAAAATGTCTTATTACTGAGTTATTTTAAAATGAAAGTCTGTGATTTCTTTTTATAACCTCATAGATTACTTTTCATTTTTCAATTTTTTTTTTTTAACCAAAGTGACCATTAATATAGTTAAACGGGCATACCTTGGAGATGTTAATGCACTCAATTCCCAGTTACCACAATAGAATGAGTTCCATGAATTTTTTTGTTTCCCAGTGCACATGAAAATTGTATTTACACTGTACTGTAATCTAGTAAGCATGCAATAGCATTGTGTCTTAACAAAAAAAGTATGTACCTTAGTTAAAAATACTTTATTGCTAGAAATTGCTAATGATCATCTGAGCCTTAGGGAGTCATAATCTTTTGCCGGTGGGATAGTCTTGCCTCAGTGTTGATGGATGCTGACTGATGAGGGTGGTGGTTGCTGCAGGTTGGTGCAATCTTGGCAGTTTCAAAACGATGATCTTGGCAGCGTTGATTGACTTTTGCTTTCACGAAAGATTTTTATGTATCATGTGATGCTTTTTGATAGCATTTTATCTGTGGTAGAACTTCTTTGAGAATTTAGTCTTTTTTTTTTTCAATATGGCTGCTGCTTTATCACTAAGTTTATGTATATTTTAAATCCTTTTTGTCATTTTAGTGGTGTCCACAGCATCTTTCCATGAGTAGATTCCATTTCAAGAAAAAAAACTACATTTTCTTCTTTTTAAAGAGAGAGGGTCTTGCTCTGTCACCCAGGCTGGAGTGCAGTGGTGTGATCATAGCTCACTGTTGAAGTAATCCTACTTCCTCAGCTTTCTAAGCAGCTGGGACTACAGGCTTGTGTGACCACACCCAGTTAAAATTCTTTTTTTTTTTTCCCTAATTTTTTTGTAGAGACAGGGTCTCACTTTGTTGCCCAGGATGGTCTCAAACTTCTGGCCTTGAGCAGTCCACCTGGAATTCAGAATGCAGAGGCATTCTGCATTCTGAACTGCTGGGCTTACAGGTGGGCACCACTGTACCAGGCCAGTAGTCATCCTCCGATAGGCCTATAGATGTAAATGACTTGTAGCAATTTTTTTTTGATACCTGCTACCCTTGTTTAAGATACTAATTTGTATATTATATTCTGTTAAAATATCAAGAGGTTTCATTTAGTTTATTTTGGAGAGTTTCAACTAGTTTTTGAAATTTGGACGAGTTTTTGTGTGTGGTTTTTTTGTTGTGTGTTTTTTCTCCTTCAAAGTCCAGGTCAGTAACAAATTTTCTGCTAATGGCTGCATAGTAAATATTTTAGGCCTTGCTGACCACGTACAATCTTTGCCACGTCATCATCTTCATTTATTACTACTCTTTGGAATGTATAAACCATTCATAGCTTGAGAGGCTCAGGTTGCCAGTCAAATTTGTCCCACAGGCTGCTGTTTTGTCAATACCTACTCTAGACTAAAAATTCTAATAACTACATGTGGTCCGAATTTTGGGGTTAGTGATGGATATTCAACCAAAATTAAATGGAAACACACATCAGTTCACATGATAGGTAAAGCCCAGAGAATGTCTAGCTTCAGGCTTGGCTGGATCCAGAGGTCAAATGAAGATAGCACTGACAGTCTCACATCTTGTGACCTCCCTCAGTCTCTCCCTTTATAATAAAAGTGGATAATATCTAGTCATTTATATATCAGCATTTAAGAAAAGTCTCTGATTTTCGTGTGTTATATACCTGTCCTTGAATGAATCAGTGTGGTGGAGGAGAGAAAAGGGGGATGATGATGAGGATTGGTGTTTGACCTTCCTGTGCAGTAGTAGGATTGTGTTGGGAAAGACATTTCCAGTGGTACCACATGGAGAAGAGGCAGGAGATAACTCTCCAGAGAACTTTAAAAATAAATTAAGTAGTGTGCTCAGAAAAAGAGTTTCTGTACATTAAAAATAGGTGTGTGTGCTTGATCATCTAAATGTCACTTTAAAATGCATGTATAAGTTGGAAGATAACAGTAATTATTTGAATGTAATATTTATTTATGGAATGGAGATCTTAAATCAACTTCCTCATGTCTTCCGCCTTCCATTCCTGACTGATCTTTATATAACCTTATCAAATACACTGACATTGATGTTTGCTTTGACCTCTTATATAACAGAAGGAATCTTTAAGAAGCTGGAAAATATTAATTATTCCATTGCTAGAATATTTTATCATGGTGGGGGAGACTTTGTTTTCATTGTGAGACTATGTAATAGGTCTGATACGTGTATATCAGATTACCATTTGAAAGATTAGTATGCCTTTAACATAGACCATGTAAGAAGGGAAGACTGCATAAAAACATGACAGTGAATATGTATTGTTCAGTTGTCTATTTCTAATTTTTAAGTAACAATACAATTAAGGGTAAAAGCCATTCCAGTATTGTAGTGACCCACCTTTGGTGACTCCTTTTAAGTAGGCAGACATATTACTTGAGCTCATTTCTCTTGCACAGTGATAAGATTGGGATCATTTAATAATAGTCTAATGAGAAATACATTTTAAAATTTGCAAAATTTCAAGTAGACAAGGGAAGTAAATGATGTAATAAGAAGTACCCAAAAACATCTTAACTATTCTTATATATGAGTCCAGTGAGTAAAATATCTGAGGTCATTGTCACTCCGCAGTCTGATTCTTTTTAAATGTTGTTTTAAAAATTCAAGCTTACAACTTTTCCTTATCTTGCATTTCAAAAGTCAGACCTTGCAACTTGCCTGCGTTTTTGAAAGGCTGAAACCTTGAACTTTAAATAAATCAGTTTTTTAAAAATTAGGAATGCATGTTATCTTTTATTCTTTTTTTTCCTCTCTGCTTTTCTCCCTTCTTCCCTTCCTTTTCTTCCCTTTCTTTCACAAGGTCTTGCTCTGTCACCCAGGCTGGAGTGAGACCTTGTGATCATACGATCTGTGGCTTTGGACTGCTGGGCTTAAAGCATCCTCCCCCGTCAGCTTCCTGAGTAGCTGGGACTATAGACATGCATCACCATGCCCAGCTAATTTATTTTTTTATTACTTTTTGTAGAGACAGGGTCTTACAATGTTGTTGATGCTGGTCTCCAACTCCTGGGCTCACCCATTCCTCCATTCTCAGCCTCCCAAATTGCTGGGATTGCAGGCATGAGCCACAATATCCAGCCTGTGTTTTTGTTTGCTGTTTTACTTTGGTCTTCTTGTAGAGACAAGGTCTGCATTGCCCAGGCTGGTCTCAAATTGTTAGGGCTCAAATGATCCTCTAGCCTTCGCCTCCTAGAGTACTGGGATTATAGGTGTCAGCCCCTGTGCTCAGCCTGATTTTGTTTGTTTTATAGACTTGTCTGTAATGGAGAACAGAACAATTACGATTTTTAGGCAGACAATACTAACTGCCAGTTTTTTCTTTATCTAGAGGTTTAAAGTTATAGGAACAAGTGCATATGTTCTTATACGAATACATTAAGGTCAAGAATTTTGGGAAAAAGAGTACATCTACATTTATACCTAATTTCATTACACAAAATCTTTGTGAATGAAAGTTTATTAATCTGACCAGTGATGCTCTTGTTGAGTGACATCATAAAGGTAAACAATAAATGTAGTTTTGCTGCATTACAGAGCCTGGGAAAGAGGAGAGTGTATGTGCATGTGTATATGTCTATGTATGTATGTTTTAATTGGTGTTCAGTAGGTTTACACTTAACTGTGTAAAATTCTCTCCTCTATTTAAATACTCCTTGCTTGATCAGCAGAATACAAGGAAATTTCAGTTCTACAAAATACTATATTTTTATATGGACAGTGCTAAAGTTTTTTGTTCAGAACCAGTAAAGCAAAATTTTAGCAACTTGTGAGAAACATTAAGATGTATTCTTAATATACTCGTTTTGCTTGCTTCAAAATGAGCTTTGGATTTGTGTAGTTGGCTAGCTTACACCTTTAAGCAAGTCTGTAAATGTTGTTGTATCTGAAAAATAGGAGTTATCTAACTTTATATCTGAAGGTGCTTTTGAAAACCTCAAATAGTCTTAAGAATAAGAATAGTACGTTCTAACATAGTCAATTTGCTAAATGGTCAAAAGAAGTTAATCTGTCTTTATCTTCAAGAAAGTAATCTTACCCAACTACTTCAAACTTGAACTTTTCTTTCTCCATGAATGTCTGCCATTTCTGATGTTCTGAAAATGTTTCTAATTTTTGGAAGAATAATCCTTGAAAGTAATTCAGATAGTCCTTCCAAGGTTTGACTTGGTTTATTGAAACATGCTCAGAAGTTACCAGTTACCAATTTTCACTACATAAGATGTGTTGCCCTATTCAGGTGTTTGGGGCAGAGATGGATATATAAAAGCTCATATGGTCTCTTATCCTGGGTTCCCATAATGTTGCAAATAATGATAACCTCTTTTCCACTAGAGAGCATTATACATAGCAGCTCTTTACTGTGAGATTGTCTTTCAGACCACAGCATGTTTAAGGTAATCTCTCTTACTTCATCAGGGATGGAGTTAGACAGTCGCACAGTTGTTTTATGATTGTGGTATGATTATGAAAGCCATTACAAATGTTTTTCTATCTAGTCTTCCCTACTTCTCTGCAGCTTAGTATGGTCCTCTTAAAGCTTACCACCAAGAATGGATAAACAGATTGTGGAACATTCACACACAAGAATACCACTCAGCAATGGAAAAGAATGGGTTACTAATATGTCTAAGAAAATGAATCCATTTCCAAAGCAGTATATGGTTCTATTTATATGAAATTCTAAAATAGGCACATCAGTGGTTGTCAAGGGCCTTATGTGTGAAAGAGAGAGGATTACCTCAAGGATCAGGAAGCACCTTTTTAGAGTGATGGAAATGTTATGGGTCTTAATGGTCAAACTAGTGACATGCGTAAATACATTTGTCAAACTCATTGAATCATACACTTAGAATAAGTACATTTTATCACATTTAAGTTATAGTTGAAGACAGTCTAAAAGACAGTTAAATGATGAAGTCTGTTTTAGGGCATGAATGGTGAAAGAATGAAAAATTGATTAAAAAATTTGTCACCTCAAAGCAACGTAGCATACAGTACATTAATTTGAATATTTTATTTTTTAATGTCACTAGATAGATGCAAAAGTGTGTGCTCCCGTCCGTTACTGTATCATGTTATGGATAAAGATATTTTAGTATTACGTGAATGAAATACTAAGTAATACTAATGGCAGTAATACAAGTTTTTTTTTTTTTTTTTTTTTTTTTTTTTTTTTTTTTTTTAAGTGCTTTGTTAAAAGCAAAAGCACTTGGTGGTTTTTTTTTTTTTTTTTGAGACAGAGTGTTGCTCTTGTTACCCAGGCTGGAGTGCAATGGCACGATCTCGGCTCACCGCAACCTCCGCCTCCTGGGTTCAAGCAATTCTCCTGCCTCAGCCTCCTGAGTAGCTGGGACTACAGGCACGTGCCACCATGCCCAGCTAATTTTTTGTATTTTTAGTAGAGATGGGGTTTCGCCACATTGACCAGGATGGTCTCGATCTCTCAACCTCGTGATCCACCCGCCTCGGCCTCCCAAAGTGCTGGGATTACAGGCTTGAGCCACCGCGCCCGGCCTGGTGTTTTAATGTAATACACATTTGTATATTTTTCCTCTCTAAACTGTGGATTCATAAATCTATTTAGTAACACAAATCTGATAGAAAAGCAAGTGTGAAATTTAATACCTTCTGAAGTAGTATTTTAAAGTAATTTATGAGTTTTTAAATATTAAAATGTGATGCTAATTAGCTGAACGTATTACTAAGCTAACTCTAGATCTGTTCCCAAGCCTGTCTCTTAGGTGACCAGATTGCGTGCCCTGACAAAGACAGTATAGGATATCAGGCATATGATTATATCAAATAATTCTGACAATATGCTTTGTAGAAAACCTAAAAATAAAATTGAAAATTACAAAACTCTTAAGCCAATCATCTTTCCCAGTTAAAGTTTCATTCTTTGATTCTTTTATGTCAGCTTCAATTGTTTAGATAATCTTTCCCAAAAGTTATTTTGAAAAAGGCCCAAAAGATACAGTTTAGATATCTAAAAGATAATGCCTGTCTAAACATAAGATTTTTATCCTTATAGTTTCTGTTTCATGTTCACAGATTCTTGAATAAGTTGCTTTTTCACTTAGCAACTCTCCTTTTAAGTCTGCTGTAAAGACCATCCCTAGTTGAATGAGCTGAAGTTTTGAGTCTAAAAGATCAAGAAAATGTCTAGAATCCTTTTTACTGCTTCTCTCCAAGATTTTTTGCTATTGCTTTTTTCCAAATCAAAGGATTAAAGAGTTAGGTTTTCCCCTTTAAAGTAATGAAATCAGCAACATTAAAACTTCCTGTAAAGAAGCAAGTGACCAGGACCAATAGTATAACTAGTTAGTGTCTGAAAAAGTTAACAGCTGTTTAAGATGATGCTGAGTTCTTATGGAAATACGATTGGTAACTTTGGAGACCTTTCCCTATTGGAGGTCTTTTTTAGATAGAGTATAGTGCCTAGTATGTCATAATTTATGGTAACATTGTTTGGGTTGTGCAAGGGTGGCTTGCTTTCCTATTGTCTTGGCTTTCCTATTGTTCCTAAAATAGTGATAAACTTTTCCTAATTGATGTGTCTTTTTTGAGCCTATTGACTTGTAAAGGCATTAGCTTCCAAAATAATACATAAAGTGTGCTTAATTGACTCTTCGCCCTCATTATACAGTATTTTATAAATCAGACCTCTTAATAATCTTCAGGTAAGGACATGCACCTTTCTGATGGGTGGTATAACTCATTTGGTTCTCTCATACCTTATTGATGAGTCTTATATAAACTAACTGAAATGGGACTATATAAGAGCAGTGTAACAAAGTTGGTAAACTTAATGATGTTTAGTAAATTCTTGAAATAAATAGTATATTCAAAAACCTCACCTTTGTTAGTTGAGAGAGAAAGAGAAGCAGATGAGAAAAGAACTTTGAAAGAGGTAAGATAGGCAGGACTCTTGGGATAGGTTGGGTCAAGGTTGGGTCCAAGTGAGAAGACTGATCCTGAACTTGAGTGCCACCATTAGCTTTTTCATTATGAATGGGCTCTGGAAGTAAAGCTGGCAGTACTGCTGGAGAGATTATGAAAAGATTCTGTCGAGTTTTGAACAGGATGATGACCTGAAGAATTTTTTGATTTTTACTTAATGATAATTTCTCATTATAAAATTATACTTTCCCATTTTCCATGGATAGGTTTAAGAAAATCTACCAAGAAGCGCAGTGAGTCTCCACCTGCTGAGCTCCCCAGTTTGAGGCGGAGCACACGCCAAAAGACCACGGGCTCCTGTGCTAGTACCAGGTAATTTGTTTTTTTTTCCATTTATGGTGAGTTCATTTGTCTTCTGTTGCTCAGTTTCAACTTTGATCGAAATTCTTAACTCCTTAGGTAATTTCTTTTCAAGATGGAGTTTTGCTCTTGTCACCCAGGCTAGAGTGCAGTGGCACAATGTCTGCTCATTGCAACCTGAGTAGCTGGGATTACGGGCACCCACCACCACGCCCAGCTAATTTTTGTATTTTTAGTAGAGACAGGGTTTCATCATGTTGGCCAGGCTAGTCACGAGCTCGCAACCTCAAGTGATTCACCAGCCTCAGCCTCTCGCAATGCTAAGATTACAGGCATGAACCACCATGCCTGATGATTTTTCAAAAATCATTAAAAAAAATTTTTTTTTTTTTTTTTTTTGCTTGAGGAAAGACATACTCTAACATAACTGGTATTTTCTTCATGAACTTCTCCCCAATATTTATTTACATGTTTTTACTAAGTTTTAATCATTCTACTTCTTGATAATACTTTTATCCTTTACCTATCCTTTGCTGCTATGCTGTTTTCACTGTACTGTTGACAGTAGCAGGACCTTGGCCTGTTTCCAGAGTTCTAGTCTGCCAGATATGCTTGTAATGAGCATCTTTATGCAGATTTGGGTTGTTTTTCTTTAAAAGGTAGTTAAGTTTCCCAATAGTGTGATTAATGAATCAAAAATAATGCCTGTTTTAATGGCTGTACTGTTGCTTAATTAGTTTCTAAAAGTGTTAGAACCAATTACTAAGTTTATGAATGGAGGGGGAATGTATTTAATTTTTATTTTATATTATAACACCTTCCTCTCAAGAAAAAGTGTAGGTATTATGCATGTTCTTTTCCCATCTCCAACTCTAGCTTCCGGTTACTGTAGGTCTCATTTCAAAACAAGTAGCTTTGATGTGACACAGTTAATATTTCATAAACCTTTATTAACTGATTGGGAATCTCAGCCTAAAGGTAAAAAGGTAAAAATCTTTTTCCTGCAGCCTCCTCTCAGCTTTTTAGGCTTGCTCAGTTGGTTAGGTGCCATTCTGCTGCTAATTATTCAGTAGCTACATATGAGTTCTCTGTCTATGTATAGTCATGCCTCTTTTAATGAGGAGGACACGTTCTCAGATGTGTGTCATTAGGTCATTTTGTTACGCCAACATTATGGAGAACACTTAAACACAAACCTGAATAGTATAGCTTACCCATCTAGGCCATGTGGTAGCCTATTGCTCCTAGGCCTGAAACATGTATAGCATGTTACCATACAGAATACCGTAGGCAATTGTAACACAATGGCAAGCATTTATGCACCTAAACACATCTAAACATAGAAAAGGGACAGTAAAAATACAGTATTAAGAATCTTGCAGGACCACGGTTGTACATGTGGTCCGTTGTTGACAGAACCATCATTATGCAGCACATGACTATAGCTTGTTCCCTCCAGTAAATGCATCAAAAACTAGTGATGGGAGAATGATTTTGTTTACCTTTTCCTACTCAGGTTAGTAGAAAGATCTTTTTACTTCTTTTGGTTCTTACCTAAGATAAACTATTTTCTCTACTCTTATCTAAGATAACCTACTTTCTCTTGGTACAGTAGTGACATCAGTAAACAGTATAATTTGTTGCCTATAAATCATAAGAAATACACCCTTACTACCTTAAACCTCTTCCACCTGTTTTTAAATTTTTTACATTGTTTAAAATACCTGAATTTAGTACACCTGTTTGCTTTTGAGGTTGCATAGCAACTTTTCTGAGGATTTCTGAAGAAAGAAACTTCTTAGTTTTCCCAAATTTTTTTTCCTTTTTTTCAGCCAGATTTTGAATCTTAATTACTTAAGGTTTAGTCTAAGATGCACACTCAATTTATTGTTTCTGCAAATTAATTTTAAGCTGTATGCAAAGTCAGGTAATCTAGTGTTTGTCTTGCCTGCCCTGCTGATCTCTGCAACCTTCTCTCTTTCTACGCATGATAATTAGTGCATGTGAAATTACTTACTGTAGACATGCTTATGCTGTGCACAGGCCATCTAATCTAGCCACCTGCTTGAAGTGCTCTTCCTGGCAAATCTTTTCTGAATTAGTTGGGATTCTGTTTATGTATTGTTCCTTGGTCACCTACTCAGGGTGTCCTTGTTTCTCTTAGGAGTGCTGTCCTCATTCTTTGAGGGCAGCAGCCCTATGTATCCAAAGTAGTCAGCCCAGTGTGCTGGTGGAGATTAGATCTTAAATGAGTGAATTTGAATCCCACTAACTTGTTGTTTTGTAAAACGAGTTTGGAATGAGCTGTTTCCTTGTGAAGGAAAGATTAGTGAAGCACATTTCTGTGTAGGGAAGCTTTTTCTGTAACGAGAATAAACTCTTCCAGTGCTCTCAGGTAAGTCAGACCCTTTCTTTGTAGGTCAGTTGTTCCCATTTCTCTCACTTCATTGTAGTGTGACTTTAGTGTAAAGCATGTCTTTCGTAACAGGTGTCTGGATTCTTAAGATTATTTGGGTAGCTTTTGCTTAAATGCTACTAAGTTTTCGTAATTTTCCAGGGGAATATTTTTGCTTTTACCCAGTTTGCTTACTGACTTCTCTATTAAAGGAGAAGAAAAGGTTTGTCATCCATAAAATTTAATTTTTTTCAAGTGGTCATTCTTTTTCAATAATTTGTGTCTCTGTCCTAAATGAATGTCTTTCCCAAATGTTATCTGTAATATATTTATTAATATGAAATCCATAATTTATTTTAAAGAATGAAGTTATTAGGATAGTTATTTTTAGATGATTTAGGTAATCTGGAACATAGCGGCTAGGAATTTTTTCACATCTGTTCTTCTCTTTTTCCCTTCCTCTCATTCTCAGTGTTGGTCTGCAAGTCTTTGTATTATTATTTTTTTTTTTTTTTGAGACATTTTGCTCTGTTGCCCAGGCTGGAGTGCAGTGGTGTGGTCTCAGCTCACTGCAACCTCCTTCTGCTGGATTTAAACAATCCTCTTGTCTTGGCCTCCCAAGTAGATGTGACTACAGGCACATGCCACCATACCCGGCTAATTTTTGTATTTTTAGTAGAGACAGGGTTTCATCATACTGGCCAGGCTGGTCTTGAACTCCTGACCTCAGGTGATCCACCCAGTTCAGCCTCCCAAAGTGCTGGGATTATAGGCGTGAACCACCACACCCAACCAGTATTAATACATTGCTCCACTGTTTACCCTGGAAATGATGTGCTATTTTAAATAAATTGAATTTTCTCTGCAGGAAGTCACTTTTCTGTTTAGTTGGAAGTATTTTAAAAATCATTTCTGTTTCTAAGGATGACAACAGCTCCCAGTAACACAAAAGCTTGTATTGTAAATGCAATATAACTTGGAAGAATTTTAAATATACAAAGTCTTGGTTGTTACACATGGTGTTTTTCTGCACTTACTTTTATTTAAAAAGAGGACGAAGAAGAAACTGGCTTTGTGCTCCATGAATTTGAGCTTTGTGTTTTCTATACATTGCTCCTGGTTCACTGATAATGCTGCCATGATGACATTTTTCTATTGTAGTCGGCGAGGCTCTGGCCTGGGCAAAAGAGGAGCAGCTGAAGCTCGTCGACAGGAGAAAATGGCAGACCCTGAAAGCAACCAGGAGGCAGTAAATTCTTCAGCTGCTCGGACAGATGAAGCTCCCCAAGGAGCTGCAGGTAGATTGGTACTTCTTAGCTTTAAAATGCATTTCTGTCTTTTACAGATTTGATGGGCAGAGGGAGGGAAATATGCTAGATGTTACTATCGTATAAACTTCTCGTTCTGTTTTGGTTTAGTTTACCAGTTTGATATATTGATAGTTGGATTTGGTTGTCATTTTAAAATTCTTATCCAGATTTGCACTAATTACATTCGAAAGGCTTTTAGGAGGAAGTAAACTCTTTTCCGTGTAAGCCTTTTATAGACTAGTATGTATAACTGCCCATTGATTGAAAGAATTTAAATTCCTAGTAAAAATGTAAGAATATAGTTTGAATTGCTCCACACATATATAAATTTTAAATTAGAATTTTTGTAAACCCTGAAATGTAAGTATTCAGTTTGAACCTTAGCTATAAGAATAGTATTTATATTGTTAGGGGCTCCTCGTTTTTATTTTTGATATATTAGAAACACAAAAATTAAGGCTTTTTTCTCCTTTCAGCTTTAAATATGTACCCATTACTTATACCAAAACAAGACTAATACTTCATCTGTTAGTTCTGGCTGATAAATATCAAAATGTAATTTCTGTTGATATTTGTAAATGACATTAACAACAGATAAAAAAATGTTAAAATCAGTCACTATAGGCTTATATGTGTGAGTCCCTTAAATCAGATGATACGCACAGGTTTAGATACAGGCATATACTTCCTTTTGAACAAAGATACTACTATTAGAATATGTTGTCATAGGTCATAGTTGGCCATGAAGGTTGTGATTTGCCCTGTCTAGCTTAGCATTTATTTTTTATTTTTTATTTTTTTTCCGAGATGGAGTCTGGCTCAGTTGCCAGGCTAGAGTACAGTGGCATGATCTTGGCTCACTACAGTCTTCGCCTCCCAGGTTCAAGCAGTTCTCCTGCCTCAGCCTCCTGAGTAGCTGGGATTTATGCATGCTTTACCACACCCAGCTAATTTTTGTATTTTTAGTAGAGACAGGATTTTACCATGTTAGCCAGGATGGTCTCGATGTCCTAACCTTGTGATCTGTCCGCCTCAGCCTCCCAAAGTGCTGGAATTACAGGTGTAAGCCACCGCTCCTGGCCAGCGTTTTTTTTTTTTTTTTTTAAACCACAACATTTTCTCAGTTTTGAATGACAAATTAAGTGTTGGGAGAGGAGTTTTTTTCCCCCCAGACTTGTTTTCCTAGAATAGTTTTTCTGAAGGTTTAAATGGTAGATACTGAAAGTTCATTTCATTGCAGCTCACTGGTTGTAACTTACAGCCTATCCCACTGTTGTGCACTCCTTCCTAGTCTTTCAGTGTTTATTTATAAGCCTGAATGTGGAAGTGGGACAATTCTCAAATGGAAAAGGAGCTGCTGGCTATTAATGTAGACTCCTTGCAGTTATTACTACAACTAATATTTATACAGTGTACACTACATTGCAGTATTAAGCATATTACATATATTCTCATTTAATATTCCAAACAAGCTGCTGAGGTGTGAGTGCTGTTATTATCATTTTATAAGTGAGGAAAAATGGAGACAAATATTGCTTATACTTGATCAGGGTTACAAGCTGTGGTGTGTGACTTCCCAAAGGCAGGCATATTGGTAACAGCATTGTTGTCTATTTCCCTGCAGTTGCAAGAGTGTATATAATTCATAGGATATATAATTGAAGGCTGGAATGGGATTGGGGTGTAAAATTTTGTTCCCCTGTTTATTTACCTAAGAGGATAAAAGTGTACAGGAATCAGGCTTATATAACTGCCTTTCTAAACACTTTTCAGGCATTCCATTGTCTTATGTTTGAGATCACTGTGTGATACGGATGTTTCCCAAGTTGTTTATTGTAGCTGGTGATTAAAAAATACATGTGGCATGTGCACTTGTATTAGAGTAGGGCTGACTTCATTATGTTTTGGAGGATAGATCTCTTACAAATTACGGGAATTTCTCTGCTGTCTCATGCAAGTATGGGGAAAGAAGCTAATTACTTAACAGCTTTACATTACATTCTTCACGATAATGTGCTTTAGTTTCTGTATGTGTAAAATGGGAATGTAAAAGAAAATACAAAACTAAATTAGTATGGAATATAGGTTTGTGGACTTAGAGCTCCTTTTGACAAGTAAATGTTCTCAGATAGTACTTGTATAGTCGGTGTAAGACTCCATTGGAAACATTTATTTGAAAATAATGTTTTTATTCTTTTTAAAAGCCTAACCACATTAGCTCTTCATATAAGAAATGCTAACCTTTGAAGTTGAAAGTTAAGTGTTTGCCACACTGTCCAATGAGTCAGAGGCAGACTCCTATGCATTCTTCTTTTTTTTTTTTTTTTTGAAGAGGAGTTTTCTCTGTTGCCCAGACTGAAGTACAGTGACACGATCTCAGCTCACTGCAAATTCTGCCTCCCAGGATCAAGTGATTTTCCTGCCTCAGCCTCCCAAGTAGTTGGGACTATAGGCACCTGCCGCTACGCCCAGCTAATTTTTTCATTTTTAGTAGAGATAGGGTTTCACCATGTCAGCCAGGCTGGTCTCGAACTCTTGACCTCAGGTGATCCAACCACCTCAACCTCCCAGAGTGCTGCAATGACAGGCGTGAGCCACCACACTTGGTCTCCTAGGCATTCTTAGTTTTGGACATAATCAGAAATGTACAGCCTTGTATAATGTTGCTAAAGTCTTGGCAAATGCTAGGCGTACTAAAATAAGGAAGGAAGTATTTTTCTTTATACTCGTAAAATAATGTCAGCTCCATTTTGCTTTGAGTACCTTTATAATTTCAGAAGAAATGATCAGGGTTAGATAATATAAAGAAAATTTTGTTAACTTTTTGTCAGTTGGTTAAAGTATAAAAACTTGTCACTCTATGATAGAATGTTTGTATTCTGATTTACACAGTATCTTCAGTTTTTCCTTTACGTATATTGTAAACTGCCTTACACAGTACTGTGAAGATATGTTAATACTAAACAGGAGAAATATCTGTTGATAATCTGGCATTGGATTTTATCTACTGAGAGTTATATTTTTATATTTGACTCTGGGAAAAAATCTGGGCTATGCCCAAGGAGATTTGAAGCCTTGACTAAAGAACTGTAGCTCACTCCTATTGATTAATTACGTTTTCATACCTTCATGACTTTATGGAACTGCTACCTGTATACTCCTAGTTAAATTAGCCAAAGGCTTAGCTGGTTTAGGTTTTCTAATTTTCTAAAACATACAAAACTAGTGTTTGTTTTTGTAAAACCAAACTAATTTTGTAAAACATAAAAAAATAGCTCTTTTATATATGTTTTATAAAATTAGATAACTCATAACTTATATCTAAACTCCCACTTTAGATAACCTAAACTACTTCATAAAAGTGAACAAAAGCTTAATACTTGCTATTAAGGTATGGCAAAAGAATTCTTTTCTTCGAAGTTAGTTTCCAATTTCTGTCAAGACAAGCACCCTATCTCCCATTGAAAAATGAGACTTTTGACAGTAGCTCACACCTGTAATCCCAACACTTTGGGAGGCCGAGGCCGGTGGATCACTTGAGTTCAGAAGTTTGAGATCAGCCTGCAAACATGGTGAAACCCTGTCTCTACAAGAAAATACAAAAATTAGCCAGGATTTGTGGCATGTGCCTGTGGTACCAGCTACAGTGGAGGCAGGAGGATGGCTTGAGCCCTGGAGGTGGATGTTGCAGTGAGTTGTAAATTGCACCAGTGCACTCCAGCCTGGGCAACAGAGCAAGACCCTGTCAAAAAACAAACAAACAAACAAACAAAACAAAAACGTTCTGTGGCTCAACAAAGGTTAGGACCCTGCTGTAATAGAACCTTAGAGAACCATAGCAACTCTTTTAATTATGTTCTTCTATAGGTTTTATGTTTTGCTTAATTGATGTCTTTCTGGCACTGCAATTTAAGATGTTAAATATGAAAGTCATTAGAATAAAATGTTTAAGAACAACATAAAGTAGAAATCTTTAATGGTTGTAGATCTGGAGAACATTTTAAAGTAAAATCAAGTAGATTCTCTGATAAATAAACTTAAAAACTAAACAAGGCGGGGCGGGTGGCTCACGCCTGTAATCCCAGCACTTTTGGGATCACGAGGTCAAGAGCTCGAGATCATCCTGGCCAACATCATGAAACCCCATCTCTATTAAAAATACAAAAAAAAAAAAAAAAAAATAGCTGGGCATGGTGGCGCATGCCTGTAGTCCCAGCTGCTTGGGAGGCTGAGGCAGGAGAATGGCTTGAACCTGGGAAGTGGTGGTTGCAGTGAGCTGAGATAGCACCATTGCACTCCAGCCTGGGCGACAGAGCAAGACTCTGTTTCAAAAAAAAAAAACAACACCTCAGCGGTACTCTTAATAGGTTAGGTTTTTGTGTGTTTGTTTTTTAATGTGTGGGCTGCAGAATGTTTTTTAAAAATACCAACTATTTTATTTGTTAAAACTTGGTATTTGCTTTCCACATAGATGAAAGAGTCTTAAAATAAGTTTAAGAGCCATTTCAGTTATAATTGTACCTAATGACAGTACTTGTTAACAGCATTTCTGTATAATGTGAAGAAGCAACTGTATTTGAATTAAAAATCACTGCTATAGAATATATTTGAGTCATAACAGTTTTTAAGGGTACAGCTTGTGAAGTCAGACTTCCTGAGTTCAAGTCTCTGATCCATAACTAGCTCTCTGACATTGGCCAAATATGCTCAAAGTCACAAAACCTTAGTTTGCTTATGTGCATGATGATTATAATACCTTTTGTACAGTTATGAGGAAACTTAGATAATGCCTATGTATAGTAAGTGTTTCATAAATGCTACCCACCTGTAAGTAGCATTATAGTGTGCAGTTACTGGTTAATTTCCTTTTTCTTTACCAGAAGTGTGGGTTTTGCTCAACTTTTATACAACTTTAGTATTTCTGTTAATCTGTCTGTGTGTAGCTCTAAATTTTTGGGAGTGATGGAGTTTCCAACATTTTTGTAAAGGGCCAGATAGTAAATGTTTTATGCTATATGTAGTCTCTGTTGCAAGTACTCAATTCTGTAATTGTAGCATGAAAGCAGCCACAAACCTGTAAATGAATGAGTACAGCTATGTTCTAATAAAATTTTTATTTACAAAATCATGTGGTGGACTGGATTTGGCCTTTGGGCCATAGTTTGCTGACCCTGTTGAAAACCATAAGTTTTTCTAAGAATTATTTTAAATCCCAGTAATGAAGTTATATAGAAAATGCTTAATGGTGTGTGAAGAGAATGGTAATATGAAAATATAGTCGGTGGCTGGTATTTTGGCATCTTTTTCTTCAGACAAGCTCTTTAAATTCACATATGTTATTCACACATGCCTCTTTAACAATTATGACAAAAAAAAATTCTTTCTGGCTTGCATTCTGTCACAGTCTGTGCAGTATATAGGGCTTAAGGTATTGTTGAAGAGCTTATGTAGATTAATCATCTGTGTTAAAACAAAAACAAAAAAAAACCCCTTTGACCGCAACAGACACATAGAAGCACAATGAACTGCTAGTTTGACAGGGATATGGTTTTACTTCCTGTTCAGATTCATAATAGACTCTACCTCCATTAGCTTAGACTATCTTTTTGTCATTGTTGATCAGGTTAGTATTTCGATTAATAGTATCCTGAGTCTTGACTCTTGATTTTACGCTAGTTTTGACACGTTAGTTGCCCTATCTTTCATACTTTTTGTTTTTAGACGGTCTAGCTCTGCCGCTCAGACTGGAGTGCAGTGGCATGATCATGGCGCACTGCAGCCTCTTCTACCTTCTGTGCCCAAGCAGTGCTCTCAACTCAGGCACGCCCCACTGAGTAGTTGGGACTACACATCTCACTATATTGCCCAGGCTGGTCTTGAACCCCTGAGCTTAAATGATCCTTCTGCTTGGCCCGCAAAGTGTTGGTATTACAGGCGTGAGCCACCATGCCCAACTCTTTCATGCTTCATAGCACTCATCTGTTGTAATATCTTTTTGCACTCTTGAAGTTAAGGAAAACAGATACATGATTGTATCAAGACTGTAGTCTGGGAATAAAGCAGACTTGGAAGGCAGACATCTACATAAAACATTTCCCCCAAATGTCAATTTTGCCTTTTTATTTATTTTTGTTACCAGTTGGCCATCTGTTAAATAATCACAATTGTTACACAGTATGTTCTTTATTGACTTTCAAAAGAGGGATTCAGGACACCTTAACTAAGGAACAGTTTCAGAGGCGTGAGAAATTTGTCAAAAGCCATGTATAAATGAAAAGCATAAAACTACAACCTTTTTAATGCTAAAATAGTTGAGTTCTTTTGTTTCTAAAAGCTACAGGATAAAGTCTAGAAGAACAGTTGGGTGTACAGTGGCAAGACGAGTTCAATTGCCTTTATTCATTGTAGTCCACAAAACTTCGGTTTTTCTAAGATAAGCCAGACATAATATGTTTAAGTATTCCTCTCCTAACCCTCATCTTTCCCCTCCACCCCAAGCCTCTAGTTCTGTTGCAGGAGCTGTTGGCATGACCACTTCTGGGGAGAGTGAATCAGATGATTCAGAGATGGGACGTTTGCAAGGTAAAAACAGTTATTGAGCCTACAAAAACCATTACCATGGGCTACCTGTTAATACCATTCTTTATTGAAATTAAATTCATTTGACCATAATCCTGTGGTGCCTACACCTCCAAAAAAAAAACCAGTAGCAACAACCACAAAAATTCTTAGTAGCAATTTCATGATTTGGAATTGGAAGATGAGCTATTTGCCCCTTCATCTTCACTGTTTAACTAGATAAAGCCTTACATATTTATTTTTGTTTAAAATTTTTTTTCTTTATTGTGGTTGCATGTGTAGTTTGTTTAGGCAATAAATGAGTTAAAAATCTTAAACAACAGGTGCCTTAATATATTTTTGTCTGGTATCCACTAGCATTATGAATACATTTAACTCATTTATGCCTTAGTGTTCCATTATTGGAACGCTAAGCATTTGGGAGTTATTTATATCCTACTGCTCAAGGTCATTGCCAAGTTCTGACTTTTCACTGTTGCAAAAATTCAAAAAAATTGCACCCTGCGGCATAAATGGGTAAGGCATTTGGCCATGTGTTTTTGTTTTTCTTGATCATCTGTTTCAAAATGAATGTATAGTGTATACACAAACTGGTTTTTTTTTTAACATCACAAATGCTTTTACAAAAGCAGCCTAATGTGTGGATGGGTACGTATTTTTATCTCAGTTGATTTATAACAGATCTCAGTGTGAAGCTTACAATAAATGTATGATTTATAAATAATTTTTGATTGCTTTTAAGTTCCTGAGGGAACAGATAACTATCTCTTAAGACTTGGACGCTCATGAACACATAATGTGTATGTGTTTTGAGAGAGAGAGTGAGAGAGTCTGTCTGTCTTTGTCTGTGTGTCTGTCTGTGTGTGTGTGTTATGAGACAGAGTCTTACTCTGTTGCCTAGGCTGGAGTGCATGATCTCAGCTCTCTGCAACCTCCACCTCCCACTTTCAAGTGATTCTCCTTCAGCCTCCTGAGTAGCTACGATTATAGGTGCCTGCCGCTGTGCCTGGCTAATTTTTGTATTTTTAAAGAAACAGGGTTTCATCATGTTGGTCAGGCTGGTCTTGAACTCCGGACCTCAGATGATCCTCCTGTCTTGGACTCCCAAAGTGCTGGAATTATGGATGTGAGCCACCACGCCCGTCCTATTTTGTTTTCGGTTTTTGGAACTGATAAAAATCATATACTGTTTTCATGTGTTTTTTATAGGATCTGATGAACAATATCTGATTGGGAATTAATGTCAGAAAACAGAGCGACGGCGCTTAAGATATTAGTTCTTCAGAATATCAAAACATTTACCTTAGGATGTTCATGAAGTGTGTACACCTTCCTACTGGCACTTATTTTTTTTCTAAATTTCTTCATAAAACCTTAAGATAATTGGAGCTGGCACATATGTATTTTAATTTATTTTGATTACATTAATATATTAGGGCAGGCTTGAAAGTTTGTAGCTTCTCTTGAAGTCCAGAAAGCAGAGTAACATTTACTAAATCAGCTAAGTGAGATGAATCAGTTACTTCAAATTTTTAGATAGATCAGTTGCATGAAGTCAACTAGCTGTTCACTCTGCCCTTCTTTTCTCTTTAGCTTTGTTAGAGGCAAGGGGTCTTCCCCCTCACCTGTTTGGTCCTCTTGGTCCTCGGATGTCACAACTTTTCCATAGAACAATTGGAAGCGGAGCTAGTAAGTAAAAATATTCCTTCCCTGAAACCCGTCAATAGTTAGCTGACTGCTATTTCTACTTGTAACCTGTTGATCAAAATATTAAGTTTTTCACCAAATTTAACCCATTTTTAAAAGTAAGGCTTGTGCACATTCAGACCTTAAATACAACTTTCATTGCTGAATTCGAATTATTAGAAAACCATCCAGATTTTATAGCAAGATTGATTGTTTGAACAAAAGAAGAATAAAGAATCTCAAACAATTATACATTGGTGATATGGCACCTGATGGCATGTTTTGCATAGATTTGAATCTTGAGTCCTGAGTTTATCATAATGGTATCTTTGTCAAGGTAAGAGGATAAAACATTAAACAGTTCGCTAGCTGATTTTTTTTTTTTTAAATATATAGCTTTAAATATTTAGACATAAGGATGTTGGTTTTCATGTGCATTTTTTTTTTTTTTCTTGAGACAGAGTCTTGCTTCTGTCATCCAGGCTGGAGTGCAGTGGCTTGACCTTGGCTCACTACAATCTCTGCCGCTCAGGTTCAAACAATCCTCCTGCCTCAGCCTCCTGAGTAGCTGAGATTACAGGTGTTTGCCACCAAGCCTGGCTAATTTTTGTATTTTTAGTAGAGATGGGGTTTCACCATGTTGGATGGCTTGTCTTGAGCTTCTGACCTCAGGTGATCTGCCCGCCTTGGTCTCCCAAAGTGCTGGGATTACAGGCGTGAAGCACGGTGCCTGGCCTGTTTCTTTGAATTGGGATAAAAATATAATCTATACATTGCAATCAGATAATGTTTCTTAAGTTTTGTTTTTGTTTTAAGAGAAATTTGATTTTATTTAGCACTGGGGAGGAGCCTGGAAAGAAAAAAAAGAACAGTTGCAAGGGGTCCCTAAGAGTATTGATTTTAAAATATCAGAAACCTTTATTTACCATCAGTCTTTACACATGAACTTAATATAAAACATGGGCTAGAACTAGAGTCAAAAACGATACCATTCCTCTTTTTGCCCACGACCCAGCTTCAACAGTGCTTACTTCATGTCCAGTCTTTATCTTTAGCCTCTCTCACATCCTTCCCATGTTAGTTGGAAATGAATCCCAGGCATTATATACAGTCATGTGCTGCATAATGATGCTCCATTCAACAACAGATCACATACATTACATCAGTCCCACAAGATTATAATGGAGCTGAAAAATTCCTGTCATTTAGCTATATATACAGTACACATTGTTTAACCATACTTTTGTCATTTAGAGCAGGGGTGTCCAGTCTTTTGAAAGAAGAATTGTCTTGGGCCACACATGAAATACAGTAACACTAACTATAATAACACTAACAATAGCTGATGAGCTTAAAAAAAAAATCACAGTAAAATCTCATAATATTTTAAGAAAGTTTACGGAGTTGTGTTGGGCCTCATTCAAAGCTGTCCTGGGCCATGTGTTGAACAAGCTTGATTTAGAATGTACTCCTTCTACATACTGAAGAAGAAAGTTAACTGCAAACCTCAGGAGTAGTTATTCCAGAAGAAAGCATTGTTGTCATAGGAGATGACAGCTTCATACCTGTCATCGCCTCTGAAGACCTTTCAGTGGGACATAAGATATGGAGGTGTAGAGTATAATGATACTGTTGGTGCTGACCCCGTGTAGGCCTAGGCTCATGGTCGTGTTTGTGTCTGAGTGTTTTAAAATTAAAACAGTTTAATAACTTAAAAAAGAAACATTTTAAAAATAGGAAAAAGCTTATAACATACAGATATAAAGAAAGAAAATGTTTTTGTACAGCTGTACGTTGTGTTTGTGTTTTAAGCTAGTTAATACCGCACAACAGTCAACGTTAAAGTTTGTGAAGTAAAGTTATAGAAAACTGAGGTTAATTTAAGAAAGATATTTCTTATAAATTTAGTACATATAAATATATAGAGTTTATAAAATTCATAGTAGTGTATAGTAATGTTGTAGGCTTTCACATTCACTCACCACTCACGCATTCACCCAGAGGAACTTCCATTCCTGGTAAGCTTCATTCATGGTAACTGCCCTATACAGACATACCAGTTTTTTTTTTTTATATTGTATTTTTACTGTACCTTTTCTATGTGTAGATATATTAACATATACAAATACTCATTACAACTATCTATTGTATTCAGTAAAGTAACATGCTGTACAGGTTTCTAGACTAGGAGCAGTGGGCTAAACTAGACAGCTTAGGTGTGTATTAGGCTGTACCAACTTGGTTTTTTTTTTAAGTATACTCTGTAATGTTTGCATGACAAAATAGGCTAACACACATTTCTCAGAACATATTCCATTTGTTAAGCGACACCTGACTGTAATTTTAATCTATAATCATTTCGTCATGTAGTTCAAGATAATGCTTCTCAAAATACACAGTCGCATTATTGTTATCACACTTAAAAAATAAACCGATAATTTCTCGATAATGGATATCCATAGATGTCAAAGTTTAATTTTCTCAGTGTCCTCAGCGTATTTCTTGTAAACTAGTCGTTGGATCTAAAGACCTCTTCAGAATGAGTTTAGAGCCTTTATTTTCTTTTCTTGGTAAGGAAAGACGATTGAAAAGCCATAGTGAGTTCTTGTATCAGGAAGTACATAGTGTCTGTCTCTTAACAAGCTGTTGAAACAAAGTGTCTGTGTAATAGGGGTTATAAACTGGTAGTATTTTAGACCTAATAATCACTTTTCATTTATGAGAAGTAAAATAAGTATTAATAATTTAGTAGAAATATATAAAGGATGTCTTCTCACCTTCTGATTGCCCAGGACAATAGCTGAATAATTATTTTTCATTCTTTACTAGTTAATAAAAGGAGTTATTTTTATGGCCTCCAAAGGTGCCATTGTTATATTTTTGTTTTGCTTTTTAACATGTTTGTTTTTAAGTGTAATTGTAAGTGGTAGATTGAGACATGTATTAGACATTTCAGTGATTTTCATTGATGCTTAAATTACCCTAGCATTGGATAATAGAATCTTTTTGAGGTTGGCTTCTGAATCTTTTGGTCATAACCTTAGTAATTTTTGATAAGCCTTCTTATTTTCTGGTATGACAAGATGTGCCAAACTCGGTTGACTTATTTTTTCTCCCTGCTGTGGTTTGGCTATGTACCCACCCAAATCTCATCTTGAATTGTAATCCCCATAATCCCGACTGGGAGGGACCCAGTGGAAGTTAATTGAATCATGGGGGTGGTTCCCCCCCTACTGCTCTTCTGATAGTGAATTCTCACTGGATCTGACGGTTTTATAAGCATTTGGCATTTTTCCTTTTGGCACTCATTCTTTTTTCTGCTGCCCTGTGAAGAAGTGCCTACCACTGATTGTAAGTTTCCTGAGGCCTCCCCAGCCATGCCAAATGGTGAGTTAATTAAACCCATTTTCTTTATAAATTACCCAGTCTTGGATCCATTTCTTCATCCGTACCTGAAATTGTTCATTTCCCCAGAGAGCCTTGGTTTATTTTGTAGTTAGAGACCAGAGTCTGGGCTTATTCATTTCCATTGGGTTGACCATTATTTCTAGACTGTTTTGAAAGTTGATACTGATACCACCAATTCATATTTAGGTCTATGGTGTTTTTATTTGACTTCATTGATGTTATGTCTCCTTTCCCCAATGCTGAGTGGCCTAATTCCCAATAATGATAGCATAGTAACGCATTTGCTTTATCCCACAGTACAAGATTTCAAGTTGCCACCAAAAGTAGTAGTATTGAACAAGTTTAAACGATGTTTTTACAGTTCTTTCTGTTCTTGGGATTTTTTTTTTACTTTGTGTTAAAATTAATATGTTTTAAAGTCATTTGAAATAATCCGCCTCTTTATACCACCAGGTTGGTTTTGTTCATTTACTTCATTTTGTTTCTCATTTTTAGGGACTACTTTTTAAAGTTTATATTTTGCTTTTATAATTAGGTAATATTTACGTAGTTCTAAAAGTCAAATCTACAAACAAGAATATCTACAAAAAGCTTATCTTCTTTTGCTTTCCCTGTTTCCTCTCATATAAACGATCTTTTATGTCTTGTCCTGTTATTTACTTTAAAAAATCCATAAAGATCCATATTGTCCATGGGACTACCTTTCTGTTTCGTATTGGCAAGGCTGTAGTGAAATGTAGCTTTATATTTTTTCCAAGCATTATCTTTACAGTAGATTTTTAGAAGCAGGTTTGCTGTTTAAATGGGTGTGATTGCATACGATGTTTTGGTAGGTGGTGTAAATTCCCTGCATTTGGGATTGTACCATTTTGTGTTTGCACAAGTCGTTTGTGTCTGGCAGCAGTATGGTATCAAGCTTTTGAATTTTTACCGAACTGATCAAAATTAATTTATTGGAATATTAAATTTTTTTAGTTACATATCTTTGTATATTTCTTTTAGTGGTACCCTAGGGACCATAATGCATATTCTTTGGTTTATTACAGCATACCTTAAATTAGTACTTTATCATATTCCAAACAGTACAAGAACCTTACAACAGTTTATTAACACTTTTTACCTCTTGCCTTCCTTTATACTGTTGTATTTAGTTTGTTTTACTACCTGTACATGTTACGTACTTGATAAGACAATGTTACTTAGAATATTCATATGCTTTTATGTTTACCAACATACTTACCCTTTGCAGTGCTCTTAATTTCTTCTTGCAGTTTCTTTTTTCTTTAGAGGATTGTTTCCCTCTAGCCTGAAGAACTTTTTTTTAAAACACAGTGTTTGACTATTGATAATGGTTTCCTTCTGTATTTGAGAAATCCTTGATGTCCCTTTATGAATGAATGAATGAGGAATGAAAGAGATGGCATCTCGCTCTGTTGCCCAGGCTAGTAGCAAACCTTTGGCGTCAAGTGATCCTCTGCTTCAGGTTCTAAGTTGCTTGGGTTACAGTCATGTGCTCCATATGCATTTATTTTTAAAGGATGTTTTCCCCACATATAGAAGCTCTCAGCACTTTATCATATCTTCTGGCTTTTATGGTTTCTCTTTTAGAGTCTTACTGTTCCCCTTTCAGGGCAATGCCTTTTTTTCCTCTGACTTAAAATTTTTTATTTTTGAAGATAAATAGTAGTAAAAATAATAAACTTTTTTGAAAAATTATTTTTTAGGTCAGGTTTGGTATCTCACATCTGTAAGCCCAGCACTTCAGGAGGCTGAGGTCGGTGGATCGCTTGAGTCCAGGAGTTTGAGACCAGCGTAGGCAACATGGTGAAACTCCATCTCTACAAAACTAGAAAAATTAGCCTGGAGTGGTGGCACATCCCTGTAGTCTCAGCTACTCAGTAGGCTGAGGCAGGAGAATCACCTGAGCCTAGGAAGCAGACGTTGTAGTGAGCTGAGATCAGGCCACTGTAATCCAGCATGGGACCTCGTCTCAAAAAAAATTTTTTTAAACCATATTGTTTTTTTAATATCGTGACTATTGGGTTTAGGTGATGTTTTCCCTGACCCTTAATTTTCTTGTCCTTCATCAGTGGACAAGAATATGTGAGTCGATATCTTCAGTTATAGAAAATTCTTGGTCATTATTTTGCCTAGTATTGCTTCTCTCATCATCAGCTATTCTTTCTCCTTTCCTTTTGGGGAGTATCAAGATCATACAGTTTAAACTTTGGGCTGCATCCAGCATGTCTCTTTGGCTCTGTTTTATTTTTGGTTTTGTTTTCAGAATTTTTTCTCTTTGCCCAGTTGGAAAACTTCTTACTGATAAGTTTTTAAATTTGTTAATTCTTTTTTCTGCTGCCTTCAATCTTTTGTTAAACCTATCAGTGAGATCTTAATTTCAGATATGATTTTCAGTTCTGAATAGTTTGATTCTCTTTTTATAGATGCCAGTTATCTGTTGAAAATCTTTATATTCTTATTTAATTTTGTCCATTTTTGCTTGTATTTTTAATACATTATATTTATAAAATATTTGTCTTTTCATTCTAGAGGTATTTGTTTGCTTTATCTCCCCCCCAGCCCCCGCCCCGTCCCTGCCTTGATTATCAGTCCTATATTCCTGCTTCTTGATAAGTGTAGTTATTGTTTGGTTATGTGACAGACATTTTGTATGAAAGAACTAAAGTGGCCCAAAATGATATCTTCTGATAGTGCTAGTTTTCTTTTTTCTCTACCAAAATAAAGGGTCCAGAGCTGATCACTTTAACTCCAATCAAGACTTGGACTTGAGCTTGTTTTAACCAGAGTTGCAATTTTAATGTGACTCATTTCACCTCTGGCTAGTCACTGTTTCTTTGTTACGGCCGTCCTAGGATTTTGATCGACAACTTTGCACATCTGTATCTGCTCAGGTGTGAATAGTTAAGCAGCTTCAAAATGCGGCAGACATCTTGGGAGTTCGGGTACCAGCTGTGAGTCTTTGATGCCTACTCTCTCTGTTGAGACTTTTGACTTCTCAACACCATGAGATTGAAGAATATTTTCTTCTATCAAAAACTTCTTTTTGAGATAGAGTCTTGCACTTGTTGCCCAAGCTGGAATACAATGGCACAATCTTGGCTCATTGCAAACTTCTGCCTCCTGGGTTTAAGCTATTCTCATACCTCAGCCTGAGTATCTGGGACTACAGGTGCATACCACCTCGTATGGCTGATTTTTGTATTTTTAGTAGAGACAGAGTTTCACCATGTTGGCGTTTTCAAACTCCTGACCTCAGTTGGTCTGCCCACCTCAGTCTCCCAAAGTGCTGGGATTACAGGCGTGAGCCACCCTTGTCTGGACTCTTACCAGTTTTCATGGTTTCAGAACTCAGTACCTGTCTGGTGGGGCTAGTTTATTTCAACAAGTTAGCATCTTATGACTCCCTAAAGCACTACAGGCTTCTCTTTTTCTTCTGCATCGGAAGTTAGCAAACTACTGCCCAAGGGCCAAATCCACGCTTCTGCTTGTTTTTATACTTTGTGTGAACTCTTAAGAATGGGTTTTACTTTTTTGTGTGGCTGAAAACATTTTAAGAGAGTAATATTTTATGACTTGGAAATTAAATGCAGGTCAAATTTCAGTATCCATAATGTTTTATTGGAATACAGTCGTGTTCATTTGTTTATATTAGTCTTACTTTCTGTGGCTACTTTCCAGCTACAGTGCCAGAGTTGAGTAAGTTGCAGTAGAGACCATATGCCTGTAAAGCCCAAAATAATTACTGTCTGGCCCTTGAGAGAAAACGTTTGCCTGTCAAACTCTGATATACGTTAATGTTTTTCAAAGTGTGATTTGTGGACTCTTGGTTCCTGAGAAAGACCCTCAAATGAGTTCTATAAGGTCAAAACTAAATAATAGTTACTAAAATTTTTCCTTTTCTACTTCATTAATGTTTGAACTGCTGGTGCAAAAGCTGTAGTGAGTAAAATTGCTAGGACCTTAAGTATCAAAGCAGTGGCACTAAATGGTGCTAGCACTCATTGTGTTTTCCATTGCCTAGTAAAAATAAATCAGTTTTTATCTAAGATTCTCTTGCTGAACCAAAGTTTAATTAGGTCTCTACTCTGGAACAAAATAAGGCCAATCTTTTCCATGTTCAGTTGACTCTTGAACAACATGAGTTTGAACTGTGCCAGTTCACTTCTTCATGGATTTTAAAAATACAGTTAGCCTTCTGTATCCATGAGTTCTGTGTCAGCAACCAAATTCAGATTGAAACTACAGTGTTTGGGCCTGGCGAGGTGGCTCATGCCTGTAATCCCAGCATTTGAGAGGCTAAGGTGGGTGGATCACCTGAGGTCAGGAGTTCAAGACCAGCCTGGCCAACATGGTGAAAACCCATCTTTACGAGGGAAAAAAAAAAAAAAAAATCAGCCAAGTGTGGTGGCGGTATGTGCTTGTAATCCCAGCTATTGGAGGCTAAGGCAGGAATCACTGGAACCCACGAGGCAAAGATTGCAGTGAGCTGAGACTGTGCCACTGCATTCCAGCCTGGGCGACAGAGGGAGACTGTGTCAAAAACAACAACAACAACAAAAAAACAACAACAAAAAACAGTGTTTGCAGGATGTGAAACTTTGAGGATATGGAGGGCCAAATATTTATATCCGTGGGGCAGAATGTAAGACTTCAGTATGTGTAGATTTTTTAGTATCCATGAACAGTCCTGGAACCAATCTCCTGTATATACCAAGGGCCTACCATATTTCATCTCAGATAACGTACCACAGATGGAGCATAGGTACAGAGTCAGTAATCCAGCTGTCTTTTGATAAGCAGTAATGCTACTCTTCTCATTGATTTTCTTGTTTTGGAAAATGACTTTTAAAATCAAAATTGTTTATATTATGTAATGAGTTAATTGGCAAATATTTAAAATGTTTCTATTTTAATAACATTTTAAAATTATCAGTAAATATAATCCACATAAACAAAAGTGCTTTGTGGTCCCTCAGTAGTATTTAAGAGTATAAAATGACTCTAAATTCAAAATCCACTAATCTAGGAGTTGGTTTCTCCTCACAGATCAGAGATAAATTAGGTTTTGGATATGGTTTTGGCTTTTTGTTATTTTCAATTCAACATAAGTTATTTTTAGGACCATCCCAAGTGTTTATTGGTTGATGATCACTTTGGTTATTCTGTATAAGATCTATGTTCTTACAGTTGTCCACTCCAATGGTTATAAGACCTCCATCCAACCACGTACATGTTAGTTCTTTCTCTTAGGTGGTTGTGCTTTTAGGCTATGCTTCATATGAATCCTTTTAAAGTCAAGTTAGAATCAGCTGTGGATTCATTTATTTTCACTATTTTTCTCTTATTTTGTTTTGCTTTCCGCATTATGTCAACACAGAAGTGATAACCCTGCTCTCACTAGAATTGATATTATTTAGTTTAAAATTGTTAAATGGTATTTCTCTGAACTTTTCTTCCAGTATACTTTTGGACGGATTTTTAATTACGGTCAAAGTAGGTAGACAGCAATAGCTATGGAATGCGGTAGCCACAGTCTTAAGCCATAAAACAACTTTCATGGATTGCGACGTGTCCCTTGAGAGGTGTATGCCCCCAGGAATATCACTGAAGTTCAATAGAAATTACTAATTTGAGTTTTTATGAGAATTCCACATTCATTGACAGTTTCCAGACATATATCACATTTCAACACTTAGTGATATAGGACTGGGAAAATATGCAAAGAATAACTTGGAAAGGTCTGAGAAGTGAAAGGGCTTTAAAAGTAACATCATTATATAAGAATGGTTAAGTGTTAATTGAATTAATTGTGGTTTCAAGTAGGAAAGTGTCCATGGAAAATGAAACCACATTCATAGACTTTATTATTACTATTTTTTACATTAATTGACTATTTTTGAGATGAAGTCTCACTCTGTCACCCAGGCTGTAGTGCAGTTAGTGGCATGATCTCAGCTCACTGCAACCTCTGCCTACCAGGTTCAAGCGATTCTCCTGCCTCAGCCTCCTGAGCATCTAGGACTACAGGTTCATGCCACCGCACCCAGCTAATTTTAGTATTTTTTAGTAGACATGGGGTTTCTCCATGTTGGCCAGTCTGGTTTCAGCCTCCTGATCTCAAGTGATCCACCTGTCTTGGACTCCCAAAGTGCTTAGATTACGGGCATGAGCCACTGCACCCAGCCTGTAGACTTTATTTTGGAGTGTGTTGGTCAGCTTAATGACAACTTATTTCTCTGTGGTTGTTGAGTCTTCACATTTTTTAATTGTTGAAGTAATGGAATTAAGTCTTAAAAGTAGAAACACTGTGATAGCCATCATCTGTGCAGGAAATGAAAGAAGATGCGAGGGTTTATAATTGTGTGTGTGTTTGTGTTTAGTTTTATTTTTACAGAGTATTCTTTCCATTCTATTTTTTGTTAGATACATTGTTGTGTCTGTTTTTTTTATTTCCATGCTCTTTCACTGTTAATTGCATTCTATTCATTCTCTTGCAGATATTTAGAGGTGTATAACATTTCCTTTGAAGTCTGGCCATCATTGTTTAACAGGTTTTTATTATTGTAGAAAGCCTTTGCTTCACTAAATTTCTTCACTATATTTCTTTAAAACAATAATGTTAAAGCCATCAATTCGTACTGGTCTTATGGATATTATTTTTTGTTTTTGCTGTACAACCAGTCAGCTTTTCAATTAAGAAGACAGTAATACGTAACTGTGTGAGCATGTTAAGGCAGAGTAGATCCATCTAATTTAATTCTTCCTTCAATATTATCAGCAATGTGCCTTGGCCCAGGTATAGATCTAGTCTTTCATTAGGATCCAAAGTAGATAGGCTCTCGATTACATTTTGAGTCACACCTTATGCCTAGTAATAATTTTCTTAAATGTTTAAAAATGATAATTATTTGTTTCTCTGAAGGTTCTAAGGCCCAGCAGCTACTGCAAGGATTACAGGCCAGTGATGAAAGTCAGCAGCTTCAGGCGGTTATTGAGATGTGTCAGTTACTGGTCATGGGAAATGAGGAGACACTGGGAGGGTTTCCTGTCAAGAGTGTTGTTCCAGCTTTGGTAAGCATAGTGTTTTTCCCTCGTTTTACCTCATTTGTCCTCTGAAATCTGCTGGTTTTTTATTGACTGTATGATTATTGTCATTATTTATTTTAAAACATGATAGAATTAAGTGAGCAGTATATGACTTGGTGCTTTTATTTCATACTTATAGATGTGAGCAGTTGCTAATGAGTTAGCAAATTTTCTAAACCATTTTTGATGAATGGTCACCTGATTTTTGATACTTAAATGACTGGTTTTAAGTTGTTCACCTCACTTGTAATATTTTTACTCTTACCATATAGAATATACATGCTAGCCTGGTGATCCATGGAGCAGTAGTCAGGGGAAGCTCTCTTTGGTTTGTGTTCGGGGGGCCAGAAAGGCTTCATATTTAGTAAATGTGTACATGGGAATACTGCTCAAGCCATATGATATGTATATGGATCCTTTCAGTTTAAAAGGTTTTATGTTGGCTGTGCGTGATGGCTCACACCAAGGCGGGTAGATCACCTGAGGTAAGGAGTTCCATACCAGTCTGGCCAGCATGGTGAAACCCTGCCTCTACTAAAAATAAAAAAATTAGCCAGGCTTGGTGGTGTGCACCTGTAATCCCAGCTGCCCTGGAGCCCGAGGCAGGAGAATTTCTTGAATGTGGTAGGCCGAGGTTGCAGTGAGCCTACACTCCAGCCTGGGCAACAGGAGCGAAAATTCTGTCTCAGAAAAAGAAGTAAGAGACGTTAAAACATCTTTTTAATGCCTTTTCAACACATTTGTGAGTTAATATTTTCATGAGGTATTTATTAACAGCTTGATTCCTTAAACTTTTAAATGAGAAACAATAGGAAGAAAAATTGCCATTACCAAATGTAGGCACCTTAGCACAATATAGCTTTTAAATAGTGGCTTGACAATTTTCTTTGTCCAAAATTAAAGAAATTGGCTATAATTTAAGATTAAAATTTGAGTCTAAATCAAATAACCGAAGACAAACATAAACATTATGATTACATTTGTAGCATGTTTATTTTGGAAATTATATTTAAATATCATCTAAGTCTTTCTGTGTATCGAATAAAGCTGACAAAAAATATGATTACATTTGTATCATGTTTTATTTTGGAAATTATAGTTAAATACCATGTAAGCCTTTTTGTATATCCAGTAAAGCTGGCAAAAAATGCAGTTATGGTTGGTACATCATATTGTCCCATTTGATCAGATTATCAAGTTATGGAGATAACTTGAGTTTTAGGGAGAGAACTGAGTAAAGGAATAAGACAGTGACCGTCCTTATTCCGCTTGTTCTTATTTGGATGGCTCAGCTCTGGCAGTTTGGTAAAGGATATTACGGTTTCTTCACCTGCCACCCGTATGCAGAGAATAAAAGCCAGTTTCCAAATCTTATCATTTCCATTCTAGTAAAAGTTGTACTTGTTGCTTTCTGAGTGTTTCATGATAGCAATGTTAATAACCTTTCAACTTTCAGATTTTGCCTATGTTAATATCCATTCTCAGATTGCTGATTTGTTCAATAGCTGACTTCTGTGACCTGAATCAAACTTTCATTTTTTTTTTATTGTTGTTCACTAAGAAGTAGCAACAAATAACTAGGCTTACCTTATACTATCTACAGTTAAAATTTAGCTTTTATTAGTTAAAGAAGCCATTAAATCTAGGCAGAAATGTTGATACATGATTCAGTTTACTTAATGTGCTGATTGTTAATTAGATTTAAGTACCTAATTGACTTGCACAGGTGTGCCGATGCTATTAATAATGGCTGTTATGAGTTATCTAGATTTATCTTTTGTCACAACTGAATATTGTTTATATCTGTTCATCACAATACAGTAATGTGACATAAATAGTCGTTGTTGGTGAAAGGGGACCTGTTTTTACCAGTCCTTCCCAAACACGGTCTAATAAGGTTACTTAATAATTGGGGAACTTACTACTTTTTCTTTTAACATGACAAGTTCTTTCAAATTAGACTAAGTGTTTTAAGTGACTGATATTAAGTGATTTAATAAATTGTTTTGTTTTTGGATCCTTAATGGGGTGTATGTATATGGTACAGTGTTTGTATGTGACTTTAAACAAAAGTAGTTCTTAGGACTTCTGGTATGTAGGTATACTTTACCCAGCACAATTCAGAGCTGAGAAGACATTGATATTGAATGATTATTATGTTAGAATATCTGATGTTTGTTGTTATAAATTTAATTGAAATGTATTTACAAGGTTAAATTCAGTGCATTAAAAATTTCCATTGAACCAGAAGATAGTGAATGGCTGTCTTACCCCCAGGGAGGAAATTTCTTTGGTGACTCAGCTGCTTCAAGAGGATAGAGTGTGTATCCCCAGCAATTTTACATTCCTTCATTAGAAAAAACATAGCTGAAATCTGCTTAAGATCTTTTCACAAGACAAAACTAAAATCAGATATTTAAACTTATGCATATATCGAGTAATTATATTAATTTGGCTCTAATTAGTGCACAGTTTCTGATGTGATCTATCTTGTGTTTAAATCCTATATTAACTGTGTATTTTACAGGTGAGTTAAATGATGCTTACTGTTTTAGAGAAGCTTGTTCACAAGAGTTTAAGTTACGTTACGGTCCTGAATCTGTGCTGACAGTTGGTAATTCAACAAATGTCAGTGCATTGCTGATCCTGTTTGTTTATGTATCTGGCATTTATTAACACTTGTTAAATCCTCATGGATATATTAATAGGCTATTGAAAGGGGTTAGAGCTAATCATTTCTGTGTATGTCTACTAGGTTTTATCTTGAAGTTATTTTTGTGTGGTAAAAGTTAGGATTCATACCTTCCATTTCAGTTGAAGTAGAAGAGGAAGAAATACCTCTAGGATTTTCCCTACCAATATAGGTTCTAATACTTTGTTATTATTTTTTTTAACAGATAACATTACTTCAGATGGAGCATAATTTTGATATTGTAAGTATATTCTGTGTTTTTTTTAATGGTGTGTATTTAAGTTTTGAGTTTTTATTCAGTAAAATCTCTTGTTTTCTAGATGAACCATGCTTGTCGAGCCTTAACATACATGATGGAAGCACTTCCTCGATCATCTGCTGTTGTAGTAGATGCTATTCCTGTCTTTTTAGAAAAGGTGATCCTACTTTTACTACACTTGTTCAAAAGCAGGCATAGGGAATCAAATTTCAAACTCCTAATTTTAGCTTCCATTATCTGAAGTACATTTTTTAGCCAAGATTCCCGAAGAATATTTCACATCCAGCAGATCAGTAGTTTGAAGTTGAAGATAAATTGTTTATAGAATCAACCTAGTTTGTAATTTTTAATAATAATTAGCACATTAATATAAGAACTTTAAGAGAACTTTAAAGTACTTGATTAAAAATAATATGATTTCTAGAAAACATCCCATTGAGATTGATAGCTATTTATACCCTAATTATGTAGCTGAGAAAGATGATTCAGTGGTGAATAAAAATTTCTCTTAGTTTGTAGTAAATTGTGTTTTTGCTCTGTCTTACAGACCTTTTTGTTTGTTTAACGCACAACAAAATTTGCTTTATCTGATGAAACTTGCAATATGGTGTAAAGTTTAAAATCTGATTTTAAATTTTTGTTGGGTAAAAAAACTCATCTATTTTAAGTCTGAAGATTTAAAAGTTACATAATTGGGTTTGGTTTATTATGTAAAACATCTTTTAGTATCTTAAAACAGGTTATAAAGAAACTGGCTATACTTATATCCTATGGTGGGTTACATGTTAGAGATAATATACATAGATGTAAATTAGAGAAAATACTGTTTTCACGTTTGTAAAAGATATGTTATTAGAAAAGAACTTAAATGATAACCTTATCTAACTATTTATATGTTCCCAGCTGCAAGTTATTCAGTGTATTGATGTGGCAGAGCAGGCCTTGACTGCCTTGGAGATGTTGTCACGGAGACACAGTAAAGCCATTCTACAGGCGGTAAGTGTTGTTACTTAGGACTGCATTTCACTTTATGTAGAAGTTTTTAAATCCACATTTGTACTAGCTCTTTGATTGCAATTTTTTTAAGATACAAGTCATTTCCAAAGTAATGTGCTAGGCTTTTTACTAGTTAAATTATTTTTTATTGCTGATAAAGGATTTTTCTTTACCTTAACAGTTTTCTATATTTTAGGGTGGTTTGGCAGACTGCTTGCTGTACCTAGAATTCTTCAGCATAAATGCCCAAAGAAATGCATTAGCAATTGCAGCCAATTGCTGCCAGAGTATCACGCCAGATGAATTTCATTTTGTGGCAGATTCCCTCCCATTGCTAACCCAAAGGCTAACACATCAGGTAAAATATGAATCTATTTTATGTGCCATAAAGTGTTTTTTTAATTTTTTTTACTTTTTAAAAAAATTTTTTATTTTATTTTATTTTTTTTTTGAGATGGAGTCTCACTGTTAGGCTAGCGTGCATTGGCACAATCTCAGCTCACTGCAACCCCCTCCTCTTGGGTTCAAGCGATTCTCCTGCCTTAGCTTCTCAAGTAGTTGCCATTACAGGTTCAAGCGATTTCTCCTGCCTTAGCTTCTCAAATAGTTGCCATTACAGGTGTGCACCACCGTGTCCGGCTAATTTTTGTATTTTTAGTAGAGATTGGGTTTTGCTGTGTTGGCCAGGCTGGTCTCAAACTCCTGACCTCAGGTGATTCACCTGCCTTGACCTCCCAAAGTGCTGGGATTACAGGCATGAGCCACCTCACCTGGCCACTTTTTTAAAATGACAATTTCAATTAGTGTTTTAAATATGTCAGCTTCTTATATAATCAAAAAAGTTCTGATTCGTGTTTTTATTATCATCCAGTTATGTGCAATATTAGGTTATTTGATAAAATTTTGGTAGATTGATTCAAATGAACAGTAATTCAGATGTTTGATGATTTTAACTATTTTGACTTTAAGGGATAGATTTATTATTTCAGCAAACATTGAGTGTCTATTATGTGATATCAGAATTTCCTTTTGGAAAGATCACCCTTTGTTGAAAGACATTGGAGGAGGCAGATGGGAACAGGAGGATATAGATTAAGACCAGAAGAGAGACTAGACTGTGTCCCAAACAGAAATGAAAAGTGTAGTTTGTGACTGTGACTATCTGGTGTTGGAGAAGAGCAAAAGTGATTATTTTGGCGGCAGAATCAATGGACCTGATGATACGGTGTGAAAAGCAGGGTTTATGGGCCAGGGATGGTAAGGACAAATCGTGAGTTCAGCTTCAAGGCTATGGAGAAATTGAGGGTTGTTTTTTTTTTTTTTTAAAAAAAAACTAGAGAGAGAGCCGGGAGCAGTGGCTCACGCCTGTAATCCCAGCACTTTGGGAGGCTGAGGTGGGTGGATCACAAGGTCAAGAGATTGAGACCATCCTGGTCAACATGGTGAAACCCTGTCTCTACTAAAAATACAAAAAATTAGCCGGGCGTGGTGGCGCGTGCCTGTGATCCCAGCTACTCAGGAGGGTGAGGCAGGAGAATTGCCTGAACCCAGGAGGCGGAGGTTGCAGTGAGCCTAGATCACGCCATTGCAGCCTGGGTAACGAGAGCGAAACTCCGTCTTAAAAAAATAAAAAACTATAGAGAGATATTTTGAAGCATTGTTTGTTATTGCTAAAGATATTTCTAGAAACCTGGTTTTACAATTGCCTTTACAAAGAGTGCTTACTAAGGACAAATTGTGAGTTCAGCTTCAAGGCTATGGAGAAATTGAGGGTTTTTTTTTTTTTAAACTATAGAGAGATATTTTAAAGCATTGTTTGTTATTGCTAAAGATATTTCTAGAAACCTGGTTTTACAATTGCCTTTACAAAGAGTGCTTAAGACCCCAGAGAAATTAGGTTTATAAAAATATTTTTAAATAAATTAGGAATTTTTGTTGTTGTTGTTTTTTGTGTTTGTTTTTTTGTTTTTAAGACTGAGTCTTACTCTTTTGCCCAGGCTGCAGTGCAGTGGCATGATCTCACTGCAGCCTCCGCTTCCTGGGTTCAAGTGAGTCTCCTGCCTCAGCCACCTGAATAGGTTGGATTACAGGTGTGTCCCATTAACGCCTAGCTAATTTTTGTGTTTTTAGTAGAAACAGTTTCACTGTGTTGGCCTGGCTGGTCTCGAACTCCTGGGCTTAAGCAGTCCACCCCTCTCAGCCTCCCGAAATGTTCGGATTACAGGTGTGAGCTACCATACTCAACCAAACAAGGGACTCATATAAGATAAAACAGTAATGATAATTGAATCACCCTAGAGCCTTTTGCTTCTAAAATGATCAAAACAAAGTAGTGCTATTAATTTTTTAAAAATATGTTTATATATTTATTTTAAAAAACATAGTTGGCTGGGGGCACAGTGGCTCTCACCTGTAATCCCAGCACTTTGAGAGGCCCAGGCAGGTAGATCACCTGAGGTCCAGAGTTTGAGACCAGCCTGATCAATAGCGAAACCTTGTGTTTACTAAAAATACAAAAATTAGCTGGTCATAGTGGCACACACCTATAATCCCAGCTACTCAGGAAGCTGAGGCAGGAGAATCGCTTGAACCCCAGAGGCGGAGGTTGCAGTGAGCTGAGATCGCACCGATGCACTCCAGCCCTGAGATTGAGCAAGATTCTATCTCAAAATAATGATAATAATAAAAATAAATACAAATATAGTTGATTGAGAGAATCTTTTCTTTAGTCTAAAACTATATTTTCTATGTTATGTGATCATCAGTTCCATATGATATTCTTTAGAAATAAGACAATCAGAGAAGTTACGTAGTCACTATTTGTAGCACTCTTTGTAGATTTATGTAGTGGCAGTGAATGTTTAATAATACCTGAATTCTCATTTTTGTAAAGACAAGTCTAATTTTTACATATGAAGTCCACTTATAAATTAGGAAAAGTCAAGGTCTATCAAAACATTAGTGTAGCCAGCAAAATGTTCTTTCCCTTTTTTTTAATGACAGTTATTTCAAAAGTTTTGTCAGTGATGTCACTCTGTTTTTATGGCAAATATGGCAAATCGTTTTTATAGTGAAACTTTTTCATATGAATTCTATTTTTTGTTTTTATAGTGAATATTGCAAGTCTATTCCCTATTTTTAACATTCTCAATAAACCTCTGTTCTTGCACCTTTTCTTTTTCTAATTTTTTGTTTTACCTACTTAAACATTTCTACTTGTAATGCTTTTAAAGGAAAGTAGGCTATTTATTTCTTTAGTATAACATTTGTTTAGGTATTGAGATTGCATAAGCACAATAGTTCTTCCTTTTCTGTATATTTGCTTTTATCTAGTAGGGGCCTTTATACGGGACAGAGGTTGGTTTGATTCCTCTTTATTTCCAAATTGTAATGTTACTGACTGTACCTTGCTTAGGCCCATTTGCATTTTCAAAGCTGACATTTACTAATTGAGCTTGCCTTGAAGAATCTGGGATTAGGAAGAAGATAAAGTAGTGGTGTATGACAGTGAAAATGCTTTATACTAACAAGTTTTATTTTCCTTTATTTAAAAAAACAGGATAAAAAGTCCGTAGAAAGCACTTGCCTTTGTTTTGCACGTCTAGTGGACAACTTCCAGCATGAGGAGGTAAGTGTTTTAGTCTTTGGTAGTATTTTTCTGAGGTTCTTGAATTGCTGAATCTTGATGTAATGATTCCTTTGTTCTTGTGTTTGTGAAGAATTTACTCCAGCAGGTTGCTTCCAAAGATCTGCTTACAAATGTTCAACAGCTGTTGGTAGTGACTCCACCAATTTTAAGTTCTGGGATGTTTATAATGGTGGTTCGCATGTTTTCACTGATGTGTTCCAACTGTCCAACTTTAGCTGTTCAACTTATGAAACAAAGTAAGTGCAATTTTACAGTTCTACTTTAAGCAGGAAAAGTGGCTTGTTCTTCATTAATAAGTAAAGTCAACATAAGCTGAGCAAGTAGAAGAAATTGACTAGTATCATAGGCACTGGAGAGTAAAGTGTTAATATTTAGTAAATTTTTGTTGTGACAGTATGTTAATCTTTCTTTTTTTAGTTTTTTGTTGTTGTTGTTGTTTTTGAGACGGAGTTTCGGAGTTTCGCTCTTGTTACCCAGGCTGGAGTGCAATGGCACGATCTCGGCTCACCGCAACCTCTGCCTCCTGGGTTCAGGCAATTCTCCTGCCTCAGCCTCCTGAGTAGCTGGGATTACAGGCACGCACCACCATGCCCAGCTAATTTTTTGTATTTTTAGTAGAGACGGGGTTTCACCATGTTGACCAGGATGGTCTCGATCTCTTGACCTCGTGATCCGCCCGCCTTAGCCTCCCAAAGTGCTGGGATTACAGGCTTGAGCCACCGCGCCTGGCCAACAGTATGTTAATCTTTCTAACATACTCCTTTTAAAGTATAGATTAAATGTTTTCCCCTTGGTGTTTCTAGGGCTAACAATACAAAGTCATTAATTTCTATACAATGTTAGTCACATAACTATCCTTGATTAGGAGAAATCTGAGTTTTATCTTTCAGTAACCAGCTGTCTTCAGCTTATATAGGTTGCTTTTTCTGCACATACTAGATTTTCTAGCAGTTTTTCTGATTCCAGAATGCTTTCTTCCCTCAAAAAGTCGGAATGTTTTTATATTGATGAATGTCTCTGATGTTTGCTAATTTGGTATTTCTAAACCTTTTCCAATCTTACCCAGTGTGTGGGAGATAAAATGTTATTGCACTACTCTTGTGGTTGACCATTTCTTTCTTAATCCTTAGACTTAGCAAGTTAATGTCAGAGAATGGTGGGGCTTTAGACAACATCTGTACATTATAATTTTCTTTTTCTTTACACTTTTTATAGAGACAAGGTCTCATTGTATTGCCTAAGCTGTTCTTGAAGTCCTGGGCTCATGCCATCCTGCTGCCTTGGCCTCCCAGAATACTAGGATTATAGGCATGAACCATCATACTTGGCTGTTACGGTTATTTCCAATAGAGTACTGATCACTTTTGTATAGAGTACCTTTGATTATGGGAAATTTCATACCCATAATTCTAATCTCTATGGATGTTACCTTCGGAGTCAGTGATATTAACTGACAAAATCATCTTTGGTCCCATTCTGTTTGAGTGGTCACACACTGTCTGAGACAGTATATTGAAATGAAAACATACTTTTCCAAAAAGTTTTCCAAACAACCCTATTTTGAGTCTCTGGGAGTTCTTTGAACCTTGCTTATCCCCAAATTTTCTGAATCATTAAGAGATTATTTCTTATTAATGTACATTTTGTTACAGCCCATCCCTAAATATTAATTTGTAAAATTGCTGCCTGCCTTTTTTTTTTTAACATTTTTTTTCTTTTTAGTATATTTTCACCTCTTTTGCATGCTCCAGGAAGCTTACCATGTTTATCATATGGAGGTCGCCATAGTTTCTTTCTATAATAACCCTGTAAAAGGAAATGTGAACCTCTTCTGTTTGTCTCTATTTTGTTGTCATCCCTTGACTTCTAAAAAAAAAAAAAAAAAAAAAATCCTTTTAATGCAGGATGCCATGTATTCAAATTTCTCTATAAAGTTGGCAAAACTGTAATTAAAAAAAAAAATCTTGGCCTTCAGTCCTGGAGAGCTGCAAGCTCTCGGGCTGTTGGTCTTTAAAAAAAAAAAAAAAAAAAAAAAAATCTTAATCACTAATTGTGAATTTCTATGTGGCAAGCAATTCACTATCTACGTCTCTCTGCCCAAATCAATGAATATTTTGATAACAGAACTTACTGATTATTGATAAAGCATTCTAATGAAATGTTTATGTAATTTTGCATATGTATAATACTTACAGGAACACACACATCCACACCCACAATCAGCAAAGACCCAGTTGTGTCTTTAGGTTTCAGCTTCCTTAGGTTTAGACTGACTAAACTGTAGGGACTGAGTTCTCTCCACTCACAGTGTCAGCACATCTGAGTGGCTATCATGCAGAGTCCTCCCAAAACTGATGTCTTCTGTGAATGGAAACTTACAGTAGAGAATGCTTGCCTGATCCTTGCATCAAGTTTACACGTAATCAGTGTCACTGAGATAATGGTTTTCCTGATCACAATATAATAAGATTCACATACTTTTGTTAAATTTTATACTATGGGCCACACATTTTCAGTGTATTTGAATTGAAGACAAATACATGAATATATTTGATTTGTGATACGTTGAATGTACTTTTGTCCAAAGTACTATGCTTCTCAAAGAAAGTAATAAAGGGTTCCTAAAGTCTCACAGGTGAGGAGGAATTGTGATTAGGCACCTAGCTAGGTTTGGACTAAAGAATGAAGTCTTCAGAAAGAGATTGTTAAAATCTACGCAAATTTTTTTTTAAAGTTTTAATTACCACATTTTTGGGTTTTTTACATTAATTTCTGCATTATGTTGCTTTACAAGAAAATCATTCTGATTATTTTCCTCCCTTGGGCAATGTTTGCCCTTGAATGAGGTACTGCAACTAGTTTAATAGGCTTTTGTTTTTTGTTGTTGGTTTTTACAGACATTGCAGAAACGCTTCACTTTCTCCTATGCGGTGCCTCCAATGGAAGTTGTCAGGAACAGATTGACCTTGTTCCACGAAGTCCTCAAGAACTATATGAACTTACATCTCTGATTTGGTAAAGCTTGGGCTAAATATCACTTGGGGAGGCTGAGGTGGGCAAATCACGAGGTCAGGAGTTTGAGACCAGCCTGGCCAACATGGTGAAACCCCATCTCTACCAAAAATACAAAAAATTAGCCAGGTGTGGTGGCGGGTGCCTGTAATCCCAGCTACTCCGGAGGCCAAGGCAGGAGAATTGCTTGAACCCGGGAGGCGGAGGTTGCACCACTGCACTCCAGCCAGGCGACAGAGTGAAGACTCTGTCTCAAAAACAAAAACAAAACAAAACAAAAATTGGGCTAAGTGTAACTTGTGATTTGTGTGAGATGACTTTTCTTTAGGGACCTAATACTTACTAATATTTTAAAAAGTTATTAAAATGATTGTACTTTTTGTTTTCAGTGAACTTATGCCATGTTTACCAAAAGAAGGCATTTTTGCAGTTGATACCATGTTGAAGAAGGGAAATGCACAGAACACAGATGGTGCGATATGGCAGTGGCGTGATGATCGGGGCCTCTGGCATCCATATAACAGGATTGACAGCCGGATCATTGAGGTAGTAGTTTCATCGTACCGTTTAAATATGTCTATTTTGTTGGAGAGTGGGTGTAGGGATGGAGTGGGGAGGTGGATATGTGTACTTGAATGTGCTTTATTTTGAATTAACTCAAGATTCTCTCATTTTGTCTCCTGAGAACAAGGTCCTCATTTCTGTTCAGGTCAGCAAACATGATGTTCTAGTCCTGCTTCTGCTGCTAACTACCTGATTGACTTGGAGCAAGTAATTTCAGTTTGTTGTTCCATAGTTTCCTCATTTCTGAAAGGAAACGTTGGAGGACTTAGGCTATAGATTTCTAAACCGTTCTATCTTCTATCCGAAAGCAATGTCCCATGAGCAAAGATGTACATACAAATAGTTTCCTCTCAATATTTTTTAAGAGCAAAAACATGGAAACAAATGAAATAGCTAGTTCTGGGTGAATTAGTAAATTGTGATACATACATAGGCTTGTATGTTATCCAGATATTATTGGGACTCATTTTAATGATATAAAATCAAATATGAATGAAAAACACAGTATACAAGATTTTGTGACTCTTTTTGGAATTCAGCAAAATAAGTTGAAAATATGAATATTACAAAGGGGAGGAATATACCAAAATGTTGACAGTGATTTTTCTGTGACAGTTCATGATTTTTATTTTTACTTCCTTACTTACATATTGTTTGCACTGAAATATTTTTAAAACTAAATTAGCATAATGTTTGCTCTAGATTAGCAGGTGTTGGTCACTGTTATTTCTGCCATGCATATATACTATGTTCAGTACACTTGTAAGAATTTATGTATTTTCTAATTTTAACCTTTGATGTTTGAATTCTTTTTAGAACATCACTCATTTTGAATAGACATTCTTTTTGAAAGATGTCTTCTACTAGTTCGTTTCTAAAAAAATGAATTAAAAAAAAAAAATTTTAAACCAGTGACCTACATCATAAAATTGAGTTTTAAGAATAAAATCCAGTGTCAGAGTCAGCTTTTATGAGAAAATTGACTTTGGCCTTTTGTGCAGTATTATATATAAGCAGTATATAAGCAGGCTGATCCTGCTAATAGCGGTCCTGGTCTCTAACTCGTAAGTCTTCTTCTTTTTAGCATTTTCCTGATCATTGCACCTTCACCATTAGCTTACTCTCTGTCTTATATGCTGAGAGTCATGTCTTCCATTTAGCCTAGGAGTTCCATAGATTGGACTCTGTAATGAGAATTTTTTTTCTGTAGTCTGTTTAAAATCAAGCAAACTGCTAATCAAACTGTCTCCATTTAAATATGTTGTGTATACCACATGCAGCCCTAGCGATCAATCCATTTCAGTTGTGTCGCTTTCAGTCTTAAAGTTATCTTTGTTTAGTGAAGACAGTTTCATAGGATCATTTTGTCTGAGGGAGGATTTTGGTAGGTCGCTAAGAATTCATCATGTAAATAATGTTTTTAATCTAAGAATACTAAGATTTATGGATAACTTACTTTTTATAAGCAGTGTCTTAAAAGCATTCTTAATACAAATGGTGTCTTTGTGTCAGTGATGCTACATAAGTGGATCTTTCATCAAGATTTTACCTGCATTTATGTCTAAGGGTCCCTGATAAGGCCTGAGGCATATAATCTATGTCTAATTTAAAGTGATTTGTTGAATGAATGAGTTTTGTCATGTCTACACTATTGAATTTTCCTCCTTCTGTTAACTTCACCATCTAAAAGCTGATGAAATAAATATGTAAGCTAATATATTTGGAGGGTCCCCACTGTGTCTTAAGGTAATAAATTTCTCCATGTTTATATTCAAAGTTTCTCTCTCTTTGCTCTCAGGCAGCCCATCAGGTCGGTGAGGATGAGATAAGCTTGTCCACTCTGGGACGAGTTTATACTATTGATTTTAATTCTATGCAGCAAATCAATGAGGACACGGGAACAGCACGTGCCATTCAGAGAAAACCTAACCCCTTAGCCAATACTAACACTAGTAAGTACATTGTGAGTTAAAATAGCACTATATTATTGTGTAGTATTTTCTATTTGCATAATAAATAATAATTGGTTCAGTATCTTTTTAAACTTAAGACAATTACATAATAGTAATTTGTTTTTTGGATTTATTTATTTATTGAAATCATATGCCTTTCATGGATGAGTGAGCCAGCATTAACTGGTGTCTTTTCTGCAGTTTGTCTACTTACCTGATGTCCTGAGACTCCAGTTAGAATTTGTTCATACAGATTTTTATCTTACCATGTTATTACACCTTTAGATCCATTTACTACTTCTTTCAAACCTTGTATTTTATACCTTCCTGCCAAAATTATCTGAACTAATTAAGGGCAGATGATCATGATTTAAAAAAAAAAAAAACCAACACCAGGTTTCTGACATTTATCTGTCCCCTCAGGGATTTAGTTCATTGCTTTTGCAGCCCTAGTTTAGAGCAATGTTTTTTTGCAAAGGGCCAGATAGTAAATATTTTAAATGTTGCAGGTTATCTAATCTATACGAATTACCACTGCCATTGTAGCTCTCAATTAGCCATATACAATATGTAAACAAATGTACATGATTGCATTCTAATAAAATTTTATTTACAAAAATGGGTGGTGGGCTGGATTCAGCTTACAAGACCATACATTGCCAAACCCTTGTGTATAACTTAGTGTTTATCAGGTATCTTTTCCCTACACTTTATGTCACTAAGCATAGGTGCGGAATTATCTTCTTCAGCCATAGCCATTTTACATAGCTTTTAGTGAAATACTGTGCATTTCTAGAACTCTTTTGTCTTACCACTGGTTTCGTTGGTTAGTATTGGATTTCCCTGTGTTTCATTGAATATATAGCAGTAAAATAAAGAGGTACAGTGCAGTGATGAATTGTTACTTTCAGCTGGCCCAAATAGGTTACTGGTTCTCTAGACAGCCGAATTTTGTCTTTCTTAATGTTGCCTTTAGCATCTTTGTAAATCCTAGTTGATCATATAAGGTCATTTAATGAAAAACTATAATGAAAAAGTTTTTCATACCGTTTGAAGAATTACATTGGCTTGAATGTTTTCTGTAGTTTATTGTGTTTCTGAAGTCTGTCACTTCAGGATTGCATGATTTTTTTTTTTTATGTAATAGGTGGATATTCAGAGTCAAAGAAGGATGATGCTCGAGCACAGCTTATGAAAGAGGATCCGGAACTGGCTAAGTCTTTTATTAAGACGTTATTTGGTGTTCTTTATGAAGTGTATAGTTCCTCAGCAGGACCTGCGGTCAGACATAAGTGCCTTAGAGCAATTCTTAGGATAATTTATTTTGCGGATGCCGAACTTCTGAAGGATGTTCTGAAAAATCATGCTGTTTCAAGGTGTGTTAATGGAAGTAGTAGAAACATTTTACAAATTCGAATCTCTGCAAGTAATTTCAGAAATCTCTAAAGTAATGGAAAAAATATGCACAAAAGTTTGGAGTATCTTGAGCTCTTCTTGTCTATATTTATATACAGCTTTTATAAAATATAAAACTTGAGTGTTTAAGAAAAATTTTTGTGTTAATAGAGTGGTTTCACAATGAAAATACTTTGCTCTCAGTTTAAACTAGTATGGCCAAAAACAGTCATCAAATTCAGGCAGAGTTTTATATACCAATGCTTTCTTTTTTAGTCACATTGCTTCCATGCTATCAAGCCAAGACCTGAAGATAGTAGTTGGAGCACTTCAGATGGCAGAAATCTTAATGCAGAAGTTACCTGATATTTTTAGTGTTTACTTCAGAAGAGAAGGTAATGTAATGTAAATTAATGATCAGTCAGTCTAGATAGTACTTCAATAGAAATAAAGTTTTAATCTATTGAACAAAAACTGATAGCTTTTAAATTTAAAAATGACATTTGAAAGCTCTATTAGCTTATAGCTCAGGTGTATGTAGAATGTCTTTTATGCTGGGTGTGGTGGCTCACGCCTATAATCCGTGCACTGTGGGAGGCCGCCCGGCAGGTGGATCACTTGAGGTCAGGAGTTGGAGATCAGCCTGGCCAACATGGCAAAACCCAGTCCCTACTAAAAATACAAAAAGTACCTCGGCATGATAGTACATGACTGTAATCCCAGCTACTAGGGAGGCTGGGGCAGGAGAATTGCTTGAACCCAGTGGTAGAGGTTTCAGTGAGCCAAGATCCTGACACTGCACTCCAGCCCAGGAGACAGAGTAAGTCTCTGTATCCAAAAAAAAAAAAAAAAAAAAAATCTAAAATTTCTTTTTGCAATCTCAGCACTTTGGGAGGCTAAGGCAGTCAGATCACCTGAGGTCAGGAGTTCGAGACAAGCCTGGCCAACATGATGAAACTTTGTCTTTACTAAAAATACAGGAATTAGCTGGGTGTGTTGGTGCACACGTGGGTCAGTGTCAAACTCCTGGCCTCCAGCAATCCTGCCTCAGCCTGGGATTACAGTTCATTTTTTACAAGAGTCTCATAGAAGCCATGGACTCTTCTCCAAAAAAGTGTGAACGTGTGCTCATTCACTTATATTAGATTCATCCACATCTTTGCATATAGTTTATACTAGCTGATAATCAAACACAGCATTGTTAAACAGTTTTGATGGTTCTTAGTCACACGCCTTCATACATACCTTCCTATGATTCTAGGACAGATAGGAACCCTTGCCTCACAAGTCAGTGTTTAGCTCTCTTTACACACCTCGAAGGATGTGATATTTCCCACCCTTTACTAGCAGTTTTCATTTTTGGTGGCAGTGTTAATGTGATCTTGTCTTTTTTTTTAAGCACTTGAAATTAACTAATGATTCTAGGTCTTATTCATCCCTCTGGCTGTCACACCACAAGGTTTTTGATTAATGTTTTTATAATGAGTATTTTGAACTTGTCCTGCTTTGTACTTAATAGTGATGCTATTAAGTTTTATATAATCTAGTTTTGAAGATTTAGAAGACATTCAGTATAAATATTTTTCTTTAACTGTTCATTTTTATACTTTTTTCTGATTGAGGTGAAGTTAAAAACTCTGGCTCCTAATTTCTTCTTCCTATTTGCCAGTTATTTTGTAGTGTTCCTGTGTATATGTCAGTGTTGGTATTTAGAGATTTTATAATGGTGGAGAAGGTTCTGTTCCTGATTAAAACTGATGCCCTTTCATCTCTGTTACTATAAAGGTGTAATGCATCAAGTAAAACACTTAGCAGAATCAGAGTCTTTGTTGACAAGTCCACCAAAGGCGTGTACAAATGGGTCAGGATCCTTGGGATCCACAACTTCAGTCAGCAGTGGGACGGCCACAGCTGCCACTCATGCAGCAGCTGACTTGGGATCACCCAGCTTGCAGCACAGCAGAGATGATTCTTTAGATCTCAGCCCTCAAGGGTAAGTAAGAATTGTGTTATGATTTTTATTTCTTTGCTGTTAGTTCTGCTTTGGTACCTGAGAATCATACAGTGAGTAAAATGGTAACATATTAGCAGATACATACTATATTTTTCCATCTGTATTTTGTTAATGAGAATGGGACTTAACATTTATTGGAAACCTGTATTGGGCTGTGTTTAGGAACTTAAGAGATGAGTTGTATTACCATTGACATACAGGGAAACTAAAGTTGAGAGACATTTGTGACTGGCGCAAGTGTTACACACTTACGTTACTTGTAGGATCTAATGTGGGATTTGAATTCTGGTTTCTGATTTTGTAGTCTTGTGAGTATTTTTTGTGCTGCTGCATACATATGATCTTAGAGACATGCAGATATTGATATAGTTAAAAATACTGAAAATTAGAAGCCTTAAAATACAAAGGCCAAGAAATACGGATTTCCCATTTATCTTTAATTGGCAACTGGGAGTAAATTGTTTGCTTTTAATAATGGAAAATGGGAGTTCTTAAATTCTTTCCTCCCATTTATCAGCTTTTAATCTTTGTTATACTGTGCTGCTAAGAATGTTTACACACTTTCCATTGGTTTCCATTTTGTTGTGTTAGAAACAAATCACACTCTAAAAGTGTTTTTTTTTTTTCCTTGCTGTTAGAAGCTTAATTTTACTTGGTGAGTGGTACATGATGAACCAAATTCAGTTCTGAAATTCAGAATGTATTCACTGCTGTACTCCTTTTGCCTCCTTTTGAGCTGAGAAGTAGATTATCCTAAAATACAGTAATACCCAATAAGTGGGGTCCAAAACATTTAATCTTGTAATCTGCAGGGTAACATTGTCTTGTGCAGACAGCCAACTCTGGTAGGGGTGGGGATGAGGGGAATTGCTGGTTTTGGTGCCACCTAGTGGCAGTTTCTGGTCTAGTTTAAATATGAATTTTGGCAGTTTGAAGACTTGCAGCAGACTGGAACTTCTGGCACAGTGGGTATTATTTTAGGAAACGGCTGAGTTTAACTGGTACCCATATTATTTGACTAGTCTGAGGAGATTGGGATTGGAGAATTCTGGGGACTCTTCCACCTTCCTGATTCTGCAGTTGTATTTGTCTGCCATTTTCCTTTCCAGCCTTGCTCTCTCTCTCTTCCTTCTCAGCTCCATTCCTACCCACTAGCTGGTGCAGTAACATAAGTTATTGCAGGGTTTTACTATAATGCAGGCATGGTGCCTCAGTAAATTACAGGGAGAGACACAGTTCAGACAATTGCAGTATTTCTTTCCCTTTAACAATTTTTTCCTTTCCCCTTTTTTTTAAAGAGACATGGCATGGGGTCTTGCTGTGTTTCTCAGGCTAACCTTGTACTCCTGGGCTCAAGTGACCCTCCCCACCTTGGCCTCCGAAGTAGTTGGGACTACAGGCATGTGCCAGCATGCCCAGCTCAAATGCAGTATTTCTGAGCCATTTTAATTTAAGGAGTTGAAATTGATTATAAAGTCTAACAGCTGATTATGCCAAAAAAAAAAAAGAGAAAATAACTTTTTTCTTAAAATATTTTAAGTGGTTTTAAATAGTTCTAAGTGGTTCCATATTACAGCATGGTTACAGATGAAAACTTTGTATTAATTTAATTTTTAAGATGGAAATTGTTTAATTACATTTTTCATCCTTTGAAAGTTCATTTTTCCTTACTGTCAAGCATGTTTGAGCACATTATTAAGTATATTCCACAGAAATGTCAGGTGTTGTAAACTCTCTCTCTCTCTATAGATAGATAGATAGATTGATTGATTTTTTTTTTTTCCCCAGATTTTTCCAGTTTTATTTGGGCCACAGACAACTAAACCAGAACATCTTTCAGCCTTTTCACCTCATTTAGCTTTGTTATTCTAAAAGTTTATTGCTGTTACAAACAATTTCTAGTGTCATTAGAACATAGGCTACGGGTGTTTTTGATTTTGCAAATGATTTTAATTCAGAATAGGTTATTCACACTGCTCACTAGATTTATATATAGGATTACAAAATCTCACTAAAATGTTTGTAAATGCGTTTATTTAGGATGTTATTGCCATTGTCACACTATGAAATTACTTTGGGTAGTATAAGCAAAAGAGTATTTTGACAGTATGAACACTTAAGTGTCATGTTTATTTTACTTATGGCCATTTTGGTTAGGGAAAAAGGATGGTATGCAGATTTAACATTATTTTTCAGATCCGTGATTACCCAGTTATTTTTATTTTGCTTCTTTGTGTTGCGTATTTCTTTTATGTACTTAACATTACATTTAAAGTTGAACACATAGAAAATTGATCAGTTATATCTTATTTGGCTTTATTTTTCTTTTTTCTTTTTTTTTTCCTGTACTTGCAAATTACACAAAGATTGGCTTTATTTTTCATAGTTCAGTATAGTTAAACAGCTAGTTATTTTCTCAGTAATCATTTCCTTTGTCTGCACACCTCTAGAACATGACTGGCATTAAATAGTCACTAATCAAGAACATACCTTGTTATGACAGGATTTGATAATTCACTGTTTCTGCCCTTTTAGCTTGCTTTTTCAGTGAGTGAAGATATAAAACAGTGGTAATTACTAAACTTATCTCATATTTTCCCATGTGATAGTCGACTAAGTGATGTCCTAAAGAGAAAACGACTGCCAAAACGAGGGCCAAGAAGGCCAAAGTACTCACCTCCAAGAGATGATGACAAAGTAGACAATCAAGGTAACCCCTTTGCTGAGACCATGGGGAGGTAAAAGGGAGGGGGTGGGAGCAGTTGCAGAAATGTGCTTTATTAAAACTGCCAGTAGCTCTTGAAGTATGCCTAAGTTTCCTGAGAACTAAGTGTTCTTAGTTCTTTTAGTTAATCTGTTAAGACTGTGAATCTTAAAAATCGGTTGGTTTTCATCAGTTAAGCTAAAATGATTTAACTGTAGTTCTTTTTTCTTTTCATAGCTAAAAGTCCCACCACTACTCAGTCACCTAAATCTTCTTTCCTGGCAAGCTTGAATCCAAAAACATGGGGAAGGTTAAGTGCACAGTCCAACAGCAACAACATTGAGCCAGCACGGACTGCGGGAGGTAGTGGTCTTGCCAGGGCTGCCTCAAAGGATACCATCTCCAATAATAGGTGAAGTGGGGGAAATTTTTTGTTGCTTCTATTCCCATATCAGAAAAACTTAACATTATTTCAGCCAGTACATTTATTGTGTGGAAATGATACATAGACACAGCACTTTAATTTGTTCTTAGAAGGAGCATAGTTTAAGAATTAGGTAGATTCTCAATTTATGGACCCTGCATCTGGCTTTGTCCTAAGTTCCAGTCATGTGCTTTGAAACTCCTTTCAGCATACCTAGCTAAAAGGCATATATGTTCAAAATCAAGTTGTGTTCCTTGGGGAACCTCTTCCTCAGTTTTGTTCTAGACAAGGAAAAGCTGACATTTTCTGTGCACACTCTTCCCATCTTTCATGATAAAATTTCTCTATCCGTTACAATGAAATGTAAGGATTTTAGGGGAGAGCTTTTCTTTTTTTTTTTTTTTTTTTTTTAAAAGTCCTTGGGACTAGTTTTATTTTTGAGCTCTGTATGTAGCATACCAACATGATTATGTCCCTCTCCAGATAATAATTTCTTTTTCCAGTGAAAATGCTGTTCAGTGGTATAGCTATACATAAATATGAGGCAGTGTTTTCTGAATTTCGTAATCCATGACAGCATGTAATGTTTGGCCTAACTACAAAGTTATGAAAAACTGCTTGTGATAATTCCATTTGGTTGGTTGGTTGTATATTTCAACACAGCCCAAGAAGAGACACATGCTAGGGAAAAATCCTAAGTCTCAAAGCAAATGTTGTCCTTTGACAGTACAAAACTAAGTATCCACCAGCTCATCAGTTTGAAAGAATGGCCCTTTACATCCAGTGCTTTTACGTGTTTGGTCTTCTGATGACTTCCAAGTGAATCCACATGGAGTGCTTTTAAACACTTCTATGCCCTTCCCCAGTTTACTTATCCAAAATCTCTGAGAGTGAAACCCAGAAATCTGAACTTTTAACAAGACCTCCTAGTGATTCCAGTGCTCATTTAAAAGATCAAATGCCATTCAGAAAATAAATATGCTTGCTTTGGTTTTGTTGGTTGTTTTTCTGCATTTCGGGGTATAAAAATAATTAAGTGAATGTATTTTTGAAGCCATCAGCATTAGTAATTTAAACAGCCAGATCTTGTTTGCCATAGCTTATTACATCCTTAATAGGTGCATGTTTCTGGTCCGTAAATCTTTTTACTTCAGCTCTTTGAGAACGACAAGTTAAAGACAATGCAGCTATGTATGTACTTTAGAGAATAATTACGTAGGCTGGGCACGATGGCTCACACCTGTAATCCCAGCACTTTGGGAGGGTGAGGTGGGCAGATCATGAGGTCAAGAGATCCAGACCATCCTGGCCAACATGGTAAAACGCAGTCTCTACTAAAAATACAAAAATTAGCTGGGCATGGTGGCGTGCACCTATAGTCCCAGCTACTCAGTAGGCTGAGGCAGGAGAATCACTTGAACCTGGGAGGTGGAGCTTGCAGGGAGCCGAGATAGTGCCACTGCACTCCAGCCTGGTGACAGAGTGAGACTCCATCTCAACAAAAAAGAAAATCATTATGTAAAATTGCATTTGGGGGAACACTTAGGAAAGTATTATATTACAGGATTCCAAAAAATTAGTACACTTTGTTTACAATTCATGTAATGACCTGAAATGTATTTTAAGTTTTTAGACAATTCTCTAGGTGTTACATGACAGCCAATTTTCAAAGTGAAAGCTAATTTGATTATGGAATCTGAATTTATTAATCTGTAAGCATAGGCCACAAAGGATTTTAAATGGTAGCAGCTGTTTGCCTTGATCAGAAGTTACATCCTTTCTATGTACACTGGGACTTTAATATCTCCTTTTCGTTTCTTGTAGAGAAAAAATTAAAGGTTGGATTAAAGAGCAGGCACATAAATTTGTAGAACGTTATTTCAGTTCCGAGAATATGGATGGAAGCAACCCTGCATTGAATGTCCTTCAGAGACTCTGTGCTGCAACTGAACAACTCAACCTCCAGGTGCTATGGCCAGTGCATTCTGCTGTCTTTTTCAGTCTCTTCCCAGCATCTCCTGCTACTCTTTTCCTTCATGACTCTCTAGCTTTCTGTGGATTTAGCTATCATAGATCGACTTTTACCTTACATACACCCTTGGTGCTGGCGTTTCTTTTACTTATCCCTTGACTATCAGAATTCATCAGTTTGTATTATTAAATGTACTAGAAACTTCGTCTTTGACTTTCTTTCCTTCACATCTCATAATTCTTGACAAATGAAGAAACTTCAGAAATGTCCCCACAAGCACATCTGTTTTCTAAGTCATCCTCAGCTGTAGGTATAGATGATAGGCCTTCCTTAGCTCCCATCTCCACATGAGGTCTCATAGCTAGAGGTTTTCTAATGTGTTTTATGTTTCATCTGGTTCTTGGTGTTTTTTTGGTTTAGTTTTGTTTAATGTTTTTGATGTACCTTGAGCAGTCTTGGTAGTATGTTTTCCAAGAAATTGTTTTGCTGGGACCTTAAATGTATTAATTAAAACCACACTTTGTATTCTTGATTCATCTTTTCATTCTAGTGTTTTTTTTATTATTTTTTTCTTTTTTCTTTTTCGAGACAGTACTCTGTCGCCAAGTGCCAAGCTGGAGTGCAGTGGCACAATCTCGGCTCACTGCAACCTCTGCCTCCCAGGTTCAAGCAATTCTCCTGCCTCAGCCTCCCGAGTAGCTGGGACTACAGGTGCACGCCACCACGCCTAGCTAATTTTTGTATTTTTAGTAGAGACAGGATTTCACCATATTGGCCAGGATGGTCTCGATCTCTTGACCTCGTGTTCTGCCCACCTTGGCCTCCCAAAGTGCTGGGATTACAGGATTGAGCCACTGCGCCCGGCTTCATTCTAATGTTTTATATAGCCCCTTATTCTTCAGTTTGTGTCCTCATGTTTTAAAAATATATTTTTTTTAAAGAAAACTACATTGGTTGAATGTGAAGATTTTCTTACAGATTCCTGGTTTTCGTCATGGAGTGTGTGTGTGTGTGTATTTAAAATCATATTTTCCAAGGATTTACTGCGACTGTACCATTCCCCGCCCTCTTTTTTAAGGGCATTGAGAATATATGTAGTTCCTTTTGAGGATATGCGAGTTGTGTATTTTTTAAGTACTGCTTAAATCAATATGGAAATACTTTTACCAACTCTTGCAGGTGGATGGTGGAGCTGAGTGCCTTGTAGAAATCCGTAGCATAGTCTCAGAGTCAGATGTTTCATCATTTGAAATCCAACATAGTGGATTTGTGAAGCAGCTGTTGCTTTATTTGACATCTAAAAGTGAAAAGGATGCTGTGAGCAGAGAGATCAGATTAAAGAGATTTCTTCATGTATTTTTTTCTTCTCCAGTAAGTTATCTAATAATGCTTGTATATCTTATTATAAGAATCACTGTTCAGTAATGCATACATTTTCGTGTCAGTAATAAATTCCAGCAGGTCTTGGTCAAGACATTGAGGCAAAGTGTCTAGGTTTTTACACAGTTGGAACCCTTCAACTTCTGTATATCAAAGTAAATAGTAAAACAATGAAATGGGGATTTAACAGAAAGCCCATGTCACTGTTTCTATGGTTGAAGTATCTTGAGTCTCTTTTGCTTGAAGATGAGCCAGTAGTAGTAGTCTCTCACCTGTGAGTGTGTTTTACGTGTAATATTTGTTTTTAACCGTGTGTAGTTTGTAATAGCTCTTTTAGGGAAACAAACGTCTGTAATAAGATAGAGGAGGTATATTTTCCTAGTTTGTGCATAAAATGCAGTTGTAACAATTCCAATCAAGGGTGCGTAATGACCATTTATGTTACTGTTTATAAGTGGATTGTAATGCCAGGAGCCACAGAGTGGCTCCCCTTCCTTCACTCTAAGTAGGTGAGAGCAAGAGGATAATTCTTGGATACGGTTGACGGCATTCTCCTTGTATTACAGTGACTTAAGGAGAAGACATCACTTGGAACATTTCTCTCTGGCTTATCTTGTTATAGGGCTAAGGATAGCTCTCCCTATGTGTTAGCACTGTTTCACCATGCGCTTGCTAAGTTAAGAGGCATTAGAGCACTGCTTGTATTTTAACTTGTGGGGCTACCTGAAGCAGAGTTGATATTTATTGGAGATTCATTACAAGCATGATGGTATTATGTATAGTTTTACATCGTACTTAAGATTATGTGCAAGTTGCAATCTCTTATCTGAAATCCCTGGAGTTTGGTGGGTTTCAAGGGCCTTACAGTGTATATAGTACATTAAAATTCCCAGCAGTTTCTGAATAGCACTCTATATCATAGTGTTAAATATTTTAATGGCAAAACATGAATATTCTTACAAAAATCAGATAAAGACTGTAAATAGCCTTATGTCTGTTTGGATCACATTTTGCCACCAAGTGACTTGTGGTTTTAGAGCCTTTGGATTTAGGAATTGTGAATACAGGATTGTGGGCTGTACAAAAAGTGTGTCTTTATTGAAATAATTTATTTGGAAACATCATTCAAACCAAATCTGTCATAAAAGATAAAGATGAATGGACGAATGATTCTGTTTTGTAAGACTGCTTATTAAATTTTCTCTTCGAGGAGAGTTTTGTTTTGAAAAGGCCTTGCTTAACCTGTTCATTTATTTATAACTTTAGCTTCCTGGAGAAGAGCCAATTGGAAGAGTGGAACCAGTGGGTAATGCACCTTTGTTGGCATTAGTTCACAAGATGAACAACTGCCTCAGCCAGATGGAACAATTTCCAGTCAAAGTACATGATTTCCCTAGTGGAAATGGGACGGGAGGCAGGTAAGGATCATTGCCTGGCTATACCCTTGCCACTGGAATTTGGCACTTAATTTCACTGGGGTAAGCTGGCAAAAGAGGTCTGGTAAAGTCTTGATTGGCCCAGCAAACATTCAGCTGTAATGATGAAAGAAATTAAGTACTCTAAAGAACGAATCAGATGCTTTTTATCTTTAAAATTATACCATGTGCCTTAAATAGGATCCTTTATAAATATATAATCCAGTGATTGTATTCATAACTTTTAATAGGCTTAGTTTTCCTTAAATTTATATGCTTTAACATACAAAGCATCCTTAAGAACTTTGTGTTTAATTTCAGTAGGGTAAAAAATTTTTTTGTGGATATGAATAATGTTTACATTTTGAGCAGGATGATTTATATGTAATATAAGTGGTTATAACTTTGTATTTTGATGTGTTCAAACATGTTTATTTTGAAGTTTTACTAGTAAGTATATTTTTAATGTGGTTTTAAGGACTCTTGAGGTGCTCCAGGAAAGAATTAACTGTTCTGTGTTGTGGAATGTTGTAAGTTTCATGGAATATTTTAACTGGAAACTTGGAAAATAGGAAATTTATTTGGTTTTTATTTTCTTTTTTTGAGACAGGTGTCTCACTCAGTTGCCCAAGCTGGAGTACAGTAGTGTTAACATGGCTCACTGCATGCAGCCTTGACCTCCTGGGCTGAAGAGATCTTTCTGCCTCAGCTTCCCATGTAGCCGGGGCCACAGGCATGTGGCAACATGCTCCACTAAGTTTTTTATTTTTTGTAGAGACGGGGGTCTTACTTTGTTGTCCAGGCTGGTCTCCAACTCTTGGCCTCAAGTGATCCTCCTGCTTTGGCCTCCCAAAGTGCTGGGATTACAGGCCTGAGCCACCACACCCAGCCTGGTTTGGTTTTTTAAAATCCACATTTTGATGTTTTAAAAACATTTTAAAAAATTTGTTTGAATTAAAAGGAGTATGCATTATTGAATAATAAAAGCAATCACATCATGGACTAGGGTTTATTTTCGGCTTCGAAGTTTAATGTAATGTGTGATACGCAGTTTTAATCATTATGCTTTCCTGAAGGAGTTCATGAAATTAGGGGGCATTTTCAATTATGCTTTAGAAAACCATGAAGCTTTTTATTTTTGTCCAAATTTGTATGTTTGCACATGTATGTATTCATATAATGGAATATTTTTCTCCATATCCCTGTTTGTATGCTTTATGTCCAGGAGGGTCCAATCTTTTGGCTTCCCTGGGCCACTCTGAAAGATGAATTGTCTTGGGCCACATACACTAACAATGGTGTTAGTTGATGAGCTTTAAAAAAAAAAACACTCGCGACCGGGCACGGTGGCTCAAGCCTGTAATCCCAGCACTTTGGGAGGCCGAGGCGGGTGGATCACGAGGTCGAGAGATCGAGACCATCCTGGTCAACATGGTGAAACTCCGTCTCTACTAAAAATACAAAAAACTAGCTGGGCGTGGTGGCGCGTGCCTGTAATCCCAGCTACTCAGGAGGCTGAGGCAGGAGAACTGCTTGAACCCAGGAGGCGGAGGTTGCGGTGAGCCGAGATCACGCCATTGCACTCCAGCCTGGGTAACGAGCGAAACTCCGTCTCAAAAAAAAAAAAAAAAAACACTCATTGTGTTTCAAGAAAAGTTTATGAATTTGGGTTGGGCTGCCTTGAAAGCAAGTCTGGGCTGCATACGGCCTGTGGGCTGCAGGTTGGACAAGCTTGCTTTCTGGTATCATACAGATAATCACAGTTTAAGTTTGTCTGTATCTGACTCCTGCCAGAGCTTTTCCGAAATGAGCAATTAAACATCATGACCAGGTTTCAACTGCTCCATTCAAAACTATTATAGCAAAGTAAATTTTAAAGGTTAGTTTTTAAAGTAATTTTGTAGTTGAAATCTTTGAAATTTTAAAAAGACTTTTTTTGCATTTTTAAAATAGAATTCAGTAGGAAGGGGCAAAATGTTGCAGGAGTATTCTCAAATAGTTGAATTTTTGTTCAAGAAAAATAATTAAATATTCATGGGTGAAGTATTTCTGCTCTCATGGATTTATGATGGGACAGAGATCAGATGTTGACTTAAGGTTTTCATATGCACACATACACATTTGCCTCTTATTTCTTATGTATAATAACTTTTTCTAAATAACTTGAATTATCAACTTTACCATTTACAGAACTGGTAAGTAAGCTTAGTAGTAGTGTCTTATGGAAATGCCGTTTTTATTAACTTTCCTTTATTTGAATTAATGTATATTAATTGTGAAAATAATAGACTAACTTGTTTTTCATAAATTATCTTGAGCTTTTCTCTCAACAGAGGATCACAGGCTTTAAAATTTTTCAACACACATCAATTAAAATGCCAGTTACAAAGACATCCAGACTGTGCAAATGTAAAGCAGTGGAAGGGTGGACCTGTCAAGATCGACCCTCTGGCTTTGGTACAAGCTATTGAGAGATATCTGGTGGTTAGAGGTACTTCCCATATATTTGTTTTGTGTGATATGTCTGTGTATTTGGGGAGAAATTTGCATTAAGAGATATATACATTATTTCTCTGTTTAACATTGTTTCTGTTAAAACCTAGATGTCAGGAACTTATATTTCCTGTCATTTATATTTCTAGTATACAGAGTAAGTTCAGTATATGAATATATATTCATATACTGAACTTATTCATTCATATACTGAACTTACTCTGGGTTAACTGCTTACTCGAATGATGAGTATCTTGGTGAAATGTAGTAGAAATGACATTTTGTGTTTGGTAATTTTCTTAGCCCTTTCTGCTTCATAGATCAGAGTGTAATATATGCAGGTTGAACATCCTTAACCTGAAAATCAGAAATGCAAAATGCTCCAAAATCTGAAACTTGGAGTGCTGACGTGATACCACAAGTGGAAGACTTCACACCTGACACCTTTGCTTTCTGATGGTTCAGTTTACATACACTTTTATCCTCATAATTATTGAAAATACTGTATAGAATTACCTTCACACCATGTATATGAGATATAAATGAATTTAATGTTTAGATTTGTGTCCCATCCCCAAGACATGCAAATATTCCAAATCTAAAGAATTTGAAATCTAAAACACTTACGGGCTTAAGCATTTCAGGTAACAGATACTGAACCTGTATGTGTTTTTCTAAGACTGTGTTTAACCAGTGTATACAGAATTTTGTTTTCACACCTGAAATTGCTCTGAGTTTAAAGATCTACTTGGGTCTTCAGGGTATGGAAGAGTAAGAGAAGATGATGAAGATAGCGATGATGATGGATCAGATGAGGAAATAGATGAGTCTCTGGTAAGGTACTATATTCCCACCGTGTTATAATGTGCTATATAAAATTCAGGGCCTGTGGCTTAAATGGATTTTGCTTTCTTTTATTCAGGCTGCTCAGTTCCTAAATTCTGGAAATGTAAGACACAGGCTGCAGTTTTATATTGGAGAACATTTGCTGCCGTATAACATGACTGTATATCAGGCAGTACGGCAGTTTAGTTTACAGGCTGAAGATGAAAGAGAATCCACGGATGATGAGAGCAATCCTCTAGGCAGAGCTGGTATTTGGACAAAGACTCATACAATATGGCAAGTCTGAAAATTCTTTTGGTTTTTCATAAACTTTGAAACTCTTGTGTTTTAGAATTCACATTAAATTAATGGCTGGCTTTCATAAGGATAGGGGGCCCAGAATCACACATTTCAGTTCTTAAAGGTGATTTCAAATGTTTGATAATGTGCGTATGTGTATGTAGCCTCCTCGTTGAGTCTACTAGAAAACATATTCATGGACAATAATTATGATTTACTAGATTTATTTTCTAGATTTATTTCAGGTCTTTAAAACAAAAATATTGCCATAAGATGACGTTCCATTAGGTAATCTGAAGTTTGGCATCTCTGAGTCCTTAAAAGGCATTTGGATGCAGCTTCCTGTGTAGTCTGTGAGTGCCTGCTACGTATACTTGAAGAGAGCCATTCTTCCTAGAATCACCCTTGGAGTTTCTCAGGCAGCCCCTTCTGGGAAGGTGGTCTGTAGGTGACCTCTTTTAAGAAGTAGTGCCAATGGCAATTCTCCAAATACATGCTAGGAAAGAGGAATAGATCTCAGAATGGTCTTCTGGTAACTGTGTGGTGTCTGTGACTTAGATTTTGACTTTGTAGAATAATTTTCAGTTTTAAAATCTACATTTGATTTATATATTGTCTTGTCATTTTAGGTATAAACCTGTGAGAGAGGATGAAGAAAGTAATAAAGATTGTGTTGGTGGTAAAAGAGGAAGAGCCCAAACTGCTCCAACAAAAACTTCCCCTAGAAATGCAAAAAAGCATGATGAATTATGGCACGGTAAGATGGTAGATAAAGGAGAAAATGAATTGCCAGCTGGGCGCTAGTCTTCCCTTTTCATGATTTTAAAAGAGTGATATGTATTTAGTAGTAAAATCTCTGAATATAATTGAGAAATAAATGAAGTTATGAACAGTTTGATCACATTTAATTCTTGACTTTAATATCCAGAAAATGAAAAATTAAGTGCCTACAAAATTAAATAGAGAAGGAAAATTGGGAAAAAACTTATTCCCAATTCAAAGCAGGCTTTCGCGAAGGCTGAAACAAATTTCATTGGTAAAACACATTCACTAAAGAAGAGACTGAAGACAGTGATTGATCCAATTGGACTTTAATTTTTTATTGTCATTCATTATAGTTAAAGTGGTAGAATTATAGTAATTATAAAAAGTGATGCCAGGTAATATAATGACCATAGAATATAGCAGTCACTTTGTGATAGTTATTTTCCTCTGTAATACTTCCTTCTCTGTAGTTTTCCTCTCTTCCCTCATTTCTTCCCTTTAAAAATATGATACTAACAATTCCTTAAGGTTAGACAATATTATCGTTCCATGGAAGAGCCCCCACCTCCCTTCCTGCCTCCATTACAGTAATTTTCTCACACTGGTTTCCTTGTCCACAGAAACAAGGGACCTCTAGCAATTTTTACCACAAAACTAAGTTTGTTCGGTATAAAAGACTCTTAGTTTTGAGATTGTTAGGTTTTTGGTGCTAAAAAATGCCATTTTCTTTTATGAAATGATGGTGGTATGATTTTTCATTATTTTGCCTGCTACAAGTAAATGGCAACTGTTTCAATCTGTCCGATTTTTTTTTTTAGTGCCTTTACTTAATGCAGCCTAACAACAAAGGATTCACAGACGCTGCTTGAAAACTCTCAGTCTGTTCAGTTCTAAACCTTGTATTAAATAACCAAGTTTCTTTTACCAGATTTTTAATTTTGAGGTACTTGTCTTGTTATAAACTAGATATGAAAAATATAGGAAATTTCTGTAACAGTGAACTTAAACAGTTTGTTTTTATTCCTCCAGCCATTTTACTGTTAGCCATTGCTTCTGGTATAAAGGAGAAATGAGGAAGAGTCAGCTTTTCTCCATTATAATGTTTATTTGGGTATGCGAAGGGAAAGTGAAGTTTTTATAAGCCTAGACATTTTATATATGTAAGATAAAAAGGGAAGATTGTCAAACCTATCAATACGCTACTAATAGGATTCCAAGCATTGACTATAACAACTTCTGGTTACTGTTTTAGTGGTGATAAGACCTTGGCTTCACTGGCTTACGCTTTCTAATTTTGATCAAAACTTACTTTGATCTTTTGTCCCTTAGATGGAGTGTGCCCATCAGTATCAAATCCTTTAGAAGTTTACCTCATTCCCACACCACCTGAAAATATAACATTTGAAGACCCGTCATTAGATGTGATCCTTCTTTTAAGAGTTTTACATGCTATCAGTCGATACTGGTATTACTTGTATGATGTGAGTAATGTTGCCTACTTGTGAAGTTTTCATGGTCTGTTGTTCATGACTTTATAGTTTCTCTTTAGTGATTGATAAATTTCCTATTGCACTAGAAATGGAAACAGTGATTCAACTAAATGTGAAGATCCTAGTCCAGTGAAGTACAGAGTACTCATCAGTGGAAACCTCCCCCGCTTTTTTTTCTCCCAGCCCACAGTCTTGGATTAATTCTCTTGGCAGTTGTGTAAAGTTTTGTCTAGCAATAAATTTATGAAATTAAGCTGCAGTATGAAACTTGAACATGGATTTATTATAGTTAAAAATTTTTAGGTACATGTAACCAAAAGTTTATATATATCAAGTAAAAGTTGAGTGAAAGTTGCATGCTGCCTTTGATATTTATATAGCATAGAGAAAAGTAAAGGAATTGGTCCTGCATGAAACATAAGCTGCAACATCAGTGAATGATTGAGCCAGCAGCAGTGGGTTGGGGGGTATGCGCAGCAGCGGCAAGGGGATGCGTGAGGGCTTAACAGTGTATTGTGGGAATTGTTAGAGTTGGGCACAGTAATGAGAGGCTGTGTGTCATATGTTGGAAACCAGCACGTGAATTCAGGGTACTTTGCATGGATTTGGGGATAATGGAAGAAATTGTTAATATAATCCTAATGTTTTAATACATGTAGACTTTTTTTTTTAAACATTTTACAGAATGCAATGTGCAAGGAAATTATTCCAACTAGTGAATTTATTAACAGTAAGTTAACAGCAAAAGCAAATAGGCAACTTCAAGATCCTTTAGTAATCATGACAGGAAACATCCCAACATGGCTTACTGAGCTAGGAAAAACCTGGTAAGACAATCACTTCTGTAATGGTGGCCTTGGAAATGTTACTGGGTTGGTCTTGATGTATTTTGTTACAGAAACATTGTCTTTACTGGACCTAGTCAAATATTTATTAATACTGTTGATCACAACTTGCTTAATTGTGTGGCTTTAGCATATAAACAGACTAGGCAAGTTTGAGGGCTGGTACTAGATCTTCTTGATAGTATGTGGCTATATACGTATATGAAATAGGAAAGTACACATAGCAGTTTGGCTGAGGATAGTCAACATTCTCTGTTATCATAAAATCGGATTCCAAAGGTGTAGTTGCTTGATTCTCTGAACCTGCTTGGGTCAGGGACTTTTAGAACTACAGTGATAAATGTAATAGCCACTGGCCATATACATTTACATCAGCAGTCCCCAATTCTTTTTGGCACCAGGGACCAGTGTCATAGAAGACAATTTTTCCTTCGATATGGACTGGGAGATAGGGCTAGTTTTGGGACGAATGAAGTGCCTCATGAAAGTGGTGGTCATATTTTAAAAATTAGCTTTCATTGGTCATGTTACGCTTCCTTCGGGTAGATTAAAGATGATCTTGGTTAGGCTTAAGTGTAGGATTTTAAACGTTAAATACCAGATTCTACATAATGCAGTATTACTTAATCACTTAAAAATTTCATGTAAGACATGAAAATTCTTAAAAATTAATTGACCTAGCTGGACATGGTGGCTCACACCTGTTATCTCAGCACTTTGGGAGGCCGAGACGGATGGATCACCTGAGGTCAGGAGTTCAAGACCAGCCTGGCCAACGTGGTGAAACCCCGTCTCTACTAAAAATGTAAAGTTAGCTAGGTGTGGTGGCAGGCGCCTATAGTCCCAGTTACTCGAGAGGCTGAGGCAGGAGAATTGCTTGAACCCGGGAGGTGGAAGTTGCAGTGAGCCAAGATCATTACACCATTGCACTCCAGCCTGGGAGCAAGACTCCATCTCATAAATAAATAATAAATAAACAAACCTAAACAATTTTTACTTGTTTTATTTATAATTTTTATTCTATATCATATCAAAAGTTGTTTCTAATACAAGTTTTGATTTTTTTTAAGTAGTTTCTGATTCTTATCCAGATAATAAACTTACATTGCATCTTTTTACAGCCCATTTTTCTTTCCTTTTGATACCCGGCAAATGCTTTTTTATGTAACTGCATTTGATCGGGACCGAGCAATGCAAAGATTACTTGATACAAACCCAGAAATCAACCAGTCTGATTCTCAAGATAGCAGAGTTGCACCTAGATTGGATAGAAAAAAAGTAAGTTTCTGCCTAAAATCTTTAAATAATCTGAGCTTTTCAAAGTAATGGGGAAACTAGAACTGTGGTGTATCTAAATATGCATGTTGGTCTTGGAGGCCTTGATCATAGTCATCTACCCCTATTTTCCTTTCAGTCTCTTGGAGCTGGACTATCTGTGATTCTTCCTTATCCTTCATTGAGAGTGTCTCTCCTCCCCAGCCACATCCAGTGTCTGAAATAATTTCTACAACTCTCCTTTCTTCTATAGTTGCCATAACCCTTGTACCAAGAATCTTTTGTCTTCTATCACTGAAACTTTTTTTCATTCTAAATTAGGACTTCAAACTATATCGTGCCTTTAAAAATTGATCCCTTACGTAATAGAATTAATCAGATCTATATCATTCCCTTAACAAGTCACTCCAATTAGAAGTGCCTGAAACAAAATCCTTAATATATTTTGAGTCTCTTATACCAGTTAGCCCAAATATTGCTAACTTAATCTGTGCTTCTAAATCTTGGTTGCACATTTATGGCTCTGAATCACAGTGCCTGAGCTATTGCCAACAGAGACGAGTTCTACAGCTCTGACCCCTACTGTTTTTTACTTAGGTCTTTTCTGTTCATTTACCTGTTTTTTGTTGTTGTTTTTCCAGCTTTTTTTTTTTTTTTTTTTTTTTTTTTTGGCTAGGGATTTAATTTTGTCTTTGTAAAGCCATTATCTCCAAAAGTCTCATAAGAGACATTAGTACTACCGTAAAGGAGTTAGATGGGTGGCAGGGAATGAAGTGTATACTGAAAAGCAAAACAAAACATAAAGCAAACATTGTACGTTAAAAAGGTCATCCTATTCATATCCTCATTAGGATTCCATAAGCACTGATACTGGCATAAATTCAAAATCTAGTAGGACCTTGGGGCCGGACGCGGTGGCTCAAGCCTGTAATCCCAGCGCTTTGGGAGGCCAAGGCGGGTGGATCACAAGGTCAAGAGATCGAGACCATCCTGGTCAACATGGTGAAACTCTGTCTCTACTAAAAATACAAAAAATTAGCTGGGCATGGTGGCGCGTGCCTGTAATCCCAGCTACTCAGGAGGCTGAGGCAGGAGAATTGCCTGAACCCCGGAGGCGGAGGTTGCGGTGAGCCGAGATCATGCCATTGCACTCCAGCCTGGATAACAACAGCGAAACTCTGTCTCAAAAAAAAAAAAAAAAAAAAAGAGAGAGAGAGAAAGAGAAAGTCTCATTCACAGGTGTTTGTAGTAGTGCTAGTAGGATCTTGGCAGATCAGAGCCAATAGGTTTCCCTGCCCACTTGTTTGACCTGCTACCTCCATACCTATTTCTCTAGGTAAATATAAATGTACCCGGGGAGATTTTATGAAACGGCAGCCCTGAGATTGCGTTGATATTTGGCAAAGATACAGAGATTTTTTTTTCTTCCCCAATTTGAGGTTTTTGAACTTGCCGTGGATTCAAGATAAATTAGTAATTACTCTTGCATCTGGTTTCCTTGATATATTGAATGGTGCTGTTGATGTTTGTAGCCATACAGCTACCTCAGCCTTTTCTGAGTTATCTGTTTAATAAGTGTTAACAATTAAGTTGATTTTGTTCTTTGAAGAAATGCCACCTGTTTATTAAAGTGTAATATTAGTAAAGCATAGTTTCCTGACAGTTGTACTCTCTTTTCAGCGTACTGTGAACAGAGAGGAGCTGCTAAAACAGGCTGAGTCTGTGATGCAGGACCTTGGCAGCTCACGGGCCATGTTAGAAATCCAGTATGAAAATGAGGTGAGCTTTGAGTCCGGTGATTATTTAGCTTGACTTGTGCTCTTGATTAAATGTTACTTGAGTTTCTTGGTACTATGACAAAGTTGGGAAACTTTGCTCTCTTTTCTTTTGAATGATTTGTTCTAGGTTCTCCATTTGTCAAAGGTTCATCTAAACAATAAACAGCAGTTTTTTTCCTGTCATTAGAACACATTTGTGTTGTTAGTCAAAAGGATGTTTTAAACAGCCAGTAACTTTCAAAATATTTGAATTGCCTTTTTAAAAAAATCAGGTTTACTGAGATATAACTTATAAATAATAACTGCTTACTTCAAAAATGTACAGTTTTAAGAGCTGAGAGATGCAGACAGTTAACCACTTTCACATAAAGATAAAGAATACTCCTGTCACCACACAGAGTACCTCCATTTCACTTTGCAGTCATCCTCTACCCCATCCCCAGCCCCTGGTAACCATTGATGTCTTTTCTGTCTCTGTAATGTTGTCTTTTTTACAATATCATAATAAATGGAATCTGGCAGTATGTAGCCATTTGTCACTCTTCTTTCACTTAGCATAATGCTTTTGAGATTCATCCATTCATTCATCTTCAGTTTGTTTCCTATTATTGAATAGTCTTCCATTATATGAGTGCACCAAAATACATTTACCAATCACTGGTTGATTCACATTTGGGTTGTTCCCAGTTTTTGACTGTTTTGAGTAACATTTGTATTCATGTCTTTGTGGAGACATATGTTTTTACTTCTCTTGGATAAATACCTCAGAGCTAACTTGCTAAGTTATTTGATAAGATATGTTTTATAAGAGATACAAAACTGTTTTCCAAAGTATCTGTCACATTTTACATTCCTACCAGTAATGTATATATGTGAGTTCCAGTTGCTTCTTGTGCTCAAAACACTTGGTACTGTTCTAATTATTCTAGTGGGTTTATAGTGGTATCTTACTGTGGTTTTAATTTTAATTTCCCTGATGATTGATGGTATTGATTATCTTTTCATTACTTACTGGTCATTCACATATTTTCTTTGGAGAAGTGTTCAAGAATTTAGCCCACTCTTTTTGGCCATTATTTTCTTCTAGTTTGTGGCTTATCTTTTTATTTATTTACAGAATGTCTTTGGAAGAGCAGAAATTTTCAATTTTAATGAAATCCAGTTTATCTTTTTTTTTTTTTTTTTCCTTTTTCTTTTCTGGTTTGTGCCTTTTGCATCCTAAGAAATTTTTATCTTAACCATGATCTCAAAGATTTTTCTCATATGTTTTTCTAGAAGTTTTATAGTGTTGGCTTTTCACCTGTGATTCATTGTAAGTTATATATATATATATATATATATATATATATATATATATATAAAAATTACAGTTTGAAGTTCTGTAAGACATAGGCTGTTCATATGGTTTTTTTTTTTTTTTTTTTCACTATTTACTGAAAAGACCATTCTTTTTCCTATTTAATTAACATGACCCCTTTGTTGGAAATCAGTTGATTATGATGTCTGGATCTCTATCGAGATTTTCTGTTCTGTTCTTATTATTCTATACTGTGTTGATCACCATAGCTTTATAGGAAGTCATAATCAGATAGTATAAGTCTTCTCTTTTTTTTCTTTTTTCTTTGAGACGGAGTTTTGCTCTTGTTGCCCAGGCTGGAGTGCAATGGCATGATCTTGGCTTACCACAACCTCTGCCTTCCAGGTTCAAGTGATTGATTCTCCTGCCTCAGCCTCTCAAGTAGCTGGGATTACAGGGCATGTACCACCATGCCTGGTTAATTTTGTATTTTTAGTAGAGATGGGTTTTCTCCATGTTGTTCAGGCTGGTCTCTTAAGTCCTGATCTCAGGTGATCTACTTGCCTCGGCCCCACAAAGTGCTGGGATTACAGGCATGAGCCACTGTGCCTAGCCCTTGTTTTTTTTTTTTTTCCAAAGATGGTTTGGTTATTTTCAACTTTTATTTCATGTGAATTTTAGAATCAACTTGCCAGTGTCTACAAAAGGTTTGGCAGGATTTCTTCGAGTTTGGAGAGAATTGACATGTCTGTAGCATTGTATCTTCTGATCCATGAACATGGTGTCCACTTATCTGAATCTTTAATTTTTCACAATATTGCTTCATTATTTATATCTACAGGTCTTTTTTTGCACGTTTTGCTTCCACCCAAGTATTTTATGTTGTTTTGATGATGTTGAAAATGATACTGTCCTTTCGTTTTCAGTTGTTTGTTGGTTTCCAGAAATAGTTTATTTTTGTATCTTAACCTTGTTTCCTGTGACGTTTATAAACTTAACTATTCTAATGACTTTTTAATAAATCACTTAGGATTATTGTAGACCCATGGCTTAAGAAACCTTTCTGTGAAGGACCAGACAGTAAATGTTTCAGGCTTTGTGAGTCACATGGTCTCCATCACAACCACTCGCTCCTACCTTTGTAGCGCAAAAGTGCCAAAAGACAAATGAATGAGCATGGCTGTGTTCCATTGAAACTTTATAATCACAGAAATTTAGTTCTTATAATTTTCACATGTTGTGAAATATTATTCAAATTATTATTAATACAAGTTATTCTTACCTTGTAGACAGTACAGAAACAGACCCTGGGCCAGAGCTGTAATGTGGCCGCCAGTTGTATAGCTTGCTGCCTTGTGTCATAGACATTCATATAATCAGTGAATAAAAGATAGTTTTACTTCTTCCCTTCTAGTCTTTGTCTTTTCTTTCTTTTCAGATGTTTTTAAACAGTCAGGACCATGTACCAAAAGATTCAAGAAATGATTTTCTGTGTATTTCATGTATATTTAAATCTCTTGGGATACTTCCACCTCTTCTTTCACCTAATTTTTTTTTTAAAGACAAACTTAGAGTTTTTGGCCTTCCCTGAACCTCTTTTGGACTTAAAATTTCTGGATCTCTCCTTATACCAATTATTTATTTATAATAGCCAACCACTCTTCCCCTCAGCTTTCTTATCTATAAAATGTAGGTAATAATAGTATAATCTCAAAGTTATGACTGAGTTCATGTACATGAACTGGCTCATGGTATTAGAGATTCAGCAGTTTCGTGTGTGGTACTAACTGTGCCTATTTAAGTAATTTTAATCATGACTTTGATTTTTCATTCATTTTATTAAGCATTTTCTCCTTGATGACTTTTGAAAAGCTAAGAGTATTCAGTCACCAAAGTTAAAATTATAAGTTGTTGTGTACTGGGAAGTATACTGCATGCTAGGGTTCCAGATTATGACAGAGTCTCTGTACTCAAAAGATTACAATATAGTCAGGGAGACACAGGACAAAGGTACCAAAGAATGTGGCAAGGTGGTGGTACAGGTGCCAAGTAAATGATGCATTCAGACTAGGAGTACTGTCCTCAAGATGTCTTGAGTTAGACCTCAGTGAAAGAGAGTAGGAAGATTGAGAGACCATTTTCTAGTAGGAGATGGGGTTTGACCAAAGGGTCAGGCTTGGTGGTGAGTGGCAGAACTTAGTACCACTGTGGAAGTGGTGGGAGAGCGGGGATAAATAGCAGGCCACATGGAGTGGAGGCTCTCGACTGCTGGCATAAGAGATTGGGATCTTTTGAATCTAGCTTGACCATGGCTGTTGGTTAGAGGATGCAGTTCTTATATGTTGATGCATCCAAATTTTTTTCTCGTAAGACTGCAGGACCTTTGCTCTAACCATCTTGGTGTGTTTTTGTTCTCTTTAAACATGGATTCTACTTTCTTACTCTAGCATATTTTTCTCTTGCCAGGAAATGTCTTTCCTCTCTCATCCTTCATGGTTCCTTGAAAATTGCCTCTTGCATGAAACCTAAACAAGCTAAAAATGGCTTCACACAGACTGTTTTAAGGAATAGGATTGGTTTGCTAATGTAAAGTCAAGATTTTATGCTCATCCTTTGTGGGTCTTACCTGTTGACTTCAGAAAAGATTCCAGAAGCTGCTTCACTGGGGAAGGGAGAAGTACCTTCACCCCTACCTCAGAAGCACTGGTTTTGTGAGATGCATAGGGCTTTAGGTTGAGATTCAAATTCAGCTGTACAAGTCAGCTAGTGGCCTTTAGGAAGAATTTCTAACTAGCTCTAGAAGAATCCTAATCAAAATATCAGGTCACAGTGTGGGCTCCTACTTGAATTGGAATGATTGGTAAGTCAGGGAAGGATTATACCAGTCTTTGGGCTCACAAAGCCACCCAAACCCCAAAGATTGGGGTTACAAATTACCCATTGACCCAGTCTCCTTTTGAGAAGGTGAAAGATCAGGAGCAGGGAATGTGGAGCCTGGCTGTGTGAAGTTGGGCAAGTTAACATAAACTCATCAGTGTCCTCTCAGCCCTTTACATAATTACTGTACCTGCCTCTCATGTTGTTAGAATGGTAAAATGAGCTGAAATATATGAAGCACTCAGAACATTGTCTGTCCCATAGTAAGTGCTAGTATGTGTTAGTTCTAAGAGAAAAAGATTCCATTTTAAGTCAAGTCGTCAAACTTTTATTTTCTGTTTCTAGGATTTTGTACTTTCCTTTAAAAAGAAAAATGAAGCACAATCAAGTACCTACCCTTTCAGTGGTATAGCTGGGTAGAATGATAATCCCTGAAAAGATCAGGTTGTTCTGTGGGGATGCTGGCCAGCCTCAGGTTGTAACAGCAAAGCAGACATGACCTGGGCCTTCCACCTTCTGCAGAGGCTCACAGAGGGAGTGCTTTTAGTGATTTAATATTTTAAGAATCCTTCTAGAAACAACAGCACTGGATGAAGGAAAAAGACTAATTTGATCTGCGACTTCTGTTGAACCTGGGATAATTTATGCCAAAAGGAGAATTGACTAGCACCATCTGGTGGATACCATGTGTTACTGCAGGTTTTTCTTTGCTTCTCGTTTGTTCCTCAATCTTCCAGTGCCTGGGATTCAGTGCAGAACAGAATATACAGAGTGCCCCCCACCCCCACGATGGAGCTTATCTTTTAGATTGGGGAGCCAATACATACACACACATTCATGTACACACATATGTTAGGCTGTGTGGAAGAAAAGTAAAACGAAATAAGAGGATGAAGCATTATGGGGAAGTGTAGGGTGATCTGAGGACACTGAGTGGAGGCAAGTCATTGCGGTCTGGGGAAGAGTATCTTTAGCACAAGAACAGAGAGGCAGTGTTCCTGGCCTGTTGGAGGATGAGTGTGGCCTGAGCATAGTAAGCAAGGACAGAGTAATAGGAGTCAAAGAGACTGAGGGGGGTGGGCAGAACATGGTGAGGGGTCATGTGGGCCGTGGTAAGAACTGAAGCTCTGCTTTGAATGAGATGGGAAACCTTTGGAGAGTGACAAAGGAATGGTATGAACTTGAGTTTTGTAGGGATCACTCTTGCTGCTACGAGAATGGGTGAGATGGCGGGAATGCTAGTGCAGAGACCATCTAGGAGGCTTTATTGGTAGAGCAGGTGACAGATGGCAGCTGGATAAAGTTGCTAATGAGTTCAGAATGTATTTTGAAGGCAGCACGTATTGTATTTACTGATGGATTGGGTTTTGCTGATTTAGAGAAGGGCCAAGGACAGGTCTTAAGGATTTGGTTGGAGCATTCATTTTGGGGTTAATAGTGATAACCATTTACTGGTATGGAATTCTAATAGGGTTAGGGGTTAATCAGGAAACACCACCAGGTCCAAGCAGATCTCTGTTTTGAAAGAGTTAAACATTTGATGGACTACCTCTAATCTTTTAAGCTAGTGTGGGTCATTTTTTAGGTAATTGTAATAATGTTAAAATAGTACCCTTTGTTTATGAGTAATCTATATACGACGTGTTGCCTTCTTGACAGGGTTACAGTTAGATTTAGCATATAACCTATGATATGAACTTGTCACCACCTGCATATCTTTGTATTGTGGTCCGATCTGGTGGGAACTTGACAGAACATGAAGGAATGACCAAGCTATGAACACTGCTTCAAGCATGTCCACATCAGGAGTGGTTTTACTCTAGGCTCCACAGTCACCTTCAAAGCCTGTTTAATAATACCAGTTCCCAGGCTCTAAGCTATACCTGCCAAATCAGAATCTTCAGGATGGACACCGCTATGTGTGCATGCTGATAAAGCTTTGAGGATTCCAGTGCACCCTGGGAGTTGAGCAGCCCTGGTGTCCTGTGTGAGGCTGGCAGTCCTATCTGTGCTGGTGTGGATTCAGACCTTCCATTATTTGTATTTTATTCCACATATCTCTATTAAATGGCTACTATATGTCATATACTATAAGAGATACACAGTGACCAAAACAGTTATCCTGTGAAATATGCAGGCGTATACTGAAATTGTGGTAAAGTAATGTAGTAAGTATTTAAATAGCTGAAAAATAAGCCTGAAGAAAAAGGGAGCAGATTAACTGGGAGCAGATGTCAGGGCAGCCTTCCCCTTGAGAGGGTGACATTTGAGCTGGTTTAGGATAACAGTTCACTAAAGAGAAAAAGGGGAAAGACATCCATACACAGACAGTGCCATACGTTCCCTGAAGGAAAGGTACATAGCCACAGGGACACTTCTGTGAGTATAACCTGAAACCATTCAACTGAAATGTTGGGGTGTTAGCACGTAGGAAATAATAAAGGGTTGCTAGCTCTTGTTCCAGGAGACCAGAACTGAAAAGATAAATCTAATCAGGACATTTTGGAAAATAATCTCTAATGCGTCTTGTTAAACAGTTGCCATTAGTGTCCAACATTTTCAGGAGGTTGGCAGTAAAAAAGCACAGTTTCTAAAATTTGAAATCATTCTACTTGTGTTCTTCTGTAGGTTGGTACAGGTCTTGGGCCTACACTGGAGTTTTATGCACTTGTATCTCAGGAACTACAGAGAGCTGACTTGGGTCTTTGGAGAGGTGAAGAAGTAACTCTTAGCAATCCAAAAGGTAATGCCTATCTGTAAGTTAGTTGGTTTGTGTTACTCAGATCAGGTAATGGACTCTGACAGTTTGTTAAATATATTTGATTTCTGATGGACAACTGTGCTTGCTTTCTTTTAGCCTCTCTTTTCTCATTTATCAAATAGGGAAGGCCTGTCCAGTTCTAGAGGACTTCATTCAGTGATCTGCGCTCCAATTTTGAGAATACTTAATTTCTTAAGTGTTCTTAGTTACCAGGTTTGGTTCTGTTTTTGGAAACAGCATCTAAAGTTTGGTGAATTGCTTGTTTTTCAGGAAGCCAAGAAGGGACCAAGTATATTCAAAACCTCCAGGGCCTATTTGCGCTTCCCTTTGGTAGGACAGCTAAGCCAGCTCATATCGCAAAGGTTAAGATGAAGTTTCGCTTCTTAGGAAAATTAATGGCCAAGGCTATCATGGATTTCAGATTGGTAAGTTAAGGATGGTTTGCTTTTTGCAATTTTGGTGTAGAATGTTCTACACAAGTACTTCAGTCCCCTGAATTTACTGCTGGATTTCAGAGCAGTATTTCTCAAACTTTAGTATGTATATGAATTACTTGGGGATTTTGTTAAAAATGCCAATTCTGATTCACTAGGGCAGGGGTGAGACTGTCCCACTGTCCAAGATTCCAAGTTTTTCTTCCAGCTCCCAGGGCAAAGTTTGACATTACCTTCACAATTCAGTATGAAAGTTTGTGCATGTAACTAACCTTCAGTTAATTTACATTAGAGTGCTATTGTGAAAATAACCCAAGTGATCAGTATTCGTAGAGGTTGAAATGTTTCTGGACATTTCTTCATTTCTTTTTCTCTTGAACTTCTGGCCTCAAGCAGTCCTCTCACCTTGGCCTCCCAAAGCATTGGAATTACAGACATGAGCCACCAAGCTCTTCTCACATTTTCGGAGGCACTTTGTCAGTATGTTTAAAACATTTTCATCTGTGGCCAAGTTGACAAGTTCACTTTAACTGAAGAGTGGGCAGTTTATCCCTTATTTTAGAAGTTCCGTTTAGTTTTCTATTTTAAATAAAGTAAATTTTTTCCCTTAACATTTTTTGCTCTGGGATATTCAATAATACAGACTACAATGGAATAGCATGTACTTAATCTAAAAAAGAGTAAATTTCTTCAAGCACTTCTTGGTGTTTCAGAGTCTCATGTAATTAAGGAGAGTATGTCCACCATTGAAAAATTCCTTAAATATTTCACAATGGTTAGAGCCCCAAATTGAAAGAATCAGTTTTGTTTAGTGGGAAAAATAATTCCTAACTACAGAATTTTATTTTCCTTGGGGATTACTTGCCGTATTAATATTTAAATGATCTCCTGAAGTGCCTTAGATGGAGGTAATGCTGGAAGCTCAGTGTGACAGTTTAAATGTTATGCATATTCCATTTCAGGTGGACCTTCCCCTTGGCTTACCCTTTTATAAATGGATGCTACGGCAAGAAACTTCATTGACATCACATGATTTGTTTGACATCGATCCAGTTGTAGCCAGATCAGTTTATCACCTAGAAGACATCGTCAGACAGAAGAAAAGACTCGAACAAGACAAATCCCAGGTAGGCTTAGAAGAAACAGTCAAGTGGATTAAATCTTTATTTTAGAAAAATGAGGTTTTTGTTAAAGGTTTGTATTTGACTCAGTTGTTATAGTAATGTTTTATTTTAGATTTTAATTCTTTTATACTAAGGCATATGATTTCACAGTGGGTCACATCTATATTTACAGCAGGTTATAAACATCTTGATTAGCAAATAAAATGTAATTCTAAATCAAACCATAAATAAGAACTCCTTTCAATTAAATTTTAGATGGACATATTATGTATCTGGGCAGATATTATATCATCTTTTAGTAAGCATTTGAATCAGTATAACTATTCACAGAACAGATTTATTTTCAAGAAAGGTAGCTTATTTTATGAACAGTCTTGTTTCTAGAGATCTCAGACAGATTTTTTTTTTTTTTTTTGAGACAGAGTTTCGCTCTTGTTACCCAGGCTGGAGTGCAATGGCACGATCTCGGCTCACCGCAACCTCCACCTCCTGGGTTCAGGCGATTCTCCTGCCTCAGCCTCCGGAGTAGATGGGATTACAGGCATGCGCCACCATGCCCAGCTAATGTTTTGTATTTTTAGTAGAGACAAGGTTTCACCGTGTTGACCAGGATGGTCTCGATCTCTTGAACTCGTGATCCACCCACCTCAGCCTCCCAAAGTGCTGGGATTACAGGCTTGAGCCACTGCGCCCGGCCGGGCAGATATTTTTAAAAGGTCACAGTGAGTGCCAACAACTGTTTCTTGTAATACATGTTGTGGTTTCTCTGTGACATCTCATAGATAACCTTGAACTTTGTATCATTACTGTATATTTTTAATGTATATAATTAACAATAGATAAATTAACTTAATCTGAGATTAATAATTGTTCTATATCTGATACTAGAAGAAAACAAGGTTCTGCTTTTTTGTGGCACAGATCCAAAAAGCTTCTGTTTGGGCTGGTAACATGGACCAATATAAAATCAGTTCTCATTTTATAAATTAAATAAAGTAAGAATAGCAAGTTGAGATTCTGTAGTGAGGGCGAGAGGGTCACCTCTCCTGATGAGTTGGAGAGGATCTTACAATAGAGGGATGAGATTTTAGAGTGCCTTTTAATTATAGAGAAGATATGTAAGGAGTTTCACTTTAGTTCCCATATTAATTGTTAATTATTTGGTGCTGTTTGGAAAAGTAAGTCTATTAAGAGAAATTGGTGTTCAAAAAGGCTAGTTCCACCATTTCTGTACAAAATCTGTCATTTTAGAATTTTTAGAACCATTTCGGTTTTCACTTAGCAACTTGGTAAGTTTTAAACTATTACAGTGTTGTTTAGGATTATCTCTTCGGTAAATAATGGCAAAACAAAAAGGAGGAACCAAAAAACAGTAAAACTGGAGGCCCTGTTTTAGATACCTTACATATGTGAATTTATTTAATCCCAACAACAACCATGTGAGATTAGGGTATTGTTGTTACCTCTATTTTACTGGTAAGCAAATGAAGGCAGACAGATTGAGCAGCCTGCCTAAGGTCACATACCTAGAGAATGCAGAGGAGGAACTGAAACCCAGGCTGTCTGCGTGCCTGCACACCATGCAGCTCCGTTATATATGCATCTCAAATGCAGTATGCTGCCACAGTTCTCTTGTTAGTAGTCTTTTGTTTTGTTTTTGATATTTTTTCTATCTTTTATTATTCCTGATGTTGTCAATTTGAAAGTATAAAATGAGTGGCACAGAATCCACACCCCAAAAATTGACTTAAAACCAACTGTGAACAAGAGAATGGTGACATTCTGGAAAAAAAAAAAAAAAAAAAAAAAAAAAAAAAACACATCTGTTTCTTTAATAAAGTTTACTGTTTATACTTTATTAAAGTATAAATAAAAGTGACTATTCACTTTTAAGTAATATGCCACCTCCTAGGTATTCTGAATTATTTGGAATCCTAAACAGCATTTAGTTTGCTCTTTAAAAAATGACTTACTAATCAGAACTTCTAACCATGTCTAGTTTAAATGACTAATTTTCTGTACTTTAATTGTTAACCTATAGGAATTTCATTGGAAAGTCATCTGTCGTCTTTCTCCTATGCTTGATGTCTTCATTTTTAGATGGAATTTGCATTTTTGTATGTTGGTTTTTGATCCCTAAGTTTAAAAAAATTTACATAGGCCTTTCATAATATGAGACATTTAAAACAGCAAGTAATAAGACTGTTTTTTAACATCATCTTACAGAATATTGCTTGTCTTCTCTTAGCAATTTCTTGGAACCATTTTTTTTTTTTTTTTTTTTTTTTTTTAAATCACAATGTTGCTGCACGGATACAAATTTGTTATGTATCAGAGGCCAGAAGTGATTGAATGAAGCCTCTCAAGGGTATGCTGTAGACTTGAGCTTTGCAGGAGGAAAAAGTTAATTACTATCACTAGATACAGTACATTTTTTGTGTTTACAGTTTCCCAACTGCATTGTCAGTATTTGCTATATACTTAGACAGTATTGAATTCAAGATTAGCCTAAAATTCATGAAAAGTTTTTCCAGTTCTGGAGTCCACATTCTTAAAGTTAACTAGTATGCAACCCGTTATGCACTTACTGTGAAATTTGATTTGCGTGTGCTTAAATTGAGCAGAAGCAGCTCATAAGAAGCATTTCATCTCTCTTTTCTTACACTTATTTCCTTTGTGATCTCAGTGACTTGTTCATATGTAAATTATGACAGTAAAAAAAATTAGCCAAGAGTTAAAGGAACCCATCAACTTTATTAGGGTATCTTTTATTTTTTTAAACAAAATGAGTTAATTTTGCTTGACACCATTTCTCCCCCATTTGTGTTTTTTAGACCAAAGAGAGTCTACAGTATGCATTAGAAACCCTGACTATGAATGGCTGCTCTGTTGAAGATCTAGGACTGGACTTCACTTTGCCAGGGTTTCCCAATATCGAGCTGAAGAAAGGAGGGAAGGATATACCAGTCACTATCCACAATTTAGAGGAGTATCTAAGAGTATGTAACTGTGCGTCTTTTGGTGGTAGGCTAGTTGTGAGGACGGAGGACTTTGCCTGATTGTACCTTGCTTCTGGCTGCACGTGCTGTGGCTTGAGACCTGCCAATCCCCAGGTCCACTGCATGAAGGCTGCTTTACGAGGCCCTAGTTTCTCTTTGCTCTTGAGTGCACATATCAGATATTTCTTGTCTTATATAACCTTGAATTATTTTTCCTCAAGCCTTCAAGCTAATAACACTACATTTTCTTAGTTTTTAAAAAAATGAGTGAAAAGAGGTATCATTTATGTTCTTACTAAATTGCATTTTTGCATTTCTGTCAAGGCAGCTAAGTTGACAGAATTTACTCCAGGCACATGCAGTGCACACTTCTATGTTTGGTGACGCCTTTCAAATTACTAACTTACGGGCCAGGCGCTGTGGCTCATGCATGTAATCCTCCCAACACTTTGGGAGGTGGAGGCAGGAGGATTACTTGAGGCCAGAAGTTTAAGAACAGCTGTTGCAACAAAGTGGGGGCCTTGTCTCTCCAAAAAAATGGAAAAATTAGCTGGGTGTGGTGGCATGAGCCTGTAGTCCCAGCCACTTAGGAGGCTGAGGTGGGAGGGCAGTTGAGCCCTGGTATTAGAGGCTACAGTGAGCCAAGGTTGCATCACTGCACTCCAGCCTGGGTGACAGAGCGAGACCCTTTCTCTTAAAAATATGTATATATGATGCTTGATTATATTTGCTAAATTGGAGAAAAATAATTTTACATTGAACACAATTTGTATTTTAAATTACAACTATATAGTTCCTTATTACCAATGTTTGAAAAGTTTATTTTGGTTTATTCCTGACATTGGGTGGAAAGGGCATTGGATTTAGGTCAGAGTGGCCACCTACCCCTCGAACTGACTTTTCCACTTAACTTGCTGTGGGCCTTTAGATGGAGCCTCTGAAAAACTTCATCTTCAGTTTCTTCATCGGTTTTAAAAGAGAGAGAGAATACAGATTGCATAATAACCAGCTGGGCACAGTGAGTCACAACCGTAATCCCAGCACTTTGGGAGGCCGAGGCAGGTGGATCATGAGGTCAGGAGTTCAAGACCAGCCTGACCAACATGGTGAAACCCTGTCTCTACTAAAAATACAAAACTTAGCCAGGCATGATGGTACGCACCTGTATTCCAGCGATTCAGGAGGCTGAGGCAGGAGAATTGCTTTAACCTGGGAGGTGGAGGTTGCAGTGAGCCAAGATCACACCACTGCATTACAGCCTGGGCGACAGAACTGTTTAAAAAAGCCAATAATATTAATAACCATAATCCCCTGTTACTTAACAGTTCTGTGATTCATAAGTAATTTCTTTTAATATTCAGTAGGACTGTCTTCTCATCCCGTTTCTTCTGACTTAGTGAAAGCTATTCTTCCATCTTACTAGCAAATAATGAGTTAACATTTAGATTAAGGTTATCTCAAGATAATTTATAGTAATGCTGATAACTTTCTGTCAACAAAATAATAATGTTTTCATTTTTATCTGAAAATGTTGTTTCTCTACCCAGTGGGTTACCCAAAGTCAGCGATGACTAGATAACATTGGACCAGGAATAGTTGCTTTTTCTTATCCTTCAATTGCATGTTGACTTCATTTCCAGGCTTTGCCTGCTTCTGCTAGGAAGCACACTGCAGACACGTTAGGTTCTAAGAACTTAACCAGATTTAGAACTAAACATTTTACATGAAAAATTAAAAACCTGGGCCGGTGTGGTGGCTCACACCTGTATTCCCAGCACATTGGGAGACCAAGGCAGGCAGGTCACAAGGTCAGGAGATCGAGACCATCCTGGCTAACACGGTGAAAATCCATCTCTACTAAAAATATAAAAAACTTGCCAGACGTGGTGGCACGTGCTGGTAGTCCCAACTACTTGGGAGGTTGAGGAACCGCTTGAAACCAGAAGGGGGGGTGTTGCAGTGAGCTGAGGTTGTGCCACTGCACTCCAGTCTGGGTGACAGAGTTCATATCAAAAAAATAAAATAAAAATCCTTAATAGTGGCTAATTATCATTCTTCAAGCATTACCTTTAATTCTAAATAACATTTTATCCTCTTGGGAAATTTTCTTTTGATTCCCATAAAGGAATGTAATATAAACCATTGGTTTTACGTAAGTGGACTTTTATTTTTATTTTTTTTTCAGATGGAGTCTTGCTCTTGTTGCCCAAGCTGGAGTGCAGTGGCGCAATCTTGGCTCACTGCAGCCTCTGCCTCCTAGGTTCAAGCGATTCTCCTGTCTCAGCCTCCTGAGTAGCTGGGATTACAGGCGTGCACCACCACCCCCAGCTAGTTTTTGTATTTTTAGTAGAGACAGGGTTTCGCCGTGTTGGTCAGGCTAGTCTTGAACTTCTGACCTTGTGATCCGCCTGCCTCAGCCTCCCAAAGTGGTGGGATTACAGGCGTGAGCCACCATGCCTGGCCCATAAATGGATTTTTAAAACACTAAATATAAATGCACATGGCATTTTTTTACATTTTGGTATTGGTCAGGCCCCCATGTTAGATGCCAACCTGACCTTTTGCTCACATAGTTTTCTAGCAGGTATTTTACAGACTGAATTACTTGTTCGTTTTTTGTAAAGTGATCCAGAAGGGTGTTTCATTGTACTTTGCCACATACTAAATAGTAAAGAGATTTGAAATCTTGTCACAGTTTTTTGAAAACTTTCTTTTTGCAGCTGGTTATATTCTGGGCACTAAATGAAGGTGTTTCTAGGCAATTTGATTCGTTCAGAGATGGATTTGAATCAGTCTTCCCACTCAGTCATCTTCAGTACTTCTACCCGGAGGAAGTGAGTAGCTTTTATCTAAAAGAAATGGTCATTTCAAGTTCTGTACCTATAAATTTAGTGGAGTGTTTATTGCTGCCTAGTCAAAGACTGTATTTGCACAAAAACAAAACTGGGGGTTTGATAGCAGGGGACAGATGTTTGGGAAAGACAAGGAAATTTCCTGAGCAAGGAAGATTGTTAAATAGGCGTCCCCTTTTAGAGACTGGGGGAGTAGGGTCCACACGCAACAGAGTAAGCATAGCATCTTTGTCAGCCGAGGCCCTCAGTGCCATTCGGTGGAGAATGGGGACTTGTGCTGTGTGTGGCATATTCTGCATGTTTCCATACTTCTGTGGAAGCAAAGAGACACGGAGGAGGATTTACTTTTTTTTTTTTTTTTTAACGAAACCTCCTAGATTTGATGAGACATTGTTTCCCAAAGTTAGTCCTTGAAGTTTTAAGAAAGTATTATAAATTATCTAATTGCCAAATACAGAGAATACTTCTGAGAATGGAAGAAATGGATTTATGTGCTTGGTTTCTCTAGACATCTGTGTTAGTTTGTTTTTACATTGCTGATAAAGACATACCCAAGATTGGGCAATTTACAGAAGGAGGTTCATTAGAGTTCCACGTGGCTGGGGAGGCCTCACGATCATGGCAGAAGGTGAAAGGCACTTCTCACATGGCAGCAGACAGGACAGGACAGCTTGTGCAGGGAAACTCCCCTTTTTAAAACCAGATCTCATGAGACATACTCACTATTATGAAAATAGCCTGGGAGAGACCCGCCCCCATGATTCAGTTACCTCCCACTGGGTCTCTCCCACAACACTCGGGAATTGTGGGAGTTACAGTTCAAGATGAAACTTGGGTAGGGTCACAGCCAAACCATATCACCATCTTTATTTGAAGTGCCAACTCAAAAGAACTGTTCACTGGGAGTGAGATGTCATAGAAAGGCTCTAGAATGTGTCCAGTTTCCCTCAGTTTTAAAACCTTTTTGTTTTTAGAGTTTCATTCACTATTGACTGAATCTGTAAATTTTTGATTGACTTAACATCTTAATCTCAGTTATATTTGTGTCTACTTTGATTTACTACTGTTTTTTAAAGCATATAGTGTGCCTGATACTTGTAGGCACTGCTTGTCACCTGGAATTGAATCATGGTCCTCACCATTTGCTGTATAACCTTATACAAGTTTTACTGTATTTGATAGGACTGTTTCATTGGTAAAATTGGGATAACCCCTGTTACAGAGTAATGAAAATTAAATAGGCTCGGCACAGTAGCTCAGCCTATAATCCCAGCACTTTGGGAGATGGAGGTGGGAAGATCACTTGAGCTCAGGAATTTTAAGATTAGCCTGAGCAACATTGTGAGACCATGTCTAAAATAAAAATAAAAATAATTAGCTGGGTGTGGTGATATGCACCTGTAGTCTCAGCTACTTGGAAGGCTGGGATTGAAGGATCACTTGAACTTAGGAGATCAAGACTGTAGTTGGCCGGGCGCGGTGGCTCAAGCCTGTAATCCCAGCACTTTGGGAGGCCAAAGCGGGTGGATCACGAAGTTCGAGAGATCGAGACCATCCTGGTCAACATGGTGAAACCCCGTCTCTACTAAAAATACAAAAAATTAGCTGGGCATGGTGGCGCGTGCCTGTAGTCCCACCTACTCAGGAGGCTGAGGCAGGAGAATTGCCTGAACCCAGGAGGCGGAGGTTGCGGTGAGCCGAGATCGCGCCATTGCACTCCAGCCTGGGTAACAAGAGCGAAACTCTGTCTCAAAGTAATTTAAAAAAAAAAAAAAGACTGTAGTTAGCTATGATTGCACCACTGTACTCCAGCCTGGGCAACAGAGTAAGGCCTTGTCTTTAAAAACAAAACAAAAAAATATATATGTATATGCATATATGTATGGTACTGGACAGTGAGCATTATATAATAGATATTAAATTTAATTGGCCTCAAATTGGATTTTCTCAAAGTATACAGTCTTCTGCAAATCAGCAGTTAACCAGAGGAAGACATGGTTTTAATTTGAAACTGATGTTAGATTTTCTAAGGACATAAAAACATGTATTGCTTTCTAATATTCATTCTGTAATACCTAGGTTGGTCCCCATACAAACAACCGTATAACATAGACATGCCTCTCTTTACAAAGTGTAAAGACCTACCCATTTGCTGTGTCTTAGTTCAGCTTGTTTCTCCCACTTCTTTCTCCAGCTCAATATTCTCTTCTTTGGGATCTGTTATTATATACTTTTGTGTTTCTGAAAGCCGGGGTTTATAAAATCTCCGTGATTAAAAGCAGATTATCAATTTAAAACACCTAAAGTAGTGAGAAGAAAGGAAAACTGAAATCAAGAGTATCAGGTGTTTTTGGTTTAAGAGGAAAGGCTTCTCCGGAATCAAGTCCTTGCAGATGGGCAGGGTACTTAATAGTGTACAGCTAAAAAGGAAATGGAATTGCTCAATTTGTTTTAGAAAGAGGTGTCCCAAGCAGAAGGTTTTAGTACTGAGACTGATACTCTTGTGCGGTACACGTAGTCCTTTATTTTTACTCAGGTAAGCAGATGTTTCTTTAGTAATTCTTTTTTACCTTTAAACTCACAGCTGGATCAGCTCCTTTGTGGCAGTAAAGCAGACACTTGGGATGCAAAGACACTGATGGAATGCTGCAGGCCTGATCACGGTTATACTCATGACAGGTAAGTATTGGGGTTCTCCAGTTTCTCTATTGATCTTCAAGAATGCTGAGAGGAGTGTGCGTATGTGTGCGCGCACACACACACACATGTAAACAACGAAAGTTGGAGTGGTTCATTTTAAAATATGTCTACCTGTTAATGGATGCTTACTTCTGTTTTGGCCTTATTTCTCTCAAGATGGCAAATTAAAACCCAAGAGTTACTTTCTCAGGTATTTCTGTGAAAATATTAGCGGTTGGTGAAGACAGATTCAATCCTGTTCCACATTATTACATATATTAAAGCAGAAATATCTGTACAGTACCAGATCAAGCCTTACTTATTACAACTGTAATCATTCCGTTTGAATTCTAGCCGTAACAGAAACAAATTTGAGTACGTTATAATGGAAACATACATGTAATTTAAAAGTGTTCATCTATCTAATTTTGAGAAGTTTACAGTCAGTGATGTGATGCGATGTGATTACAACTATTTTAACCTGATGAAATAATTTTGATATATTTATTTCTGTTATAGTCGGGCTGTGAAGTTTTTGTTTGAGATTCTCAGTAGTTTTGATAATGAGCAGCAGAGGTTGTTTCTCCAGTTTGTGACTGGTAGCCCAAGATTGCCTGTTGGAGGTGGGTATGATGTTGATGTTTAGCATTTACTCTCCCTATGGGTGTGTTTGTGGGTGTGAGACTTCAGTACCATCAGCAAGAGATTCTTTATTTCACTTGCAGTGCCTCTTAGTTATTCCAGTATCATCATGTTTCTTACAGTACGCACTGGCAGGACAATTCATAGGGAATGTCTTAAACATATTGAAGTAGGATTACTCATGCACATGTAATGCTGGTTAGGTAAAATTCTAGGCCATTTGTACGTTATAAACTCTTAGTTGACTTAGATGAGAATGGATTCTAAAATCTGTTTTTCAGATTGAATCTTAATGGAAGTTAAATTGGTATTCTGTTTTATTTTGTTTTGAGACAGGATCTCACTCTGTGGCCCAGGCTGGAGTGCAGTGGTGCCATCTTGGCTCACTGCAGCCTCTGCCTCCTGGGCTCAAGAGATCCTCCTGCTCCAGCCTCCTGCATAGCCGAGACTCCAGGCACACAGTACCATGCCTGGCTAATTTTTATATTTTTGCAGAGATAGGGTTTTGCCATATTGCCCAGGCTGGTCCCAAACCCACAAGCTATTGGCCCACCTCAGCCTCCAGAAGTGGCAGGATTACAGGCATGAACCACCGTGGGTATTCCATTTTAAAAATCAGAAGGCATAAAGAACAGTTACCTCCATGTTATACATCGATTTTTTAAATGACAGAGCGTGTTCCTTACACTTCATATATATTGAATGTGTAGTTACCAAGCAAGAAAGAATACCTTGTGTGTAATATTGTATGACACAGCAGTTAGTGTTTTTTAAAAACTTCCTCATCTTTCTTTTTCTCTTAATCAGGATTCCGGAGTTTGAATCCACCTTTGACAATTGTCCGAAAGACGTTTGAATCAACAGAAAACCCAGATGACTTCTTGCCCTCTGTAATGACATGTGTGAACTATCTTAAGTTGCCGGACTATTCAAGCATTGAGATAATGCGTGAAAAACTGTTGATAGCAGCAAGAGAAGGGCAGCAGTCGTTCCACCTTTCCTGATCACAACAAGAAATGCAGTGTCTGCCTGTTACAGCAAAAGAAACAAATCATGATTTCTTTTCTTATGTATCACCTGAGTCAAGGAAACATGTTACGCCTTCTTGTTGTAGGAAAAAAGGCTTGCAGATTATAAAGAGACACTTGGTTGATATTCATTAATGGCCCCACGGACTTAAAGTGATCAGGCCCTAAAACATTGTTGTGATGAGGTTTCTTTAGCAAGTTATTGTTTAAATTATCATTTATTTGATGAGTGAAGTTTTTAACATGCTTTGCTGTGTGAAATTTAAAAAAGGGATGTTTTTCCAGGCTGGAACAATAAATGTCGCTGTGCAGTTTAATTCTGGGCTGTGTGTATCCATCTAGCTAAGTCTGCAGTTTTGTTTCCTCCAAAGACAACTCTTGTACATAAGTACAGAAATTAAAGCTCACATGTATTTGACAAATGTAGTTTAGTAGACTAGCTCTATGTGCTTTTCACTTTCCTCTGATTTCCTCTCCCTGATTCATTATTGTCTGTGCAGCTCACAGTTCTGTTTTGTTTTTTTCTATACAACACTCACAGTTCTCAAATCTTCGTCAGCCATGGGCTTTTGTTGTCCCATGTTCTCTCCAGCTAAGATCTAATTTAAAATTCATTGGATTGAAATATATTGAATATAATTCAATCTTTGTAACTAGGTAGACTTTCCTTATAGCTTAGTTTTAATATAGTTTAGGGTATTACTGGCTTTTTGCCAGGTGACACACAAGGACTGTTTACATGGCAATTCCAGTAGCAACAGCCTCTGGAATGAGACAAGGAAAGCTCATTTGTTCCTTTTATGAAGGTTAGAAAGTCTACAGCTTGGGCTGGCCGGTATTTATTACTCTGCAGCCAGAGTGTTTTAAATTAATGTAAGTTTTTTAAAAAAAAATTAGCAGTTTTCCTTCCCTGTTGGAGTAAAAATTCTTTTCTCTTTGCTCATGTTTTAAGTTTTTGTTCATAATCTTCTTTATTCCACTCTCCTCTTCCCCTCTCCCAATACCAACTTGGGACAAAACAGTTCAGCCTTTGTCTCGACGCAGATAAAAACACCTGTAAGCAGTGCTGTCCAGTCATTTTATGTGCTGATTTCTCAAATCTGCAATAATCCATCAGGTTAATGTTTTTACCTGAAAATAAAGAAAGTTTGCTTCACCTTTTTGTTTATAGTTTTGTGCTGTATGCATAACTTTCAGTTATATAGATGTCTTTCAATGCAAGTCAATCAATGTATCTCCATGATTCAGGTCATGGCTGATTTTGCTATTCAAACAATTTATAGTAGCAACTTGAACATAAAATGTGAAGAGAAAATGGGAGGAGATTCCTTCCTAAGGTCCAAAATTAAGCCTGTGGCATAAATTTGAAGGAATTTTCTATAATTCATCTCTTTGAAATGAGAGATGAGCTAGTTTTTTTATTGAACTTTGAGAAATCAATTTTCTGTGACTGTTCTGCAAGTCATTTCATTGACATAGAAGCCCTTTTCCCTATCTCACCACCCAAAAGAAACTCAGTGGTTTGTTTGACATAGATTACTGTGTCAATTTACACTTAAATGGCCTTATATGGAAACGTCCCTTCCTGAAAGTTCACTTGGGCAGTGGCCCCATTAAGTGCAAGGAACTGTCAGAGGAGTTGGGGGCAGAGTTGTCTCCCTGTCTCTGCAGAGGCTCTGATAAGTAAATGGCTTTTCCCTGAAGTCCAAGAAGGTAGTTGTGTTTCTGCAGTTTCACCGCTAACAGCAGTTGCTGGGCAGCTTCAAGTGAAGTTAAAGACTGAAACAATTTGTTTTCAACTGTTCTGATCTCTTCCTGCAAACTAAGCACAAGGATTTTTGTGTGAACATAGCATTTTGTTCCTGATTTTTTAAAGGGTTCTGTTAAAATTCAGACATGTATAAACAAAATAATGTTTTATCTGTACTTGACATTTTATCCATGTTGCGGCCCTGGCAAATCTGGCCTCCTTGATTCCAACATCTCATAAGTATATATGGTGATTTTGACTCGAACTCTAAAGTCTGAGTGTTTCAAAATCAGTAGTTACCTGTTTAAAAGCCTCAGCCTTTAGCTTATTCCTCCTTCAATACATGGCACCTTTGGTTAATTTGGGGCAGGACAACTCTTCCCATTTGAAAGCAATCTCTTGGCAGAGGCCTTATTGCATCAGAGGGAAAAAGTATATTCTTAATTTGCTATTACTCCAGTTATGCCTTAAATTTATTTGCTTGGTAATCCTATCAACAAGCACTAATTTTTTAGTATACTTTATAAACACTTAGTTGGATAGCAACTGAGATTTTGTTGTTCTTTAGTTCTTGCTGAGATGGCGTCAGATGTTAGTCATAGCTAACATTGAATTTGTGTTGTCATTTAGACAGTTACTGATTTGATTTGCTTTATATATGAGAACATATTTGTAACTGTTCTACTTTAAGAAGGAAGAGGTAGCTAAATGTAATTCCCTCTTCCTATCCCCCCAAAAAACTGAACTGTAAATTCTAAGTAGACTAATTGGGAGCACACATGGAGTTTTAGATGCCTTAGCCAAACCCAGCAGAAACCTTTCACACAGCCACTCATTATAAGAAATGCACATTTTTTTCTCCTAATGCTTGTCTCTGGTTCCCTGCCTTAGTAGTGACAGAGAACTAACTTTTCACTGTAGCAGAATATAAGGAAAGTAATTATGCTTGAAGCCCCTCTTTCCTGGGTTTGAGTTAGGTACATAACATGGAAAGGAGTGGTGCCTTCAACTGAATGTGATCACTCCCTATTCTGGAGTGACTTCCCTAGGACATCCTGTACATCCTCTCCCCGAAGGCCAAGCGACAGAGCACTAACTTCAGTATCCAAGAAATTAGATACAAAATTCTTGATTTTCCACACTGAGGGACTGTCACGTGTAAGTTTTAAGTTTTCCGTCTTCCCTCTGGCTTAGCAGGTGCTGGGGCTGTACTCTCGATTCCTGTCAGTGAGCATGAGTTCAGGAAATGGGAGTAGAGTCTATTTAAAAAAAAAAAAAATGTGATGGAGTTTTTCATACAAGTGCATTCATATGCCAAATCCTTTTTGGAGGATTCTGGATGCTATTGTTCATTTCTCTATTAGCAAAATGATCAAGCCTCCATTTATTTTAGGCTTTGTTTTTTGATCCATTTTGTTTTCCCTGCTGTAATGAGAACGTTGTTTGGAAATGTCATATTCTGTATTTATGATTCTCTGAGAAATGCTTTTGTATGAGTCTTAGGTTTGACATTGCAGTAGTTGACATACACGGTAAAGGATAACATAGTGACAAATCACTGAAGATGCTTCCTTTGTTACCTCAAAAAAATCCAGACAAAATAGCATTTATAAATATAGAAAACAGGATTGGCTGTTTTCCAAGAACTTCAAGTTAATTCTTATGCAAGGAAAAGTTCTTAACGCTAAAGACTTGTTCTGCATAAAGGAGACATTCTTTAATAATGGAAGAGGTGGTTTTATTTTTACTACAAGCCGACTCATATTTCCAAACCTATAACCAATTGCTGATCTCCTGTGTAAAGCATTTTTTTTCCTTTTCTCTGAAACAGTGATTTATATGAACTGTTGGAATAATGGAACCTCAAACTACAGATGTGTATGTAAAATTGCATAAATGCACTGACTTCCTTCTCCCTGACTATATTTTTAATAAACAGCATTATCCTACATGGTCAGTTTTATTAAATTATACACAACTAGAGGGTAAGAAGTGGTATGTGCTTGCATGGGTGACTTTTGGAAAGCTTCCTGTTTTGGTAAGTAATGCAGTGAGTGAACCTAGCTTTTTTTGGAGGCAGATAGTGGAGAGCACTGCAGAAGACAACTGTATTCAAAAAGGTGGCCCTGCTACCTGCTTCTTGGTGGAGAGGTTGCATAAAGTATCCCTATGCACTGGCAAAATAATGCCCTTGGCATTGAAAATGTGCACAGACAATAGAGCCCACTGTTTGGAACACTCTGAAGTCATTGTGCTTGACTTTCATGCCTGGCTCTTCTGCCCTTAGCAAATGTCCAGTGTATTTCACTGAAACAGAAAAAGCAAAGTAGAATTGATTTAGAAAAGTGAAAAGATGGATTTTCGTTAGAAGAGTGATGACAGAATTTATTTTTTAAAGTATGTGTACAGATACACAACTCACATATGTATATGCACATATACACGCACACATACATTGTCTTGATATAACTGCCTGAGGGAAAAACACAGGTTTCTTTTGGTGGTCTGTAAAATTTCTAAATCAGAGATGAAAGGCACTACTAAATAAAAGTTTACATAAGACAGGCATCAAAGTTCATAACCAATCTGATGTCTAGGTTACCAATTCTGTGTGTGGAGCTGGGTGGCATCACATTTCTGGTTGATGTGATTGTATGAATTGGTGTTGGCATGTTAATGGGTATATGGATGGTTTTCCATCTTAATGGTAATTGTTGGGCCGCTGTTCTGGTGGAAAGAACAATATCTCTTCAAACGCACTTGAGGCCAATGCATACAAAAGCAGGAGGTATTTTGGAAGGGAAGAGATTGAGCTATTGCAGAACAATTCTCCTAACTCATATGCTTACTGAAGCCTGTGTCTTTCCTCTTTTTTCTGAGCCAGGTTAGTAACCTCAAGATTAGCTGGTCTCCTGTGTTGCTTCTCCTCTCACTTTATGTGAGAAGGGCAGTAAGAAGGGTCGTACTGATGCCTGGAATAACGCTGTCCATCCTATGCAAGAAATGGCAAGGAAGCCGGTCCCAGAACTGCCCATAGCAGGCGCAAATGTCCCATTGTGTCGTTGAGGCCCAGGCACACATGCCGGCTTCTTGCACTCTCACTGGGAGTTGAGGTTTCAGGAATCAATTTTGATATCTTCTTTGTAGCTGTCATACTTCAAAATGTTAATTAGGGACACTGTATTTATCATCAAGAAGATTGTGCTAAGGAATATTAGGGCAGAAAACACATGTCCAGATTGCAAGGTGTCCACATTAATGTTATGTAAGCAATTGTAAAGTTATACGGGGCAGCTGCTGTTAGTTTAAATGATCATCTGTAAAGTTAACACTAATGTAAAGAAAACTGCTCAGCTTGCAGTTTCTTGAAGGAATTTTGACATTTGTTAAAACTCATTCGTCCCAGCCAGTTCTATTCCCAAAGTGCGTTCCAAAGTCACTTAGAATAGAACGTGCAGCTCTTGGCATCCAGGCAGAGTCCCTGGCGTCTTGATAACTCACACAGACCTGTGTAAAGGGCTTTATGAAAATAAACTTGGTGGAGTAGAAAGAGCCCCGGCTAGAGTTAGAAGAGCTGAGGTAGTCCTGGCTCCGCTCTTCCTGGCTAAGGCTGTAACCCTCACCCTTAACGCACTGGAACTTACTCTCTTCGTGAAGCCAGTTCACTGATCTCTAGCTTTATGTTTTAATGATAATACTCTTAACATCTTGTATGATTCTTTAAAATGTCTTCCAGTGTTTCTTTTTTTTTTTTTTTTTTTTTTTTTTTTGAGATGGAGTTTCGCTCTTGTTACCCAGGCTGGAGTGCAATGGCGCGATCTCGGCTCACCGCAACCTCCACCTCCTGGGTTCAGGCAATTCTCCTGCCTCAGCCTCCTGAGTAGCTGGGATTACAGGCACGCGCCACCATGCCCAGCTAATTTTTTGTATTTTTAGTAGAGTTGGGGTTTCACCGTGTTGACCAGGATGGTCTCGATCCCTTGACCTTGTGATCCACCCGCCTCGGCCTCCCAAAGTGCTGGGATTACAGGCTTGAGCCACCGCGCCTGGCTGTCTTCCAGTGTTTCTTAACAAGACATAGATATTGTGGTTGTCACAGTTCTTCCTGGTAGAGGGTTGTAGCAAAGCCCTTAGCTTGTAAATGTCAATAGCACCTTCCAGACATTATGACAACTCAAAATGCCCCATGATACTTCCAGAGAGTCCAAATATCAAGGTGTTGTCTACTGAATGAAAACAGGAATTGTGTGTTGCAGCTTTTGGAAAACATTTAGATTTTATATTCAGCCAACAATTACGGTTAGTAACAAATCAAACCTTTGCAGAATTTATAAGTAGGCACAAGAGAAGGATAAGAAGAGGAATGGCACAGTATTTTAGTCAGAAAAAGCCACAGTTCTGCCCTCCCCTACTCCTCACACACAGAACATCCCTCTCCTCCCCACCTCGCGCCCCCAGCCCCAGCCCCCTGTTTCCTTTAAGAGGACATCATCTTACCACACTGGCCTTCTACATAAATTAGAACTTCTTTTTGTTTAAAGTGCAACTAATTTTAAGAGGACCTTAAACTCAGGAAATGTCATTATAATTGTCCCTTTGACCAATAAAAACAGCCTTAATAACTAAATTCATTGAGAAAAACTTAATAGTTCTACTAATGAGAATGTTAAGTATTCAAGCCAGGTTTTTCAGCTTTCTAGAACTAAATCACTAAAAGTTGGTCTTTAATTATTACAGGCTAATAGACCAGGCAAAATAAGTTTTCTTATTATCATAGGCTAACAGCTCAGGCAAAATAAGTTTCTTCCAGGAACAATTTAGTGCTATAAGAGATTTATTTGCTCCCATTATTCTGATACATACCACTCTGGATGGATGGAGAGAATATGAACTCCATGTCCTCCCAGAGCATTAAATGGTGTTTTTGTGTTTAGAAGGAAACAGCTGCAAGTTTTGTGGTCTTCCTCTCCAACATACCATCTTCCCTGCCCACTTAACACCCACAGGAGTTGGCAGGGGTGGTGTTCTCAGTCTGCTTTCTGCCATTATGACAGAATACTAAAGACTGGGTAATTTACAAAAAAAAAAAAAAAAAAAAAAAAAAAAAGATGTATTTGGGTCACAGTTCTGGAGGCTGGGAAGTCCAAGAGCATGGCACTGGTATCTGGTGAAGTCATCCCATGGTGGAAGGCATCACATGGCAAGCAAGCATGCAAGACAGAGGAAAAGGGGGCCAAACACACAAAAACTAACCCACTCTCAAGGTAATGGCATTAATTCATTCATGAGGGTTGAGCCCTTATGATCCAATCACTTCCAAAAGGCCCCACCTCTTCACATCACCACAATGGTTGATCAAGTTTCCAAAACACAAACTTTTGGAGGACTCATTCAAATGATGACAGATGGGATGGGGAATCTCTTTAGTCACTGATCAATTTTACATTCATCATGGAGTGGCAAGAAATATGTGCTTTTTGTTCATTATTATTTTCCCTTTTCATGGAGATTTTTGTTTGGATCCCATGGTCAACTAAGTGTATTATAGACATTTTAGTGTACTGTGTTCAGTCTTCCTATTTTATCATCTGCAGGAGATGCCATGGTATCAGGTTGTTGTTTTTCTTCATTCTTGTGCTGGCATAATGCCTGGCATAGCCTGGCACTCAAGTAGTCACTGAAGGAATTAATGAGCATTTCTATACTGTTGCGTTCTTTCCTCTTTGTCAGTCAGGTTGTTTGTGTAATCTGTGCTCTTTTACTTTAGGTCTTTAGAATCCATGTAGGAAAGAAAACAAAACTGAAACAACTATGTATACAGTTAAGTATTATGTGGATTTGTAAAAATACAGGGGAAAGCTGAGGGCAATCAACAGAATCACATGGAGTATGAAAACCTATCTCAGCATCACCATCACCACCAAGAACAGTATAAACTTTGTTCTTCACTGAAATGTCCTGTTGACATGGTCCTATTTAGTTTTTGGGAAATAGTTCACGTGGACAATGTGGGTAAAACTAAAATCAGATATTGTTACAGAAGTAAACTCAAATCCATGACAAAGTTAGGATCTGCTAGGAGTTAGTAGGCATATTAGCACAGGTAAAAGTTAAAAATGTCATAAAAATAAATGAAAAAAAGACTTCAAAGTTTCTATCACTACAAAAGATGTTACAGGAGAAGGAGAAGTCCATTTTAAAAACAAACCAATGTTCCATCAATTGGAAGATTATGAGTAGAGAATATGATACTTTTTTTTTTCTTTTCAAAATCCATTTAGAACAGACAGCCCAGGAAAGATAAGCAACTTTTTACATTGCCAATACTTTTATAGGATCTGGCTCTAATTGAAATTATGTTTTTAGTTTTTTTAGGATAATTTTTTTAAAACTCAGTGGTACTGCTTGTTTCAATTCTGAATTTTGTACATATTGGTAAAATACTGTGACATTTCAATACTAAACCCTGTCCGGCTATTTACAAAGTTTTCTATGAAGGTTTCTATTTTACTGTTATGTTGTGTTTCAGAAAGGCTGGGCTCCGAATTCAGAGAACAGAGGCTCTTACTTGAATTTGACCTTGGGTAAGTCATGTAATTTTCACTGTATATATATTTTTTATCTGTAAAATTATGGAAGCAGATGGATTAAATGCTCTTTTGGCTCTAAAATCCTAAGCTTCTAACCTCTATTGCAGTTCTCGGACTAGCTTTTTCAGTTCAACTGTATTGAAGAGTTAGCATATTGGATCCTATTTTCATCAAGTTGACCAAAATAAAGTAATCGTTAACTACACAGTGTTAATGCCAAAATAAAAGTGCAGGTTTCTTTTGAAAAACATATTGAGTTGCTCCCTTTTGTCACTATTAATACCAGGTATTAAAATGACTCAGGAAGTAAATGTTAATTTTGTTTTATCTCTTGGTCTTTTAAATCCATCTTAGTGTAAGTACTAGTGGATTTTCTTGGTTTCCACCAACTTGTTCAATGACCATTTGTCACGTTAAAGAAGTGGGACTGGGTAGGACCGGGATGTTGGTAACCACTGCCATTGGTCAGATTCTTATTTCATTTTATCTTTTTGAGACCGAGTCTCACTCTGTCACCTAGGCCGGAGTGCAGTGGCATGGTCTCGGCTCACTGTCATCTTTATACCCCAAAACTTAGAGGTGTACAGATTCTTGGAGCTGGGAGGACATTAGAAAGGCAAAACAGCCATCTATTTAAAAATTAATACAGTTGTAATTGTCACCCAACGTTACATAATTTGTTATGTTAACAATGGAGTGAGATATATAACCTAAAGCAATCCTAATGCTGGAAAGATACTTAAGGTACTGCTTATCAGATCCCTTCATACCTAGTTGAGGAAATAATAGCAGAGAGGTTGAGACCTTCCCAAGATCACGCACGTTTTGCACCTGGATGTAGAATGTAGGTTTTCTGATTTCCAGCCGGTGGCCTTTCCATAAAGCCAGAGATTTTCTTCCATGATTCCTGTGTGTTGAGATTCCCAATGTTTATCTTTTATAAAGTCCAAAAGATTCGTCTTTGAAGAGATGGGTCCAGAGCATTGCCTCTTCCCGTGCTTCCCAGAAGTGATCACCTACCACATTTGTTCACGAAGCAAGAAAACCAGATGGGAATGCCACAGCCTAACAATGAGCTCATTACTTGGTCACAGGAGTGATTTTTTAACTTAGCATGTATATTAGCTTCCTGGAACTGCTTACTAATTATGAGTAGGAAATTATTATACACTGAATACAAGTCACCGTGAACGGGTGGTTTACACACAACAGAAACACATTGTCTAGCAGTTCTGGAGGCTGCGAGAGTACAATATCAATATCACCCACCCCAAGTCAAGGTGTTGGCAGAACCACTTCCTATGAAGGCTTTAAGAGCGAATCCTCTATGGGAGAAACCATACCTTGCCTTTTTCAGGCATTCCTTGGCTTATGGCTCCTTGATTCCAATCTCTATCTCTGTGGTCACATTGCCTTTTTCTCTTCTGTGTGTTTCTCTCTTATAAGAATAGATGCGATTGCATTTAAAACCCATCCAGATAATTCAGGATATCATCCTCTCAAGGTCCTTAACTTTTGCCACATAGGTGTTATTTCCTCCTTCACCATGTAAGGTAACGTTCCTGGGTTCTGGATTTATCTTTCAGGAAGTCACCATTGAATCCACAATGCTATATTAAAGGTTCACAGGGATGAGAGTCAGAAGCTGCTGATGTTATTTGCTCATGACTCCTCTCTTCTGTCTTCTCCTAAGGATGTCATTTTTAAGGTCCACCATGTATCAAATCCACTTTTGCCAAAACTGGGTCCCTGTGGGCCTGAAGGTTAAGTTGGCCAAATTCTGGCTGAGCAAGTTACTTAAGCTTCCTGAGTCTACCGGTTTTGTGCAATATGGAGAGAGTATTACCTCCCCACAGGACTGTCGGGAAGATTAAATGAAATAAAGTGCTTTTTTTGGACAGAATTTCCTTGTTTTATTAAAACTGAATAGTATTTCATCGTATATATATGCCACATTTTCTTTATCCATCCATCCATTGATAGTCAATAGCACTATAGAAACTTAATTGCAAAACAAGACAAATTTGAAGAAAGCTTTATTAATGTTGATACATTTAGAGCTGTTTTAAGATTTATGCAATACCCCTTTGACTTTTCTTTTTTTTTTTTTTTTTTTGAGACGGAGTTTTGCTCTTGTTACCCAGGCTGGAGTGCAATGGCGCGATCTCAGCTCACCCGCAACCTCCGCCTCCTGGGTTCAGGCAGTTCTCCTGCCTCAGCCTCCTGAGTAGTTGAGACTACAGGCACGCGCCACCATGCCCAGCTAATTTTTTGTATTTTTAGTAGAGACGGGGTTTCATCATGTTGACCAGGATGGTCTCGATCTCTTGACCTCGTGATCCATCTGCCTCGGCCTCCCAAAGTGCTGGGATTACAGGCTTGAGCCACCACGCCCGGCTCCCTTTGACTTTTCTATTAATATTTCTGAGTTAGATAATGTACTTGAATTTGGGCAGACATAATTTTGAAGTTGAAATGGTTATATTCAAAGTCAACTCAATTCTTTTAAAAGTAATGAACCAGTTTTATCAACATATGAGCAAATATTAAAGAAAATGATTTCTGGTGTTCAATTCAGTTATTTGAAACCTTTATGTTTAGAACAACTTGGTTATACGAATCCACTTTTTCATCTGTAGTTCTACAATGTCTAAATATAGATCACTTTTTAAAAAATTATTGTATCTTAAGTTCTGGATCTTAGCAGGCATCAAGAATGCTAGTACTCTTGTCTTCCCACAAACAATGTAAATTCAAATGGTTGTCCTTGAATGATTTAATTTTTCACACTCTCCCACAAAGTTATTAAGTTATTTTCCCAGTTGGAATAAAAGGTACGTGTACGTGTGTGTATGTGTATATATATATATATATATATATATATATATATATATGCGGCATATATATGTGTGTGTGTGCATATATATATGTATATGTATATGACAACTGTGCTTTTAAAGCTTGCATTCTTTGGCCTCTAATTTGGAGTGCAGAATATTTCTGTGACTAAGCTCTACTAAATGTGAACTGAACTCTTGGGACCTCCCCTGCCCCCACCTTTTCCTTAAAGACAATGTGAAAATTCACAGTTCTTAAATGGAAAAATGAAAGCACTCTGCAGGCTAGTGAGGTGAATGGGCAGGAGAGCCCAGGACCACCCTAACGCGTAGGAGGGTTGCTTTCTCGAAGAGGTTGCCTCTGAATGACTCTTTGGGTTCCCCTTTTCTCTGAGATCTCCGAGTGTTATTCACACACATTTTTTGTTACTCTTCCCAAAAGTCATGAACTGAAATGTGGCCTGAAGCAGAGGTGGGGTAGGAAGGCAACACAAGGAAGGGGTCAAGGTGGGAGCAGTTAGGAATCTCGCAAACGGCACAGCAGAGCGAAGTGGCACCGAAGTCCATGGGGTAGTAGGTGCCTCCCCACCCACTCTGTGGACTTGAGCGAATTGCCTCATCTCTGAGCCTCTCCGTTGCGTATGTCAGCGGGCTATGGCGAAGCAGAATCACCTGCATACAAAGGGCCTGCTGTGGCCCCCCGTGCGACGTTGTTACTGCTAACTGTCTCATGCTAATAAATGTGCTGTCATCCCTGGTTGAGTCCCAGAGATGGCTGGGGTCCCCCAACCTTCACTCTGCTGCTGCCATGCGCAGATTTCAGGGAGGTACGACAGCCAAGCGTGAGGCCAGGAGGGGACATCCCTGCCTGTCCTCAGTTCTGTGAAGTGTTCGCAGGCATTCAAGGGTCCCAGGCCATGAAGCAAAGCCAAGGAGGGGAGGTGGGTCACACACTGTGATTCAGTTTCCCATCCCAAAGGAAAGTTGTAAGAGCTTCCCCAGTGTCCAAAGAAACAGCACATGATGCAAAATCATTAAGCCAAGCTTTTGCTTCCACGCAGTGCTCCATCCCTGCTCTCTCTGCCCGTTCCTTCCCCAGCCATTCAGCAAGAGCAAGAGATTCTGCTGTATGTTGAGTCTCCGTAAGAAGACTACGTATCAGATGGAGCCAGAATGCCTTGTTTCTGAATTTCTAAGTAGAATATCTACTATCGCAGCAATCATAATTTTGGCTTATTTTTATTGCAAAAAAACCAAAGCAAATGGGCTTTTTTATTGCCAGAGAAAATGGGTGTGTGTGGAGTAGGGGGTGAGGAGCGTTGCTTGTGTTTGCTTTTTTTTCTCTCTCTTTTTTTCTTGAGACGGGGTCTTGCTCTGTCGCTCAGGCTGGAGTGCAGTGGCACAATCCTAGCTCAGTACAACCTCTCCCTCCTGGGTTCAAGTGATTTTCCTGCCTCAGCCTCCTGAGTAGCTGAGATTACAGGCACCCACCACCACACCCCCCTAATTTTTGTATATTTGGTAGAGATGGGGCTTCACCATGTTGGCCAGGCTGGTCTCGAACTTCTAATTTCAAGTGATTCTCTTGCCTTGGCCTCCCAAAGTGCTAGAATTGCAGGTGTGAGCCACCATGCCTGGCCCATTTTTTTTCACTTTGTCAGACTAAGCACTTTAATAAATGCAGCTTAATCTGGGATTCCTTTTGATGAATGAGTTTGTTTCTTGCTCACCCTCAGTGATGATGGGATGAACAGAACAGGAGCTGTAGAGATGGCCTTTGCCTTTAATTATCATACTTTCTGCTTTGAACACAATCACTTGTTTTGTAGACGAAATGTGCCATAAAACGTTTGTTCTGTAATTTTCTTACAAGCAGCTTTCTCTATTAGTCAGCAACTGCAGCAACAGAAACCACTTTCCACCAGGCCTGGTGGCTCATGCCTGTAATTCTAGCACTTTGGGAGGCCATGGAGGCTGGATCACTTGAGGTCAAGTGTTTGACAGCAGCTGGCCAACACAACAAAACCCCGTCTCTACTAAAAGTACAAAAATTAGCTGGATGTCATGACATGCACCTGTAATCCCAGCTATTTGAGAGGCTGAGGCAGGAGAATGGCTTGAACCTGGGAGGTGGGGGTTGCAATGAGCTGAGATTATGCCACAGCACTCCAGCCTGGGTAACAGAGTGAGACTCCGGGGGTTACAGGGCCAGCTCAGTGATCTCCAGTGACCATTCATTGGGAGGGTGGGTATAGTAGTTAGGTATAGCTGTGTAACAAATTATCTTGAAACTTGGCTGTCTGAAACAAACATATTATCTTACTCATTCCAATGGTCAAGAATCTGGAAATGCCTTAACCAGATTGTCTGGTTCAGAGCCTCTCATGAGTCCACAAGTGTTGTAGTTTTCGGAAGCTGGACGATCTACTTCCAAGCTATCCACAGTGCTGTGGGCAGAGGCTTCAGTTCTGCGGTGACTGTCAGCTGGAGACTTCATTCAGTTCCTCTCTGCGTGCCTCTTTCTCCATGGGAGAGAGGACACAACGTTGAGTATCCAGACACAACGACTTGCTTCCCCGAGAGTAAGTGATGAGAGAGAGAGAGAGAGAGAGAGAGAGAGAGAGAGAGAGAGAGAGAGATTAAGAGAACACACAGGACGGAAGCTACAATCTTATAACCTAACCTCAGAAGTGGCATTCCATTACTTCTATTATATTCTCTTGGTCCCAGAGACTAATCCTGGCACAGTGTAGGAGGGGACTACCTGAGGACACTGTAGATACCTGGAGGTGCAGGACCCCTGGCAGCCGTACAGCTCTCAAGCTCCTGGCCTCAAGGGATCTGCCTGCCTCGGCCTCGCAAAGGGCTGGGATTACAGGCGTGAGCCACCATGCCCATTGGTCAGTATTTTTTGAACCCCAGTTCTACTTGAAAGAAAATGATCTTTAAATGACTTTTATTTCTTGTCTTAATACAAAAAAGTTTTGTTGTGGAAAATGTTGAAAAATAAAAAGAAGAAAATTTTAAATCCCATAAATGTAGCACCTAGAAATAGCCTTAATCGAAAAAGTAAAAAATGAAATAGAGCACAGCTGTCAGGGGTCCTGCAGGCCTTAGCACATCAACTAAGAAAAACGATTGTATCATACCTGGCTGTGAGAAACCATCACGATTAATAGTTATGTTTATACAAAGACTTTCTTTCTTTTCTTTTGAGACCTGAGTCTTGCTCTTTCATCAGGCTAGAGTACAGTGGCAAGACCTTGGCTCACTGCAACCTTCGTCTCCCAGATTCAAGCTATTCCCCTGCCTCAGCCTCCTGAGTAGGGGAGACTACAGGCATGTGCTACCACGCCCAGTTAATGTTTTTGTATTTTAGTAGAGACAGTGTTTTACCGTGGCCAGGATAGTCTCAGTCTCCTGACCTCATGATCCGCCAGCCTCGGCCTCCCAAAGTGCTGGGATTACAGGCATGAGCCACCACGCCCAACCTCCACAAACACTTTCTACCTGCCTGGTTCTGTCCTAAACTCAGCGGATGCCTGGGACCTAAATCCAAGACTTACTCCAGGAAGGAGACCCTGACTCACTAAACCACACTGCCCTTCCATCCCCAGCAGTGATGAGTTGGGGAGAGTGAGTGGCCTCCCTGCTTTACATATTGCAAGTATTTAGCTTGTAAAATTGGATTTGGTTATTACATACACCTGTGAAGTAGCTTTTTAAAAATTCCTATTTCAGCTGGGCGAGGAGGCTCATGCCTGTAATCCCAGTACTTTGGAAGGCTGAGGCGGGTGGATCATCTGAGGTCAGGAGTTTGAGGCCTACCTGACCAACATGGCAAAACCCCGTCTCTACTAAAAATACAAAAATTAGCCAGGCATGGTGAGGGAATCCTGTAATCCCAGCTACTCAGGAGGCTGAGACATGAGAATTGCTTGAACTCAGGAAGCAGAGGTTACAGTGAGCTGAGATCGCGCCATTGCACTCTAGCCTGGGCTAGAGTGAGACTCAACCTCAAAAAACAAACAAACAAACAAACAAAAATCCTATTTTACAAATAAGGAGACCAAGGTTTGAAGATTTATTCAATTTGCCCGTTATCCAGCTAGTGGCAGGAGCAAAAGTGTTATCAGGCATCCTGAAGTTAAAAGGAGGTATGTATTGAATACCTTCTCTCTCTCTCTCTCTCTCTCTCTCTCTCTCTCTCTCTCTCGTTGTGTGTGTGTATGACAGAACAATAAGGAGAAAATGAACCTGTTTGCCATCTGCAGCCACAGAATATAAAGTAGTGGGTCCTTCTCTCTGAACAGTGCTGACATGTTGCCAAGTTCACCATCAGAAAAACCACTATTGCGGTTTTTCAGCCGATTTCCGCCCCCCCCCCAAAACTTGGCATCATCTAAGTTTGAAAATGGATAGATTCTGTTTTTCCTACAAGAAAAAAAAAAAGAAAAGAAAAGAAAAATTAAAGAAATAGCCTTCATTTAGGGGGTCACTATAAATTGAGAACATGAAAATAATGTTTTAAGCTATTAAGAAATGTGTTTTTTTTCTATTTAGAAAAAATAGAGGATAAGCTACTTCCCAAATTCCTTCATCCAGGGCTCCATGGAACCAAAAGTGGTGGGCCATAGGCCTTGTCCGACGCCTGCTGCTAACTGGACTCTGCGGGTAGCCCAGGCAAGTGAGAAGAGGATGTGATCTGTGAACCTCCCTCTGTTAAAGGATATTGAACTTGGCCACGTTTGCAGACCATGAACAGATGGAGGCGGTGCCCAGAGAGATAATGACACCAGATAAATATATCACTTCCACTGCCTGTGGGAGGTGCTTAATATTTTACAAGCATATTTAAATATTCAGAGGCATTTCTTTTCCCTCTGTGCAGGTGACAAAATATGCTGTGGATCATCTGTAGCTTTAAAAAAGCAGTTATTGGCCAGGCGTGGTGGCTCAGCACTTTGGGAGGCTGAGGTGGTTGGATCACCTGAGGTCAGGAGTTTGAGACCAGCCTGGCCAACACGGTGAAACCCTGTCTCTACTAAAAATACAAAAATTAGCTGGGTGTGATGGCAGGTGCCTGTAATCCCAGCTACTCTGGAAGCTAAGGCAGGAGAATTGCTTGAACCCAGGAGGCAGAGGTTGCAGTGAGATCGTGCCATTGCACTCCAGCCTGGGCAACAGGAGTGAAACTCAGTCTCAAAACAAAACAAAAAAAAGGCAGTTATTCAGTTAAAGGGTTACCTCTGGAGTTTCAGGTCCATGTCATTAGCTGACCAATCGGTCTTATCCTCTTTTTGGGTAATGTGCACTTTGAGTATGTGTGTAAGTATTTTCAGACAGAATTGCATTTTAGCCTGGTTTACTTAATCTTTTCAAGTATTTCTGTGATTGAAAGGGTGGCAGTTGTCTCTGCGTTAGTTTAATTGCTAACTGAGTGAAGGAAGGCTATTGAACAAGCCTGTTTGTTAACTCTCTGAGTCCTGTCATTTAGAGAGCTAGCAAAGATCTTACAATCACCTGATCCACCAGATTTCTCATGTTACGGATGAAGAAAGAGGTCAAGAAAGGTGCAGAGACTTGCTTGTGTGGCAACTAAGTGGCAGAGCCATGGCTGGAACCCAAGACTCACAGCCCTGGCTTTTAAAACCATACGTCGACACCTGCGAAGCTCGGTGGAGAGGGAACGTGAAAGTCTGTCCCTCCCGCTCATATCCAATTTCAAATCTTTTTTCCAGTATCTTCAACCAGGATCCTGCTCTCAATCCACCCACCCTGCTCCCCATTCTTCAAGCCATTCTTTTTTTTTTTTTTTTTTTTGAGATGGAGTCTTGCTCTGTCACCCAGGCTGGAGTGCAACGGCACCATCTTGGCTCACTGCAACCTCTGCCTCCTGGGTTCAAGCGATTCTCCTGCCTCAGCATTCCAAGTAGCTGGGATCACAGGCATGCACCACCATGCCCAGCTAGTTTTGTATTTTTAGTAGAGATGGGGTTTCTCCATGTTGGTCAGGCTGGTGCCAAACTCCTGGCCTCAGGTGATCAGCCTTCCTCGGCCTTCCAAAGTGCTGGTATTAGAGGCGTGAGCCACGGGCCTCAAGCCATTCTTTCAAAGCTCAAATTATTAAGTGGTTCCTCCCATTTTCATAGTGACTTTTCCTGGAAGAGCATTTTGTATTTATTTTCCCTATCTGACTTTTTGAATCTAGTGACAGAAACAGTATTTTTTGTCATTGCAAAAACTGATGATAGTTTATAGAAAATGAATGTTTCTTGGGAGTATTTCTCTCTCTCTCTCTCATTTTCCCTGAGTTTATTGGTTATTTCACAAAAAAAAAAAAAATTCTTAAGGTACACTCAAGGGAATAGCAAACACTGGTTTCTTATCTAAATGGCCTTTAGTTAATATTGAGACTAAATGATACCCCAGGGAGGAAGGTATTTCTAGGTAGAAAGCTCATCTGTATATGGCATCGAAATTGGCCTCTTTTCCCTGGTGATTTTAATTCCAGTTCAGTCTTTTGTAACCGTTCCAGAGCACATCTAATCCCCTTTTCCTGAGGCAGCCCTTGAGATATTTGGAGTACACTCTCATTTCTCCTTCTGACTTCCCCATCATATTTTTCTTCTTTTTTTTTTTTTTTTTGTGTGAGACAGAGTTTTGCTCTTGTTACCCAGACTGGAGTGCAATGGCGCGAGCTCGGCTCACCGCAACCTCCGCCTCCTGGGCTCAGGCAATTCTCCTGCCTCAGCCTCCTAAGTAGCTGGGATTACAGGCACACGCCACCACGCCCAGCTAGTTTTTTTTTGTATTTTTTTTAGTAGAGACGGGGTTTCACTATGTTGACCAGGATGGTCTCGATCTCTCGACCTCGTGATCCACCCACCTCGGCCTCCCAAAGTGCTGGGATTACAGGCTTGAGCCACTGCGCCCGGCCATATTTTTCTTCTTAAGGTCACCTTACGCATTTCCCTAAATCCACAATGGCCTTCCCGTCATATCCCTTTGATACAGTGCCGAGGTTCCTCCTCACTTTCCCTCAAATACCTGCTATCTTGTCCCTGATTGACATGTCCCCTCCTCTGATGGTAGTACTTACACCAAAAGAATCATCCTGACACACACTGGTGTGAGATGCTCGCTGGTTATAGACACTTCACCTGCGTCCTGGAGTCAGAGACTGTATTCACTTTCTTGGTCACCTCTTCCTACCATTAATTACTTTTGAACCTGGGGTTGATGTCACCTTTCAGTTTTCCAGCTCAATGTTCACATCTGTCTGTGACCCATTTTGTTTTATTATTTTATTTTTAAGACAGAGTCTGTCGCCTGAGCTAGAGTGCAATGGCGCGATCTCAGCTCACTGCAACCTCCACCTCCTGGGTTCAAGCGATTTGTGTGCCTCAGCCTCCCAAGTAGTTGGGACAACAGGCACGTGCCACCACGCCCAGCTAATTTTTGTATTTTTAGTAGAGATGGGGTTTCACCATGTTGGCCAGGCTGGTCTTGAACTCCTGACCTTAAATGATCCACTGGCCATGGCCTCCCAAAGTGCTGGGATTATAGGCATGAGCCACCATGCCAGACGTGTGATCCACTTTAGACCTCATTCCTAGCCATCGAAGTTTACAATTTAGAATAGTGAGTACTGATAATGACAGCATTTGTGAGAGGTACAGAGAGAAGTTTCAATTCTCTGTGAGAGGCAGAGTAGCAGGTAGGCTGTAGAGCTCAAGCTTCAGAGGCAGATGTGTGGGCTCAGGCCTGGTGGGGCTGGGTACCAGCTGCATAGCCTTGGGCAAGTGACTTTGCTCATCTTTCCTCACCTGAAGGCTGAGAATATTGAGAATGCACTCCTCACAATTAAATGATGTCATTTAAATAAGCCGATTTAGGTAGAAACTGATGTAGACAATATATACATCTCGGCAAGACATTTGATAAGGCCTCTGAAGATATCCTTGATATTTGCGAGGGGGCTGAAGCATAAGAATTGCTTGATCCTGGGAGATGAAAGATACCGTGAGCTGGGATCCTGCCACTGCATTCTAGGCTGGGCAACAGAGTGAGACTCGCTCTCAAAAAACAAAAACAAAAACTAGTTTTTTGTGTTTGGCGTACCACCACACCTGGCTAATTTTTAAATATTTTGTGGAGATGAGATCTTACTATGTTACCCAGGCTGCTCTTGAACACCTGGCCTCAAGTAATCCTTCCTTCTACCTCAGCCTCCCAAAGTGTTGGGATTATAGGCATGAGTCACTGGTCCTGGCTTTGGCCTCACTCTTACTGGAATGTGTAGCCAAATTCTGACACTTATTCTTGATCATGAGAGGTATTTTTTCCCTTCTTGGGAGAATGCACTTTTCTAACTAGGGATTTACGGACAGATCTAGGCACAGTCTAGGGCACTAAAGATGGGAGTGGATGGAGTGAGAAGAGCTATCCTGGGTTTCCATCCCAGTCTGCCTCTCCCTTCCCGTTACTGAATCTTTCTGAGCTTCAGCTTCCTCGGTCAAAAAGTAAGAATAATACTCTCTGTGTCACAGTTTAGTTTAGGGGATTAAATTAGGTAAGATAACATAAATTCTAAGCCATGTCTGGCACATGGTACGTAATAAGAGACCAGCCACTCTTTCTGCCTTTCCTCCGCCCACTGAAGCCTCCATCATCGCTGCCTTCACTTCTACCTTGTCAGTACTCCCTAGATGGAATTACAGATTTAACACAATTACAAATAAAATTAAAATGTCAGCAGAATTATTTGTAAATCTAGGCAAGATAATTCTAAAATGTAAGACAAAGAAAGTAGAATAGCCAAAACGACTTTGAAAAAGAAAAAGAAAGCTGGAGGAATCCCACTCTCTGACTTAGGACTTACTATGAAGGCAGAGTAATCAAGACAGTGTGATATTAGCAAAGGGATCTGTATCAGCATACAGATGAATGAAACACATAGAGAGTCCGGAAATAGACTCACACATATACGTCGAACTAATTTTTTGACAAAGGTGCAAAGAATGGAGGAAATTCAGTGGAGGAAAAAGACAGACTTCTCAACAAATGGCATGGAACAATTAGACATCCATAGGCCAAAAACATGAACTTTGAACCAAACCTCCACCTTATATAAAAATGAACTCGAAATGGAGCATAAAGCTACATGTAAAACATAAAACTATACAACAAGGCTGAGCCTGCGGTGAAAAGAGGAATGCAAAATTTAAGGAAGCCCTCACTCTAGTTATGCAAGTATGATTCTGAAAGTGAGAGTATTTTGAAATTTTGTGCCCCAGGCACCTCCCTTATCTCACCCTAGTCCAGGTTTTGCTATACAACTTTAAGAAGAAAACATAGGAAAACGTCTTCACACAAAACCACAGTTTATGAAAGAAAAAAATCAATAAATTAGATTTCTCAAAATTAAGAACTTTTGTGAAAGACACTGGTAAGAGAATAAAAAGACAAATTAACAAACTGGGAGAAAATATTTGCAAATCACATATTTGACAAAGGATTTGTATATGTAATATGCATATATATGACATATATATGTTCTGGTACATTATATACAGATGTATGTAAAGACCTCTCAGAACAATACAAAAGGAACCTAATGAAAAAGTGGACAAAGGACTTGGACATTTGCCAAAGAGTGCTATGGTCTGAATGTGTCCCCTGAAATTCGTATGTTGAAATTTATTCACCAGTGTGATAGTATTATGAGGCAGAGACTTTAGGAGGTCATTGAGTCATAGGAATGAGATTAGGGACCTTATGAAAGGAATTGAGGGAGTGGGTTTGACCCCTTCCATCTTTTCCACCAGGCGAAGACACAGCGTTCATTCATAAGACACCATCTTGGAAGCAGAATGCTGCCCTCATTAGACATCAAACCTGTTGATGCCTTGATCTTGGACTTCCCATCCTCCAGAGCTGTGAGAAATACATTTCTATTGTTTATACACTACCCAGTCTCAGGTATTTTGTTACAGCAGCACAAATAGACTAAGACACATGGTATACAGATGGAAAATAAGTATATGGGAAGATGTTTTAGAGCATTAGCCATTAGGAAAATGCAAATTAAAACCATAATGAGGTATCATTATACACCAATTAGAATACTAAAATAAAAACTACTGACAATACAAAGTGCTGATAAAAATGGGGAGCAACTGGAACTCTCCTACATGGCAGATGAGAATGGAAAATGGTATAGCCACTCTGAAAACAGTTTGGCAATTTCATATAAAGTTAAAAACATACACTTAACCACATGAGCCAGCAAATGCATTCCTACTTATATACCCCAGAGAAATGAAAATGTATGTTTGTACAAAAACCTGTACACAAGTATTCATAGCAGTTTTCTTTGTAATTGCCAAAAACAGCAAATAACCTAAATATCATTCCATGGATGAATGGATTTAATTAAAAACCCTGTGATACATTTATACAATGGAATACAACTTATCTATAAAAAGGAATGAGCTATTGATACATGCAACAACTTGGATGAATCTCAGAGGGATTATGTTGAATACAAGTAGTTAACCTCTTAAAGAGATTACATGTTGCATGCTTCTTTTTGTATGACATTCTTGAAAAGACAAAACTATAAACTACAGGATCAGAGAACAGATTGCTGGTTGAAGTGGGTTTTGGGTGGGGAAGGGGTATAAGTACAGAAGGCTAGAATGAAGAGTTTTTTTTTTGCAACTCTTTTGTATTCTGATTATGATGGTTACTGGAATCTATGTGTGTGTTAAAATTCATAGGCCTGTGCACCCAAAAAGTCAATTTTATTATTTGTTAATTTAAAAAATTATGCATGCGGAAAAGTACACATAGCATTACTATGCAACTTGATGAATTTTTACGCATTGAATACATCCACATAACCCACATCCAGATCAAAAATGAGCATCAACAGAACATCAGAAATCTCCCTTGTTTCCTATTTCAACTACTATCCCCCTCAAGAATAACGACTCTCTGGACTTACAGCAACATAGATTAGTTTTGTATATTCTACTACTTTACGTGTATCACATATTATCCAACACTTAACAAATCACCTTTACTAAGAAGAAATCTAGAGCATATTATTGCTGTAGTAATGACACCTCAATGAAAAAACCTAATTAGGGGAGGATCTGGGGGGATAATGAGTAAGAGTTCAAGGGTAATGGGATAGTAAATATTTGTCCTGATGGGTGAAGAAGAGATTACTGTAAAGGTGGTCACTGCTGCTACAGAAAGACTATTCTAGAGTCTGCCTTCATAGCCAGAGCATGGGGCGGTCCTTGGCATTGCAGAGAATCATACAAATACTTGTTTACCCTTAGTTCAGGGAAATTTGGAATCATGCTCCTAGGGACAGTGTGTGGAGAGTAGACTGAAGCCAAGACTCATAAGCTTTGGGCTCCTGAGTTAGTATGCAGAGCTGGAGACATTTCCAGCCACTTGCCTCCCTGATCTTCTCGAGATTCCTTCCTCTTAGCCACAGTATGTGTTCCCTGGCCGCTTCCCAACTTTCTCTGTTACAGTAGAATGTCCAGAGGGTCTCCTGTCTCCTTGTATCTCTGATCCAGCCATTTGCTTGATAATCTTTCAGAGGATGAAAAGCATCTCTTACATTGGCCCAAAGTGAAAGTGGCTAGAGATGGGCATGGGAGTGCACATGGGCAGAACAATCTGAAATGTGACCTTCTTATAGCTAGCAAAGCATGGAGTCTGCACCTTGCCTTTTGAAAACAGGAAATGCACCGCATAGGCCTTTATTTCATATTATCTGCCTCTTCCATCACTTGCCCAAGTGTGTTTGCAACATTTATACTCTGTGGAAACATAACACTACAAACTCTTGGCTCAGAAATAAGCTATCAACACCCTGACACATTGCCTCTAAAGATGGTTGTCTCCTTTCATGGGCTCAGTTTCTCAGAGATAATACATGACAACTATTATTTCCATTCTAGCTTTTATCTTCTTTTTCTAGTTTCTTAAGGTGGAAGATTACATTTTTTAAATTTGAGATCCTCCTCCTCCTTCTCTTTCTGCTGCTTCTTCTTCGACAAGGTTTTACTCTGTCACCCAGGTTGGAGGTCAGGAATACAGTGACATGATCATAGCTCCTGCAGCCTCAAACTCTTGGGCTCAAGTAATCCTACCACCTCAGCTTCCAAGCAGCTGAGACAACAGGTGCATGACACTGGGCCTGGCTAATTTTTCCTTTTTTTTTTTTTTTTTTGGTAGAGGTGGGGGGTGGGGGGGTCTCAATTTCTTACTCAGGCTGGTCTCGAACTCCTAGCTTTAAGCATTTCTTCTGCTTCAGCCTCCCAAAGTACTGGGATTACAAGCATGGGCCACTACAGCCAGCCTTCTTTTAAAACATAGGTGTTAAAACTATATATTTTCCTCTAAGTACTGCTTTTAGCACATCCCATAGGTTTTGCTATAATGTGTTTTTGTTTTTATTTTTCTCACAGCATTTTCTAATTTCCCTTTTATTTCTTTTTTTTTTGCCCTTTGGTTATTTTGGAGTGTGTTGTTTACCACATATTTGTAAAGTTTCCCATTTTTTTTCTGTTACTGATTTTTAATGTCATTCCATTGTGGGTATAGAACGTACTTTGTTAGATTATAATCCTTTTATTTTTATTTTCATTTTTTGAGACAAGATCTTGCTCTGACACCTAGGATGGAGTGCAGTGGCATGATCTCAGCTCACTGCAACCTCTGCCTCCCAGGATCAAGTGATCCTCCCAACTCAGCCTTCCAAGCAGATAGAACTATAGGCATGTGCCACTGTGCCCAGCTAATTTTTCTATTTTAGTATCTAGGGGGTTTCACCATGTTGCCCAGGTAGGGCTCAAATTCCTGGGCTCAAGCAATTTATTTGCCCACTTTGACCTCCCAAAGTGGCATGAACCACTGTTTTAAGACTGTGTATTCTGCTGTTGTTGGGTGGAGTGTTCTACAGATTGTCGTGAGAACTAATTTGTTAATAGTATTGTTGAAGTCTTCTCTTGTTGATATTCTGCTTAAGTTTTTTTTTTTTTTTTTTTTTTGAGATGAAGTCTTACTGTGTTGCCCAGGCTAGAATGCAGTGGCATCGTCTTGGCTCACTGCAACCTCTGCCTCCTGGGTTCAAGTGATTCTCCAGCCTCAGCCTCTCAAGTAGCTGGGATTACAGGTGCCACCATGCCCAGCTAATTTTTGTATTTTTAGTAGAGATGAGGTTTCACCATGTTGGCCAGGCTAGTCTGGAACTCCTGACCTTGTGATTCACCCGCTTCGGACTCCCAAAGTGCTAGGATTACAGACATGAGCCATCACTCCTGGCCTAGGTTGTTTTATTCACTGTTGAAGTGGTTATTGAATTCTGAAACTGTTATTCTTTAGTTGTGTTTTCAATTCTGTCAGTGTTGCTTCATGTATTTTGGAACTTTGTTGTTAGGTGAATATATGTTTATAATTATTATATCTTCCTGATGAATTGACCATTTCATCATTACAAAGTGTCTTTTTTCTCTAGTAACAACCCTGCTCTATTTTGGTTACTATTTGCATATTATACTTTTTTCCATCCTTTTACTTGGAACCTATTTGTGTCCTTGGAGGTAAAGTCTGTCTGTTATACATAGCAGATAGTTAGCTGATGCTTTTTTAATTTTAAATACATTCTTCCAACCTTTGCCTTTTGATTGTTTAGGTCATTTCAATGTAGTGTAACTACTAATAAGGTAGGATTTGCATCTGCCATTTTTCTATTTACTTCATGTATAATCTTATTCCCCCCCTTTCTCTGTTACTATTTTATTTTGTGTTAGATACATATCTTCTAGTATATGACTTTTTTTTCTTTTTCTTTTTTTTTTTTTTTTTGAGACGGAGTTTCGCTCTTGTTACCCAGGCTGGAGTGCAATGGTGCGATCTCGGCTCACCGCAACCTCCGCCTCCTGGGTTCAGGCAATTCTCCTGCCTCAGCCTCCTGAGTAGCTGGGATTACAGGCACGTGCCACCATGCCCAGCTAATTTTTTGTGTTTTTAGTAGAGACGGGGTTTCACTATGTTGACCGGGATGGTCTCGATCTGTTGACCTTGTGATCTACCTGCCTCGGCCTCCCAAAGTGCTGGGATTACAGGCTTGAGCCGCTGCGCCCGGCCTAGTATATGATTTGAATTCACTTTTTGTCCATTTTACTATATAAATTTTAAGCTATTTTCTTAGTGGTTCCTCTGGAATTACACTTAACATCTTATAAATAATCTAATTTGAATTAATAGCAACTTAATTACAGTAGCATATAAAATTTTGCTCCAGTATAGCTCTGTTCTCCCCATATGCTATTATTGTCATACAAATTACATCTTTATATATTATAAGATCATCAGCACAGCTCTATAATTATTGTTTTAGGCAGTTGTCTCTTAAATTACATAAGAGAAGAAAAGAGTTACAAACAAAATGCATTTGTACTTTTATATTTACTCATGTAGTTATCTTTACCATTGCTCTTTATTTCTTTATATGGAGTTGAGTTACTCTCTAGTGTTTTTCATTCATTCTAAAAATTCCTTTCAGTATTTGTTATAGAGAAATTTTGCTAGCAATGAAGTCTCACTTTTTCTAGAAATATCTTACTCTGTCTTTTGTTTTTGAAGAATAGTTTGCTGGATATAAAATTCTTAGTTGACAGTCTTTCTTTCAGCACTTTGAATGTCATCCACTGCTCTGGCCTACGTTGTTTCCGTTGTGAAGACAGCAGTTAATCTTATTGAGGAACCCTTGTACATAATGAGCATAATGACTCAATTTTCTTTTGCTGCCTTCAAGATTCTTTTTGTTTGGCTTTGGAAAGTTTAACAATGATGTGTCTCATTGTGGATCTCTTTGTTTTTGCTCTACCTAGAGTTTGTTACATTTTTTGGATGTGCAGATTAACACTTTTTACAGAATTTGAGGTTTTCAGCCCAAATGTTTCTACTAATAGTCTGTGTTACCGCTTCTCTTTCTCCTCTCCTCTTTGACTCCCATTATGCATTTGCTGATATTCTTGATGGTGTCCCTAATATCTCTGAGTATCCATTCACTTTTCTTCATTTTTCTCCCGAGATTGTATACTCCCTATTGACAAATTTTTATGTTGACTAATTCTTTCTGTCCTGCTCAAATCTGCTGTTGAGTCCCTTTAGTGAAAATTTTTATTTCAGTTTTTGCAGTTTTGAACTCCAGAAATTCTCTTTGTCTTTTTTTCATAATGTCTATCACTTTATTGATAGTCTCTATTGTTGTTTAGTTACTATATATATGTAAGGTTTCCCAAATTTTTGTTATTGATTTTAAATTTTATTCCATTGTGGGCATATATACTTTGTTAAATTTTAATCCTTTTAAATTTATTGTGGTTTGTTTTAAAACTGGGTATTCTTAATTGGGTGGAATGTTCTGTAGTGGTTGTTAGGAATAATTTGTTAATAGTATTGTTGAATCACTTCTTGTTGATCTTCTGCTCAGGTTATTTTATTTACTATTGAAGGAGGAGACATTTTTCTTAGGCTTTCTTTGAATTTTTGATACATGGTTTATTTCAATACTTTGAATGTATATATTATAGTTCTTTTTTCCTTTAGAGACAGTCTCACTATTTCTCCCAGGCCAGTCTCAAACTCTTGAGCTCAAGCAATCATCTTACCTTAGCCTGGCAAGTAGCTGGGACTACATGCATATGCCCCTGCCCCCAATTATAGCTCTTTTAAAATCTTTAGTAAATCCAGTGTCTAGTTTCTACTGACTGCTTCTCCCCACTTTCATCCTTGCCCTAGGCATAAATCATACTTTTCTGGGTGTTTTTTGCATGTTGTGTACTTTTTCTGCTGAGAATTGGGTATTTTCAATAACATAATGTAGAATTCTAGAACTAAGATTTCCTCCTTCTTTAGTGCTTATTGTTGCTGCTGCTGTTGTACGTTTAATGGCTTTTCTGGAGGAATTCTGTAAACTGTATATTCTTTTCCTTTTTACTGATACATAATATTTTACATGTTTACATGGTGCACATGAGTGCTTTTTACATGCATAAAATGTGTAATAAGGCAGGGTATTTGTGGTGTCCATCATTTTGAGTATTTATTATTTCTATGTGTTGGTAACATTTCAAGTCATGTCTTCTAACTACTGTAAAATATATAAAATATTTTTGCTAACTATAGTTACCCTAGTTTGCCATCGAACATTAGAACCTATTTCTTTTTCTTTTTTTTTAAGAACCTATTTCTTCTAACTGTAAGTTTGTACCCATTCAACAATCCTTTTCACTTCCTCCTCCAGCCCTCAAAACTTTCTCTGCCTCTGATGTCTATCCTTCGAGTCTCTATCTCCATGTGATCAATTTTTAGCTCCCACATGTAAGTGGGAACATGTGGAATTTGTCTTCCTTGCTTGGGTTATTTCACTTAACATAATGACCTTCAATTTCATCTATTTTGCTACAAATGACAACATTCATTTTTTTTAATGGCCAAATTACAATGCAGTGTGTATATATCCACCACGTTTTCTTTATCCATTAATCTGTTGATGGACACTTAGTCTAATTCCATATCTTTGCTATTGTGAATAGTGCAACAGTAAACATGTGAGTGCAGGCATCACTTGTATATAGTGATTTCTTTTCTTTTGGACAGATACCCAGTAGAATTGGATGAGGAATTGGAATTGGTGAGGTGTATAGTAGTTCTAGTTTTAGTTTTTTGAGAAAACTCCATACTGTTTTCCATAGTGGTTGTACTAATCTACATTTCCACCAGCAAGGTATAAGAGCTCCTTTTCTCCACATCCTTGCCAGTATGTCATTTTTTCATCTTTTTAATAATAACTATTCTAACTGGGGTAAGTTTATATTTCATTGTGGTTTTGCTTTACATTTTCTTATGATTAGTGACGATAATGTCTTTTCAAATACCTGTTGGCCATTTGTTTGTCTTCTTTTGAGTATTGGCTATTCATGTCCTTAGCCAACTTTTTAATGGATTTGTTTGTTGAATTATTAGAGTTCCCTGTATATTCTGGATATTAGTCCCTCATTGGATGAATAGTTTGCAAGTATCTTCTCATTAAATGGGTTGCCTCTTCACTCTCTTGATTTTTTTTTTTTTTTTTTTTTGAGACGGAGTTTCGCTCTTGTTACCCAGGCTGGAGTGCAATGGCGTGATCTCGGCTCACCGCAACTTCCGCCTTCTGGGTTCAGGCAATTCTCCTGCCTCAGCTTCCTGAGTAGCTGGGATTACAGGCACGTGCCACCATGCCCAGCTAATTTTTTGTATTTTTAGTAGAGACGGGGTTTCACCATGTTGACCAGGATGGTCTCGATCTCTCGAACTTGTGATCCACCCGCCTCGGCCCCCCAAAGTGCTGGGATTACAGGCTTGATCCACCGTGCCCGGCCCACTCTCTTGATTTTATCCCTATCCAGATGCTTTATAGATTAACATAGTCCCATTTTTCTATTTTTGTTTTAGTTGCCTACACTTTTGAGGTCTTTGTCATAAAATCTTTGCCTAGACCAATGTCTTGAAGTACTTTCTTTGTTTTCTTCTAGTTGTTTTAAAAAAATATTTTTAGTTAAAAAAAAACCCTAGGGAAGTACTTCTAGAAATTTTATAGTGTAAGGTCTTACTTTTAAGTCTTTAATTCATCTTCAGCTGATTTTTGTATATGGCGAGAGATAGGGGTCTGGTTTCATTCCTCTGCATATAGATATCCAATTTCCTGCACCATTTATTGTAGAAGGTGTCCTTTCCCCAGTGTATGTTATTGGTACCTTTGTCAAAAATCAGCAGGATGTAAATATGTGTATCTATTTCTGGGTGCTCTATTCTGTTCCATTGATCTATGTGCCTATTTTAATACTAATGCCATGCTGTCTTGGTTACTATAGCCTTGTAATATGTTTTGACATCACGTAGTTTGTTGCCTTAGGCTTTGTTCTTCTTGCTCAGGATTGCTGTGGCTATTCTGGCTCTTTTTAGCTTTCATGCAAATTTTAGAATTGTTTTTTCAATTTCTGTGAAAAATGGCATTGATATTTGATAGAGATTGTAGTGTATCTGTATATTGCTTTGGGCACTGCGGTCATTTTAATAATATTAATTATTTTGATCCATGAGTACAGGACATCATTCCATTTGTTTGTGTCCTTTTCCACTTTTTTCACAAGTGTTGTATAGTTTTCCTTGTAGTGATTTTTCACCTTGTTGGTTAAAGTTATTCCTAGGTATTTTATTTTATTTTTTGTAAAATGGAATGTTTTGTAAATTTTTGTAAAATTATTTTTGCAAATAAAATTGCCTTCGTGATTTTTTTTCTGCTACTTTATTATTTGCATATAGAAATGGTACTGATTTTTGTAGGCGAATTTTTATCTACCAACCTTACTGAATTTGCTTATTAGCTCTAAGAGGTTTTTGATGGAATGTATTGGCTTTTCTAAATGTAAGATCATGTCATCTGCAAAAGGAACGATTTGGTTTCCTCTTTTTCAATTTGGGTATGTTTTATTTCTTTCTCTTGCCTGATTGCTCGGAATAGGACTTCCAGTACAATATTGAATAGGACTGTTGAAAGTAGGTATTGTTGTCTTTTTCCAGTTCTTAGTGGAAAGGCTTTCAACTCTTCTTCATTCAGTATAATGTTAGCTATGGGTTTTTCATATATGGTCTTTAGTATTTTGAGGCATCTTCCTTCTATGCTTAGTTTGTTGAATTTTTATTATAAAGCAATGTTAAATCTTATTAAATGCTTTTTCTGCATCTATTAAGATGATCATATAACTTTTGTCCTTTCTGTTGATGAAATGTATCACATTTATTATTTATTTATTATTAAAGTATTTTTTATTGTACTTTAGGTTCTGGGGTACATATTCAGATGTCAAACCATTCTTGAATTCCCAGGATAATTCCCACTTGATCATGGTGTATTAGCTTTTTGATGTGCTATTGAATTCAATTTGCTAGTAGTTTGTTGAGGATTTTTGTGTCTGTGTTCATCAGGGATATTGGCTGTAGTTTTCTCTTTTGTTGTGTCATTGTCTGGCTCTGGTATCAGGATAATGCTAGCCTTGTAGAATGAATTGGGGAGTATTTCTTCCTCTTCAATTGTTTGGAATAGTTTGAGGAGAATTGATATTAGTTCTTTATACATTTGGTAGAATTTGCAGTGAATCAATTCAGTACTGGACATTTGATTAATGGGAGTTTTTTATTCCTGGTTCAACCTTACTACTCATTATTTGTCTATTCAGATTTTTATTTCTTCTTGATTCAATCTTGGTAGATTGTATGTTTCCAGGAATTCATTCATTTCCTTTAGGGCTTCCAATTTGTTAGCATGTAGTTATTCATCATCATTTCTAAAGCTCACTTTCATTTTCGTGGTATTAGTTGTAATATCTCCTTTTTCATTTCTTACTTTATTTATGTGGGACTTTTCTTTTCTTATTAAGCTAGCTAGTGGTTTATCAGTTTTGTCCATTATTTTAAAAAACCAACTTTTTGTTTTATTGAAACTTTCTCTTTTTCATTTAGTTCTACTCTTTTTTTTTTTTTTTCCTGCTAATTTCTGGTTTGCTTGGTTCTTAACCTTTCTAGTTGCTTTAGGTGTATCTTCAGATTGTTTATTTGAAATTTTTCTACTTTTTTGATGTAAGCATTTATTATTTTCCTCTTAATACTGCTTTTGCTGTATCCCATAGGTTTTGGTATTTTGTGTTTCTATTTTCATTTGTTTCAAGAAAGTTTTTGACTTCCATCTTAATTTCTTCATTGACTCAATGGTCATTCAGTAGGATATTGTTTAATTTTCATGTATTTGTAAATTTTTCAAAGTTCTGCTCGGTATTCATTTTTAGTTTTAGTCCATTGTGGTCTGAAAAATCCTTGATATAATTTGATTTTTTAAAATTTGTTGAGACTTGCCACTTGTTTTGTGGCCCAGCATATGGTATATTTTGGAGAATGTTTCATACGCTGATGAGAATAATGTGTATTCTGCAATTGCTGGATAAAATGGTTTGTAAATGTCTGTTAGGTCCACGTATTCTAAAGTTCAGCTTAAAATCCAATGTTTCTTTGTTGATATTCTATCTCAATTATCTGTCTGACGCTGATAGTGGGATGCTGAAGTTCCCCCACTATTATTGTATTGGAATGTATATCTTTCTTTAGTAATATTTGCTTTATGGATCTGGGTGCTTCAATTTTGGGTGCATATATATTTAGAACTGTTATATCTTTTTACTAGGTTGATCCCTTTATTACTACGTAATGATCTTTTTATTTTTTTTCTTGCTATTTTTGCCTTAAAGTCTATTTTATCTTATCTTAGTATAGCTACTTCCGCTTTGGTTTGCTTTTGGTTTCTGATTGTGTGAAATATCTCTTTCCATCCTCTTATTTTCAGTACACAGGTGTCTTTACAGGTAAAGTGCATTTCTTACATGCAGCATATAATTGATTGTTTTTTATTTTTAAAATGAATTTAGCCAATCTATGTTTTAAGCAGAGAATTTAATTCATTTATCCTCAAGATTATTACTGATATGTGGGGTTTTGTTTATATTATATTGCTAGTTACAGTGAGTTTTATGCTTTTGTGTGTTTCGTAATGATAAATATCATCTTTTCACTTCCAGGTTGAGAATTCCCTTGAGCATTTCTTGCATAGAGCCAATCTGTAGATGATGAATTCTCTTAACCTTTGTTAACTTGTCTGGAAAATATTTTATTTCTACTGCATTTATGCAGGATAATTTTGCTGGATATAGCATCCTTGACTGACATCTTTTTTCTTTCGACACTTCGAATATATCATCCCATTCTCTTGTGGCCTATAAGGGTTCTGCTGAGAAATCTGCTGTTAGTCTGAAGAGGATTTTTTAAAATAGGTGATTAAATGCTTTTCTTTTGCTGTTTTAAAAATTCTCCCCACTTTTATACAGTTGGACTATAATGTGCTGTGAAGTCTTTTTCACATTGTATTTGTTTGGTTATCTCAGAGTCTCTTGTTTCTGGACATTTAAATCTCTTGTTAGACCTGGGAAGTTTTTATGTATTACTTTGTTAAATATGTTTTCTAACCCTTTGTTCTCTCTTTGCCCTCTGGAGCCTCCATACTTTGAACATTTGATCACCTTATGATGTCTCTCATATGTCATGAAAGCTTTGCTCAGTCTTTGAAATTTTTTTTCTTTCTTTTTCTCTGAGTGGGTGATTTTAAAAGGCCTTATTTCAATTTCAGAGATTCTTTCTTCTGCTTGATATAGTTTACTTTTAAAGCTTTCAAATGTATTTTGTATTTCATTCAACAAATTCAATAAGCTCCAGATTTTCTCTTTGGTTCTTTTCTATAATATGTACCTCTTTGGTAAATTTCGTATTCATAACCTGAATTATTTTTCTGATTTTTTGGTGTTTTTTTTTTTTTTTTTTTTTTTTTTTTTTTTTTTCAGAATTCTCTTTATCTCACTGAACTTCTTTAGAATCAGTCTTTTTTGGTTGGAATCCATTGCTGGAGAATTACTGTATTCCTTTGGAGTCATCACACTTCCTTGCATTTTAATATTCCCTGTGTCCTTATGTTGATATCTGCACATCTGGCATAACAGTCACTTCTTCCCATTTTTGAATTTGCTTTCATAAGGGAGGACTTTTTCCCCGAGGAAGAATCTATGGTGTTGGTTGGATAGGGCACTTTGGCTTTGATTCAGGGTGTGTGCAGTAGTGTAGTCTCAGATTTTTTGGGCTTCAAATAGTATCAGTGGTATCTGTCATTTCCTTGGTGGCCTGGGGTACAGTTATTAGCAGAGGCTGTGGTGCAGTTTTTCTGGGGAGTGGGCCTCTGGGTATGCTAGTCCTTGACTCCCAGTGGTGGCAGCAGTGGGCTGATTGTGCCTGCTTTTTAAGCCTTGGGATGGCAAACACTGGCACTAGTATTAGTGGGTTTGGGTGGGCCAGTTATTTGTTTTTTGAGACAAAGTCTCACTCTGTCACCTCATCTGGAGTGCAATGGCATGATGTTGGCCCACTGCAACCTCTGCCTCCTGGGTTCAAGCCATTCTCCTGCCTCAGCTTCCCAAATAGCTGAGATTACAGGCATGTACCATCACTCCTAATTTTTTATATTTTTCATAGAGATGGGGTTTCACCATGTTGGTCAGTATGGCCTCAAACTCCTGACCTCAAGTGATCCACCTGCCTCAGCCTCCCAAAGTGCTGGAATTACAGGCGTGAGCCACAATGCCTGGCCTCAGGTGGGCCAGTTATTGGGTTCCCATGTGGCCTACTCACATGCCAGTAGTGGCAGGAGTGGACTGGGAAGTACAGTGGGTCCTGGCAGCCCATGTGGCCAGGGCAATGGCAGTGGCAGTGGTGGGATGACACCCTGGGTCCCAAGCAATGTGTGCCCTTATTGGTGGTGACTGCAATGAGCTGGGTGGGCCAGTCTTCAGTGCTGCAGTCGGTGTGGGCAGGTATGTGCCAGCTGTGGTGGTAGCACTGGGTGTGTAGACCCAATTTCAGGCCCCCAGGAGGCATGCTCAGGTGCCAATAGTGTGGACTGAGCTGTGTTGCTATTCACTTGAGGTGGCAGGCAAAATATTACAGAAAATATTTAGGGAAAGTTATAGGTTATAGTGTCAAACCTTTTGGAAGGCCAAAAGGTTTTATTGGGGCAGGCTGAAGGTGGCCAGCCTATCCGCTTATGTCAAGTTAGGGAGAGATAGAGACGATCAAAGGCCTTACCCCACACCCATTTGTCTCTACTCTGTTTATTCATGCAAATTTTGTGCTGGATGGTCTCTCCGGGGAGGGTCAAAGGGAATTATCTGTTAATAGTATTTACTCTAGGCCTGGAACCTAAAGCTTTTAGCAGTCATGAAACTATTCTCTTAACCATGTTAATTATCCACAAGTCCTTTAACTTTAGAACCTCTGTTGTAAAATCTTGAGGCAATAAAAGTGTGAATGGACAGAGGGTCTGGGTTGGTTGCATTTTGCCCTCTGAAAGCAGCCAACGGTCATCCGTAGCCCCCTTGAAACACTGTAATGGTGTGAGAGTGCATTCATTCATCCGTCGTTGAATCAGGGTCTGCAGGTCAGACTTCCACAGGTGGTGAGACCCAGGTGACCCCGACGTGATCAAAGGCACAGGGCTGGGCAATTCCTTAATATCCAGACTGTGTGTTCTGGCACAGGTGGTGGGGTGAAGTCAAGCTGAGCGGGCTTGTCCACAGGCCTCTGATGGTGTGTACAGGTGCTGATATGATTACTAGGCCACCAGTGGAATGCTCAGGTTGGTGGTGGCCTGGCTGTTCTGCTGCACTGTCACTGCAGGATTGGCAGTGCCGTCTTCAGTGGCAGCACCTAGGTGTCTGTGGGGGACTGGGTGCCCCTTGCGCTGCAGCAGCATGCTTTGTTCAGCCCTCAGGTCCAGGTGCAGTGACCGATGTTCACTGGTCCTTGAGTCCTGGGAGCAGCAGCCAGCAATGCAGGACTCCAGGATAGTGCAGCATCTGCTGGGAGCAGGGCTCTGAAGTGGCGCCTCACTTGTGCCTCAGTCCTGAAAACAGTAGCCCATGCCTTGGTTATCCCTCTGCCCTGAGCGCAGTAGCCTGTGGTCATTCATTCCTGGGGAGCAACTGAAGCTTCTCTTGCACCTGAGCCTTAAGAACACTGGGCTACAGGACGGTTCACAGTCTCCTGTCTATATCTTTCTCACGTACGGCCACTGAAGTCTCTGCTTGGTTATCTTGGCAGACAGCTAATGACTACAAAGAGATTTCTTTTTTCTTTTCTTAGAGAAAGTGTCTTGCACTGTCACCCAGATGGGAGCGCAGTGGCACCATCGTAGCTCACTGCATCCTTGAAGTCCTGGGCTCAAGTGATCTTCCCACCTCAGCCTGGACAGAGATTTCTTAGAATGTATGAAACAATAACTCTCTGAGCCTTTGCCAAGGGACTCTGTGTATATGTGTATGTATGCATGTATGCTAGGGCGTGCTTTCCCTGGTTGGCAGGCAGTTTAAACTCTGCCTTACCTTTGCTTCTGGCTTCTGGAGATCTTTAACTGCAGCCAGAGGTGAGAGATTGGGGCCTTTTTGGGTCTTTCCAGGGGGTGTGCCCAGTGCTGCACCTGCAGATGGCCTTCTAGATTCCCAAGAATATGTCAGAGCATTTCCAAGGCCCCCATGGACATCTCATTTCCCAGATTTTTAAAAAGTTTTTTTAGACAAACTAGGCATGGTGGTGTGTGCCCGTAATCCCAGCTGCTTGGGAGGATGAGGTGGGAGAATCACTTGAGCCTGGGAGATCAAGGCTGCCGTGAAATATGATCACGCCACTATACTCCAACCAGGACAACAGAGCGAGACCTCGTCTCAAAGAAAAGAGTAAAGAAAGAAGTTTTTTTGGGCCAGCCCCTAGTAGTATTACTACCTGAGGAAGCTGTCATGTTAAACAATGTCCACTTTTTCTTAAACAAATATCCAGGGAATGGGGCTATTTGAAGAGAGGGAGCTCTGAGTTAGGCCATGTAGAAACAACTCTGAGAAGGAGGATTTTCTGGGTGCTGCCAGGCAGGTCAAACAGTGACAATTCCCTAGGCTTTTGGAGAACTTCAAACCCATCTGTCTCCTCCCGTGGCTGCTAGACTGATGATTTTCACAGCTATCATTGTCGTGAGGCTGTTAGTTTCCAAGGTTACTGAGCAGCTCAGGAGATGAGAATAGGGCAAGTTAAAATACCACAAAACTCACTGTTCTTTCTGAGGTTCAGCCATTTTTCTTGAATAAATGACCTGCTGATAGTTGGACACCTTTGGTTAATCTCCGGAGTTCTTAAAAAGTTGTGGGGTTTTTTTTTGGTGACAATTTTTGCTAGTGTTCTCATTGTTTTTAAGGAAGTGTGGGTTTTTAGAAGTCCTTGTTGCACTATTTCAGAAGTTCGTCACAGTAGTTATTTAGTAGGTGTGTGTGTGTGTGTGTGTGTGTGTGTGCATATGTATGTGTGTGACAGAGAGAGAGAGGCCTCAAGGTTGGGTGTGAAAATAGTTTTCCCTGTAGACCATGGCTATCATGGTAGGTCCAATTTGTAGAAAGTTTTCCCATCCATCTCACTATAAAAGTATTAACTTCTCTGCTTAAATCCAAAATTCCCTCCCTTCCAAGGCTGTCTTTCTGGTGGGGGTGGAGTGTGTTTATATGTAAATAACCGCATTTGCATTCTTTTAAAAAATGCATTCTTTTTAAAAACACGCAAGTGGAACAGGAGCGGGCTCCCCACCCCCACATGCACCAGGAGTGTCAGGTGACCATAAGTAGTGTTCAGATGGTTGTTACGGTCTCTCTAAAATAATAATTGGTCATAGCCGGTGCCAGAGAAAGGCAGTCTCCCACTAGATAAAAACCTGAAACTGGTGATCAGCAGCTTCCAAATAAGATCTCAGGAGCAGGGAGAGTGGGCTCCAGTACGTTTACTAAGAGGCAAAATGAAGCATTTGGCTGGTAAAGGAAGAACACCTCGAGTGAGCATGTGTACAACTCCAGGAAACACCTGATGGTCACCTGAGCTTCCTGGTGCGTGTGGGGGTGGGGGAATCCTTTCCTCTTCTGCTCGTGTCTGACTAGCTACCTAATGTAACATACCCAACCCCACATTTCCTTTCCAGGAAATTTAGAAAATAGAAAATCCCCATCTGCGCATGCTCCCTCCCAAGTGCTAGCAGGCCACTGTGCACGAGGACAGCCCACCCCCAGGGAAGAATCAGGGAGATGCCCGGGATTATGTCAACCTCTGAAATCCCAAGTCAAAAGTCAAATGGGGCACTTGATCTCACAAGTCACCTGCTTTGCCCTCTTCCAAGTGTACTTTCCTGCCTCTCATTCCTGCTCTAAAACTTTTTAATAAACTTTTGCTCCTGCTGTAAAATATGCCTTGATCTCTTCTGCTTTATGACTCCTCAGTCACATCCTTTCTTCTGAGGAGGCAAGAACTGAGGTTGTTGTAGACCTATATGGGTTCATTGCCACTAACATATTTTGGTGCCATGACTCAGATATGTTCTGCTGTTAACAGGAGTTGGGTGTGTGTGTGTGTGTGTGTGTGCGTGCATCTTGTTCATGGTTAGGAAATCAGGGGAGGGGTGAGGGCATAGAGGAGGCTATCTCTGGACTGGAAATAAGAAAGCAGGATAGCCCAATCTGGTGTCTCTTCAGATGGGTCCCTGTTTCTCTTGAGGAGTTCTCCTATGGCACTTCTAGCCAGAAATTCTATAGTTGTATTGAGACAGGATTGTTCCCTTGACCTTGACCCCCTTTGTGGGCAGGAATTGGAGTGGCTCGTTTCACTCAGACTGCAGTCTGTGGATGGCTAACAGTTCAGTGAAGGTTCACGGTGACAGCCTCCTGCACCTGCCCTTCTTGACACCCGAGTTCTTGTCTGGTGTCCAGGAAGAATCAGGTCACATGAACTATGTGAAGGGTAGTGTATGTGGAGGAGTTTACTGGGCAATAAAAGTGGCTATCAGCGGGATGGGGAATTGGTAAAGGGATGGTATGGGAAGAAAGTGATCTTTTCCTGAAGCTGCACCATCTGAAGTTAGCCCAGTCTATCCTTAGTCTCGGATGCTCAGCTGCATGTAACGCTGATGTTCAGCAGCTTGCATCTCCAAACACTTGCGTCACCTACCTCTTTTTGCTCCACCAGCTGAAGTCTCTTTATGGGCCAAAAAGGCAAGCACAAGATAGGAGGTGGGGTGGGCCACAAAGGCAACAGGGTCAGCTGTTTTCACTTATGGCTGAGGGTCCAGGCTTGAGGTGGAGTTTAGCCAGGAGCCCAGCCGTTCTGTGTCAGGGTCAGCTGTTTTGACTTAGGGCTGAAGTTCCAGGCTTGAAGTGGAGTTTAGACAGGAGCCCAGTCGTTCTGTATCAGGGTCAGCTGTTTTGACTTAGGGCTGAGGTTCCAGGCTTGAAGTGGAGTTTAGCCAGGAGCCCCGCCGTTCTGTATCAGGGCCAGCTGTTTTCACTTAAGGCTGAGGGTTGAGGCTTGAGGGTGGAATTTAGCCATTCTGTATCAGTAGGAGTTAGAAACCTGCAAAATATAGCAACCCAAAATTAAAGCCAAGAAGTAAGGGCTTGACATGTTTCTGAGTTTATTATTTATTTTTTGAAAAGGATTTTCCCTATTTGTATACGCACAATAAAACAAACCACTGAGTCCCACACTGAGGTGTGCCATCTTCACTTTTTAACCTTTGGTGTTTGAACAAATGCCCTGATCCAAGCACTTCTTCCCAGCAAAGCTTTTCTCTCTGGAATGGTTGTCGGAGGAAGGAAGCAGCCTGTCACTCAGGCAGGTTCAGGTTGCACACAGATCATTTTGATCACTGTCACCAGCATTGATAATGAAAGATAGATGGTTGTGTAGGCTACACAGGAAGTAAGTGCTCTTTATTGAAAACTGATCAGGAGTTTTGCTGAACCAGGAGTTGAGTTTTTAACACCACAGACTATTTGCATGTAATGTGAGCTGAAATTCACACTGATGATCTCAGGATCTATTTCAGCTGTCCCTTATTCCCATTAAGATTAATTTATAAGCTTACAGTTTATCACCAAGGCTAGTTTCTACTCAAGGCAAAAATAGTAGTATAAGCAAGTTTCTTGCAGTGCCTTAAACATTTAGCATAAGTCCCCTTAAAACTCTAGACCTGCGTGCATTGCATACTTTCTTCTCAGCCCTTGCCTGCAAATTTACTCTCAAATTCTCCATTCATAACCAGAGGCAAATGAATAAGAACAAGTTATGGATCTTCCCAAGGATATTTTCAAATGAAGAGGGACAAAGGTATAAAAAAGTATGGCCGGGCGCAGTGGCTCACGCCTGTAATCCCAGCACTTTGGGAGGCCGAGGTGGGTGGATCACGAGGTCAAGAGATCGAGACCATCCTGCTCAACATGGTGAAACCCCGTCTCTACTAAAAATACAAAAAGTTAGCTGGGCATGGTGGTGCACGCCTGTAATCCCAGCTATTCAGGAGGCTGAGGCAGGAGAATTGCCTGAACCCAGGAGGCAAAGGTTGCCGTGAGCCGAGATCGCGCCATTGCACCCCAGTCTGGGCAACAAGAGCGAAACTCCGTCTCAAAAAAAAAAAAAAAAAGGTATAAAAAAGTAGTTGATGCTTTGATTCAAGAATAGTAGATTAGTGGCATCCTCTGGGTGAATCCCCATTGTTCTAAAATGATTGTCTATTGAGCTTTGAGGGGGAGGATTGTGAGGCCATGTCAAAGCCAGGGAGAGGAGTGCCTGATAGATTATTGATGTCTGCTGTGGGTTAGCAAGGTGCCACCTACTGTGGTATACATATTACCAAGCCTGGTGTACAGGGAAGATGCCTGCCCTGTGGTTCCTAAGAAGTAGGTTTTATTAGAGCCCTGCCACTGATTTATGGACTGGCTCACTGAGAGAATTAAATGAAATGTGAATTAAATGAGATGATGTATGAGATAGCATTCAGCAGAGTATGGGATTAGAAAGCAGTTCTCTTTTTTCAGGCTGTGAACTCCCTGAGAATTCACAAACCTGTTGTATTCATCTTTGAATTTCAGCCCAGTGCCTGGCCCACAACTGGCCCTCTATAAATATTTGTTGAAGTAATGTATGCTGCCTATGAAGACCAGGTGAAGGAATGAATCCAGTGGTTACATCCAAAGACTCCCCTGAATAAACAGGGAAGAATTTGGAGGTCATTGGAGCTTTCCTGTAGGTTCTCGGAAGTCGCCCTTGATGGGTCTTCTTCCAATTTTTTTAAAATTTAAAACATTATTCTTAAACTAAAACAAACATGCAGAGAAGTACAGAGATCATAAGGGTACACAGCTCCATGAATTCTAATACACCCATAGAACTACAACCAGTGTAAAACCAGAACGGCACCAGCACCCTAGAATGCCGGCATTGCCTTCTGCATCATCAGCTCTTCCCTCCTCTCAAAGATACCCTCATCCTGATTTCTGCTATTATGCATTAATTTTGTCTAATATTTTGTGAGGTTCACCTATGTTGTTCCACGGCATTGCAATTTGTTCCTTTTTATTGATGCATCATATTCCTGTGTAGAAATTCATTATCATTTGTTCATCTGTTCCCCTGTTGATAAACATTTAAGCATTTGCCAGTCTTTGGCTGTTACAAATAAAGCACCTATAAACATTTTGATGCTTTTGACCCATATGTCTGTTGGATGTAAATGAGATCTTGGAGAGAAATGGTCAAGTTATAGGGTATATTTAGGTTCGACCTTAGTACATACCACCAAGAAGTTGTCTAATGTGGTTTTGCCAATTGACACTCCCTCCAGCCGTGTATGTGAGCCACCACTGCTCCTGTAATGCCTGTCGTTGTCAGTCCTTTTAATTCTAGCCACTCTAGTGGATATGGAACGTTATTTATTCTGATTTTAATGTGCATTTCCTTGATGACTAATGTGGATGAGCATCTTTTCATATATTTATGGTACATTTGGATATTCTTTTTTTTTTTTTTTTTAATTGAGACAGAGTCTTGCTGTGTTACCCAGGCTGGAGTGCAGTGGCATGATCTCGGGCTCACTGCAACCTCCAACCCCTGGGTTCAAGCAATTCTCCTGTCTCAGCCTCCTGAGTAGCTGGGATTACAGGTGCCTGCCACCATGCCCAGCTAATTTTTGTATTTTTAGTAGAGACAGGATTTCACCACATTGGCCAGGCTGGTCTTGAACCCCTGACCTCAAGTGATCCACATGCCTTGGCCTCCCAAAGTGCTGGGATTACAGGTGTGAGCCAACATGCTTGCCTATTTATTTATTTTGAGATAGGATCTCACTCTGTTGTCCAGACTGGAGTATAGTGGTGCAATCATAGCTCACTGCAGCCTCAAACTCTTGGGCTCCGGTGATCCTTCCATCTCAGTCTCTCAAGTATCTAGGACTACAGGTATGTGCCGCTACAGCTGGCTAATTAAAAAAATTTTTTTTTGTAGACATGGGGTCTCACTCTGTTTGCCCAGGCTGGAGTGTAGTAGTGCCATCATGGCTCAATGCAAACTTCACCTCCCAGGCTCAAGCAACCCTCCCACCTCAGCCTCTTGAGTAGCTGGAACAGACGTGCCACCACACCCAAGTAACTTTTTGTGTTTTTGGTAGAGACAGGGTTTCGTCATGTTGCCCAGGCTTGTCTTGAACTCCTGAGCTCAAACTATCCTCTCACCTCAGCCTCCCAAGTACCTGGAATTACAGGCACGTGCCACCACACTCGGCTAATTTTTTTTGTTTTTGTTTTTGGTAAGGCTTGTTGCCCAGGCTTGTCTCAAACTCCTGAGCCCAAGCGATCTGCTGGGCTCCCAAAGTGCTGGGATTAGAGGCATGAGCCACTGCACTTGGCCTGTGCAGATTTCATAACATTCAGTAATGTGATAGTGCTGTGTAAGGGACAGCTTACCCAGAGGCCTTTGCGATTCTCATCTGGAATGCCTGGGTTGCCACTCATGCCCTGTGCCTGGATTCTGCCTCTGGCCCTATGCCTTTGGGCTGACTCCTTGGTTGGACTGTTTGTCCCTGGATGCTCTCTGCTGGTTCACTTTTAGTTGCTGGCTCCACAGCTTGTCGGCTGATGACGCCCTCAACCCTGACCCCTGAGCCCTGCCCAGTTCTCCCAGTTCCAAAGCAATTGGTTCCACCTATGATCCTTTGGGATTTATTCCCAGAATGTAAGCCTGATTCAGTATCAAAAAACCTATCATTGTTTCTGGAATCAAAAACTATTCTTTGGTACATGGATGACGTGGAGAGCATCCTTAAATATTTGTTCTAAAAGTCATCATAGTTGATAACTAGGACAAGGCTACAAAATCCTGATAGTTTAATAATACAGTGTAGTGAAAAGAGGTGAAATCATGGGCATTCATTTGAGCATTTGCAGTGGAAGAGGGGGCAAGTTCACCTTGGGCTAATTTGTGCATTCAGAAAAACGACTGAGCACACGCTTTGCCCCCTCGATGAGGTGTCACACCTATATAGATGTCATCTGGCTTGTGTCTATTAATTCTCATCTCAGCAGCAAATGGAATATGTGCAATGGACTAGTTTTTAATCAGCTCGTGACATCTGCATCTAAATAAATTGGCGTAATCTTGAGATAAATGACTGCAGTTGGTGTGGCTCATTGTTATATGAATGCCCTTTACTATTCGCAGCCCGTTCTCTGAACATTTGCTCAGATTACACATTACCCCCTGACGCACAAAGGGTCACATGATGCTGTGATCACGTTTGCTGGTGACGTGGGTCCCACACTTCAGTTAATCACCGGGCTGAGTGCCATGGCAGCCCCAAAAAGCTGGAGCCCTCAGTATTCACAGGGAAAAACTTCTGCCCGTTACCAACCCCGTTAGCTTTTCCTTGTAGTCATTTAATTAGATTCCATAAAATAAAGCTGCTTTCTCTTGTGCATTGTCAGCAAAAATAGAATCTGCACAGACTGTCTTCTGAGTTCCTGATTTTATTTGGAAATCCATTAAGCCTAATATTTCTAGATTTTTTAAAAAATGAGTATGCTTTTATTTCATTAGCATCTTTGAAAAGATTTATAAAAATATGTGAAGAGACATGCTGTCCTTTAAATTGGGCACAAGGTTTGCTGAGCAAGGACAGAGCCGAAACAGTGGTGCTATTTTTGAAAATGTGTGGTAGGAATGTACGATGTGAAATAAAATAAAATGACTTTGTTTATTATTTATTTATTTGAGACAGAATCTCACTCTGACGCCCAGGCTGGAGTGCTGTGGTGTGATCTCAGCTCACTGCAACTTGTGCCTCCTGGGTTCAAGCAATTCTCATGCTTGAGCCTCCCAAATAACTGGGACCATAGGCATGTGCCACAACACCCAGCTAATTTTTGTATTTTTAATAGAGATGGGGTTTCACCACATTGGCCAGACTGGCCTCAAAATCCCTGACCTCAAGTGATCCACCTGCCTCAGCCTCCCAAAGTACTGGGATTACAGGTGTGAACCACTGTGCCTGGCCAGCTTTGTTGATTTAAAATAGCAATCTGGGTGTCTTTACTGTTAAAATAATTAGACATAGCTACCGAAGGACTGCACATAGACTAGCTAGAAACATCATTAATCTTTAGTATCACTTTTGTCTCTAGTGAGTCCTTCCTCTCCTTTTGCTCAGCCCCAAAGGCTGTCACTCACCTTTGCCTGTACAGGAGACTCCACCACCCTCCACTTCTTTGCCTCCACCACAAACACCACCTCCCCTCTCTCACTGTTCCTCCTGGACTCCTCACCATCTCAGAAACTGGCAACTTTATTTACCTGGTTGTTTGGGATCCAAACCCAGCATTGTCTTGGACTCCTTTCTCTCAGTCATCCCCCATGGCCTGTGCATCTGAACGGCACGCTTCCTCCATCTCCCAACACCTCCCAAATTTGATCCCTTCAGGATTTCTGCTACTTACCCTTGCTTCCCTCCTTCACCCACACTGAACCACAATGGTCTTTTAAAAAATCTCTATTCAGTCACCTTATTCTCTAGCCACCCTACGCAAGAAAATAAAAAACCAAAAACCAAAAACAAACCCACCACCTAATCCTAGTGTCCACAACTCTGCAACATTGTAGCCTAGTTCCTTTCTAACTCTGTTCTTCCTCCTCTTCTGAAAGCTGGGTTGATTTTATTTCAGTTTCATGAACTATCTCCTACAACTCAACTTGAAAGAAACTAGCAACACAACAGAAAAATCAGCAGTTGCTAGAGACCAAGTTTGTTGCTCCATAAAGCTTTAGCAGTGTCTTAGAGTGGGAAATGCAAAGTTGGATTCTACTGGGAATTTGAAGTTTGGTTTAAGGCAGGTCTGTCAATGCAGGGGCTTGATGAAGATTGCAAAAGAATCAGGAAATGGCCTGGCATGGTGGCTCACACCTGTAATCCCAGGACTTTGGGAGGCCAAGGCAGGCAGATCATGAGGTCAAGAGATCGAGATCATCCTGGCCAACATGGTGAAACCTTGTCTCTACTAAAAATACAGAAAGTTGCTGGGCATGGTAGCGTGCCTATAGTCCCAGCTACTCAGGAGGCTGAGGCAGGAGAATCACTTGAACCTGGAAGATGGAGGTTGCAGTGAGCTCAGATTGTGCCACTGTACTCCAGCCTGGAAACAGAGCGTGGCTTTGTCTTAAAAAAAAAAAAAAAAAAAAGAATCAGGAGGAAACAACAGGATTTGGACTGGTGGAAAGAGCAAGGCAAATATTTTGAGATAAAGGTTTCAGGGCTAAAAGTGTTGGTGGTTTTATTAAGGTGTCGATGGGTCTTTCCAGAGGTTTCCATCATGAATAATTAAGATATTTGCCTGGGGAAGAGTGTGCTTGAGTAGAAAAGTGATGCCAAGGAGAAGAGGCATAGTAGAAAATCATGTTCCAGCAGAGGAGGCTTTGTGTGTGTGTGTGTGTGTGATTATGGGGGGAGTAGTTCCCATCTCGGGTACAAGCTGTATGTGAAGGTGAATGGCTTCCATTCTCAGAACAATCCGTCCACAAAAAGGAAATGCAAATGTCTCTGAAGCATATGAAAATACACTCATTTTAGCTCATAATAAGAAATATATTTTAGGCTGGGCACAGTGGCTCCTGCCTATAATCCAAGCACTTTGAGAGTCTGAGGTGGGCAGATCTCTTGAGCTCAGGAGTTCAAGACCAACCTGGGCAACATGGCAAAACCCCATCTGTACCCAAAATACAGAAAATTAGCTGGGCCTACTGGTGCACACCTGTGGGATGTGTGGTCCCAGCTACTTGGAAGGCTGAGGTGGGAGGATCTCTTGAGCTTGAGAAGTCAAGGGTACTGTGGGCCACGATCATGCCACTGCACTCCAGCCTGGGTGACAGAGCCCTTCTCTGCCAAAAAGACAAAAAATTAGCTGGGCATGGTGGCATCCACCTGAAAGACGTGTGGTCCCAACTACTTGGTAGGCTGACATGGGAGGATCTCCTGAACTTGGGAAGTCGAGGGTACAGTGTCCCAAGATCATGCCATTGCACTCCAGCCTGGGTGACAGAGTGAGGCTCTGTCTCAAAAGAAAAAGAAAAACAAACAAACAAACAAACAAAAAAGAAATATGTTTGAAAACTACACTAAGATACATTAGGCTTTGTATCGCCACCCAAATCTCATCTTGAATTGTAATCCTCATAATCCTTATAAACTGCACATGTCAAGGGAGAGATCAGGAGGAAGTCACTGAACCATGGGGGTGGTAATCTAATGGTTTTATAAGGGGCTCTTCCTCTTTTGCTTGACATTTCTTCCTGCCACCTGGTGAATAAGGTGCCTTGATTCCCCTTCACCTTCTGACATAAATGTAAGTTTCCTGAGGCCTCCCCAGCCATGCTGAACTGCAAGTCAATGAAGCCTCTTTCCTTTATAAATTATCCAGTCTCAGGCAGTTATTTACAGCAATATGAAAACAGACTAATACAGCACTTTTTCACCTATCAGATTTTCCAGTATGGAAAAGTTTGATGAAACCTTATCATGGAGAGAACAGGGACTTCCACACATTAACTAGCAGGAACGTGACTTGGTAGAATGTCTAAGGAGGGCAACCTGACACTGTCTTTTAAAATTATAAATGCACATACCTGCTGTGCAGAATACAAATGATCACTTCTAGGCATTTATCTAATAAGTTGGCCAATATCTAAAGAAACTAGTGTCCTTTGGAATGCTCTTTGGGAGGTGATGTTGAAAGGGATAGAAAGTTTTGAAGTTTGTCAATGATCTTTCTTACTGCCTTATGGAAGATAGCTCTATAGTAGGGAAATTAGCCCTTTGATTTTGATAAAGTATGCACAAGATTTTTCTTAGTGCTTTCATGCAGCATATGGTGATTTTTACCATGTGAAATTCTTCAATTTTATGTTGACAAGTGTTTTGATCTTTCTTTTTTTAATGGCTTCTGGATATGTGTCATACTCCAAGTAAAAATATTCTGCCTTGGTTTATTCTTGAATTTTTATGGCTTCGTTCTTTTGGGTCACTTTGACATCTTTGGTCCATTTGGAGTTTATTGAGGTATAAGTTGTGAGATATGGATTCAATACTATTATTTGTCCAAGTGATGACTCACTTATCTCACTTATTGAACAAGTCATCCAGCTCTTAGCATATTCTCACAAATATTTAGGTCTATTTCTGGACTCCCTAGTCTGTCCCATAAGTTTGTCTATTTAATGTGTCACACTACTTTAATTATTGTAGTTTTATATTATGTTTTAATATTGGTTAGTTCCACCTCATTGCCTTCTTGTTCAGGAGTTTCTTGGCTTTCTTAGGTTGCTTATTTTTCTTGGTGAACTTTAGAATCAGCTTGTGCAATTCTACACTCTCCCTCACCAAATTCCACTGGTGATTGTATTTATTATGTTAAATGTATAGATTAGCTTAGGGGCATTTATATTTTATGATGTTAATTCTTCCTATTCAAGTTCATGGTATGTCTTTATATTTGTCCAAGTTTATTTTGTGTCATTTGATTATATTTAAAAATTTTCTTCAATAGGTATTTCACATTCTTGTTATAATTATTAAGAAATTTTTTGTTTGTGTCCAATGTGAGATTCCCTCACCCCCACATCAATTAACTGCTATGATTTGCATATATGTGAGTTTTGGGTTCTGTGTATTTATTTTGGTATCTTATGGGATTCTCTTATTGTTTATAGTATACTTTAAGTTGTATTCTCTAGATATATTGTTTGTATATAATAATTTTACTTCCTCTCCAATTAAATATTTATAAATTTGCTTTTGAATACTGGTTTAATATCTCAAGAACAACATTAAATTATAATGATGATGGTGTCATCTTATTATCAACTTTGATGAGATTATCTTTTCATATTCTTTCATTAAACATGATGCTGACTTTCGGGTTGAGACAGATGTGTTGCATTATTAGGTAGTAGTTATCTTTTTTTCATTTTATTATTTAACAAGAATGTACACAGAATTTTATTAAATGCATCTTCAACATTTATGAAGAAGGCCATAGTATTTTTATTTTTAAATCTATTAATACAGGTAAATAGGTTTTCTGATAATCATGTTTTTTTTTTCTGGAAATAAATCTTATTTGGTCATTATATATCAATTTTTAAATACTTTGCTGGATTATTTTGCTATTTTTTTTTTTTTTTGAGATGCAGTCTTGCTCTGTCTCCCAGGCTGGAGTGCAGTGGTGCAATATTGGCCTACTGCAACCTCTGCCTCCTGGGTTCAAGTGATTCTCCCACCTCAGCCTCCCAAGTAGCTGAGATTACAAGCACACAACACAACACCCAGCTAAGTTTTGTATTTTTAGTAGATACAGGGTTTTGCCATGTTGGCCGGGTTGGTCTTGAACTCCTGACCTCAGTTGATCCACCTGCCTTGCCCTCCCAAAGTGCTGGGATTACAGCATGAACCACTACACCTGGCCTATTTTGTGGATTTATTTATTTATTTATTTTGATGGAGTCTTGCTCTGTCACCCAGGCTGAAATGCAGTGGCTCAATCTTGGCCAGCTCACTGACATGACTGCCTCCCAGGTTTAAACAATACTCCTGGCTCAGCCTCCCGAGTAGCTGGGATTACAGGGTGCCACCACGCCTGGCTAATTTTTTTGTATTTTTAGTAGAGATGGAGTTTCACCATTTTGGCTAGGCTGGTGTCGAACTCCTGACCTCAGGCGATCCACCTACCTCGACCTCCCAAAGTGTTGGGATTATAGGTGTGAGCCACTGCACCCGTCTGCATCAATTGTTTTTGTATGTGTCTGTTAGCTCTGTTGAGCTTTTGGTGTTCATGGTGTGTGACTGGGATCACTCTGTCACCAGGGGAATGCTCAGGTCTAGGTCACATGGTTACTTCTGGATCTGGCAGTGGGGTCAGTTTCATGTGCAGCATATGGGCTGAGAGTTGGTTTCCCCATGGCAAAATTGGGACCCAGTTATCCAAGAAGGAGAGATACTAACCAGATGGAGAAAACCACAGATGTCCCACCATAGGCCAGTTAGCGATAATGTAGCTTGGATATTTCAGGCTTCATTTACAGTAGAGGCAGGAAGCTTCTTGGCTGATAGCTGAGTGAGTCATCCACACTGTTATCAACCCTTGACTGACAACTTCCAGACTTCTTTTATGAGGGAGAATAAATCCATAATTTGTTTAAGCCATTAACATGAGCACGTTCTATATGGAAATGAAGCTTAAAATATTGTGTCTGGAAGACCCAAAGACTGGAGGTATTTTTAGAGCCCAGAGTGAATTCAGGTGCAAAGAGGGGTACTTAAATTGCATCTCCTTATTTGCAGTTTAGTTATGCGGATTTATTAGATGATAAATCACCTCCAGCTTACCTGGGATTTAGCACCCACCTTCTTTCCAAAAGCATCTAAGTTTTCACAAGCCATTGGCAAGATGGTCTCTATATTTCCCTCTGCACCTTCAGTTGCCTGTAGACAATGCCATCATTCCTGTTATCCCTTCCCACATTCAGTTAACCTTTAAGAATACAAGAAAATACCCATCCTCCCTGCAGAGGGTGGGACTGGATGCTGGATTGAAGTTGGAGTAAGCTTGAAAGAAAAAGTTGGTCATGTATAGAGAGCAGGGACACCAGATCCTATGTTCAGCATAGGGAATTAAAAACAGTTATTGAGTTTAAAATAATTTCCATGTTCTCAGGAATTGATGTGAAAATACCTGATTTCCACCTGGAGGTGGAGATATTCATATGGGGAAGATATGCTTCCTTGCTGTCTTTTTATTCAAGACCTCATTTAAACCTACCTTAGATCAAATCAATATTACAGTGATAATGTAAAATAAATTTAAACTGTTTTAAACAGCTGCTAGAACAGTGGTTTAATTCAAATCAGAGCAAGTCTAGAGGGGAGAAAATAAATGTGAACCCTCAAACAGCATTTAGGAATTGTTCAGTGATAATAGAATAAAATAATCTGAATATAAATGCGAACACTTAAATGACTAATTTTAATAAAGATACTACTAATTAAAGGAATAAGATAATTACCTAGTGCTTGTAGCTATAATGCATGCAAATCGTATTTATTCTTCATGACAATTCTTCAAAGACACTTAAAACCCCCATGTACTTAGTATTTATATTTTTGTATTGCCTTTTTGGGTTGATGGTTTTGTAGGAAATATTGGAAGTGGAGAAAAGATACTATGGGAAGGTGGAAAAGCATAAACTAGTGATTTGGAGGGTTGGGGCCTCATTCTGGTTCTGCAGCTACTCAGCCTGGATGGCTATTAGCTTCTTCAGTGCATCGTCTTCCTCCTCAGAAAAGATCTTTGGAGTGTCCTATCCAATTTCCACATCCTACACCCTCACAAGTCAGGAGTAGTAGTTACCTTGCAGAGACAGCAAGTGAGAAAACAACTAAAGCTCTTCAGTGCCTCCCCACAATAAACCAAAGCCCAGCAAGCACTGTGCAACATATCATATGTTACTGATCATACAGATATATGATAAACATGTCACATATATGACACACATCACATACATATGAGACACATCACACACATGTGATATATACATTATCTCTATGACATACATTATACATGTACATATGACATACAATATATGTACATATATTATATATGTAGATCTATATTTGTCTCTATAGCTCATGCACGATATCTACTAAGTATCAGACTTTACCCTGTAGGATACAAAGTATGTACTAAGTGTCAGACTCTGAACTGCAGGAGATTCATATATCAGACACAGAGTAGAGATTCAAACAAAGCATGGCTCCTAAGCCAGACTCCTCCCGACGTTTGAGTCTTGACCATGTCCCTTGCAAACTGAGGGACTTTAGACATTTTACTTCAGCTCATTTCACCTCAGTTTTGTCCTTTAATTGGGCACCAGTCAAAGTTCCTACCTCATCATGATGGCATTATGATTAAATGAGATAATATATAAAAAATACTCATATTAGTGTCTGGTACACTGTAAATATTCCACATCATCCCTATCACCTCATTTTATAGAGCTACCTGGAGCTCTGTAAAATTGAGGTTTCTGTCTCCATGTTATAGGACCTCTGAAGGTCAAAGAGAATAACCTGCCCAGTGCTATCATGAGTCCTGATAGACCTGTTCTGGCCAAAGTAGGCTGGTGCTGTTCTTCATAGTAGAAAGTTGTCACCAGGCAATGTGTCCCTTCTCTTCATATGTGACCAACCTTTTCTTTCAAGCTGACTTCAGCTTCAATCCAGCAGCCAGTCCCACCTTTTGCAGGGAGGATGGGTGTTTTATTGTATTCTTAAAGGTTAACCGAATGTGGACTGCAGGAAGGGGTAGCAGTAATAATGTCACTGCCTACAGGCAATTGAAGGTGCAGAGGGAAATAAAGAGACCATCTTGCAAATGACTGCAGAAAAGCTCGATGCTTTTGGAAAGAAGGTGGGTGCTAAATCCCAGGTAAGCTGGAGGTGATTTGTCAACCCATGTAAATGATTTAGTTTGGATCTTAGTTCAAATTCTGGGAAATCAAGCTTGGTAACCTTTGCAATTTCTTCTAAATATGTTTCTTTGTTCTTTTGTCTTTTTTGAGATGGAGCTTTGCTCTTGTTGCTCAGACTGGAGTGCAATGGCACGATCTTGGCTCATGGCAACTTCTGCCTCTTGGGTTCAAGCGATTCTCCTGCCTCAGCCTCCCGAGTAGCTGGGATTACAGGCATGTACCACCACACCTGGATAATTTTGTATTTTTAGTAGAGATGGGGTTTCTCCATGTTGGTCAGGCTGGTCTCAGACTCCCGACCTCAGGTGATCCGCCCACCTTGGCCTCCCAAAGTGCTGGGATTACAGACGTGAGCCACCACACATGGCCTAAATATAAATTGCTAAGTCTGTGAATGATGACACGGTACACCCAGGTTGGCATTCTCACAGGATGCTGTGGTGGACACAGAGTATAAAAAAACTCATCAGGAGTCTTGTTCTCATTGAGGCCAGCGGCTCCCAAATGGCTATCTGTGAACTTGCGCTGGCCTGGGAAGTTGGTTTTCTCCATTTGGAACAAAATGCAAAAAATAAAGAATTATATTTGCATTAGTTTGTAACATTTTTATAATACCCTACGGGTATAATGCAATGGAGCTGTAACTCTAAATTAGACCTATGAAAAGAAATGTGTCCTGTAAACTGTTCTGAAATTTTTTTGTTCCACCAAATCCAGAAGCCTTAAAATTTCTAAGAGGATCCAGCCTTCTACCTGGCAGAAATAGCACACCTGATATCACTAGTCATGCTGCCTGGCTCCTTGGGAATAAACAGACCTGCTCTGCCACTTACTAATGTGTGACCTCGAGTAATTTTACATCGTTGGGACTCAGTGGCTTAAAAATATAGTGATTTAGTTATTACCTCATATGTCCATTGGAGGTTCCATTGCTTCACCACATTGTCCTCTCTCAGGGACACAAGCTGAAGGAGCCCCCCTTCCACCTCTTGGAATCTTGCCAGTTGTCATGCTAAGGAGAGGAGAACACAGTGGGACACGCACTGAATTTTAAAAGTTTCCATCTGGAAGTGGTGCACACTATTTTTTGCACATTTCATTGGCCATGGCAAATGATATAATCACATCTAACTTTAAGGAGGGCAGGAAAGTAAAGTCTTAACTAAGAAGTTCCTGGAAGGACGAGAGGTGGAAATATTGGCAAGCAGCAGTAAGGGCAAATGTACTATCATTCACCTCCTATTCCATTTCATTTATTTTAGCTCAGCGTTTCTACTAGTTGAGATAAATGTACTTGTTGATTCTGGTGTGAATTTTATTAGCTGCCCAAAGTTTCAACTCCATGATATTTCCCTAAAAATTCTTGTAGCTTGGTAGTGACCCTTGACTGGCATGTTGCTAAATAGTTTTGAGTCCGCTTAGCTGAACTTTCTCCATAAAGTGATTACGAGAAATTCTATCACTTTTGTTTTTGGCTGAAATTCAGATACATTATGGGTATATTTTGCCTTTGACTTGTCAATACAGGGTCTCTATCAAAAAAGGAAATGAGATGAGTTAGGATGAAGATTTGATATTCTGTGAGTTGGGAATACTATAAAACAAAAGCCTGGATTTTTGGCTTTCATTTCAACATAGAGGCAATATTATTTTAATCACTTTTGCTAGTGTGACAGGGTGATATATTAGTTGGACTTTTTAGTTGAGGATTTGAGGGTCTCGCAGATGATTGAAAAACTGTAGTGAAGTATGAGATCAGCTTTCAGAATCTACAGAAAAGATCCATTTCTCTGAGACTAATAATAGTAAAAATAGTTCACACTTGCATGGCACTTAGCACATGGATGTTTTGGGACCAGGACATGCAAATCAATATGCCTTTTTCCGGTATTAATCATGTTGCTCCACCTATATATAGGCTAAGATGCTGGAAGATTTAGTCTTATTTATTTATTTATTTATTTTTTAGATGGAGTCTTGCTCTGTCACCCAGGCTGGAGTGCAGAGGCCTGATCTCAGCTCACTGTAATCTCTACCTCCCTGGTTCAAGCTATTCTCCTGCCTCAGCCTCCCAAGTAGCTGGGACTACAGGTGCATGCCACCATGCTTGGCTAATTTTTGTAGTTTTTAGTAGAGACAGGGTTTCATTGTGCTAGCCAGGATTGTCTCCATCTTCTGACCTTGTGATCTGCCCACCTGGGCCTCCCAAAGTGCTGGGATTACAAGTGTAAGCCATCGCACAGGTCTAGTTTTCCTTTTTAGCCTGGAGAAAAATGAAAGGATATTGTCTTGTCTCTGCCATAATATACATTTTAAAGATTAAAAACTAAGAGAATACTTCAAGAAAATAAAATTCCCTGAAACATGCAGTAACCAGCATTCAGAAAATAAAACTACTTTTAATTATCCTATATTTCAAAGTAATATGGAACATACAAACAAAGGGGTTGCTCAGGCAAAGGTATAATAAACTGAAATGTGATTTTAATTAACTCACAACCTTTTTACACTTCGTCTTGCTTCGTTTGTGTGTGGGTCTTGTTGGAAGGGAATGAACAGCACTACCTGCTAGTCCAGGATTCAAGGTAAGAGAAGTTAGTTTCAGGAAAGAATGCACAGAAAGTGGAAGAACCACCTGAATGACGACATTAGTACCAGCAGAGGGTGCTGGCGTGGCACAAAATTAAGAATTTACAAAAGGAAAAGGTCTTGGATTAAAAGACAGCAGGTGTGAGGAAAAATGTAATAACTGTTTGTATCCACTTGGAGGTCTGAATTCTCGGCTTGCATATCTGTCTGGCCTTGAGTGATTTCCTGCAATGGCCACATGCATTTTAGACATCTCCTAAAGCAGAAAAGTGTGACGTTTGCTTCTGCGTTTGAACAGGACAGGGAGAGGCCGTGCAGTTCCTCTCCTGTTTCCACTGGAGGACTTTTAGCAGCCCCTGGCGTCTATGACACCTACAGCATAAGTTCACATAGAGTCCTTAATTTATTTTCTTAAAAACAAAACAAGCCGGGCGCGGTGGCTCACGCCTGTAATCCCAGCACTTTGGGAGGCCGAGGCGGGTGGATCACGAGGTCAAGAGATCGAGACCGTCCTGGTCAACATGGTGAAACCCTGTCTCTACTGAAAATACTAAAAATTAGCTGGGCATGGTGGCGTGTGTCTGTAATCCCAGCTACTCAGGAGGCTGAGGTAGGAGAATTGCCCGAACCCAGGAGGTGGACGTTGCGGTGAGCCGAGATCGCGCCATTGCACTCCAGCCTGGGTAACAAGAGCAAAACTCTGCCTCAAAAACAAAACAAAACAAAACAAAACAAAAACAAACAAACAAACAAACAAAAACCAAAAACCAAAAAACAAGGTATTTTTGTGTTCACTAAAAAAAATTGGCTCAGATTGTCAATCCAGGGGAATCACATTTTCGTTTTTCATTTGGCCACCTTAAAACGAAGGTAAAAGGTACCTGGGAACCCATAGGTAGCAGAGATTGCGAAAGGTCAGGTGGAGGAGACCAGGCTGGCTGCACTTTGTTCAGCGGAGTGCATGCAGCCTTCTCGGCGGTCACAGCACCAGCCAGCCCCGCCAGGACGCGTTGAAGAGCCCCCCGAAGTAGGTCACAGTGATTTTATAGAGTCCTATAGCGATTCCTTCCGCTAGCAGTTCCTCTGCCAACCTGCGCTTCTGAACTGTTCTTTCTGGCGTTTGGGGCTGGGAGTCAAGTCAAAACTACTACTGGGTTCGAGTCCAGCCTTTCTGGGCCTCAGTTTCCCCGTGAGGTTCAACGACAGGGGTGGACAGTCTGATCCCGAGACCTCTTCCCGCTCTCACACGGCGCGGCCAGCCATTCCTTAGTGGCGCGGCAGGCCCCGCGCTCTGGAAAGGGCCGAGAAGGAGGCAGCTCGGTCAGCACCAAGGACAAGGGCACCGGGCCCGCCTGGCGGACGCGAGGTTTCTTCCAGGCGAGCCCGGTAGCCGAGAGAGCGTCCGGCGCAGGGTTCAGCGGCCGGGCGGGAGGGCTGGGGGTGCCGGGAGAAGCGCTATGGGAAGGGGAGCAGCCCCGGGGGATGAGGCAAGGCCGGGCCCCGCGTCGGTCTCCTAGATTCTGCGCCAAGAGGCTGCGGGCGGCTGCTGCGAGTGCACCGCCCCTCCCTTGGGGCGCCCTGCCCTGCTCCGGCCTGGGGGCGCACCCGGTGCTCCCCGCTCTGGAGGCCCCTAAAAGTCCCCCTCCCGCACGCGTGGACCTCTCCAGCCCCTTTCCTGCCCAAGTGTCGCCTGGCTCCCGGTCCAAGGGCTCCTTCTGGACACACCGTGACTCCGACCGACTCCTGGGGGCTGCGGTCCCGCGTCGCCTTCCTGCAACCCCCGCCCCAACTCCCTGCGGGGAGAGAGGTCCCACTCTTGGGTACTCCCGAGCCGGGGCCGCCGGGCGCCCCGCCCCCCGCTCGCCCCGCCCCGCTCCGCAGGCCCCGCCCGCCGTTGCCCGGGGAACCGCGGATCCCGCAGCTGCAGGAGGCGCCCGGCCCCGCGGAGCAGCCCTACACCGCCGCCGCTCTCGCTGCTCTCGCCGCCGCCGCCGCCGCCGTCTCCGCGTCCGGATCCCGGCTCCCGCGCCCTCCCGGCCGGCCATGCCGCCCCGACGCGCCCAGGGGCCCGGTGCGCAGCTGCTGCCCTCGCCAGCCCTGCTGCTGCTGCTGCTGCTGCTGCTGCTCGGCGCGGGGCCCCGTGGCAGCTCCCTGGCCAGCCCGGTGCCCGCCGCGCCCCTGTCTGCGCCCGGGCCGTGCGCCGCGCAGCCCTGCCTGAACGGGGGCGTGTGCACCCCGAGACCCGAGGCGGACCCGCAGGACCCGGCCCCCGCCTCCGAGCCCGGCTACAGCTGCACCTGCCCCGCCGGGATCTCCGGCGCCAACTGCCAGGTGAGTGGAAGCGGCGGGCGGGCGGGCGCGGCGCGGCGCAGGGCGCTGGTCCTGGACCTGCAGCCTCTTCCCGCCGGCCCTGCTGCTGCTGCCCGATACTGGGCTCCCGCACGCCGGACCCAGGCTTTCCCACTTGGGGAAGGCGACCGATCCAGCCTGCCTGGCCGCGGGTCCCCGGGCCGACCCTGACTCCCGTACCCACCCCGGTTCCCGGGCGGGGCCGGCCGGGCTCTCGGGGTGCGCCTCTCCGGGGCTTGGCACTCCTCGCGCGGTGCTCCAGACGCTCGAGTTGGCCACCTAGTGACGCGCCCTTCCCGGCCCGGCCGAGCAAGGATCGGCTCGCGCAGCGGAGCCGGCTCTGGGCGTCCCAGCTCCCGGTCCTGCGGGACCCTGTGTGTGTCGAGGGTGTGCGGTGTGGGAGGTAAGGGAGGGTGGGCCCCGCGCCAGGTGGTCAGGCACTTTCCTTCTCTTCCTCCGCCCTTGAGGGCTGTGACAAGGCAGCCAGAGGCCGAGGAGAGCAGCTGCTTCCCCTCGGCCTGCGACGAGCACTCTCTAAGCTTAGGAGCAGTGTTGGAACAGTCGAGGGGGCTTTGTGCGTGGGGCTGGAGGAGCCGCCCTTCCTGCCGGACGCTCCTGGGGCGCACGCTCGGGGCCGGCAGCCGGGGCGTGAGCAGGGCACCGGGAAGCCACCAGAAAGCGTGGGGCGGTGCGAGGGATGGGACGATGGGACATAGCCAGCAGGCGCTCTTGAATTTGGGGTTTCCAAGAGAATTTGGCAGAAAATAATATCTAGGGCTTTTATAAGTACGTTTAAGCTCGGTGAAACCTACTAACATCGACAATTTCAGTAGGCAATTTGGTAGAACTGTGTGTACAGGTAGAAAATCCTCAAACCTCGGTTGCAGGGTAGGGCAAATGATGAATTTATCTGAAATGATTACATTAAACCACATGAATATGGAAGATATTTGGAATCAGATACTATCTTTTTTACATTGAGGCTGGAGGAATTTGTTTCATATAAATTTGATAACAATGATTGGAGACTTACTTTGAGAATGCTCAAATAGGTTCTTTCAACTGGGAAAAAGGCTGCCCTTTCAATATGACAGGTTTCACATTTTTTTTTACAGAAGTAAATGGGATTGAGACGCTTGACCTTGACAGGCAGATTTTTTTTTTTTTTTTTTTTGCATGTACCTAGAAACTTTTTATTTCCTCTAATAGCGAATTAGCAACCAGATTCTATCTTTTCAACATTGGGCTCTTCCTCTTTGTTTACTGGTTTCAATAAGCTTTAGTTCCTTGAATGAAGGTGATGAGGAGGAGGAAGAATTTGTGTGATGTGAGCATCAGGAGTAGGTTCCCGGTGATAGCTTCTTGGGGAAATGCCTGTTGGAGCCATTCTAAACATTAGAACAAAATCTCGCCTTTGCAAAAGTGAAAAGAACTGCAAATCAAAAACCAGGGAATGGACTCATGCTAATTTTCCCTGTTTATTGATGATTTATATGACTTTTCCTGAAGAAATGAAGTGTCTGAGTGTGTCCATCAAACTGTTGATATATTTATATGTCTGAATTTTATCCTGGAAATAAATAATTAATTTGCTCCTAGGGTTTAGTGGGAATGGATGGGAGAAGGTAGGTTAGAGTGCACCTCTATTTACATGTGAAAAAAGACTTAGGGAGTTTAACACAACTCTGAGATGTTTTTTGGTGACTCTAAAAATAGATATAAGATATATTCAAGAAAAAGAGCTCTTTAGTGTTGCCTCAAGATGACTAACAGAGAAACATAAATATTTTGATTTGTCCTAAGTAGTGACTTGATATATAATGTAATTCATTCAAAACAGTCATGAACTAATACATAACATTGCAGAACCAACTGGTTCAAAACGGATTCAGGTTTCCTTTGTAGTTCGCATTGGCGGTAGGCTTAGTTGTGTGAACACCGCTCACCTGAGTAGAAGCAATGCCCTAAATACTGCATGCCCTGGTGTGCAAATTGAAGAGAGCACTGAAGTAACTGTAATCCTTATAGGAAAGCTTAGTGAACTTGGAATTTGATTGGATTTGGTTACCTAGAAAAACTTACTGAGATGATTCAGGGCCTTATAATCCATAAAAATGGATTCCTGATGATTTTAATTTAATTATTCATGATCTCACAGTGAGACTTGAGACTCATTTTTCATGAGAACAGAAAAGAACACAAAAGACAATTTCAAAAGGGAAGTTAAACCTGGGTGATGGGGAAGGGAGGGGAGAGAGGGAGAGAGGAACTATACACACTCAATTACAGACAAGGAAAATGGATTTTAGCCATCGAAGACGATGTGTTTGCTGAAATAGAACCTCGTGCTAACTGGATAAATTGGAAATGGAATTTTACCTGTGTGTGATGAGGATCTTTTAAACAGAGTATCACTCCTCCTCCTCCAAAGAGAATGCTAGCAATGGTAACATTAGACCCTAACCTTGAAGTTTCTTTTTGTGTGTAGAGAAATTTTAAGAAGATAATAAACTACAAATTAGGATTAAAATGGGTTAAGGCTGTCTTTAGCTTTTTCGTGGTTGGCTGATTGAGTTTGGGTAAGCCAGTGGGGTCCAGGACGTGCTTCTTGTGTCACCTGAGTGACAGGAACTCACAGGTTTTGGGAATTGTGGGTTGTGTGGGTTTGAAGTCAAGCTGAAGTTACCACTGCTGGGTCTTATTTCCTCATCTTTAACAAGGGGGCCTATCTCACAGGATTGCTCATGAAGAGAGTGATTCCATTTCTTGATGTCTGATTGCGGCTGATAGCTTTAAAGGCTCACCTCTCCCTTTTCCTCCACATCCAAGCAAGCTGATAAGAAAGCCCAGGGATTCCCTCCTTTGGTGCTGGTGGGAGGTTCAAACTGTGAAAACTCCTGCCCTGTGCTACCCCAGCCTCAAGCCCAAAGTGCAGTCCCATAAGCTGGTCTCCTTTGCCTGTTCTCAGAAGCCATTTAAACCCATATGGGAGCTGCTTGCTCTCCCCAGAAAGCCCTATTGTGTCAGCAATAAACATTTTTTATATCCTGTCTCTCAGAGAGAGAGAGAGAGAGAGAGAGAGACAGAGAGAGAGACAGACAGAGAGAGAGCCATTTTCAGACTCAAGGTCCAAACTGAATTTTGGGTAGGTGTCCATCCTGTCTCTGTGGGATGGTCACACTAAGGTTCTGGAAAGGATTACATTAATTAAGTGCTGTAAATCACTGAGCACCTGTGACATTTCTAGAAATGTCACCTCTTTCCCTCCTTTTTAAACTTTCTGCACATATTTCAAATGCTCATTACCTTAACTAGACGGAACAAGTCTCATCATCTCTCTTAGTCAACTGTAGAAAATGAAGCTCATTTTCACTGAGTGACTAATCCAAGGTCACATTTTGATACTGCACTGAAAGTCCTCTAACACATGCAAATATCTTAAATCATGAGAAATTCTGCTGATTTTAAAACTGTATATGGAAGTCTCATTTGTAGATACGTAATAATGGTGATGATCATGATAGCTCACCCTCTTTTTAAGCACTTGCCACGTGCCCGCACTGTTCCAGGGATTTTGCAGATATAACTTGCTGATCCTTGCAATGTCCTATGAGCCAGGTGGGTGCTGTCCCCACCCCCATTTTATAGATGAAGTGCAGAAAAGTGAAGTGACTATCCTAATGTCGCACTGCTAGTAAGTGTGAGAACTGGAATTTGAACCAGCCAGGCTGGTTGATACAGGGCTATGTAGAATCTAAAGAGTGCCTAGATGAAAATCCAGACCTGGACCTGTCATATTTGCAATAGGGAGCAAGAGCTCTAACCTCCTTGAGTTTTATCAGCAACAAGGGGATGAAGTAATTTCTGAGTCCATCTTGCTCTAATTGAGCTTGTATGAGTGGACTCAGCTGGAATAAAAAGGCACAGAGGTGACAAAGACACAGCAGATTCTCCTTATGCCACATGCTAACCAGGTACCTTCAGCTTAGAGTTAGAATTCTGGGTCCTAGCTGGAGTTATTTTTACCACAATGGCAAGCAAATGAACATAACATTAAAAAAAAAGGTTTCCGATAGGTTTGTAAAAACTTCATCTCATTAGAAATTGAGGCTGCTCTTGCTTGTGGTTCATCTGGGGAAGCAGGCAGTATCAGAGGTGGCAGTGGCTGGGCTAATTTTTCTTGTCTGGTGAGTGGTACAGAAACTCCTTCTATTGGGCTATCCATCACAGGTAGGGGCTATTTAAATTTGTATTACTTTGCTTGTAAAGCTTATTTCGTTTTTATGGAATAATTCTTTGCCTAATAGTCAAGCAGTCAGATATCTGTTTGTTTTTTCATTACGTGTTCCCTAAGGATCTTAGCCTTCAGGATTATAATAAAAATGTGTTAATTTCTGCACTTGGAGTATAAAGGAGACATTTGTAGCTGCTTTTCATGCAAGTTAATTTTACTCATTAACCTGATTTTATAACCCTGTCTTCTGATTAAGCATGCTAACTTGAAACAATGGTCTGCTTCAGAGGAAACTATTTTTGATTGAGGTTTGCTAACAAACAATAACAAATAATTCTAGTTCTTTGCACTGTATCAGTCTTTGTTACTGGACATTACATACACACATAGACACACACAAACTCACATTGTAGTATGTACAAAATGTTGAATAGTAGCTGAGATGTAAAAAAACATTGCTTCTTTCTCTGTTTTCTATGAACTTCTTATGACTTTGAGATAATTATTGAACATCCTTGAACCTCAATGTTCATCTCTCTAAAATGGACTAATAATTCTTGTCTTATTTTCTTTATAGAAGCGATGTAACTCACAAATAAGAACCTAGTAAAGTTCTTTCTATAAGTGTAAAGAAGTATGTGAGAATGAAGTTTACAACATTTTGAAAGAAGGTAATGTTGCCCAAATAAAAGATATACAAAGAAATGCTTGTATTTTTCCCATATAAAACGACTATGTTAGTTTATTCAGTGTGTTTGATTGTCTTCCTTCAATGAGCAGACACAGCTTTTTCTCTCTCTTAGGATGAACTATGTTATGACATGTTTTGAAAATGAAAATTTAATTGTATTAAAAATTTTTATAAATGTGTACTTTTTATTTTGAAATAAATGATTTCTTAGAAAATTCTCAGTGACTTGAAGTTTTCTTTTGAAATGAAAGAAAAAAAGTCAAAATTTTTGTAAGAATTTTAAGAAAAGAAGGACACGTGATGTTTTCTTGGTGTTATCAAAACAGAATGATTTGCTTATTTCGTGCATTGCATTCTTGCTGCATTCTTAGGAGGCATCACTCTTCTCAGCTTGGCCACCTCACAAAAATGTATTCCTGTCTTTAGCTTCTTTGCTTAAACTTCTCATGTGACATGGTGCCATCCAAAATGGTTTTGTTTATGTCCTCATTTGATAAGCATCAAACAAGAAAGAAAACCTAGTCTGAAATTAAAGGGTATTTAAGTCAGAAAGCTGAATGCCGGGATTGTATTTTTAGATATCCTTACCAATTCAGTAGGCAGCTGTGGTCAGAGCTGCTTAACCCAGAGGCAGTGACTGCAGAATTCTGCCCCCACCAAACAGAAAACCCAACAACGTGGGAAAGCTATGCAGACAGAATTTCTTTATATTTACTCCTTCCTCTGCTTCCCCCACATTAGTGCTCAGCTCTGGCAGTATATTAGACCTACCTGGGAGCTTGAACAAAAACGAGTGGGTCCTATCTATGGTTCTCCTGTTCCCCAGATTCTGACTTACTTGGCTTAGGGTAGGGCCTGTCACTGCTCATTTTTTTTGTTTTTTGTTTTTTTTTTTTGAGATGGAGTTTTGCTCTTGTTACCCAGGCTGGAGTGCAATGGCACGATCCCGGCTCACCGCAACCTCTGCCTCCTGGGTTCAGGCAATTCTCCTGCCTCAGCCTCCTAAGTAGCTGGGATTATAGGCACGTGCCACCATGCCCAGCTAATTTTTTGTATTTTTAGTAGAGACGGGGTTTCACCATGTTGACCAGGATGGTCTCGATCTCTTGACCTTGTGATCCGCCCGCCTCGGCCTCCCAAAGTGCTAGGATTACAGGCGTGAGCCACCGCGCCCGGCCATCACTGCTCATTTTTAAATGCTCTCCAGGGGATTATACTGTATGACTTGGGTTGAGAAACTCCTGCTTGACTCTTAGCATCTTCCTTCATAGCCTGCTAAGCATATAGCAGGAGGCGGAGAAAAATGACAGTCGCATTTGCTCTTGGTTACTCCTTTCTGAGGGGCAGCCAGGTTCACAGCCTGGAAACTCCTGGTCCACACCTTCCTCAAATGGTATAGATTCTGCATCTCAAAGTGAACTTGGAATGGAAAGAGTCCAAGTGTGGGAGTCAGACCTGGGTTAGAATCTAGCTCTGGGTGTCCTGGGGTAAGTGACTCCTTTCTCTGAGGCTTGGTTTTATCATCTGTGAAAATGGGATCTTGATGCCAGCCTTGAAGGTTGCTGTGGCTTATAAGTGTCTAGTCCAGCACTTTGGGAGGCCAAGGCAGGCAGATCACGAGGTCAAGAGATCGAGGTCATCCTGGCCAACATGGTGTAACCCTGTCTCTACTAAAAAATACAAAAATGAGCTGGGTGTGGTGACATGCGCCTGTAGTCCCAGCTACTCGGGAGGCTGAGGCAGGAGAATTGCTGTAACCCGGGAGGTGGAAATTGCAGTGAGCCGAGATCCAGCCACTGCCCTCCAGCCTAGTGACAGAGCGAGACTCTGTCTCAAAAAATAAAATAAGTGTCTAGCCCAGTGCCCAGCCCATCAGAGAGACACCGGATAAAAGGTGCTCACTTCTGTTAATTCCTCCTCTGTTCTCTTCACTCAGTGAGTGCAAAGAACAATAAGAGAACGGTGAAGAACATGAGCTGGCAATCTAGACTGTTAGGGAATCACTACTTGTTTTTTATTTGAGGCATTCACCTATCCTCAGTCAATAATCACGATGGGCATCTCAGAGCAATTGTCTTTAAGAGGAAGCACTTTCAGAATCTCCGCTCCCTCCTCCCTCAGTTGCCTGGGAAGCCAGCACTGGGGCTCCATACAGTTGGCTCTACATAATACTGTTGAATAAATGGCAGGTTTTAGTGGGGTGCAGCTGTGGGCACCAGGAGGGCACTGAGTCTTGTGGGGCAGATCCAGGAAATGTGAGGAGGGGGCAGATCCAGGAAATGTGAGGAGGGGCTGTTTAGGAGAGGAAAGCATGTGAAGACATTTAATCTGTTTAATCATTTCCACTGTGCCAGGTCTGTTCTGGGAAGCGCAGAATATTTTTTAATAAATCCTTTGCAGTAACCCTGGCTTTTAATATTTCTAATAAAGCTTTCTTTAAAAAATACTTTTATGTGGCCAGGCGCTGCGGCTCATGCCTATACTCCCATTTCTTCGGGAGACTGAGGCAGATGGAGCACCCGAGGTCAGGAGTTTGAGACCGAGACCAGCCTGGACAATATGGTGAAACTGCATCTCTACTAAAAATACAAAAAGAAAAAAAAAATTAGCCAGGTATGCTGGCACATGCCTGTAGTCTCAGCTACTTGGGAGGCTGAGGCAGGAGAATCACTTGAATCCTGGAGGTGGAGGTTGCAGTGAGATGAGGTTGCATCACTGCACTCTAGCCTGGGCAACAGAGCCAGACTGTCTCAGCAAAGAAACTAACAAAAACATTTTCTGATGAACAAAATCGAGGGTGGTCAAAGGACAGTCCTCATCTCCATTCTTTCTACCAGCTAAGAATGATTTTAACATTTTTAAGTAGTCAAAAAAAATAAGAAAAAATCTGGGCTGGGTGTGGTAGCTTATGCCTGTGATTCCAGCACCTTGGGAGGCTAAGATGGGAGGATTCTTTGAGTCCAGGAGTTCAAGAGTAGCCTGGGCAACATAGTGAAACCTCTTCTCTCTATAAAAAAAATCTTGTATGAAAATTATATGAAACCCAAATTTCAGTGTCCAAGGATAAGATTGTATTGAACACAGCCACACACGTCTGTGTAAGTCTTGTCTGTGGCTGCTTACATGTTCCAGTGGCAAAGGGGAGGAGTTTCAAGAGAAGACATGGCTCACAAAGCCAAAAATATTTATTTATTTATTGAGATGGAGTCTTGCTCTGTCACCCAGGCTGGAGCACAGTGGTGCAATCTTGGCTCACTGCAGCCTCCACCTCCCAGGTTCAAGCGATTCTCTTGCCTCAGCCTCCCGAGTAGCTGAAGTTACAGATGCATGCAACCATATTTGACATTAATTATTATTATTTTTTGTATTTTTACTAGAGATGGGGTTTCTCCATGTTGGCCAGGCTAGTCTTGAATTCCTGGGCTCAAGTTGTCTACCCATCTCGGTCTCCCAATGTGCTGGCATTACAGGCATGAGCCACTGCACCTGGCCCAAAAATATTTATTATATGGCCTTTGATAAAGGAAGAAGTTGACTGACCCTCTCCTAAATATTTCCATAAACATTGGTGGGAAGAGTCTATTTTCTCATTGTTATTTATTTGACTTAGCCTAAGGCTCCTCTCCCTTCTCTCTTTTCCTCTTGTTCTCGTCCATCCCTTCCTGATGGCTACCTCTACCCCAGGCTCTAGGTAGGGCCCTGGGACTGATAAGAACGAGAAGAGCCGGGCGCGGTGGCTCAAGCCTGTAATCTCAGCACTTTGGGAGGCCGAGGCGGGTGGATCACGAGGTCAAGAGATCGAGACCATCCTGGTCAACATGGTGAAACCCCGTCTCTACTAAAAATACAAAAAAAAATTAGCTGGGCGTGGTGGCGCGTGCCTGTAATCCCAGCTACTCAGGAGGCTGAGGCAGGAGAATTGCCTGAGCCCAGGAGGCGGAGGTTGCGGTGAGCCGAGATCGCGCCATTGCACTCCAGCCTGGGTAACAAGAGCGAAACTCCGCCTCAAAAAAAAAAAAAAAAACAAAAAAAAAAAAAACAAAAAAAAAGAAAGAGAAGAGCCATTGCCTTCAGATTGCTTAAATCTCTAGAGTTGTCCTGGACAGATCTGAACTTTTCCTTTTATATCAATCCTTGGTCAACATGTTGACCTTGGAGGCCAGAGTAATGGTTTATTTCCAGCGAAGTGTGTGAGGCAGGGAAAAGAAATGCTCGCCAGAGGGGTCTTGGGTTTGCGTGAACATCTTGACTGAGTTACCACAGGCTTATTAGCTTTCCTAAACCCCATTTCCTCAGTCATTGATAGGATGGTTGGAAAGATGAAAGTGAATAACTAGTAAGGTCTCTGGCACAGAGCTGGCCCTCCATAAACACAATCTGCTATTTTGATAAAAGTGAATATGATCCCCATCTTATGGCTAAGGAAACCTACCTGGGGTCCTATAGCTCTGCTACAGAGCTGGAGATCTGAGCCCTGGCATGGTGGCTTCAAGTGTGGGGTTATTACTCTTGCTGTACTGCTGTGCCTCAGACTGCTCCATGGTGTGTGACTTTCAACGTGAGCACCATAGAGAAAAGGAAGCCAGACGGTTGCGGTTCTGTTCTGGCACTTGTAGTTTTTATAAGGAGGGTTTGGGTTTGTGTCATGTCAAGGTGTTTCTTTCTTAAGGAAGAAAGAAAAGCTGTAGGGCTTTTGAAAGACAGGATTTGAGAAATGAAATCACTGTACTTGAAAGAAAGGCACTTGGAAGGGGAAACGTGTCTGCTATCTTTTGCTCACAGTTCCTGAAAGCAAGCAGGTCCTTTAGAATTTCAATGCTGGTACTTCTCTGGTCCTTGTAGTTGATGTAAAGGAACATTTGTAATTACATTTTGGGTTTCGGAGGCAGATTAAAACTCCTTTATGGAAGACGTCCTGTGGTGGAAGAAATCACAAGAGAAGAAAAACAGTCCTTCTTTCCTATGAGATGGCTGACGCACAGTCTGTAGCAATGGGCTGATGCGGGCTGAGCAGAGGACGCTGTATTACCATCACTCCTAGTATCCCACCGCCTTGAGGTCAGATTTCTGCAATATGTCATTTGAAGGAAAATCTTGTGGTTAATTTTCCAAGCACCATCGAATGTATTAGAACAGGACAAAAAGTTAAATATGTCCTAGGTATATTACTTTAGGAACGGAAAATGCAATACAAGAACAATGAAAATAACACCAAAATCTTCAGCTTCCATTGACTAGTTCTCTTGCTTCTTCAACAAGGGATTCCCAGACTCTTTTCATTTTATGACTATTTTTAAAATTAAGGTATAATTTACATACAGTAAAATTCACTCTTCTTGGCATTCGTTTCTATGCATTTTGACATATGGGCATGTAAATCCACCACAATCATCCCTATGTATTTCTTCATGCCCCTTGGTAGTAAATCTGTCCCCAGCCTGTCCCTGGCAGCTACTGGTCTGATTTCTGTCACTATACTTTTGTATTTTCTAGAACATCATATGCATGCTTTTTCCACTTAACACAATGCTTTTGAAATTGATCCATGTGGTTTCATATATCAATTGTTTGTTTCTTATTGCTGAATAGTATCCATTATATGGCTAGACCACAATTTGTTCTTTCACTAATTGATGACATTTGGTTTGTTTCCAGTGTTTGGTGCTTATGAATAAAGCTTCTGTACGTGTTCACATGCAGGTCTTTAAGTGGACATATGTTTTCATTTCTCTTGAGTAAATAACCTGATTTTCTGGGAATGCTGGGTCATGTGGTAAGTGCATGTTAAACTTTAGAAGATGCTGCCAAAGTGTCTTCCAGAAGAGGTGTACCATTGCATTCCCATCAGCTCAGCAGTAAATGAGGGTTCCAGTTGCTTGCATTCTTGTCAGTTCTTGGTATATTGTTGGTGATTTAGGTTTTAGCTATTCTAATAAGTGTGCAGTGGCATCACATTGTGGTTTTAATTTGCATTTTTATAATGATTAATGATGTCCAACATCTTTTCATGTGCTATTTGATATCCATGCTTCTTCTTTGAGGAAGTGTCTATTCAAATGAATTCTGAGGTTGCTTTTCCATATTTCTGATTCAAATCCCTTACTTGATATGCGATTTTGCAAATATTTTCTCTCAATCTGTGGCTTTTCCCTTTACTTTCCTTTTTTCTCTCTTTTGTTCTCTCTTTCTTTCCTCTCCCTCTCTCTCTCCCTCTCTCCATCCATTCCTCTTCCCTTCTCCCTTCCTGCCTCCCTCCCTCCCTTCCTTTTGGACGGGGTCTTTGTCACCCAGGCTGGAGTGCAGTGGTGTGATCTCGAAATCTCGGCTCCTTGCAACCTCTGCCTCCAGGCTCAAGTGATCCTCTTATCTCAGCCTCCTGAGGAGCTGAGACTACAGGCATGTGCCACCACACTCAACTAATTTTTTTAAATTTTTAATAGAGATGGAGTTTCACCATGTTGCCCAGGCTGGTCCCATGTTGCCCAGACTGGTCTCAAATTCCTGGGCTCAAGCAATCCACCCACCGTGGCCTCTCAAAGTGCTAAGACTACGTGTGTCAGCCACCATGCCCAGCCCTTTTTTTTTCTTAACAGGGCTTTTCAATGGTCAGGTTTTAAAGACTGACGAAGTCTAATTGATCAATTTTTTTCTCTTATGGTTTGTACGTTTTTGTGCCCTGTCTGAGAGATCTTTGCCTAACCCAAGGCCACGAAAATCTCCTCTTGTTTTCTCATGTATTGTTCAAGGTTTGACCCATTTTAAGATAGTCTCTTTATATGTGGTGCAACCTATACGTAGTTTTTGTTAATTTTTTTTTTTTGCTTATGAATATCTAATAGTTCCAGAAACACTTGTTGAAAAGACTCTGTCTCCACTGATTTATTTTGGCACCTTTGTTGAAAATCATTTGACCAAGCATGTGTGGGTCTAAATTTCTAGACTCTTTATTTTATTACATTTATGTCTCTTTTTGCCAATTCTATACTGTCTTGAGGCTACTATAGTTATAGTAAGTTTTAAAATCAGGTTGTTTGAGTCTTGTAAATATTTTCTCCCCACCATCTGCCAAATTTTTTTGGATATTCTATATCCTTTGAAACTTGCTTTTTAGAATAGCATAGATGGGGAGCTGAAGAAATGCAGTTCTCCCAGGCACATATTAAGATGACAAGAATCCCCCCAAACATCCTAGAATTTTACACGGAGGTAGAACCAGGATTCTTAACCTGGGATCTGTGGATGGTTTCAAGACTGTGTGGATACTCACATAATCTTTTTTTTTTTTTAATTATCATCGTTATTTATTATTTTTGGTGATAGGGTCTTACTCTGTTGCCTAGGCTGGAGTGCAGTAGCATAATCACGGTTCACTGCAGCCTCGACCTCTAGGGCTCAAGAGATCCTCCTGCTTCAGCCTCTTGAGTAGCACTACCCCTCAGCTAATTTTTAATTTTTTTTTTTTTTTTGTAGAGAGAAGGTTTCGCCATATTGTCCAGGCTGTTCTCAAACTCCTGGGCTCAAGCGATCCTCCTCCCTTCACCTCCCAAAGTGCTGGAATTACAGGCGTAAGCCACTGTGCCCAGCCTACCATCATTTATTTATTTATTTATTTATTTATTTATTTATTTATTTATAACATGAATTCAAAACAAGTATGCAGTTTACCGGAAGAGAGCAGGAAATCAAGGCATGATTGCCATCATCAAATCTTAATTGTCAGAGAACATTTCCACTATGTTGGCCTGAAGACACTCAGATTCTATCAGTCATCCCAGAGTTCGTGTAAGCACTGCGTTCCTTTCGAGTTTTCCTGAAGTCATCATTTGGATCTTTCCAATAAGGCTTTTCTCCTACTTGGCAGGAGATGAATGCACATACTTCACGAACATGCTTCAGTCCCTCTCTACAACTGGTTTGGCCCGCATGCAGCTGAGGCTATCTCTGTTACCTCCGATGTCCTTGGAACTGGTAAAGAAGGCAGAAATGGTCTTGTGATTTTGCTATTTCATAGTCTGGTTGTACTCCTCAGTCCATCATGCTCGCCTCCTCCTAGCTGACCATCTTCAGTGCCATGGACTGCAGGAGGAGTCCCTGGGTCCAACCATTCTGGGGTGGGGCTCACGTGGGGCCCCACATACCCTTGAGATGCCAAATTTTGTATGTTTATATTCGTCTGGGGAAAGGCTCAAAAGTTTCAAGAGATTCTTTAAGACGTCACCTACCTGTAAAAGAATGACTGGAGTGGAGGAAGAAGCAGCTGGTTGAATATGTGGGACATCTGAGCATGGACTCGGGCATAGACCAGGAGCTAGCCTGGGACCTTCAGGTACCCCAAAGTAGGATTCCCAGGCAAAATACAGATGCGCAGTTAAATCGGAATTTTAGATTGACAGTGAGTTCTTTTTTTTCTTTCTTTTTTTTTTTTGGTATAAGTACGTCCCAAATATTGTACATCATTTATCTGAAATTCAGATTTAACTGGGAGTCTTGTATTTTTAATTAGCTAAATATGGCCACCTTACCCCTAAGGCCCAGTTCCTGCTCCAATTCCCAGCTTTTTTTCTGAAGGGTCCATCAGTGGTACTTTAAATTCTTGTCAAATAATTATAGGAGGCGAATTTTGCTAACTTGCGTTTAAAATATGAAATCAGCTCATAGTTTTACTTCTTCATGGGTCCCTTTAAGGGTAAGCACTCAATTGCTATGGGATTATAAACCTGTGGAAATATGGTATAAAGAGCCTGTTGGTAACCTTCCCTTCCCTTCCCTTCCCTTTCCTCTCCTCCTCCTCTCCTGCCAATCTCATCCGTCTGCACTAATCACTGTTTCCATTTTGCTATGTAGTTTTACATTTTCTTCTTGGTAGGTATAAGCGTATGTGAAGCCTAAGTAAATACTTTTATATGCATGCAAGCTATGTTATATAAAAACTAACTCATCTATAATAATGTTCTGTAATGTTTTCCTTAATCTATTTTGAGTATCTTACCGTATCTTAAAACAGAAAGCAAACCCATTCTTTTTGATGGTTGACTAGTATTCCATTGTGTGACTATTTACATATTCAGTCCTTACTAAAGCACAGTATTTCCAGTTTTTCATTATAAATAATGTCCCAAAAAATTAGTTGAGTGTGGTGGCACGTGCCTATAATCCCAGTTACTCAGGAAGCTGAGGCAGGAGAATCACTTGAACCTAGGAGGCGGAAGTTGCAGTGAACTGAGATCACGTCACTCTACTCCAGCCTGGATGACAGAGTGAGATGCTGTCTCTAAATAAATAAATAAATAAATAAATGAAAAATGTAGCACTGACCACCCCCCCCCCCACACATGACATATATGTGTATACATTAAGCATTCTAGTAAATACTGCTAAGTTACCATCCAAAAAGGTTGGAGAATTTTGCAAATTTACTAACAGCATAGAGAATGCCTACTTGTCCCCATTTTTGTGTGTGTTAGCTGACAGGTAAAGCATATTTCATTGGTTTTCTTTGCATTTAAAAATTGTAAATGAGGGAAAATATTTTTTATGAATTGCCTGTTCCAATTTTTGCCTAATTTTCTTTTGGGTTCTACTTTATTCCCCATTGATTTGTAATGGCTCCTTGTTAATGAAGGAAATTAAATTAGCCCTTTGTCCTTTGTGTTATAAATCTCTTTTCTCTTTTGTGTATCATTTTTCATTTGACTTCTCTTCTGCTCATTGTTTTGCTCTTTAGAAACTTATAATTTTTGGTTCTTATTTAGCCAAATTCATCAATGGGGAAGCTGATAAATTTTAATTAGAAGTCTATGCTTTATACTGTTAACATACTGTATGATATGTTAAGAATTAGCAGATTTGAGCCGAGCATTTGCTTTTGAAAAATTCTATTTTCTCTAAAACGTGTATTGATAAGGTTGATTCTATTGTCTCTTTAGAATGTACAATTAAAGCTGGGTGTGATGACTCATGCTTGTAATCTCAGCACTTTGGGAAGCTGGGGAGGATGGATTGCTTGAGCCTAGGAGTTCGAGATTAGCCTGGGCAACATGGCAAAACGTCGTATCTACTAAAAATACAAACATTAGTTGGGTATGGCAGTGCACACTTGTAGTCCCAGCTATTTGGGAGGTTGAGGTGAGAGAATCGCTTGAACCTAGGAGGAGGAGGTTTCAGTGAGCTGAGATTGTGCCGCTGCACTCCAGCCTGAGAGACAGAGCAAGAGATTGTCTCAAAAAAAAAAAAAAAAAGGACAATTAAGTATAACTTTAATTTATGTCTATTTTAAGAAGGGTTGTTGGCATAGATTTTCTAAATCATATTTAAATATTTTTAATTTGTCTTGACTTTTTATTGAGGCTGGAACACTGCAACCATTTTATCAAGATTCTTTATTTCCTTCTTTTAAGAACTACTCAGCACACTTTTTGTAACTGTCCTGCATGCCTTAGTATTTTGTTAAAATCACCAAGTTAATTTTGGCGTTATTGGATAATAGAGTATTTCTTAAAAGTTCTTGATGGTGTATTGGTCTGATTTCAAGCAATGTTCTTCATCCAGGGTTGGGCAGAGAGGCTTGGCCTGAGAGGCTTGGCCTAATATTCAGCAAGATGCAAATTTCCCTTATCCTTTACTCTCCGTGTTGTATTTTTAGCTCGTTGAGAACAGCCTAATTTCTCCTGATCAGGAATTTTTGTGACCCTCTGTCTTCATTTTTACTCTTTAAAATTGGCCATTGGTTTTTTTGGTTGTGCAAAAGGGAATTCTTTTATTTTTGCAGAAAAGCCTCAAAATGAGAGAGATAATAGGAAAGACAGAGAAATGAGAATGAATATTAGCATTTCTATGAGGCCCCAAATAAACCTTTAGCTGGAGAGAAGTAAATTCCATATTATTATTATTATTTTTATTTTTATCAAGAGAGAGTAGGAGGTGGCAGGGTGGAAATTTTGGAGCTGTGCACTGACTACAGGGGAAGCCATCTTTCTTTGTGTTTCCTAAGGAAAATAGTCATTATGTTCAAACTTAACAGCATGATGCCAAAAACTGATGCTGACACCATTTTAAAAATCACAAGTCAATTTTATGCAAGGTTTTTCTTGCTTCCCTTGCTTCCAATGGGCCCTACAGCTGTTTTATATGCTTAGAAGAGCACATAAATGCAAGCAGAGCCTGTGGGAATTTAGGCGAAGTCAAGTGCTTTTCTCCTAGCGTAGCTCTTTCCTGGTAGCGTGCGAATATGCTTTTCATGTTTCCTTCTTTCTCCTTTATATTTGGAAAAATGATTGACTGGCGAATGTTGTCCAGGAGACAGAGACCAGCAGGGGACAAGGCTGTTGACAGAGGCCATTCAGTTGATCTCCTTGCCTCACTTTGCCCTTCCACTTTTTTTTCTTGTACTGTTTTCTTTCAGAGACAGAGTCTCCCTCTGTCACCCAGGCTGGAGTGCAGTGGCAGTAATCCAATCGCAGTTCACCGCTTTGAACTCCTGCGCTCAAGTGATCCTCCCACCTTCATCTCCAGAGTAGCTGGGACTCCAGGCACAGGCCACTATACCTGGCTAATTTGTTTTTTTATTTTTGTAGAGATAGGGGTCCTTTTAGGTTGCCCAGCCCTCTATCTTGCTGATCTTGAACTCTTGGTCTCAAGCAGTCCCCCTGCCTTGGCCTCCAAAAGTGTTAGGATTACAGGCATGAGCTGATGTGCCTAGCCCTGCTCTTCCACTTCTATGTGCATGCCTTGAAAACTCCTTCCTTGGTTGGAAGCAGGTCTTCTTTCCCAGAAAAGGGAGTCTATTTCCTGTTAGGGCTCACCTGTACACCTGCTTCCTTCATGGGTTCTTCTGATGAAGGGCTGCTTGTCTCTTGGTGTAAACTCCTAATGAGAAACCTGGGAAGAAGGATGCTTCCCCGGAAGGTTCTTGTATTCTGTTCTTAGGCCTCTGACCACAGTGCATTAGAAAGTCACTTCCTGCATAGAAAGTAATATCAATGAAGTTTGTCTGTATTGAAGTAGGTAAACAGTAAAGAGTCTGGAACATCCTATGGTTTCTCATCATCTCATATTGCTGATTCTCTGTATCATAAGCCATCCCAGGTATATGTGTGGAATCTGTATTGTCTTAAAACATTTTATTGAAGTAAAAGTCACATAATAGGAAAGTAATCATTTTAAAGGGAACATTTCAGTGGCATTCAGTATGTTCATAATCTAGTTCCAAACATGTTTGTCATCCCAAAAGGAAACACTGTATCCATTAAGCGGTCTCCCCATTCCTTCCTCATCCCAGCCACTGGCAGCCACCAATCTGCTTTCCATCTCCATGGATTTACTTATTGTTGATATTTTATAGAAATGGAATAATCCAATATGTGACCCTTTGTGTCTGGCATCTTTCACTTAATATAGTTTTTCTGAGATTTATCCACACTTCATTGCTTTTCTTATGGCTGAATACTGTTCCATTGTACATATACACCACATTTTGTTTATCCATTCATCTCTTGATGGAAATTGAGTTGTTTCCACCCTTTGGCTATTGCAAATAGTGCGACTATGAACGTGCCTGTACAAGTGTGTGAGTCTCAGTCTTTAATTCTTTTGGGTATATACTTAGGAGTGGAATGACTGGGTTATATGGTAATTCCATATTTAACTTTTTGAGGAGCTACCAGATGGTTTTCCGTCTGTGTTATCTTCTAACACAACCTGAGCCCCAGAATCCCCCCCTGGATGGTTACTTGCAGCCTCTCCTTGCATACCAGACTGATGTCTTCTTGCTGCTATTGTTACCTGGGTGATAGCATCACAGAAGCTCCATTCCAGCCTTGATCTAAGATCCCAGCTCCCTGGACACTCTGCTGACTCAAATCCCTGGTGTCTTCATGTAAGGCCTAGCCTCCTGTGGCTCCATCCCAAGAAAGCCTGTGAATTGGGAAGCTCTGTTCTCTTACTCAGCCTAGGCCATGAATGCTGCCCTTCCACTCTAGTAAGTCATGCCTCCTGCTAACGCCTGTGGTCTTCTGAGCTCCTTTGGGAGAGGCAGAGAGCTTGCTGAGGCACCTGAGCCACTGGGAATAAGTGGCCCTACATGTCATTCATCCAATTGCCTCATTCCACAAGGAGGAAACTGAGACCAGAAAGTTGAAAAAATAGTTATGCAAGGCCATCCAGACTATAAACAGCAGCACAAGGTTTGAGAAAGGTCTTTGGTATTTGGTCAGTTTCCTTCTTCTAGGACCTGGCACCCCTTAGGAACGTTCAATACATCATGCAGAGAAATAGAGCCTCCCCATCAATCATTGTGGGTTGTAATACTATCCCATTCCACTTGCTTATTAAGGAACTAGCTCATGTGGGTTGACCTAGAGCAATTATGTTGCTGGTTTTCTAATGAGCTCAGTATAAATGAGAAATCTGAGTGGGCTGGGGGTGAGACCCCCTGTGCTTGATGAACCAAAGCAGGGCTAAAGGACTGTAGATCACTTGTTGCTTAGCAACCACTGCCAGGAGACTTGGTTTTCATAACCCAAACCTTGTTAATGCCCCAGGGATTAGGATTTGGGCAATGAGGTTTAGCAATGAGGTTTAGAAAGACGTGCAAACTGTGTTTTTTATCAGCTCAGTTTGTCTTCTAATGCACAGAACTCTCCCACTCCTAGCAAACAAAGAAACAAATTTCCACCAGGGAGCAGTTCTGGCAACTCTGGATAGTTTGAGGCTCGGAGAAGCTCATAAACAATTTCATCCTCAGGTCAAGGGCTCAGCACGACCCTCGGCTTACCATCCATCCTCCATTCCCAGAACTTGGGGTCTTCCAGGCCTGTCCTACTCACTGTCTGACACTAATGAGTTCGCCTTTATGGAATATTGGGAAAGAGGTAGATTTCTGTGTTTTTCAATGCAGTTTGGGGAACTCACCCTTCCACTGGACATTTCTGACGACTGATTACAACAATGCATTTCCTAGATGTTTAGAGTGAGGAGAGATCCTAGGAACTGTATGGGCCAGTTCATTAATTCTGCAGAAGAAAATGTTGATGAAAGAGATGAATGTCCGAGTCAGGATTAGACTTTGCTGACTCTCTACCCGGGGCTCTCTCCACCAGAACATTTATGCCCAGGCATTCCAAACACCGAAGACCATCCTGTGGGGGTAGGCATGGGTAGAGATTTATAATAAATATATTCTTATGGACATTCAAATTTATTTTAAATGTTCAGTTACTACATGAAAGGCTACTAGATGCTAGGCTCCTTTCCCTATATTATGTGTTTTAGTTCTCATGTTTATTCAGAGGAGGCATTTCCCCTTCTGATGAGACTGTGTATTAGTCCATTCTCATGCTGCTAATAAAGACATACCTCAGACTGGATAATTTAAAAAGAAAAGATGTTTAATTGACTCACAGTTCAGCATGGTTGAGGAGGCCTCAGGAAACTTACAGTCATGGTGAAAGGGGAAGCAAACATGTCCTTCTTCACATGGTGGCATCAAGGAGAAGGAGCAAAAGGGGGAAGAGCCCCTTATAAAACCATTAGATCTCATGAGAACCCACTTACTATCATGAAAAAAGCAGCATGGGGGCCCCTCTCACAGCATGTGGGATTATGGGAACTACAATCTAAGATGAGATTTGGGTGGGGGCTGAGTCAAACCATATCATTCCACCTCTGGCCCCTCCCAAATCTCATGTCTCATTCAAAACTCAATCATGCCTTTCAACAATCCTCCAAAGTCTTAACTAATTTCAGCTTTAACCCAAAAGTCCAAGTCCAAAGTCTCATCTGAGACAAGGTAAGTCCCTTCTGCCTGTGAGCCTGTAAAATCAAAAGCAAGTTAGTTACTTCCTAGTTACAATGGGGGTACAGGCATTGGGTAAATACCCCTGTTCCAAATGGGAGAAATTGGCCAAAACAGACGGGCTACAGGTCTTATCCAAGTCTGAAATCCAACAGGGCAATCATTAAACTTTAAAGTTCCAAAATGATCTCCCTTGACTCTAGGTCTCACATCCAGGTGACGCTGATACAAGAGGTGGGCATGGCCTTGGACAGCTCTGCCCCTGTGGCTTTGCAGGGTATATCCCCTCTCCTGTCTGCTTTCATGGGCTGGCATTGAGTATCTGTGGCTTTTCCAGCCACATGGTACAAGCTGTCAGTGGGTCTACGATTCTGGGGTCTGAAGGACAGTGGCCATCTTCTCACAGCTCCACTAGGCAATGCCCCAATGAGGACTCTGTGCAGGAGCTCTGAGCCCTAGCAGAGATTCTCCATGAGGGTTCTGCCCCTGCAGCAAACTTCTGCCTGGATATCCACATGTAAGCCACCAAGGCTTGGGGCTTGCATCCTCTCAAGCAATGGCCTGAGCTGTACGTTTCCCCCTTTTAGCCATGGCTGGAGCTGAAGCAGCTGGGACACAAGGTACCATGTCTCAAGGCTGCATAGAGCAGGGTGGACCTGGCCCTGGCCCACAAAACCATTTTTCCCCACTAGGCCTCCAGTCCTGTGATGGGAGGGGCTGCCATGAAGGTCTTTGATATAGCCTGGAGACATATTCCCTATTGTTTTGGTGATTACCATTTGACTCCTTGTTACTTATGCCAATTTCTGCAGAAGGCTTGAATTTCTCCCCAGAAAATGGGTTTTTCTTTTCTATCACATCATTGGGCTGCAAATTTTCCAAACCTTTATGCTCTGCTTCCTCTTGAACCTTTTGCTCCTTGTGAATTTTTTTCTCCAGATACCCTAAATCATCTCTCTCAGGTTCAAAGTTCCACAGATCTCTGGGGGAGGGGCAAAATGCTGCCACTCTCTTTGCATAGCAAGAGTGACCTTTATTCCAGTTCCCAACAAGTTCCCCATCTCCTCCTGAGACCACCTCAACCTGGACTTCATTGTCCATATCACTATCAGCATTCTTGTCAAAGCCATTCAACGAGTCTCTAGGGAGTTCCAAACTTTTCCACATTTTTCTGTCTTCTTCTGAGCCCTCCAAATCATTCTAACCTCTGCCTGTTAGCCAGTTCTAAAGTTGCTTTCACATTTTTTGTCAAAGCACCCCACTCTCTGCAATACCAATTTACTGTATTAGTCTGTTCTTACACTGCTAATAAAGACATACCTGAGACTGGGTAATTTATTAATTAAACCTCACGGTTTTGCAGTGCTGGGGAGAACTCAGGAAATGTACAATCATGGCAGAAGGGGAAGCAAATGTGTCCTCCTTTATGTGGTGGCATCAAGAAGTGCTGAGCAGAAGGGGGAAAGATCCCTTATAAAACCATCAGATCTTGTGAGAAGTCACTCACTATCATGAGAACAGCAGCATGGGGGTAACTGTCCCCATGATTCAATTACCTCCCACTGGGTCCCTCCCATGACAAGTGGGGATTATGGGAACTACAATTCAAGATGAGATTTGGGTGGGGACACAGCCAAACCATATCAGACTGGAATGCACAGGGGTTCTTGGTGATTTGCCCAAGATATGTAGCAGTGCGCTGAGATTGGAATCCCCTGTCTAGAAATGCAGGGCTTTCTTATATTTTTTATTTTATTAAATATAAATTATATGTATTATATTACATATATTTATTTCTATAACAGCTATCTGCTTATCCTTATAACATATAAGAAAAATACTTTATACAAGATGCTGATCACAGTTCTCAAATATAGTCCATTCTGTTTAAAACTATGTGGAATGAATTGAAATGGTGGAATATTAACTGTAATCATTGCATCATTTTATTTTATGGCAAATAAGACACCTTAGATGTGCAGCCTGTTGTTTTAAGATGAACCCATAAAGCCATTTTTATTTAGATAAGAAGTATTTTTATGCATGGCTTAATGCTTTTGCTCAATGCTTTCAGAAATAACTGCTCATTAAAAGTACAATGTAATAGTTTAACTTACAGGAAATCTCTAAAGATAAAATGAGTTTTTAAAAATGATAATTAACTTGCATAGTCACTTGTGGTATAAGATTCAGTAATTTGATTAACCATAGCTGAGAGCCCATAGAGGTACTGATTTTTTTTTTTTTTTTTTTTTTTTTTTGAGACGGAGTTTCGCTCTTGTTACCCAGGCTGGAGTGCAATGGCGCGATCTCGGCTCACCGCAACCTCCGCCTCCTGGGTTCAGGCAATTCTCCTGCCTCAGCCTCCTGAGTAGCTGGGATTACAGGCACACGCCACCATGCCCAGCTAATTTTTTGTATTTTTAGTAGAGACGGGGTTTCACCATGTTGACCAGGATGGTCTCGATCTCTTGACCTCATGATCCACCTGCCTCAGCCTCCCAAAGTGCTGGGATTACAGGCTTGAGCCACCGCGCCCGGCCGAGGTACTGATTTTAAGATGAGTGTGATATCTGTGTTTGAATGAGTATCAATAGACCAGAAATGCAATGTTGTGTTTGGGTTTTTATTAAGTAGACATACAGAATCTTAAATATGAATGCGTTAAGCACTCCTGCAAGAACTTTAGCAATCAAGTGATATCTAATGTTGTCGTCTTATAGTTGAAAAACAATGAAGGCCAGAGAGGTTTGAAGACTAGGCCACATCAGGGTTCTTCCACATTGTATGTATTAGTCAGGACTCTTTGGGTTGCAAGCAACAGAAGACTCAATTCAAGTGGCTTAAGCATTAAAGGCAGTCTGTAGGTTCATGTGGCTGAAAAGTGTAGGCACAGCAGTGTCTCTGAGCTCAAGTTATATCACCTGGGCATGAATCTCTTCATTTCTCTGGTCCACTTTCCTTTGTATTGGCTTCATTTTCAGATTCTGAATAATGACTCCTGACAGCTCCAGGTTCATACTATTCATATTGCCAGCAACCCTGGGGGAACAGAGAGCACCTATTTCAGTTGCTTGAAAGTCCTGAGATTAGCTCTGGTTGGACTGAGTTGGGTCACACATGGACCTCTGAACCAGTCATTGTGGTTCAAGGGTTAGATTCTGCTGATTGATCAGACCTCAGTCGTGTCCACCACTGGAAGTTTTTTAAAGTTAGTGTTTGCATAATGTATGTATATATATTTTACCAATTGTTTTGTTTTCTGTCTTTTTATATCCTTGTATTTAAAGTGTGTCTTTTGCAAATAGCCTACAGTTAGATTTTTTATTTTTTGCAGTTTCATAATGTTTGTCTTTTAATGAGGATATTTGGTTCCTTTATATTTACTTGTCAATATAATTGAGTGTATTTCTATCATGTTGTAGCTCTGCTTCACTCTTAATGGAAAACTATTGTCCCTTTTGTTTCTAACCCCAAATAAGGGGACATTTATTAGGCTCCCATCTTCGAAGAGGAAGCTCTCATAAATCTCAAATCTCAGAAGACAGGAGCCTGATAAATCTCCCCTCTTTTAGGGCTGGAGACTCGAAGGATAATAGTTTTCCATTAAGAGTGAACCAGAGCTGCAACGTGATAGACATAAACTCAGTTATATTGGCAAGTAAATATGAAGGGATCAAATCTTCTCCTTAAAAGACAAAGATCATCAAACTGCAGAAAATATAAAATCTAACTATAGGGAGTTAGAGCTTAGAGTTCAGTGAGGCCACTGTTGTCTCTTCTCAATTTCTCAGGATTTTAGCAACCTCCTCTGGAAAATTCAAATAACTCCTTGAGAAAAAGCTTTTCCAAATGCTGGACACATTTCGGAGTACTTCAAACAATACTTAGCCAGCTTTCTAGTTGTTCTCAGCAGGATGGTTGGTCTGAATGACCAGGTCCAACTTTAGAGGAAACAAAAGACTCAAACTGACAATTTAAAGAAGTCTTGTAGCTTTATTGACACAGCATTAAGAGTGCATAATGCATTTATTCTTAATAAATGGACAGTAATAAGAATGAACTTGACCATAGCATAATGTTTAATGTTGCAATGTGATAAGCAAAATTGAAGTCAGAAATAAAATATTAGTTCCAAGATTTACAAACATATACACAGACCCAAACACACATGAGGATTGCAACCTCATTACTCTGCCCTGTTTTTCCATGTTTGTCACTTTCTACCTCCTTTCTAACTTACTTTTTCATTGGGTCCGTCATTTACAGTCTATTTGTCTCCTGATGGAACTTAATCTCCACAAGGGCGGAGATCCTTTTATCCCCCCAACAGGTATAAGCCCTTGACACGGTGCCTGAACATAGTTGATAACTTAATATTAGTGTTTGTTGAGTGAATGAATGAGTAGTCCAGAGTGATGGAGCTGGAAGGGAGACTGGGTGCATTCAGTGTAGCAACTCCACTCAATTCAACAATAACGTTTTATCAAACGCTAGTTCCATTCAGATCCTGGCACTGGGCATACCAAGGTGAATTAGATGTTTTCTCTGTGCACTGTTGTTACTAAGTAGATGTGAAAACATGGCCAAGGAAGTTAAGCAACCCAGACTAGAAGAGCAAAGTTCTTGTCATTCTTTGAGGCTCCAAAGTTGATGTCTGCTTTTTTTTTTTTTCTTCTTTTGTCTATAAAGACAGCAGGCAAAAGAAGAAAAAGCAGTCTGCCTCCCTCCATGAGTGGTTCTCAACCAAGGCCACATATTAGACCCTCTAGGTGAGTTTTTAAAATGCAAATCCCTGGGCTCTACTCATACATATTACATCAGAATCTTTGGGAGTAGTGTCTGAGCAGAATATTAACAAAAGGAAACCCCAAGTGGTTCTAAAGGGCAGCTATGCTGGAGAATGACCTAGGGTTGATCATTTGGAAGATTTACTCATGAATATTCTGAGACTACAGGACCCACAGAAGGGAAATAATTGCAGCCTTCCAATATAATTACTCAAATTCCGCTTGCCAAAGGTTGCTGCATTTAGGAATCCTGCGTTTGAACAGAAGAATGAACTTTTGAGTGGTACCAGCCTTGGATGCTAGCTTGCTATGCTAGAGAGCGTTCTAGATGGGGCACCCAGAGGCCAGACTGTCATAGCTCACAGCAAAACCTTGGGCTCACTACCTAACTTTTCTGAAACTTAACTGTGTCAGCTCTATGATGGAAGGCTGGCTTTCACATTCTTGGAGATTGCTTTGAAGACTATGGTGATCATAACGGTGGGAGTGCTTATGTTTTTCCCTTGCAGCCAGGGAGAGTCATTGGTGGTATTTGCCCCTCCCTGCTCCCCTAGCACCCCCTGATTAAAGGAAATGTGCCTGTGTGTGGATACACTTTCAGAATGCAGGAAGCGCCAAGGGATTTTCACACTGGTAGGTGGTGGTATTTCCCTTTCATCCAATCTGAGTTAAACATGTTTTTTTCTGACTTGATGCCCTGCCAGGTTACATCTCCAGTGCTTTCTAGTATGCCGATGTGAATGCTCTCATCTCACTTCTTTTCTCTTGGCTAAAATAAATTGTGTGCAGAAACACATTTTAAAATGGTTTTAAACTTTGCATGTTTAAATGAATTTTAACAAGAGAAATATGTCTAAACTTTTGCATCATTAGGAAGTCATGGCTCTACCAAAGCCACCTGCTCAGCAGCTTTGGGAGAAATCAGCTAACTCCCTGTGTTCAGGAAGACACTTTTAACCCAGGGCCAAGGAGGGGAGTGGCCATCAGGGTGGAGAAACAGCACTATGGGTACCATAGGCTTGGATTATTGAGTTCATTTAATTTTAATTTTAAGTTCTGTGGTACATGTGCAGGATGTGCAGGTTTGTTACATAGGTAAATGTGTTCCATGGTGGTTTGCTACACCTATCAGCCAATCTATTAAGCCCAGCATGCATTAGCTATTTTTCCTGATGCTCTCCCTCCCTCAACCCCACTGCATGACAGGCCCCAGTGTGTGTTCTTCCCCTCCCTGGTTCCATATGTTCTTATTTTTCAGCTCCCACTAATAAGCGAGACATGTGGTGTTTGGATTTCTGTTCCTGTGCTAGCTTGCTCAGGATGATGGCTTCCAGCTCCATCCATGTCCCTGCAAAGGACATGATCTCATTTTTTTTATGGCTGTATAATATTCCATGGTGTATTTGTACCACGTTTTCTTTATCCAGTCTATCGTTGATGGGCATTTCGGTTGATTCCATGTCTTTGCTATTGTGGATAGAGTTTATTTTAAATATGTGCGCAGGTGACATATACTTTTCTGTGTCTCCCAGGAACCAGTCTTATAGATTAAATCTTCATATGTGCTATTAAAGGTCCTAATGTTAGAAACATGGTATTTCATGAAGAGTTCACCCTGCTGCCTAGAGGGCCAAGTTCTTGAAAAAACCAAGCCCACTATCTAGTGGCATCTTCCACAAGCTACGGACGTGGTATCCCAGGAATGCAAAGATGGTTCCAAAGGATGTATCTGGCTGATGCAAACCCGGATCTTTCTGCATTCCAGTCTTCAAGTTGATACTGGGGAATCTCCTCTTCCTCTCCATAAATTTCTGTAATTAAATTGGAGGCATGTGGCTTGCTCAATGTTGCTGAGGCTGCAAAAATTCAAAGCTGCCCAAATTCATGGGCCCATCTGTTGATTGCTACAGAGAAATCTGGGACAGTCAGGACTGAGTGTCAGGGTAGACAACCATGAATTACTTGTGGGAAGTTTGAGTTTCAAGGTGACTTAGCACTGACTGTGTCCCTGTGGGTGGGCCAGTCCCTTCCAGGAAGGTCTGTTTGGTGCCTCCTGTCACAGGAGGAGCTCTAAACACCCAGATTGTACTACCCTGGTGAAGTAGTTAGGGTAAACTATTACTTAATCCAGTTTGATGAGAGATGAAAGGCTTCCAGCCAAGCTGTGTGTTGATGTGGGTTTGCCACGCAGTGGATTGGTATAGATTCTATGCTACAACTGAAACTTGCCAAACACTGACTGGCCAACTTTAATTACCAGCCAGATTAAGGGGACAGAAAGAAAGAAATGAAATGATGACAGTTAAGGTAGAGTTGACTGAGAATCCATCTGGATGTCAGTATGGCCCAAAGCAGTACCAGCTATGTAAATATTGTGTGAAATTACTCTATTAGCCTTATGAGTAAATTTGGAAGCTACAGGTAGTAAAATGTTGTGACAGATAAGTAACTTCAAATTTCATTAACAATATACTTCTTGAAGTGAAATGGGCACCTCTATCAATGGTGGGTATGAAAATCTGTTCATTTTTTTCTGGAAAGCAATTAGACAACATGAATTAAGAACCTTAAATCTTTTGATTTCTTAATACCCCTTTTAGGAGCTTGTTCTTAGATAGAAGTTGGAAATTTGGGCTGAGTGCTGTGGCTCACCCCTGTAATCCCAGCACTTTGAGAGGCTGGGGTGGATCATTTGAGGTGAGGAGTTTAAGACCAGCCTGGCCAACATGATGAAACCCTATCTCTACTAAAAATATAAAAATTAGCTGGCCGCGGTGGTGGGCGCCTGTAGTCCTAGCTACCCAGGAGGCTGAGGCAGCAGAATTGCTTGAACCTGGCAAGCAGAGGTTGCAGTGAACCGAGATTGTGCCACCTCCAGCCTGGTGACAGAGTAAAACTCTGTCTCAGAAAAAAAAAAAAAGAAGTTGGAAATCTGAACAGTTTTATAAACAGAGATAGTCATCAAAACATTATTTATAATAGTCCAAAATAAGAAACACCTAAATGTTTTCAAGTTAATAGGGTAATGTTTAAATAGTGGCATAGCTCAATGATAGAGCTTAGCCATTACAAAAGACGTTTTTAAAGACAGCCTTGCATTTATGAAATTATATAAAAAAAAAAAAGAAGACACAAAATTGACCAGTGCTATAATCACAATTATGTTAAGGTGCATAAAATGAAATTGGAAAGAAAGATACTCTATTCTTTGACAGAGTGACATTAAAGTCAGGTCTTGTACCTTTAAGTTATATAAAGATTTTGGGATTTTGGCTTTATTTGAAGTTTGTACACATTGTGTTATGATTTGAAGGGTGTTGATGGTAAGTCCACAAAAGACTCCTCTTCCCTGGAACTTTGGTTTGATGGGAATTTCTACAATTAAAGCCAGTTATTTGAGTTATGGTTTTAAGGACACCCAGAAGGTCTGTGTCTGGACTGTTGGGATGGGGATATGGCATTCAGCCATCAGCAGTCACTCCTCTATTAGCAGGATTTGTTTTTGAGCTGAGTGGGTGCTGGAGGAAGGCTGAGTACGGATGGCTACATGGAGGAGCAGGGGGAGAGGACAGGCCTGGATGGGACTTCTTGCTAGATAGGTCAGATGTGGGGTGTGGTGGTCTCTGAGCCACCCTGAGGGAGAGCTGGGGTCAAGATGAGGTGTGAGCCCATGAAGTCTCTGGGGTTTGCCTCTGTTGGCTTGTTTGAATTTCTAGAATTTCTGCCTGCTGTAGCCCCCAGGCTAAGTCAGGATGACCAGAGCTGTATCTTTCCTGGACCATTTCAGAGGCCGCCGTGCTGCAGCGTCCCAGGACTCCCATGGTAATGACAGTGAAAGCTAGCTCAGAACGTGGGTGCAGGTTGCCTGGGTGGCAGTGGTGGTGGCAGTGGTGAGAGCGGTAGTACGGGCCGGGAGTGGGGTGGGGGACAAGGCTGTAGCTGTGCCAGATGAACCATCTGTGACACCGTCCCACAAACAGACCCTCCATGCTGTGGGGAGTGCAAATGTGGGTGTCTGCCTGATTAAATGTGAATTTGAGAGGCTCATGCAAAGTATGAAAATAATATTTTCATAAGGACATGAATCCAGCTCCCTCTCCAATCTCTCTTTTACCCCAGCTCACTGTGTCTGTCTCTGTCCCGTTCCGGGAGGGGCTCCCAGCACAAATGTCATGGGCTCTTTTCTGCCTCAGGCCCTCTCTGCCTCAGGTGATGTTGTAGAAAGTTCCCTCTTCTCTTGGGTCTACCCATGCACGGGTTCCCCTCATCCTTCAGGTGCCCCCTAAGCCTCCCCTCCTGAAGGAGCCCCTCCTCCAATGCCTCATACTGACCTTAGCACCTTGCTTGTGTCCTTCCCGGTTCTTGTCATGTCTTACAGTGATATGTTTACTTGTTTGCTCTCTGTCCACACCGCGACAGGCATTCCACCTATGTTCCCAGTTGTTTACCCTGTGTCTGGTGTAGCACCTGTCATCTGTAGTTGCTCAATGACCATTGTTGAGTGAATGAAAAATGAATGAATGAGGAGCATGGTGACTGACTTTTACATTTGCAACCACGGAAATGGAAGAATGCTCATTGTGGGCTGCGTGCCATTTGCTGAATTCTCTATACGGGCCTATTTACTCATTCCACTTTGGTGATGATAATAGTGACAGTGGTGATGACAGCTGGCGTTTACTAAGCAGGGACTATAGGATGGGTACCACCTTTTACCTTTTGTAACTAAAATGCATTTTCCATTTAATTTTCCCAGCAACATTATCAGCCCTGCTATGGAAGGAACAATGACTCTGCCATGTTAAACAGTGTTCTCATTATGTTTTTATTCAAATTAGTAAATCTGGGTCATCCATTCAGTGATTGACTCCAACCACAAATTCACAGTATGATAGAAATAAAAATGATGACTGATCCTGTGAAGTATTCATTTGCATACTTGTATTTAAAACAAAACAGTTTTAATAATTCTAAAACTTTTAAATAACTGTTGAATTGCAAATGGCATTGTTTTGCCATGGACCCTTTATCCTTTATTCTCTTCAAAGCTGCAGGTTGCTTAGCAACCAAAGATCAGAGTCCTCTAAACTTGTTGTGTTATTGTTATATGACCACAGTCCCGGTGGATGGGAAAAAATCAACAAAGATAAAAACATGCCCCAGAATGATTATAATAATTCGGTGATTATACAGATTGCATTTTAGAGAATCACATTTATTCCAAACCATATGTTCAGTCTCTTTATTTTTACTAGGTCATGAGAATAGCTTTCATCAAAATTATCTATAACTGTGGATTCTTATGATAATTCTTCAAAAAGTAAATTATTTTAAATTAGTTTCAGTTGGAAAACAGCCCGTGCTGCTTTATAATTTTGGTGTAAACTGTGGGGCATAAATAGGTGCTAATCATGAAGACCAGATTTGATAGGAATTTATGCCACAGATTATGGTGGAAAGTACACTCAGCTCTGTCCACCTCCAAGAAAACCACCCCCTCACTGGATGAGTGGTAAATTCCACTCACGCACAATACTTCTTTCAGTCACTAGATGAGTGGTAAATTCCAGGTAAATTTCCACCTCCAGAGGGGAAGACAAGAGCTCAGTTTGGAATACACAGAGTCAGAGGAGCCCAGCAGACGTTTTGGTGACATGCTTGGCACTTAGTTGGAGGCGTTCCTCTGGAGCTCAGCAGGGACATCTCCAGAGTGAAATGGAAAGAGAAAGGATGGGAGTGGGTGCGATGGTGCAGGGTGAGCATGTGATAGTGAGAAGAGAAGGAAAAACAAATATTCAAAATCTGAGTAGAAGAGGAAGAGCCGGTGAAGAGGAGGATGGAGTGGAATGGTGGGTGCTCAGAAGATAATTCAGACATGTAAATCTGTTCACCCAGCTCCTCCCATCATCAATTTCCTGCTCATCCTTTAAAGTTCAGCTCAGCCATCACCTCCTATTGGAGGCCCTGCCTGACACCGTGCCTCTCCTTAGCCCCAACACACACACACACACACACACACACACACACACACACAAACACACACACACACACACCCTCTCTCTCTCTTTGACACACACACACACAAACACACACACCCTCTCTCTCTCTCTGACACACACACACACACACACAACACACACACCCTCTCTCTCTCTCTCTCTCTGACACACACACACACACACAAACACACACCCCCCCGACACAAACACACACACACACACACACACACACTTGGGTAGGTGCTCCTCTCCTGTGCTCAGCATCTGGAAGATGGTTACCAATGCACTTTTCAGACTGTCGAAAGGGTCTCAGTATGAACTCCCCCACAAGACCAGCCTTAGGTGTCTTAGTCATCTCTACCCAGCTCCTGGCACAGTGCTCTGCATGGGAGAAAAGGAAGGCTGATGTTTGCCCGTGAAGGCAACCTCCTCTCACTTGTAAGTGTTGCCCTTGCCCCTGCTGTACAGCCCCTATGATGCCCTAGCCTACAGCCCCCAGCCCTACTTTGGCTCCTGGGGAAAATCTCTGAGCAAAGTCAAGAGATGCATTTCTGACACCCTATTGCCCTTGAGGTATGTTACTAAATATGTGTAAAGTACTCTGCAGAGTGCCTGCCCACATGTGCTTGTATCATCATCATTATCGCCATCATCATCATTGTCACCATCATCACCACCACCAACATCATTGTCATCACCATCATCACCACCATCACCATTGTTATCACCATCACCGCCATCATCATTATCACCATTGTCATCACCATCACCACGATCATCATTATCACCATCACCACCATCACCACCATCATCATTATCACCATTGTCATCATCACCACCACCATCATCACTGTTATCACCGTCACCACCATCATCATTATCACCATTGTCATCACCACCACCATCATCGTCATTAACATCACCACCATCATCATCACCATCATCATTATCATCATTGTCATCGTCATTATCATCACCATCATCATTATCATCACCATCATCATTATCATCATCATCATCATCAAGAATTTAGCTTTTCTGAACTGACCTGATAACCCAATTGTTTTGTTTTCTTTCCTTTCTTGTCCTTTTCTTTTTTCTTCAGGAAAATGTGCTTTAATTTCTAAACACATTTTAAAACTAGCCAATCTGCAAACTGGGAAACGTGGGCTTTTTTACTGTGCATTTTCTTTGACATTCACAATTTATGGACTTCATGATGTCTTGGTGAATGCTGGATAACTATTGATGATAAGAGCTCTAGTTGGTGGGGAGGCAGCAAAGTGTCGAGGCTAAGAATATCTTCTTGGAATTCAGACATCAGAATGACTTTCAGTGTCATGATCTTCAACAAGTTACAAAATCTGCTGAGCCTTGGTTTCCATATCCATAAAATGGGGTAACAATATATATAAGGGGTAGGTAGGGATATGAGACTTAAATAAGTTATGTGTAAAAACTACCAATTGGACTTCCCACTGTGTAGATTGATAACTCCATGGAGTTATTGTTATCAGTGTGGATTTTGATTAATCTATTTACCTGTGGTAAAAGTCAAACTGTATGCTATTACATATTATAAATAATATGAGAAATAATTAGCTTCCTTACAAAATAAATTTATTTTCCTAGTTTGCCTGGAAATTGTTGCCCATCTTTACGGTTTTATAGTTCAACCTTGTTGAAAGCAATAATATTTATAACCACTTTTCACCCTTGCGGATAACCAGTCTTGACCTCTTGCTATGATTCTCACTATCATTCTCTCGTTCTTTTATCTTTTCTTTTTTTTCTTTGAGACAGAGTCTTGCTCTGTCACCCAGGCTGGAGTGCAATGGCATGATCTTGGCTCACTGCAACCTCTGTCTACTGGGTTCAAGCGATTCTCCTGCTTCAGCGTCCTGAATAGCTCAGATTATAGGTGCCTGCCACCAAGCCTGGGTAATTATTGTATTTTTATTAGAGAGAGGGTTTCACCATGTTGGTCAGGCTGGTTTTGAACTCTTGACCCAGGTAATCCACCTGCCTCAGCCTCCCAAAGTGCTGAGATTACAGACGTGAGCCACCTCGCCCAGACCTTTATCTTTTCTATCCTGGTATGTGATTATGAGATGAAGTAACCAGTGTAACTTTTAAGTTGCCACTTGATTAGCTGATTGTATCAGTAAGAAGTAATAAGCAGGATTAGTGGGCTCTTTATGAGTATTTTTAAAACCTCAGTGAAGTATTTAACAACAGTTTGAGAAGCAAATTTACTGGGCATATGAAAGTTACCCTTAGTAATAGTAATTAGAAAATATTGAGTTCTCTGCTGAAGTGCTTAGGAGCTGAATAAATACTCATCAAATTTTAATTAAGACATTCTATGTATAAGGTTTCTTAAACAGTTTTAGTCTATTGTCTGCTGAACTTTATACTGGAGTTTGGGAGAGAGTGTGGGCTAAATTTGTAAACTAGTCTTCAAATGTCTCCTCACCTGTTCAAATGTCATTACAGTTCTAAATGCAGTGCAGCCTTCAGGGGTGGCCTTCAGACTTGAAATTGTTGGAACGCTGTCCTCCCTTCTTGTGTGGCATCTCCCTACATGCCCTCCTGCTTACATTTCGAATGATTTCTATTCTCCTTTAATATGGTTTTCTCTGAAATACATGCAGAGCATCTGGCAATCTGTTGTGCCTATTTCTATTTATTGAGATGACAGTTACTAAATTAAAAAATATGTAATTATGTTTTTATAATTATAAACATATACAAGATTTTTTTTTTAAAGCAGAGGTATATAATTCCTTAACCTATTAAATGAACTCCACTGAATTTGAACGAGATTTTAGGGTGAGGATTCGCAAACTTTGTAAGAATAGTGTTTCCTAGAGAAGCCTTGTTAAGTTGTTCTTATTTTCCTCAAGTGCCCCCTTGCGCAGTGTTGTGTGGCTGCCCAGGACTCAGGAACCAAGGTGGGTGACTATAGAAAAGGGTATAGAATTTACTTGAAGAATGACTGAACGATGTTGGTGTTTTTTGGTGTTGTGGGTGACAAGGGAGGGATTTATTATTAAAATAAAACTATAAATCGTGCTCTCAATAGAACACCCAATTTTGTGAGTTTGCACGCATTCTTCCAGGAGGGACAAACTCCTTTTTTTGAACATAATTGGCTTAAAGGAGTAACACCAGGGTTGATAACTAGATGGGTACCTTGGAGCCAATGGTTATTTTCTGGTTATTATTAATTACCAGGTGCATCCAGTCTACCATTTTGCTATTCTCGTGCCAGGGATGGAACGTTTGAGATCTAGGACTTAAGTGTTAGAACCTGGGGTAGTCTATTGTTTCTCAAGCATTTCATGTACTTGTCTAGCTCAGCTTCTTCTTACATAAGTGGTGTTTTGGAGTCAGATTATATTAGTCTTGTACCTGCTGATTGTTAAATTTCTGGGAATTTTGCAAACCACATGATATCATGTTGGTAACTTGAAACTGGCCATGTTGGGAGTGTTTACACCATGGAAATTGGCAGGGGCTAAAAATCAGAGCTTCCTCAGAGAGCTGGTGGTTAAACTTTTATGAGAACACCCCATATATGCCTCTCCTTTGGAGACCCCATCTGTTTTGTTTTTATGTCGTTTGCAATTCCCTGATTAACTTCCTCTCCACTGCCATCTCCTGCCAAAGCTAGCCTCTTCATGAATGCAGCCTCATCAATGTATCTGTCATTACTATAGCAGTACCTAGAACATAGTAGGACTTAATATTTGTTGATTGACTATATATACCCATCTTTTGGAACTGTTCTCAATAGAAAATTGGACATTTGTTGGAAAGATAATTATGTGATCATCACTTTTTTGTTTTCTTGAGATGGAGTCTTGCTCTGTGACCAGGCTGGAGTGCAGTGACACGGTCTAGACTCACTGCAACCACCACCTCCGGGGTTCAAGCAATTCTCCTGCCTCAGCCTCCTGAGTAGCTGGGACTACAGGCATGTGCCACCACACCCAGATAATTTTCATGATCTGCCCACTTTGGCCTCCCAAAGTGCTGGGATTACTGGCGTGAGTCAGTGTGCCCGGCTAGGGTCATTACTTTCAGGAGAAATATTTCTGAGAAAGGTAAGCTATATGAAAAGGTAACCATTAGTTTTGTCAAATAGCTTACAAAGTAAGTGGATGTTCTGATTCTTTGATTTTGCATGACCAGCACATACCACTGCTTGCTCGCCTACTTTTGTTAGGGAAGTTCCAGGCTCTAGCCTGCCATTGAACATTCCAGTGCTGAGACCAAATTGCCAGCCCATCAGATTCTATACTTGTGTGATACCTGCACTTTAAGAAAGGATGAAATTAGTGACTCCACGGGCATCTGGGTAGGGGGGCAGTGGTTCTTCTCTGGTTATTACTAATTGCTAGGTATATCCAGTATACTGGCAGGAGCATAGGAATCACTAATAAGAATGAGATCCACAGTCCATTTAATATTAAGACTTGGCCAGTGGGAGCCCTGAAGGATAACTCGATGGAAGAAAACCATTTTTCTTGATGCAGCTTTACAGGTTAGGCCTTTCTAAGAAGCCATCCATGACTTTGTGCCATATTGATATGTCCATACTCTTTCCATATCACTTTTTATTTTGTAACTGGGATCTTATGTTGAGGTGAATGAATTTTGTATCATTATTACTCTGTGGATGTTTGACTTCCTTTTATTTGTCTTATACTTCAAGTTGTAGAGGGCGTGCCTTATTCCAATATTTTAGGGCTTGGTAAATTAATTCAGAATTAGTATTTCATGATTGTGTGGGTTTGAATTAGGTACCTTCTGGTACTCTGCAGTTGGGAGAGACCCAACTTTTATAGCCTTCTTTAAATGAGTCAGATTGCTTTTACTGCATGTAATTACATGCACTTACACACCATGTGCCTCTCGATTAGAAGTGAGTCACTCCATTTTCTCATGTGAGAAAGCTTGGGCTAACAGTGCTCTTGAAGAGTGTTGGAATTGGCCTCAGTTTTGATGTGAAAGATGTTAGGACAGGTGGTTAACATTTTGTGTGCTATATGAGGAAGCCCAGGTTAGAGTGAATGACAGTCCAGTGTGCAAATGCAGAAAAGTCAACAGTAAACATGAGGAATAAGGAGTTGGCATTGCCAAATACCAAATGGGCCATCAGACAGGCAGAACAAGGCATTAGTGGCTTGTTAGGTCTTGACGTTTCTATGGAGATGAGCTACTGAATGATAAGGAGCTATTGAGGAAGTGCCTATTATGACATACCTTTTGAGACCAATGTTTCAAACTGTCAGACGATGCTAGGTGTTATGGCAAATGACCATAATCATTCTGTTTCAATCTAAAAAAAAAAAAAAAGGAATAAGACAGAGTAGTAGAAAATTACATTCTAAAGATAATGTTTGTACAAGTGAAGTTGAAAGTTAATACAGTTCTTTTGCAATAACAGTTTCCTATTAAATATGTGTTTTAAAAATGTTAAGAGTAACATTATAACTACTTGCTGCTCTCTTTCTTCTTTCCTTTTGTTTGCTTAGGCAAAAGAAGAAAATTAATTATTTATGTTAGAAACGATCGTTAAAGGTGATTTGAATCTTTAAATACTGTAGTAATTATTTTCTATCCTTTCTCTTCTAATATTCTTCTTCAGGAATAAGCTTCAGGCAGGTCTGAGGCAGCATTTAGGGGAATGCTCAGGTGCTGGTCCTAGCACCTGGTGTGCAGATGATGATAATTAACCCTGTCTACAGGGCCTCTGGGAGGAGTGGGGGTGAGTGAGTATTCTCACATATAGTGGAGTATTTCTTATACCATGCATGTGTGTTGGACCAAAATCACCAGAGTTTCTGTGGGGAGCATTGGGGAAACCCCTCACATCTGCTCAGCAGCATGTAGTGTGATCTCCTGTGTTGTGGACCTGTCTTGGAAGAAACATAGATGTCTTTATCATCTGACACATTTTATGTCCTGTTTGTAGTTATCTTTCTGTCAATCCCTTTCCCCTTTTATTATGACTTCCTTATATACTGTAAATACAGAAAAGTCGGCTGGGCATGGTGGCTCACGCCTTTAATTTCAGCACTTTGGGAGGCCAAGGTGGGAGTATCACGAGGTCAAAAGATCAAGATCATCCTAGCCAACACGGTGAAACCCCATCCCTACTAAAAATACAAAAATCAGCTGGGCGTGGTGGCGTGTGCTTGTAGCCCTAGCTACTCAAGAGGCTGAGGCAGGAGAATCGCTTGAACCCAGAAGGCAGAGGTTGCAGTGAGCCAAAATCGTGCCACTGTACTCCAGTCTGGTGACAGAACGAGACTATGTCTCAAAAAAAAAAAAAAAAAAAAAGCAAACAAGACAAAACGAAACAGAAAAGTCGTGTGATGGTGTACTACCCATAGGTGCTGAAATGAATTGATGTACTTTTCTTCTAAGTCTCTAAAATCCAGAGGAAACAGGATTTATCAGGGCTAAGGTGTCAATTATGGATGAGATCATATATATACATATATATATGGCAGGTTCTGGGAATTTGATGCTCATGGTAGAAAAACATGGGTCTAGCTTTTGCAACACGCACATTGCTTATTACTGCATGTTGGCTTCCTCCACCTCGTCTGCCAAACCTTTCTGACTATACTTACCTGACTTCTCCAGGTTTCCTTCAGTCACAGGACACCTTTTTATTCACTTCATATGCAGCTAATTTCTACATTAAAGTATTTTTTTTATAGGGAAGAATCAGAAAATACAACAACTTGAAGGACTCCAGATGCAATGTTGCTTTCCTAAAGAATTCATGATGCATGGGTTCCCCTGCAACCCTGGCATGTAGAATCCCATCAGAATCTCATGAAGGAGGTCCTTGTAGTGTCTTCACAAAGTGATGGAAGGAATCTAGATGTGACTGGGAAAGCTGTTGGGAAGCACGAAGGGAACACTGACCCAGGGATTTTTAGTAAAGAATTAGGGAGAAGCAAGCGGCTGCCATTGTGTACTGCCTGGAAGACACGTGCCTCAGCTTGCTCACTGCCATGCACAGTTTTGGATGAGAAATTCTGGCAGGCATGAGTTTTGACATATGTCATTGTGTGTACAAGGTTCATTAAAAAAAGTTTAGAAGTCCCAAATTGGCCTTTGAACAAGAGCAAATATGAGTGCATCTCATGCTTTGTTAGGATCAATAAACTCCTTTTCTCTTTCACCAAGAGCTACAAAGGAGGACAATGACCATCAGTTGAATAAAGCTTCAGATAGAATAGGAGAGGAAGTCCCCCAGCCTATATAATATGAAAGTCAGAGTTCAGATGTTTTTTTTTCATCTTTCAGAAAACAATCATGAGATCATGGGTACCTAGTTATCAATTAATTCTTTCTAAAAACTTAAACATATTGATAGGATGAATGCAACAATGGCATTGCTTCTAAACCCTAAGAAGTAAATTTTTGTCTTTCACCTGCATATTGGAGACAGTAACACGTTGAAACTGACATCATGCTTCATAGAACCTTTTCTTTGAATATTACAACCAATATAAGTTTAAAAAAATCAGTGTAATCACCCGTCCACCCTGGGGTGGTAGTCAGAGGTGGTATATTCATGAAAAGAAGAGGGTGGCTCTTCAAATTTATGGCTGCCCAGAGCTGTGAGAGGTGGGAATTTATACCTGGCTTCTACTCCCTCTCTCTTTCACTTCTGAGTTTTCAGAGTTGTACCAAAAATGAGAGCCAAAAAAGAGATCTGGAAGCTTAAAAACCCCCTTGAATGCTGTGATGATGGGAGAGCTTGAGTTAGCATCTCCACCTCAGGCTTCCTTGTCTGGAGTGACGTAGCTCATGAGATTGTGGGAAGACAGGACTGACGTGTGTCATGTTGGGTGGAGAAGGCAAGGCACTGCCTACCACACAGATGCTCTCCTTGACCTGGAGAGCCGGAAGGAAATGGCTCAAATGTGAATGAGTCCCCAGAAGGAAAACAGTGCTAACAAAGACATCACCCCAGAGGGCAGAAGATCAGCAAAAACAGAGGCTGACTTGTCCATGACAAGGTGAAGTGGACAGGATAGTGAATTTGTGAGGGGAGGATAGTAATGGCCTTTAAGAGGAAGATGAGAGAGAAGAAATCCCAGTGTCACAAGGCATGGAAGAAGCAGAGTGGGAAGAGCAAGAATTCTGTAGGTAACACCACACACTAAGTGAGCCAGCATCGAGGTTTTGTAGGAAATCATGTTCCAGAACAGGGAAGTGAGACTCATTCCTGTCCGCCCACCTGGATCACAGAGCAGATGCGTCTGCAGGCTGTAGATTACCGTGAGCATGGTACCTAAACCCTATTCCAGATGGCAGCTCTGACAGTTCATGACATGGAGAGGGAAGCAGGTCTTCATGAGAATTCCAAGTCCATCCTCACAATGACTTCTGCAAAATAAAATAAAATATAAAATAAAAACCCAGCCCTGTTTCCTGTCCCCAGCCATTTCCAGAGTTCTCATTGTGAGATAAATGTCTGTAGGTCCTGTGTGAAAACATTTCCCATCTAACTGTGCTGCGCAGAGAGGGGGACTTTGTTGAAGTGACTGAAAACAGGGGTGGGATGGGAAGACAGTCCTTTACTAGAGCAAATAGCACCCCAAACCACAGCAGCATGTGAAGCTGAGATCTAAGAAAAGCCTTAGAATCAAGCCATTCAGCATCTATAACTGGGCGACTGTTGCTTCCTGCTCATTTAACCTTATTCGACTATGATTTAGCATTTGTCAGATGTATTCTCAGAAACACTGAATCTTCACAACTGCCTTTTGGAGCAGGTGAGTATGTTCGCTGGTGAATAACCTGCCTTGGATCTCACAGTGGGTGAATTTTAGCCACAAGGTCAAAGCCCGGCCCTGCTGGGTTCAGGTTCAGAGCCCTGTACCATCAGCAGCTCAGCCAGCATACTCCTTCCCAAAAGTCAAGGGCAGTGGTTTCTGCAGCTGTCATGCTCCTGTTACATGGCATATGCCTTGTTCAGCCTATTTTCAAACTTAGAATCATTAGCTCCCTTCTCCCCCACCAATATAGACAAGCACACATGTGGACAGTCCCAGATATACTGCCTGTGCTTGGAACGGTGTAACAGGATGGCCACCTTCCAGACCTGGTGAGAGTGGGAAGTGGGGATTTCACACAAGCAGCAGCACAGCCAGAAGAGAACTGCAGCTTCCTGTGCCTGTGAACCCTCCTGAGATGTCCCCGATGCTCTAGTGGAGCAGCCGGGCAGTGGTACTTCCTGGAGGTGTGCAGTGCTGGCCACTCCTGGGAGATGGACTTCAGTGTTCACCAATGCATGGTTCTCACTAGGCTGTTTGCCTGCTGAGCGCAAGCCCTGGGAACTTGCCAGCCTGAGGAGCTGGGTCTGGTTTCCACCCCCAGCAAAGACTGATTGATGCTGTAAAAGAGTAATGAGTAGATACAGACAGAGCAGTGGGCAGAACAGGGGCCCGTGGGTCATTTCCTCTTTGAAATGTGAGCCAGGTGGCTGGCGCAGGCCTGGAGTACCATCCTTCTCATAGGATAACAAGATTTCTTCTGGGCGATTAGTCTCCAGGGTCACACTGATCAGTGAGAAACCAGGAAAGCCTGCGTCTGCCAGGGGTCCACTTCTCCTGTCCTTTGTGCTTTGTGCTTCTTTAATGGCAACCACCTGCTGGATGGTAACGTGATAATGAAAGTGACAGCTCAGGTAAGATTCCTGTCCACACATTCTTTGAGCTGAATCAAAATAAATGCGAGCCCAGGATCAGAACTGACAGTGCCCAGTGATTGGTAGGTGGTAGGGTTGGCAGAGAGTGGAAACTGCTGAGAAGGAGGCAGTAGATGGGAGTTAGGTCCACCGCAGCTCATCCTGACACCATCCGCAGCAGTTCAGGAGTCCTCCCTTCAGTGAGTCCTGTGAAACTGATGTGGCCCCTTCTACAGGCTTTTTGATTTCCCCTCCTGGGGAGAAAGGTGTCTTTGCAGGCTTCTGTTGTATGGCATGTGCCTTGTTCTTCGGCGTAGTTTCAAACTTAGAATCATTAGCTCCCTTCTCCCCCACCAGTATAGACAGGCACATGTGTTGACAGTCCCCAGATGACACTGCCTGTGCTTTGAACAGTATAACAGGATGGCCACCTTCCAGAACAATGTGATTTTTACATAAGATGTAAGATTTTTACACAAGATGAGTAATGCTGACGGCTTGCGAATGTCCTTGCTTAGGTAGCTTCTCCCAGCTCCCTGGTAAGCACAAGGTGATGAGTGAAGACAGAAGTCACCATTTGCAATCTGTATGACCTTATGTCTCAGGACGTTGGAAGCAGGCTGTCCTTCAGGTTTCCTGGCAAATATTTGGCCAAATAGAGTTCAACATAGTGAGTGGAGAGTAAGTTCCATGAAAGCAGGGGTTATCCTCACCCCTGAATCCAGCCGGTTGTTTTGTGGATAAGCGAATGAATGCTGACATGATAAGACATGACCCTAGGGAACAGTGCTCACGAAAAGCAGAGTGTGAAGGTGCCTGGGAGAGAGGTTTATGCCACTAATAAGAACAAGGACCCAGGCATGTTGGCTCATGCCTGTAATCCTAGCACTTTGGGAGGCCAAGGCTGGCGGATCTCTTGAGGTCAGGAGCTTGAGACCAGACTGGTCAACATGGTGAAACCCCATCTCTACTAAAAATACAAAAATTAGCCAGGCATGGTTGCATATGGCTATAATCCCAGCCAGTCAGGAGGCTGAGGCATGAGGATTGCTTGAACCCAGGAGGCAGAGGTTGCAAGTGAGCCAGAGGAGCAGGCAGGATATAGAAAAACCAACCAGGGAATGGTGTTGAATAATGAGAACACATGGACATAGGGAGGGGAACATCATATACTGGGGCCTGCTGTCAGGGGGTGGGATGCTGGGGGAGGGATAGCATTAGGAGAAATACCTAATGTAGATGAGGGGGGTGATAGATGCAGCAAACCGCCATGGCACGTGTATACCTATGTAACAAACCTGCATGTTCTGCGCATGTACCCCAGAACCTAAAGTATAATAAAATAATAAAAAATAAGAAGAAAAAGTAAACCAACCAGAGGCCCTGCAGTGCCCCAGGGCTAGCAACAGCTCCTTTGCTGCCAGAGTCCTGCAGGAGCAAGGGGAGGAGACCAGCTGTTCTTGGAACCTGGAGACCAACAGGGGTTGTATAGGAACGGAGACCTTTGCTGGGGAGATGCAGCCAGCCTACAGTGACCTGTGAGGAGCAGCAGGGATGACAAATACCTGTCCTCCCTCTCCTCCTTCCTTGGCCCCTGGCCAGTGCACTCTGTTGGCCAAACTCATCTTGCAGCCAGAGTCAAAGGAGCCGGGGACAAGTCCTTGTGTTTGTCTGTGTGTGTCAGCCCCAGAGCAAAGATCTGTGGGGAAGGGAGGGACTGGCTCTGAAGGAGCAAATGAAACCAGCTCAGTCTGTCTGTGAGTTTTTTATTACAGCTTTCTTTTGTCGATGATGCATTTGACTGGCTGGCACTGGTGCCTCGGTTTCCTCTGGTGCTGCATAGCTAAGCACTGTCTTGGCATTCTGAGCTAAGGAATGATTGGTTACGGGTCTTCCTGGAACAGCCTCCTGCTTCTGAGAGCAGTGCACATGACTCCCAAAATGACAGTGGTCCTTGAGTGAAGACACGCCTAGAACTATTTGTTGGTAGTCCTGTGAGGTGCTCCTTTCCAAGTGGCTGAAACAGTATTTTGGAACCTGTAGCCCCTTCTAGGAACTTACCGTCTTCCATCAAGAGACTGAATCTATGTCCACTTCCCTTGAACATGGGCAGGCATTATGACTATTGGGACGAGAATAAGAGAATGGGGTGACAGTGTTGTGACATGACTTCAGAGTCTAGGTTGGAAGAGGTGATGTAGCTTTCTCCTCTCAATCAATATTATATATATATCTCTCTCTCAACCTCTGTCTCCCTCTTAATCCTTCTCTCTCACAGCCTTTATCTTTCTCTGTCTTCTTCTCCCCCTCCCTCCTTTTCCCTCTCTCTCTCTCCTTCCCTCTGTCCTCTTGTTCCTCCTCCGCCGCCCCTTTCTCTCTTTCCCTCTCTCCCCACTCCTGCCTCCATCCCTCCTTTCTCCTCTCCATCCCTCCCTTCTTTCTCAGTTATCCTCACGACCTCCTTTCCTCTCCCCCTGCCCCTTCACCTCCTCTCTCTCCGTGCACCTTTGGAGCCCTGAGATTCTGTTTCAGAGGTCCAGCTGCTCTGAGGCTGCCAGGCTGGAGAGAACTCACAGAGAGCTACAGAGATGCTGAGTGCCTGGCTGTCCTGGTCACAGTTGTTGGAATCTCCCTACCCCAGCTACCCCTGACAGGACACCAGGGGAGCCTGTATATGATTCCAGCCACAGCCTTGGCCATTCTGATGTCAGGTGGAGCAGAGATTAGCTGTTCCTGCTGAGCCCCGCCTCCCATATTACAGATTCATGGGCAAATCAGTGTTGTCCTTGCTTTAAACCTCTTGAATTTTGATGCAGTTTGTTGCACATCGAAATAACAGAAAGAGTAGCCTAAGAAGCTTGTAGTTGAAGTTTAATTCTTCCTCTCTTTTATCTAAATGATAAATTTTGGCAAACTTGTCTTAGCCTCCTCCCACAAACCAGAATCTTCAAAGTATAATAGCTAATACTGTTTGAGCATTTCTACGCACCAGGCACTACACTCAGTGTCTTTCCTCTGTTACCTCATTCAAATCTCACAGCTCCATGAAGCATCCTGTACTGCCCCATCGAATAACAGACCAGGAAGCAAATGTAGAGAAGAGGGCAGTTGTTATTTGCCCAGATCAAACCTGACAGCTTGGTCCCAGAACCCATCCCTTTCCTGCAAGTGGAATCTTAAAAAGCAGAGTCTCCGAGAAGCCTTGGGAAATACTGGGGTCTCTAGCAATTAATTCAGCCCATATTTATTAAGCACCAATACATTGTGGACACTGTGCTTGGTGGTGGGCATAGGGCAGTAAACAAAACGGATAAGACTGCTTTCTTGGAGCCTATATTCTAGTGTGGAGGGTAGAGGGAGACAGATAATAAATAAATAAACAAGAAAATAGCAGGTAGTGAGAAGTGCTGTGTAGACAATTAAAGGAAATGATGACATAGGAGGTGACTGGCTGGTTACATTGGATAGAAGGCAGCATTTAAGGGAATTTTAAGGAGCCAGAGGAGATTTGGAAGGATCACTCACAGCAGGAGGAGCACTTAGGTAGCCCTGAGTGAGAACAAGCTTAGCAAGTTCACGTGTCCAAGGGAAAGCTGAGTATGGCTGGAGCCCAGTAGACTTTGGACTGATTTGAATTGGAGCCTCCTGATGAGTGATGGCTGTGTGGCAGCAGCAATGGTTTCATCATTTATTGGTTATTGATCAGCTTGAGCAAGCTGGTAGGTGCTAGATACAGGAACTGCAGAAGTTGTCCTATCTTGCCTTTCTTCTACTATTTTCAGCATACATTTATCTTTGACTTTTTCTGATTATAAAACTTACATGTACTTATTAATCAAAAAATTTGGAAATAGAGAAAATGTATTTAAAAAGCAGAAAAAAATCCCCCCTCCCCTACCCCCAGGCAACCACTGCTGACATTTTACACATCTTCCCAGGCCTTACTCTTTTTTCATTGCTGAAGTTAATACACTAGACCTATGCTGTCAGTTTGGTAGCCGCTAGCCATGTGTGGCTATTTAGACTAATATTAAATTAGTTGCAAATAAGTAAAATAAAAAATTTGGTTCCTTACTCAGAGTAGCCACATTTCCAGAGCTCTGTAGCTGCATTGGGTAGTGGCTTACTCTACGGATGGTCCAGGGTAGAACATTTCCATCATCACAGAAGGTCCTGTTGGACAGCGCGGTGCTGGACACAGTCCCATTCCTGCATTTTTAAGGGTAAGCACTTTTCTCTTAGTGCATTTGTGCACAAGGTTTTGACTTATCCCAGAACTAGTGTTGCTCCTGTTTATTTAGATGTTTAGATGTGAGTGGCTAATGCAATAACATCTTCTTCCCTTTATAAGTTTCTGGTTTCATGGAGAACCCAAGGAAAATCTATATCATTCCTATGGTCGAGTCAGTCTGCTGTTTTGAACACTCCTGATATATTTCCCCAGGGGTGCAAACCAGTTCCCTCCCTGAAGTCTTCATTACCCACCACATGCGATGATGAATAGACTTAGCTGGGAGTGCTTTCAAAGCATTATCACATGCAACCTCATGAACATGCAGATGTAATCATTAGAAGGCAGGGCCTTTTTCGCCTGAGCCTGGGAGGAGACACAGTGAAGGGCTCTCCCTGATAGAACCAAACTGGAATCAGCTCCCACTCCAAATGTGTGGCTCTTTGCAGGGCCATTCACACCCCATATCATGCTCGGGAATCTGGCCTGGATCCTGTGAATGACCTCAGTCTTTTCTGTCCACAAATAACCATGATTTCCTGGTGCTTGGTGAGGATTGCTGCAACAGCAGTTCCAGAACTTGAATGGTTTGTGAGTGACGCAGGGTGTTCCGGGGCCCTTCCTCCACCACAGTTTTGCTCAGCAGCTTTGATCTGAAGGCAGGATGCTGATGCGACTCTGCAGCTTGCACAGGGATTGGAGTGCTTGGGCTGATTATAACCATTCTGAAACGGACATTTCCTGTGTTCTCATGCTCATTTAGCAAACGCTCTCCACCTGTCTGTTATAGACAACATTTATTTTGGTAAAAAATGTTATGCCCTTTTTCCCATTTCTTGCTTCTATGTCTCAGCAACTTCTAAGGTATATTCTTGTGTTGTGTGAAGAATGTGTAGTCTCAAAATCATTGTGCAAAAATCACAAGTATTCCTATATACCAATAATAGACAAACAGAGAGCCAAATCATGAGTGAACTCCCATTCACAATTGCTACAAAGAGAATAAAATACCTAGGAATACACCTTACAAGGGATATGAAGGACCTCTTCAAGTAGAACTACAAACCACTGATCAAGGAAATAAGAGAAGACATAAACAAATGGAAAAACATTCCATACTCACGGACAGAAAGAATCAATATTGTGAACATGGCCATACTGCTCAAAGTAATTTATAGATTCAATGCTGTCCCCATCAAGCTACCATTGACTTTCTTCACAGTGTTAGAAAAAACTACTTTAAATTTCATATGGAACCAAAAAAGAGCCTGTATGGCCAAGACAATCCTAAGCAAAAGGAACAGAGCTGGAGGCATCACGTTATAGACTTCAAACTATGCTGCAAGCCGACAGGAACCAGAACAGCGAGGTGCTGGTACCAAAACAGATATATAAACAAATGGAACAAAACAGAGCCCTCAGAAATAATGCCACACATCTACAACCATCTGATCTTTGACAGATCTAACAAAAACAAGCAATGGGGAAAGGATTCCCTATTTAATAAATGGTGTTGGGGAAACTGGCTAGCAATGTGCAGAAAATTGAAACTGGACCCCTTCCTTATACCTCATACAAATATTAACTCAAGATGAATTAAAGACTTAAATGTAAGACCTAAAACCATGAAAACCCTAGAAGAAAATCTAGGCAGTACTCTTTAGGACATAGGCATGGGCAAAGACTTCATGATTAAAACACCAAAAGCAATGGCAATAAAAGCCAAAATTGACAATTAGGATCTAATGAAACTAGAGAGCTTCGGCACAGCAAAAGAAACTACTAATCAGAGTGAATCGGCAACCTACAGAATGGGAGAAAATTTTTGCAATTTATCTGTCTGACAAAGGGCTAATATCCAGAATCTACAAAGAGCTTAAACAAATTTACGAGAAAAAAACAAATCCCATCAAAAAGTGGGAAAATGATATGAATAGACACTTCTCAAAAGAAGACATTTATGCGGCCAACAAGCATATGAATAAAAGCTCATCATCAGTGGTCATTAGAGAAATGCAAATCAAAACCACAGTAAGATACAATCTCACAACAGTTAGAATGGCAATCATTAAAAAGTCAGGAGGCAACAGATGCTGGAGAGGATGCAGAGAAATAGGAATGCTCTTAACACTGTTGGTGGGAGTGTAATTTAGTTTAATTATTGTGGAAGAGAGTGTGGTGATTCCTCAAGGATTGAGAACCGGAAATACCATTTGTCCCAGCAATCCCATTACTGGGTATATACCCAAAGGATTATAAATCATTCTACTATAAAGACACTTGCATACGTATGTTCATTGCAGCACTGTTCACAGTATCAAGACTTGGAACAAACCCAAATGCCCATCAGTGATAGACTGGATGAAGAAAATGTGGCACATATACACCATGGAATACTATCCAGCCACAGAAAAAGGATGAGTTCCTGTTTTTTGCAGGGACATGGATGAAGCTGGAGACCATCATTCTCAGCAAACTAACACAGGAACAGAAAGCCAGATGCTGCATGTTCTCACTCATAAGTGGGAGTTGAACAATGAGAACACACAAGACACAAGGAGGGGAACATCACACACTGGGGCCTGTTGGGCATGGGGGCTAGGGGAGGGACAGCATTAGGAGAAATACCTAACATAGATGATGGGTTGATGGGTGCAGCAAACCACCATGGCACGTGTATACCTATGTAACAAACCTGCACATTCTGCACATGTACCCCAGAACTTAAAGTATGTGTGTGTGTGTGTTTGTGTGTGTGTGTGTGTGTGTGTGTGTGTGTATCTATATACATACATATATACATATATATATGAATGTGTATTCTTTCTGGAGGAAGATATTAGAAGCTGCTGCTTGATTTTCTGGGACATGAAGTGATACACACAGCTTCTCTGACAATAATCATTCCTTGAACGGGTATAAAAGGCAAATTAAGTTAGGGCCATGTGAGAGAGTCGTGAGCCTACATCGCTCTACAGTGAACCTTCCTGAAATACCTCCAATAAGAAAGTTGAGACAGTTGAAACAGCAGCATCTTCCCTAGGTAGATCCTTCTGGTCATGAGCACTTCCTGTCTGAATGCAGTCATTGACAGTGTGACCTCAATCTTTCCTCAATCTGTATAATGCTTTAAGTCTCAATGAAGAAAGAGACATTATTTGGCAAGATTTGGGCTTGAAAAGCTCTAAATGCTACAACACATCTATTTTGTTAGCTACAATGTAGCATATATTCTCTGACTTGGTCACTGCTCTGAAATCTCCAGTGAGTCCCTCCGTGGCCAAATTAATCAATGGATTTGTTCACATTCCCTGGTGAAGGCTGGAGCCTGTTGATACCATGACTATCTGAAAGCAAATTATTACTCCTTGCTGTTTGTCTACACCTACTACTGTCCTTCCTTCTTTTCTTCCTTATTAAAATTTTATCTTTTTAATCATAAATGTAACATGGTTTTGCTATTGAAACCATTAAGCTCTATGAAAGCATCTCAGTTTTCATGTTAAGTTACTTACCTTGTCAAAAAATGTATTGGGGGTAGTGACAAACATAGTGGAACCACAACTCCCAATTGGCTGTCCTTTATTTGGGGCAAATGCTATGGGATAACCAGGCCCCAAATTCTGGAAGCTTAAAACCAAAGAAACATGAAGAGCAAAAAGACTAGTGGTGAACACCATTAACCCTGGTACACGTGGACCCTGGGCAATTTGTGTAATAGTCATTAAGGATGTCTGTTTGTTCCCAATAACTTCTTGATTAAAATACTCTGCTTGGCCTTCCCAAAGGCATTTGTTTGTCAGAAACTCTTTGCAGCTTCATACATTGCTTCCTTTTTCCACTTTTCTTTGTGCCACTTTGCAGAGTGGTAAATCAAAATGCTATTTTGGGCAGACACATTTTATGTGTCTAGATAGTGCTGTGTGATCCTTTCAACCCATTATTTACCCCATGGGCCTGGTATTGCCCTTGAAGCCTGGTGGGCCACTCTCGCTGCCACAGCCCTGCTGAAAAGAAATATTGGACAGCATCCATTATCCAGGCCATCTGTGACTGAAATGGATGTTTGGATAATCCTGCTGACCGAGTCTTCTCCAGGTCTGTGATGCCAAAGGAAAGTCCTCGTTTGAGCATTTGACACAATACAGAGTGATTTCAGGGACAGTCACTTCTTCCCAGGGATGCCAGGTGGCCCTCTGCTGGGGTAACTCTTCTATTTCCCTGAAAAACATGATCTTTGTTGGCTTCATCTGCAGAGGGACAGCATTTGGTCAGTTTCCTTCAGGTGCTCTCTGGTAGCTTCCATTTGGAACCATCAAATGTATCACTCCAGTTGGAAGTCCAGGCAGAAGAACTGATGTTAGAGGGAGCTATCCCTGAGCTCAGTCACAGAACCATAAAGCTAGACAGCTGAACTCTCTCCTTCTGGCTCCCAACAGAATGGTATTAATTGAATGATGCTAATATTGTGCCCTCAGTTTTTATTGAGGGTCATGGTCAGAAATCATGATATGGGTCAGTACTTTCTGTAAAACAGCTGTTAAGGATATCCTCCATCATGTTGTTACATGATGGAGGATAACATCATAACATAATGATACACGTGGAAATTTCCTTTGAGTTCAGAGCTGAGGAAATTGAATCTCTGCTGATGAATTCATGTGATAAAAGTCAGATAAAAAATACTTAATATATCATGTTTCATGTTTTGCCTTGGTTGCTATGAAGCTGAGAGCTAATTCTTGTGCTCAAAACTCAGTTCTAAGTTTAGCTTTTTAAAATATGCTCCCCCTACTTCCTCACTTTTATTGTATGTATATTGTCTTTGGGTTAAAATAAAGTGTTTTTGGGGGTTTGTTTTACTGCACCTGTGCTTTTTTTTTTTTTTTAAGTGGACAAGAGAGACTTTATTTTAGTTATTTTTTTTCAAGAGTGATGACAATTTATTTTAAATTTTTAAATGGGCTATCAGGGAAATAGCATGTGAAAATTCAGGTTCATATTTTGCCAAGTATGAGATACAAACTTAACAGGTTTCAGTCAGCCTCTGCAATCATAAAATGACCTGAAACTACTTTTGTACTTTTTATCTAATTAGTAATTTGCATTTTGTGGTGTCTATACCACTTTTTTGGGCCAATCTTTAAGAAATTAGGAAAAAGAGTGTATTAAAAATTCATATAACCTCCTTTTTTTTTTTTTTTTTTCCTATGGAGTCTCACTGTCACCAGGCTGGAGTGCAGTGGTGCAATTGACATGACCGTTCCCCACTTAACTGTAAAATTCCAGGATAGGGACCATGGCTTTTCTATTTTATATGTTAAATAATTAGCACAGTGCTGGCATATAGCAGATGCTCAACAAATGTTGGTTGAATGAATGAATTAAGGGATTGCAAAATGTACTTAGTAACTGTTGCTAATGTTTACCTGGTTCATATCTGAAACTTGGTTTCTTGGGTATTTTTACACTTAAATCACATGTGTCACCTACATATACGCACCTGTGCTTTTTATGATGACGCATATCAGATTGTTTTTGGAAATGGGTGTGGGAGAGATACTAGTGATTTGTTCTAAAGTGTCCTGCATTTCTCATGTAATGTTGACCACTCGCAGGTTGCAAGGGAAAGTAAAGCAGGGAGGTGTTAAACATGGAAGGAAAAAGGGTATGACATAATTAAAGAACATAATGAATGAATGTGGGGAGGCGGGGCTTGTACAGTGGATAGTGACGCGAACAGTTAGGCCATGGCAGGGTACAGTGGGAAATACTACAGGAAATGTCTGCTAAGAGGAGATAGAATCTTGGAGTCTGGATTTGGATACCAAGCCGATTTAGCTCTGAAAATTTAGATATTCGGATAGAGGTGGGATAAGATGAAAGTGTGATATAGAATATTTGTCTGACATGCACAGTGATTGGAATTGGGTTGAGATTAGAATTGAAAAATCAGTGAAAAGGAGGTTGCAGAGATGCAGGCATGCCTGATAAAGGTTAGACTCACAGAGATGGAGAGGGAAAGATGACTCTCAGCTATGATGGAAGGGAGAACCAGATCACTTCCTACTCACCTTTATCCCTGTGCAAAGATGGTCCCAAGTGTTCATGGTGTCAGGAATCTATGTTAGGCCCCATTTTAGTTTGACTTTGAATCCAGCTATGCATTGCTTTGGTTGACTATATGTAACATTGAGCAGGGTAAAAATATTAAATACTGACATTTTGGCTTTGTTTATTATTGCTCTAATATTGCCTTAAAACTATTTGAGGAGGCCGGGCGCGGTGGCTCAAGCTTGTAATCCCAGCACTTTGGGAGGCCGAGGCGGGTGGATCACGAGGTCGAGAGATCGAGACCATCCTGGTCAACATGGTGAAACCCCGTCTCTACTAAAAATACAAAAAAAATTAGCTGGGCATGGTGGCACGTGCCTGTAATCCCAGCTACTCAGGAGGCTGAGGCAGGAGAATTGCCTGAACCCAGGAGGTGGAGGTTGCGGTGAGCTGAGATCGCGCCATTGCACTCCAGCCTGGGTAACAAGAGCGAAACGCCGTCTCAAAAAAAAAAAAAAAAAAAAAAAAAACAACTATTTGAGGTCAACATTATTCACATTTTTTTTTAAAATGATGCTGCTGACTCTATCTCCTCGTAATATTCCATTTTCTAACAGATGTTTTAGATAACTACTGAAAATGTTAATTGTTAGAATTATCAGACCGTTTTGAATCCCTGGTTTTGGTTGCTTGCCCATTTCCTCTGCTCTCTGTGGAGCTATGGCGTTGGCCAGCTCAGGCTCCCATCTGGCTTGGACAGTGGTGGAACTGGTGACCAACCCTTGGAACAAATGCCAGCTTTCTTGGAATCCCTTGGCACTATGGCTTTCTTTCTATTGGGTCCTTTCATTAGTTTCTTCAATCTGGCAAGATGTGTTGTCTTGAACTTATTTTCTTACCTTGATGACTTTCCTGAGGATCTGGACTTCCGTCTTCTTGTGATGGCTCTTTTGGTGTGCTTAGGCCTTTGGCATCTGATCTAGGTGGGCATTCTCTTCAGCTGTTACATTTTCTGCAAGAGAAAATGAGCCCTAATGAAGTTCATATTGCTCAATAATGTGTGACCTGATAAACTGGTTCTTAGTAACTGTTCCACAAATTAAAGGACCTGACCTGAAGCTTGCTTGAGTAATTTGACAAAAGGGAGACTGTTCTACTTCTCATAATAAAGAATGCTGCGGTTTGATCCCTGGAATAAACAATAATATATAACTTTTTTTTTTTTTTTTTTTTTGCACCAGGTCCATTTTTTTTTCCTTTTCATTGCACAGTGGCCTCAGGCCAGTGTTCTGAAAGTGCCTATTCCTCTGCCCAGGTGAAATAATACAGTAATGTTTGGAGAATACCTTGTTTTCACCTTGGTTGCTGTTCTTTTTTGAAGGAAAGCAATGTGACATAGACAAGTCATGAATTTTGGAGTCAAGTCTTAGCTCCCTGATTACCAGCTTAAGGTCTAATTATGAAGATTTTTTTGTGCTTCAGTTTATTTATCCAGGGAATGGGGATGAGCATAACTACCTGATCTTTTTGGTCAGTTGTTGGCATTGCTGCTAGTATGGGACCCTATCCAGAAGTCTTGTCTGCCGACATCACTTCTTGGCCTTAATATTTAAAAAAATTTTTTAGTTCTCCTTGAAGAGGTCCTTTACATCCTCTGTTAGTTGTATTCCTAGGTATTTTATTTTCTTTGTAGCAATTGTGAATGGCAGTTCGCTCTTGATTTGGCTCTCTGTTTGTCTGTTATTGGTGCATAGGAATGCTTGTGATTTCTGCACATTGATTTTGTATCCTGAGACTTTGCTGAAGTTGCTTAATAGTTTCAGGGGATTTTGAGCTGAGACAATGGGGTCTTCTAAATATACAATCATGTCATCTGCAAATAGAGACAATTTGACTTCTTCCTTTCTTAATCGAATACCCTTTAGTCCTTTTTCTTGCCTGATTGCTCTGGTTAGAACTTCTAATATTATATTGAATAGGAGTGGTGAGAGAGGGCATCCTTGTCTAGCGCCAGATTTCAAAGGGAATGCTTCCAGTTTTTGCCCATTAAGTATGATATTGACTGTGGGTTTGTCATAAACAGCTTTTATTATTTTGAGAAACGTTCCATGAATACCTAGTTTATTGAGAGTTTTTAGCATAAAGCACTGTTGAATTTTGTCGAAGGCCTTCTCTGCATCTATTGAGATAGTCATGTGGTTTTTGTCTTTGGTTCTGTTTATGTGGTGAGTTACATTTATAGACTTGCATATATTGTACCAGCCTTGCATCCCCGGGATGAAGCCTACTTGATCATGATGGATAAGCTTTTTGATGTGCTGTTGCAATTGGTTTGCCAGTATTTTATTGAAGATTTTTGCATCTATGTTCATCATGGATATTGGCCTGAAGTTTTCTTTTTTTTGTTGAGTCTCTGCTGGGTTTTGGTATCAGGATGATATTGGTCTCATAAAATGATTTGGGAAGGATTCCCATTCAGCTGTGAAGCCGCCTGGACCTGAACTTTTCTTGGTTGGTAGGCTGTTAATTTTTTTTTCTTATTTTTTAAAATAGAGATGGGGTTTTGCTATGTTGCCCAGGCTGATCTCAAACTCCTGGGCTCAAGCAATCCTTCTGCCTTGGCCTCCCACAGTGCTGGGATTACAGGTGTGAACCACCATGCCCAGCTGGCCTTACCATTCTTGATATCCTGGATGGTGCTTGCATCTCACCACTGGTGGATGCAAAATGGCCCCAAATACAAACTGTCTTTATTTTAGTGATTCTTCTTTGACCAATGATGTTGGGCAAATTGCTTACTGACAGTGTAGACTTGGATACAATTCCTGTTTAGTTTGGTATAAATCAGCATTGAACAGAAATCTTTGTAACTGAAAAAAGACAAATATACAGGATTTTGTGTATCCTGAAATTCACAAAATCCCCTCAAAACCAATTCAGGTCAAGAACTGAAATGTGATCAAAGATAATGAAGAAATTACTATACTGGTACCAGGTTAATAAACTTCAAGGCCTTTTTGGAATGTCAGATTCATCTTGCACAGAGAGATCAAAAATTGCATACCTACGGGAGGCCAAGGTGGGAGAATCACTTGAACCGGGGAGGTGGAGGCTGCAGTGAGCCAAGATTGCACCACTGCACTCCAGCCTGGGGGACAGAGCAAGACTCCAGCTCAGAAAAAAAATTGTACCCTTATCCTCCTACTTCCTGAAACCCTCAGGAAAAAAATTGAAACCTAACTGTATCCACTGGTGTGACAATACCTCTTTAAATTTTACCTCTTCACAATGAAGGATGCATGACATATTTCCAGTTAATCTGCTGGATACATTAGTGAAGATGTTGGATAACAATGTAAGACGGAACCACGTGGAACTTCTGCTTTGCAGATTACAAGTGAGACTTCTTCCTACTGATGTTACTTTTAAAAATTTTACATGAAAATGAGACTGAAAATTGAAATCTCTCTTTGAGAAAGAGATGCCTGATTTTGTACTCATTTAGGGTGTCTGTGCAGGGTACAAGTATGTCAAATTATAATTTCCCCAGAAGTGGAATATGGAAATCACTTTGTTAGATACATGATGTCTTCGGTTTGTTCATGTGCTTAGGAAGTGAGTACGAGGGCGGTCCTGGGATTGAGTCAAATCATGGAAAAAAATCTTTGGAGTGACGTTAATGCATTTGGTTTCAGCATCATGGAAAAACTCTTTTCTGATTGACTTGCAGCATAATATAGTAGTTTTATCGGGAGGAAGACTGTATTTTCTATTCTGTTACATTCTCTGCTGCACTTTTTTTCTTTTTTTTGGTGGATCAAAGAAGAGTTAATAATTAAATTGATGTGAATTTTTTCTTCTGCATTTTTCCTAGATCAAAGCTAAACACTCTGATAGGGAAAATAGTAATTGAAGGTTGCTTTTAATTCAGTTCAATTGATCGAGTATCTACTTGGGGGCAAAGCACTGGGAAGGCCCAGTGTGGTTTTTCTCAGAGGAGCATGAGGAGCACAGAGTCTTAGAACAGGAGATCTTAGCAACTGTCCAGCTCTCTGATGCTCCATAAACCAAGTTGCGAATCGGCAGCACAGACTGGATCTAGGTCACAGAGTTGTCAGCCCAGTTTCTTCTTTTTGTTTAGTTCAATATGAGAACATTGGTCTTCCTTATTGCTTTCTCACTTCTGATAGGTCTACCTGATTTCACAGGTGAATTCACTTTTGCATTCTACTTTGCAGATTTGGGGAGCTTGGTTGCTCAAATTCTGGTGGCTCTGTTGACCTGATGGCCCTGGTGTGTCTATTCTGGTCAGCAGAAGCCAGAGAGTTCTATTTTTATCCCTGGTATTCAGGACGCTGGGTAGGCTCTAGATCAGGCATCCCCAAACTACGGCCCCCTGCGGGCTGCATGCAGCCCCCTGGGGCCATTTATCCGGCCCCCCGCCACACTTCAGGAAGGGGCACCTCTTTCATTGGTGGTCAGTGAGAGGAGCACAGTATGTGGTGGCCCTCCAACAGTTTGAGGGACAGTGAACTGGCCCCCTGTGTAAAAAGTTTGGGGACGCCTGCTAGATTATAAGGAAACTTTAGCCATGAAGGAAGGAGAGGGTGATTGTTTCCTTCCTCGCAGTCTGTGCTTGCCGTGGTTGAAAGCATGGCCCTTGGACCCAGAACCCCTCGTTCTATATCTTGGCTCTGCCACTTGTGCTCCAGTTTCCTCATCTGTAAAATGACAGCAACATTGTTAGTAATTTATTACATGTAAAACCTTAGAATAGTGCTAACAGATAATGAGTACTCCCTTGGGATGAGTCATCTTTTTCCTTAGGTCTACTTTTGTCTGTAGAAAGTGTGCCCTTTTGGATGAGGCTGCTCCAAGACACAGAATCAGTGAGCCAAGCAGAGCCTGCATCTCCACTGGGTGAAGTGCCCTTGGGTGCCTTTGCTGTGCTGACCCTGAAGGTTCTGTTCCAGTTCCCCTGATGACGTTGTGTTCTTTTCTAACCAGTAGGATTATTGATTTTCTCTGTCAGCCTAGCACTTTTGAAGGTAGCATACCCTTGCAAAATGGACACAAATATGACTAAATTGAGTGCTCTAGATTATTAAAAGCCTTTCACTATGACTATATGATGCTAAACCAAATATTAATTGACTTAAAAAATCAAATTGTTTGATGTTATAGACAAGAAAAGCCTTCTCATGGCTGCCTGCTGGAGTTTTTCTATTTCTGGCTCTTGATATTGGCGTCAAGAGAATGCAGCCATGGAGTTTCATTTTTGTCTTAATTATGAATCGTGAATCCTAATGCCGGTAAATCATGAAGTGGCACAGCATTTCTTCCACTTTTCTCAAAGGGGTCACTATGAAATGATGGAATCTAAATGCTTCATGTCAAGATTTAATTGAAAAAGTTTCCACTCCTGAGACTTCATATTAGTTGCTCTGATTTTAAGGTTTACTTGAGGTAGGGTTGACTTTATGTTGCATTGTGAATCACATGATTATTTTGTTAATATTTGACTTCTCTCCTTGACTGGTTATCTTTTTCTTCTTTGTTCACTTTGAACAACATGAGTTTGAACTTGGTCATCTTTCTTATAAAGTTTTCTCTTTAGTCTTGTTAATATTTGACGTCTGACTAAGAATGATGATCTAGGTCTTCTTTCTCTGAGCAGTATTTAAAGAAGTTAATTTCTAATGGTGAGTTACAATCAGATCTCTGTTTCCTGAGCTTGATAGTTCATGATCTTAGAACTTTAGGGTTCAATATCCGATGGGTCTGGGATTCCATAGAAAGCCCCAGAACATTCTGCTCACCTGCAATGAATCATTTAGAGAGTAACCAGTTTATTTTTTTGGTGATGGTGGTGGGGACTGGTATACAGGAGATTTTGGGAAGCAATTTTTCACTTTGCGCTTGATTATAGCAGTTAAATAACTATGGATACACACACACACACACACACACACACACATACACACCCCCCTAATTATGGATTACTACTCATAACTACCATGATGTCTTTGGCATGAATAAAGAACTTAGTGTCATTGTTTTCAAATATTTATTGCACGAGGCAATGCTCTTCATGCTTAGGATTTATCAGTAAAAACAAGTGATAAATCCCTTTTCATGATGGAGCTTACATTTGAGCATCAGGTAGGGACTGGGATAGCAAAGAGGTTAGGGCATGAAGAAAAACAATAAACATTGTAAGTAGGTTTGCCAGCAGCATTCTTGCACTAGCTCATTCTTAATTTTCCTTTAATTTCTATTATTTTCTTTTAATTTAACAATCTTTCTTCTGATGGGCTGTAATCATTCAACAAACTCCACATAGACAGTTTTAAGACATATCTTTTACTTTGGCGTTGTGTTCTAGAAATTTCTGAATGTAGGTCTAATTTTCCTAGGTCAAGGTTAAGGTTACTAGAGTTACATTCCTGCTCATCCCCAAACTAAGGGATAGAACGATCACTACATTTTAACTTTATGCCAATGATCCCAGGGTATAGCTTCAGATACATTTATGAATTTGTTGATATCATATGTAACAATTACGTTGCACATTAGGGTGACTTGATGATATTGTTTTTGTTAACTTCCCTTTCTGTTCAACCAGGTCTATAATGGGACCATTTCCCCAGCAGGCTGGGGAACAGAGACTTAGACTAGCTTATATAAATGAAAGAGATAAAATTCTCAGTCACTGGGTAAAGAGAATGTGGTATATATACACTATGGAATACTATGCAGCCACAAAAAAGAATGAGATCACGTCCTTTGCAGGGACATCGATGGAGCTGGAGATCATTATCCTTTGCAAACTAACACAAATACCAAAAAAAACCCGACACCACATGTTCTCAGTTATATGTGGAGCTAAATGATGTGAAAACATGGACATGTAAAGGGGAAGAACACATGCTGGGGCCTTTTGGAGGGTAGAGCGTAGGAGGAAGGAGAGGATCGGGAAAAATAACTATGGGTACTAGGCTTGATACCTGCATGATGAAATAATCTGTACAACAAACCGCCATGACACAAGTTTACCTAGGTAACAAACCTGCATGTGAACTCCTGAGCTTAAAGTTAAAAAAATGCTCAGTCACTTAAGGAGCACATTTATATGTCCTTAAAATAAGTCATTGAAGACTGTCAGCTATAAAGATGGGCCAGAGCATAGTCCAGCTACCCTGAGTTCTGTCTATGCACATATGAGGTATGTGTATACCTAAGTTACTAGTGCAGGCATAATAAATACAGTTAAGATGCAGGCAAAATATAGCAATTATATTCTATCAACATAATAATAGCATCTAAAATATCTGTGCATATATACATACATGACAGTCATTGATGAAGAAAACCGCAGCCCCTGGGGTGCTCTGCAGTTTCAAAGCTGAACAAGTAGCATTATGTATATGTAATATATAATGTAAGATACAGAGTACAGGTTGTCCGATTAAACGATAGTACAATTTCGGCTCTCGGAGGGATCGTAGAGATTCTTTAGGTCCGTTGTTTTTCACCTGGAATCTGTGACTGCTTTTGAACATCATCAAATTGGTCATAAATGTCCGTGTTTAGGTGGAGAGGCTTCATAACTTACATCAGACTCTCAAGGTGTTGAGTTTAAGAAAGGCTCACTTTTTGATGGGCTTGTCTTTTCTTGTAAATTTGTTTAAGTTCTTTGAAGATTCTGGATATTAGCTCTTTGTCAGATGGGTAGATTGCAAAATGTTTTCCCCATTCTGTTGGTTGCTGGTTCACTCTAATGATAGTTCCTTTTGCTGTGCAGAAGCTCTTAAGTTTAATTAGATCCCGTTTATCTGTTTTGACTTTTGTTGCTATTGCTTTTGGTGTTTTAGTCATGAAGTCCTTGCCCATGCCTATGTCCTGAATGGTACTGCCTAGGTTTTCTTCTAGGGTTTCACAGACATGGAAGAAGCGGGACATCATTATTCTCAGCAAACTGACACAAGAACAGAAAACCAAACACCGCATGTTCTCACTCATAAGTGGGTGTTGAACAATGAGAACACATGGACACAGGGAGGGAACATCACACAACGTGGCCTGTCGGGGGGCGGGGGCTGGAGGAGGGATAGCAGGAGGTGAGGGGATTGGGGAGGGGATGGCATTAGGAGAAATACCTAATGCAGATGACGTGGTGATAGATGCAACAAACTACATGGCACATGTATACCTATGTAACAAACCTGCACATTCTGCACATTACCCCAGAACTTAAGGTATAATAAATAGACTGGAAAAAAAAAAAGGCTCATAGAGACCAGATCTCAGAGGTAGCAAAATGGAGACTCAGAGCAGTACTCGATTTATTCAAGGTCATACCGTTTTTGTCTGCCTCGGTCCGGGTCCTACAGGTGAGATCTTGAGACCAAATTATAAATTAGAAATAGTTATATCATGGTAAGGTTGAATTAGGTCAAATGTTTTTGTCCTATATAAATATTAAATGTTGATGAATATGCAGAGCTGGAGACTTGCTTGCCAGTGAATGGAGTGGGGAGCCATTCTTTTTATATGCTTTTTAGTAATTCGAGGACGTGTCTATGATAAGTATTGAAATCTGTTTAAAAAAAGGTTTAAGGGCAAAAAAAATTGGGTTCCTCTGTGTAGTCTCATTTCCAGTGTTTACCGAAGTCAAATGTTTTCCAGTGTTTTCCGAGACTTTGAAACGATGCCCCATCAGTGTCTTAGGACAAAGAAACCCTCTTGTTTCGATTTGAAACTGCAGGGCGCCCCTGCAGCTGTAGCTTTCTTCATTAATGACTGCCAGTTCTGGGTGCTGCAGAATTCTGACCAGAAAGTATCAGTTTTATCTAGGTCACCACATCCTTCGGGACAAAATTCAGATGTAGAGATGTGATACGTTAAAAAAAAAATAGTATCACATTTCTTTCAATAGAAACCTGGCTAATTTTGTAACCTCTATTTTTAAGGTCTACTTTTTAAACCTTCTATTATAATTTCTTTTTATATGATATGTGTCGTACGATTTCAACTACAAAAGTTAAGTCTACTTTTTCAACCTCGACAGCCTTAGAAATTGGCCAGAATTATTAAAATTGTGTCTAAATCTAGAACAGGAATCAAGGCAAGATTGGATTAGATTTTTGGTGTCTGGGCACTAACTCTTCGAATTGGTTGTCATTCAGATAAAGGAGTAAAATACATCTTTTATTCAGGGTCTTTCAGATGGGTAGTTGGAAAACAAAAATAACTCCCTCCCCAAGTACCCTTAAATAATAGGCACATTGTGAGTGCTTAAGAAAGCCTTACTGAATGAATGAATTCATGTTGAAGGAATTGGCAAGTATTCATTTTTAATTTGTGTGAATCTTTGGAAGCACCGTTCCAAGATTCAAACAAAATATTGCCTCAGAGAAGTCTCACTTGGGTCTCAGCTATTTAAGGATGCTGCTTTTGCAACAGTGCACCTGAAGGCTCTTTAGCAGGGAGGGCATGTTCATTAACACCTGGGCAACTTGCATCATCAACCAGGTTAAATAGGACCAGCAATGCCAATTGGAAGTACTGGTTTCTCTGACGTCTTCAGGCAAAATAAAAAGTGCTTCGGAAGATGCTTGGATGAAATTTGTATATGTTAAGGTCAGAGAGTCAGCCAAGAGAATGAGAGTAGGGCAAACTTTTAAATAAAGTCAGATATCACCATATCTGCAGTCTGCATGCTTGCTAAGGCTAGGTTTACCAGGCAATTAAGATAATATGACCCTGACTCCCTGATGATAAAGATAGAGGTCTTTTTAGCATTTTGTCTTAGACTGACCAGCTGCTTGTGTTTCACTTCAGCAGCATTCTGTTTAATTCCAATTCAATTAACTGTTCCATTTTTAAATCTTTTTGTTCTCAAATCATTGACTTAGGGAAATTTCACGTTTTTAAGGCCTGTAAGGAAGAACCTTATAGTTTTTTTTTTTTTTAATTAATGCTTATGAAATTCCCTTGAAATTCAGGCATGCCTGAAATTTACAGAGTTGCAAGCCTGACTCCATCCCTGCACTCGTGAATGGATTTCTTTCTCCCAAAGTTAGGAGAGCGACTGACTGGCCTGGGTATGACTGCTTATTCACCAGGCAGGTATTTTAGCTCTCAGAGATGGAGAAGCTGCTGTGAGAGTCTGGACACAAGAGCTAGGATGAAAGAGGACATGTTTCCAAAAATAATGAATTGCTTAGGCCTCATGTATCATTTTCTTGTCACATAGTACGGTACTGAGGAAACATTTGAATGTATGTTGACTATTACTTAGCTAATCAAGATAAAACATCTTAGAGGTAGATATCTTTAGGATCTTAACAACTCTTGTTACTTATGTAGTGTTGAAATTGAAAAATCATGGTCCTAAAATTGTTTTTTGAGGAACCTCCATGTTGTTTATCTGTATCCTTGTGTTCACTGCAGCATTATTTACAATAGCCAAGGTATAGAACCAACCTAAATGTTCATTGACAGGTGAATGGATAAAGAAAATGTGGTTATCTATATACACTGGAATATTTTTCAATGATAAAACAAGAAGGAAATCCTGCCCTTGTGACCACATGGGTGAACTCGGAGGACATTATGCTAAGTGAAATAAGCCAAAAAGAGAAAGACAAGTACCTCATTGTCACTTAGAGTCTAAAAAATCAAACTCATAGAGGCAGAAAGTGAGGTGGAGATGTTGGTCAGTGGTTCAAATTTTCACTTTTAAAATGAGTAAGTTCTGCGGATTGAAGGCACAACATGGGGACCACGGTTAGTAATGCTGTTGTTTACCTGAAATGTACTAAGAGAGTAGATCAGGGGTGTTCTTAACACAGCACACACACACAGCACACACACATCACACCACACCACACCCCCCCCACATATCCCTCCCACACACACTACATACACATACCACACCCACACACCACACACGCCACACCCACACACCACACATACACTACACACCACACACATCCCCCCACACAACCTCCAGAAACAATGACACACACACACCAAAACACACTACATACCACACACCACACACACACACTGCACACGTGCATCACACACACACACCACACACACACAGCACACACACATCACACCACACCACACACCCCCCCACATATCCCTCTCACACACACCACACCCACACACCACACACACCACACCCACACACGCCACACCCACACACCACACATACACTACACACCACACACACACTACACACCACACACATCCCCCCACACAACCTCCAGAAACAATGACACACACACACCAAAACACACTACATACCACACACCACACACACACACTGCACACGTGCATCACACACACACCACACACACACAGCATACACATACTACACCACACACAGCCCCCCACATATCCCTCCCACACACACTACATACACATACCACACCCACACACCACACACGCCACACCCACACACCACACATACACTATACACCACACACATCCCCCCACACAACCTCCAGAAACAATGATACACACACCCCAAAACACACTACATACCACACACCACACACACACACTGCACACGTACATCACACACACACACCACACACACACAGCACACACACATCACACCACACCACACACCCCCCCACATATCCCTCTCACACACACTACATACACACACCACACCCACACACCACACATACACTACACACCACACACATCCCCCCACACAACCTCCAGAAACAATGACACACACACACCAAAACACACTACATACCACACACCACACACACACACTGCACACGTGCATCACACACACACACCACACACACACAGCACACACACACCACACCACACACAGCCCCCCACATATCCCTCCCACACACACTACATACACATACCACACCCACACACCACACACGCCACACCCACACACCACACATACACTACACACCACACACATCCCCCCACACAACCTCCAGAAACAATGACACACACACACCAAAACACACTACATACCACACACCACACACACACACTGCACACGTGCATCACACACACACACCACACACACACAGCACACACACATCACACCACACCACACCCCCCCACATATCCCTCTCACACACACTACATACACATACAACACCCACACACCACACACGCCACACCCACACACCACACATACACTACACACCACACACATCCCCCCACACAACCTCCAGAAACAATGACACACACACACCAAAACACACTACATACCACACACCACACACACACACTGCACACGTGCATCACACACACACACCACACACACACAGCACACACACATCACACCACACCACACCCCCCCACATATCCCTCTCACACACACTACATACACATACAACACCCACACACCACACACGCCACACCCACACACCACACATACACTACACACCACACACATCCCCCCACACAACCTCCAGAAACAATGACACACACACACCAAAACACACTACATACCACACACCACACATACACACTGCACACGTGCATCACACACACCACACACACACAGCACACACACACTACACCACACACAGCCCCCCACATATCCCTCCCACACACACTACATACACATACCACACCCACACACCACACACGCCACACCCACACACCACACATACACTACACACCACACACATCCCCCCCACACAACCTCCAGAAACAATGACACACACACACCAAAACACACCACATACCACACACACCACACACACACTACACATGTGCATCACACACACACACCACACACACCACACACACACATCACACACACATCACACATACCACACACACACCACATACACACATCACACACACCCACCCCACACAGACAGCATACACACATACCACATACCACACATGGTACACACACACACACACACACACACACACACACCCCACACACACACGGTAACTATGATGTGATAGTCTTGTTAATTAGCTTGACTTGGTAATCACTTTACAACATATATGTATATTATGTCATTATGTTGTATACCTCGAATATATACAATTTTAATTTTTTAAGTATGCCTCAACAAAGACAGAAAAAAAGAGAAAAATCATTGCCTTCATGTTTCTCAGAAAGTAAATGAATTGCATGATAGTGTCATAGCTCCAGGACATCAAAATATCTCAAAAACACATTTGCTGAAATTAAACTCCTCCTGTGAGAATTAATGAATAACTGTCTAGGTGTGATAGTGGGAATGAAGCTGATAATTTTAAGTGTTATAAATAGAAGTGTGAGTATCAAGGCACTGGAGTTATTTTAATTATTGACAAAAAGTGTACTGAGAATCAGACATTTGAAGGGCTAGATGCTGGCTCCCTTGCACTGAGCTTTTCCCGTCCTCGTCCTCCGATCCCCAGGCTCACGTTGCGGTTGTCTGAGTTGGAGCTCAGCCCATGCTTGGTGGTAGGGAATGAATCTCACCATGTGTCTGCCCTGCACCTTGCACTTTTCCGGAGGTATTCCCATTTATTCCCAACAGTATGAGGTAGGGACTGCTGCTACTGCCCAGCTTTTTAGAGGTGTGACCCTGAGGCACAGAGAGGTCAACAGACATGTCCAAGGCCACACAGTGAGTAATCGTCAGAATCTGGATTCAGCCTGGGTCTCTTTAATCTGAAAGCTCCTGCTTCTGACCATGCGGATGATACCTGTTTCCCACTAGACTGTAGGTTAAATGTGGTACCTACAGGCAAAGGATGGCTTTCCACAATTACTTCATTAATGGCCAAGGTGCCTGTATTAATTTTCTAGGGCTGCAGTAACACATTATTACACGCTGGGTGGTGTAAGACAATAGAAATGTATTCTCTTACAGTTCTTCAGGCCACAGTCAGGCATCAAGGTATGGGTGGGGCTGGGCTTCCTCTAGACATTCTAGGGTCTAGGAGAGGATTCTTCTTTGTTTTTTCCAGTTTCTAGTGGTTTCTGGTATTCCTTAGTTTGTGGCAGGTTAACGTGAATGTCTGCCTTCATCTTCATATGGGTGTTTACACGGCCTTCTTTCCTGTGTCCCTGTGTCTACTCTCCTCCCCGCCCCTCCCGCTCCCCTCCCTTCCTATTCCCTCCCCTTCCCTTACCCCTCCCCTTCCTCTCCGCCTCCCCTCTCTTCCTATTCCCTCCCCTCCCCTTCTTCCCTTTTTTCCTTCTTCCCTTCTTCCCTTTTTAGGACTTGCCATTGCATTTAGGACTCACATAATCTAGGATAATTTCCCCTGCAGATCCTTGATTTAGTCACATCTGCCAAGACCCCCTTTTCCCAATAAGGTCACAATGCATAGGTTTTGAGGGGTTAGGACTGGACATGTCATTCTGTGGGGGTGATCAACATTCAACCTACTCTAATACATTCCTTAGTTTCTTTTATGTATCCCAAATTCAACCAAGTTCTTTTTAACTGAAGGAACAAAAAAATTCACCAAATGATCAATTTGCTGTGAATAATATATACTTTGTTTCCTTCATTTGGACCTTCCAAACCATCTCCTATTTGCCTCTAAAATCCTGGATCTTAGGCTTGTGAAATCCTGGTGAAATCTCTGTCTTCTGAATCTGATGTTATTTAAATGGTGTCCTCTCTCATCCCCACCACCCCATGAGGTTTTTAAAAGATGCTTTTCTGGTCTGACTCTTTCTTACATTTTATTTTCTATTTTAATCAGTACCTCTTTTGAATTCATTCCTTTCCTTTTCTTTCTTTTTTTTTTAACTTAAAAATTATTTTTGTTATATATATGTGTGTATTTGATTTCATTCCTTTTGGTGGCTGTTTTTGATTGCAAACATGGCCTAACATGTAAAGATATTGTGCAGCTTTGAGGGGTGTTGGTGGTGGTGATGATGGATCCATCATACATTCACTGAGTGCCACGGCGTTATGTGGAAACATACTGGGATTTGGCAATGTTTTAAAAACTAGGTCAGTAAATTGTTCATTCTGTTAGATTCATCTCAGTACTGATGACTTTTTTTAAAAAATGTCTTTCAGATGTTTTAAAAATTGTCAGAAGCTATTTTAATGATGCTTCTGGTATTTACGTAGATTTTTTTCTCTTGCAGAGTTTAAGACTATAAAACCAACACTTTCAGTTGGGTCACCATTCAACTTTATCACTGATAGAAAGTAACGTGTTGGTGTTATCACTAATGTGATCTCAATAAAAGTGTATGGGCTGAATTACTGGTGGCTTGTGAGGACCTTCTGATTTGGCCTGGAAAATGTGGAATGTGTGAATCTGATGGTGGTGTCTGTAGCTAAGAAACTCTTCACCTTGTTGCAGGGCTCTGACCCCAAATCTGAGACTTAAGTGACACATAAGCATAGGCAGTGCCCAGGGGCCAGAGAGCTGGAATTCGGGACCATCTCCGGAAAGAACTTGGCTGCCACAGCCGTAGATAACAAGGCAGACAAAACATAACCTCTGGGATGGGATTTCAAAAATTGCTATTTTTTTAAGATATATTATTATTATCTTTGTGATAAACACATACTGAAATAAGACCAAATCTTTACCCTGAATCTCTCCATAAAATTTGGATTTATGACAACCTTGCTAAATCTCCTCATGACTTTTGTGTTTTTTTTTGGCGTTTTGCAGCATGGCTAATTTTACACCAAGGAATTTCAACCATTAGGCTGTACTAAGCCCCATAGTTTCCCATATGTTGGGTGTTTCCTTTTAGGGTCTAAGCACATGTGTGACACGAATGTGAGGCCGCAGCAGGAAAAGAAGTCACCGTCGTAGGAGATAGATTCACAGAAACTTAATGGGAGCTGGGTTTACTCCGTTGCCTTTAGCTTGGTGATGGAGGGTTTGTTAGTTAACTTAATGTAAAACGAGCCTCAATTAATATTTTCTTATCAATTTGAACCGATCAGGTACGGCAGGAAAGGACCTAAAAAGTTGATATAGGGCAGGGAGTACTGGCTGAGGCTTGGTGCATATGTATTTATAAAAAAAACTCACGGAGCCGAAGATGCTGGCCATCCACTGAGAAGAATAACTGTTGAGTGGAGAATTTGTATGCTTTTAATTCTTATGGCAAGTGGCTTGGAGGCAAAGGCAATGATCTTCTGCTGGGCTTGGGACTGATGGTTCTCAACTCTATCAAAACACAAAACCTGAATTTGCTTTCATGGCCGACTCTGGGAGCCAGGAGAGAGACTGCCTTTCCTACTGCTGTGCCCAGCAGAGGTGTCAGCCTCGACTGTCCGTCTCCAGTAGGACTGGGCAGCGGCTGTCAGCAGCAGGGGCAGCTGCCTCCGAAAGCCAAAAATGGCTTGTGGTTTTCTCCCCGAGCCTCTAACGCAGGAGCTTCTGAGACACTGCGTGACACGTGAAAAGAAAGCTTAGGTTTTCAGAGCGCAATGCCAAAGAGTACAGAAGCAAATGGAAACTGAGCCTAATGGAAATCCTCACTGCTGTGCCCACTGAGACGCTGGTCCAAATTAGCATGCTGGCACCAGAGTCCACAACTCAGAGTGCGAACAGCAAATTCCAGGGAGAAGAAAGGTTTTGTGTGAGCAATTGAGCTAATCATCCCTGACCCCACTCATTAACATACTACCCATGCCGCTGCCTCTCCACACTCCCTTCTGCTCCATGTGAACAGCTTTTCACAGCTTCTTTTCCATCTGCTGAAATAAACAATAGCCTTTGTAAGCAATGGAAAAAGCAGCAGCAGGTGAAGAACTATTTTTAGGCATGCTGAAAGCTTAATGTTGATTACTGTATTTCCACACCTAAAACACCCAAAATACTAGGCTGAAAACAATGGATTTTTTTGCCTGCTTCTGAGCTCATGAATATCGACTGTCTTCCACATTGCTGCTCCCTGCCTGACCCTTTTGTCTGTCACTAGGGTGGACATTGGAGGAGAGTAGTCAGTTGCCTCCCTCTATGATATCTCTTCCAGCTCACCTGATGGCATTTTATCACAATTACTCCTCTTCTTTTCTTCCACCTCTTTAACATTATATTGATGGGATTGGGATCATTTGCTTGTGTATTTCAATGTGCACGTGGTCCAGGGCTCATGTCCTTTCTGTGATGTGCTGATAGAAGCACCCAGTGTGCTTGACATATTGTATTGAGAACTTAAGTGTTAGTAGTTGGCCTTACATGTTATTTCATTTACTTTGCAGAATAAATCTGCCAGATGGGGGTCTTATTCACTTCAGAGAGGAAGAATGAGAGAATGAGGGCTCGCTCGGAGAGTTGAGGAGCCTGCATGGCCGACCTAGCTAGCCCCAGCAGAACTTGAATCTGAACTCAGTTTCTCATTCAAGACCTCACTCTTCCTGCTGCCTTTCTTAGTGATTTCATTTCAAAGTGTTCTTGACTGCAGGGGGCTGGACTCCATGATTCTTTTGATGTTTCTTCTAGCTCTTTGATTCTGTCATTAAGCAAATCTGCTTTGAGTACAGTTTTCCTTTTTTGAAATGCTGCAGTAATGACCAGTAATAGCTAGGATGTCAAATCCTGTCACTTTTCCTTTTCTAATTGAGACAAATCCACTGTGTTTCCCACTGACTTTCTACCACCGCCGTTGTTTAATTGCTCCTGTGGTTGCTTTAAGGCTATGCTACTGAATCTTAAAAGAATTGTGGTTGTTGGCCCTTGGGTTCTGACAGATCTGATGGGGCTAAATTGCATGTTGCTCCTCTGTCTAGACTCCGCTTCATTGCTGGTTGCTTCCTCATGTTCTTTTTTTGAAATCCAGGGACTTATTGTGAGATGTCACCCTCCCAAAGGTGTTTAAGATCCCCTTGGCTATTATTGTGCTAATTCATTGTTTGGGAATAAAATAATCCTCCATCTATATTATTTTCCAATGTGCTGTCTTTTATCCTCACTTGCCTCAGGCTGAGTTACCTAAAAAAGACCCTAGGAAGCAGCCCAGGGAGGGACTCTCAACTTGAGAACAGATAGAGACCTGGCTGGGTCCTTCTCCACCCTCCCTTCCCAAAGAACATTTCTCCTGCAATTCTGCTTCCTCTGAGACCCAGATGATGTCTTGAGAACCTGCAGAGGATAAAAAAGAGAGTGATTCCAGGACTTGCCCATGGCGAGAGCTTGTGAGAAGACATGCAGGTGGCTTCTGAGAACCGTAAGAAAACCTCGACGATTCAGGAGACTTTCCTCCTGTCTGCCACATCTGTCCACCAGTCATCTATAAATGTGTTTATGTCAATTAGAGTTTATCAGTTGTTAGCAACAGAAATGGACTCTCATTAATTGAAGCAAGAAAGGAATTAACTGGAAGCAGCAGGGCAGCTTGCCGAAATGATGAAACTGAGCAACCAGCTGCTCAAAGAGGGGACGAGGAAGCAGTAACCAGTGAACAGTCCTTTCCTGGGATGCCTTTGGGACACTTCAGCTTTTGTCCTCTCATCACTGGACTCAACTCAAATTAGAGCTAAGGCTGAAATGGCCTGGCTGTGTCATGGGCCACTTTAAGGCATGCCTTGATTGATAGTTCCACTAAGCCTCCCAAAGAGAAATGTTGGTCCTCATCCCAGATGAAGGGTAAATGGAGGAGAGGCAAGCAAAACCGACGTGTGTCCCCTACGTGGTGGGTTGATCCCAGGCCTCATCCACTCTATAGAAAGCACTTCACAGCTGCCCACTCGATGGGTCCCAGGGACTTTCAGAACTAGCCATAAAGTGGCCCCTGGAAAGGAAGGGATTCAGAGACCAGACACAGTCAGGTGAGTCCAGCACCAGCTTGGAAATGACAATGCACAGTGACTGGGTGACTCTGGGCAGGTAGGTAGAGCCTGTTCTGGCAGGTGAGTGGTACCAGTTAATGAAAATGCTACAAAAAGGAAGCTTGAAAGAAAACAGTGTATAGGGGCTCTTGGGGTGGTGGTCGTTTATGGAGGGGCGGCAGCAGGTATGAGGGGCTGAAACTTAGCACCCAAATGCCCATCGTGCAAATGAAAATTTGGTATTGGAAGTGCAGTGCTCTCCCAAGACGATCTGACCCTACTGAGTTTGTGGGGTGAAACGTGCTTTTCAGGACTAGCTCTAGGCAAGATTGCCAGATTAGGGAAATGTGTTTTCATTTGCAAAATCCCTTCCCTGTCCTTATTGATGGTTGTCTCTTTAAAGTGTCCAGCATAGTGCAGGATTCTCTTTGTTCTCCCTCCTCTAAGGTGCCTTCAAAACCTGGGCTCTGATACTTCCTTCACACTGAGGTATGAGTAAAGGAGAAGAGTTTAGTGAGGGAATACGCACATTTTTTTCCACTGGGAGTAGAGCCCAATGAAGGGTTGAATCTCCAGCTGATGAAATTTCCTTAGTCAGGGTTTAAGGGACAGTAGGTTTCTTGAGTTTATTTCATGGGTGTAAGGTACACCTGGGAGTTCAGATAATGATTTTGATGCTATTTCTTAGGAGAGGTGAGAATAGAAACCAGGAGGGAAGAGTTAAGAATAATTCTCATCCACTACATATAAAGTCTAATGACCCCAGGTGTTAGAAATTTTTGTCACCATGTTGTAGGTTATAAATACAAAACCCTCCTTGTATCTCAATGTCTATAGTCCTCATATAATTTCGATGTTCTTAGCTAGCATCAGGTGTGATGGAGCCAACTCATACTGGCTTGCTAGAGTTGTGCACGTCTTGGTGTTCAGTGACATTGTATTGGCAGCTGAGAGCTGGTGGGAGTATTTATAATATAGAAATTGGAAACCCCATAAATCAAGATTGTTTTCCCCCAGAGTGGGTTGTTAAACATTTATCCGTATATCACTGGATATAATTCATTTCAAAGTAACAGAGTTACATACCTAATGCTTTCCTTTCTATGGAAGATAACACGCTTTAATATGTAGTACTGATGAGCGTATAAATGTATAGTTAAAATTTCCACAGCATCTTACCGGTCAATCTTTGATATTAGCTTATTTACCTTAATGAAAAGGGAAAGAAGAAAAGAAAAGGAAAAGAAAGGAAAATGCTGTTGTCTGAGCAACAGACAGCTTTCTCAAAGAGAAAGCTCTAAATACTCAGAATGCAGTAGAAATAAATCCTGAAATGATGGTGAATTAGGAGAGCTGAGAATACTCATCACGGCCTTTTCGAGCTGCTGCTATTTTCCAGCATTTTCTTGCCTCCTACTCTTTTCTGGTCTCTGTTACTGGAAAGAATTACAAGGGTCAGGGACCTGTTAAACATAATGACTTCAGGACAGCATATGCTTCGTTCATGGATTTTGGCCTTACAACACAGTTTAGCTGAGGTACATTATCACTTGGTTGGAAAAAAATCTACTGTAATTGCAAACACATTTTCAATAGAGGAAGAGTTTGCAAATTAAAAAAATGTTTGGAACAGTGAATATAGAGGTGATGAGTTATTCTGGGGCAAAGTATAATACTCAGGAAAATGTCTACTAGCTTTTGCATTTGAATCAGAGAGAACCAATGTGTCAGGTCAGATAATCAACACTATGTAGAGATGTTTACTGTATAATATCTGTAATAACTTGCTTTTGTTATCATAATATGCATATGCTTAGAAGTCCCAATGCAAAACTAAAGTTTTTTTTTTTTTAAAGAATTCTTTGGAAAACTAGATATTCTAAAACATTGAAGTCACTTGATATCTCTGAGGCCAAGTAATGCAAAGAAAAAGGAGAAATGCAATAGCTACAGTGACTTTGGACAACTTCAATTCAGCACTTGCAAGTGGGACAGAAAGCATGTAGTTATTTCAAGCATTCAAAATCTCTGCAAAGAGAAAGCTCTAAATACTCAGAATGCAGAACAACTTAAGTGTTACTCCTAGAATAGTATATGCTTTGAGTTAAATACAGGACAATTAATTTGCACAATGGATAGATGACTCGAAATAATGGAACTAATTACTTTGAACCTGTAACTTACATAATGCAGTTGCTTTTACTAAGCATCTACTAGGTACCACATACTGTGCTAGACTCCTGGGATGCAAACACAATCCTGGTACAGTCCCGTATCTAGGTTAATGGGAGGCAATAGCACCAATAAACAGAAAGAGAAAAATACAAGCATAAGAATGAAGAAGAACTCTGTGCCTCCCCAGCACACTAAAATGACAACCCTAAATTTCACGGAGCAGTTAATAAGTTTCTAACTGTGGCTGGCTCCTTTTTTTTTTTTTTTAATATAAAAAGGCTAATGATAAAAAAAGTGTATGTGTATGTATATTGACTTGTTTTTGTCTTATAAATGTGAATCATGTCCTTTGAGGAACAGTTAGAACCTTTAGAAAAATAAAAAGAAAATAAGTCATTTATAATCTCCTGATTCAGAGATGATTCCTTTTAACCATTTCCCTCATAATATTGTTCATATGTATATGCAGATATATCATAGATTTCAAGTATATTTACATATACAATTTTATACCCTGCCTTTTCCCTTAAAATTCTTATGAGCATCTCTGCATGTCATTAACATATCATTCAAAAATTGCTTTTTAATCATTGACTGATAGTTCATCATCCAGATACTTTGTAACTCATTGAACATTTCTTCTATTGTCACACTTTGAATTGTTTCTAATTTATTGCTAATATAAGTTATAGATATCTTTGATGTGGATATCCAAAATGATCTTTATATAAAAACCTTTGTGCACATTTCTGAATGTATCTTACCATATATTTTTAGGAAGAGAATTACTGAATTAAACAATTATGATAATTGTAGTAGTTTTAGATACCTATTTCCAGAATGCATTCTACAAGCATTTCCGGCTTTATATTCCCACCTGCAATGATGTGAATATTCTGAAAATGTATGCTCTAATATTAGTGTAATGAATTCAAGTGGGAAGTTGAGCTCTGAGAATGATGTTAACGTCTTAGTTTTCACCCAGGTGAAATAGTTTGCCCTTGCCGTTCCCACAGGCCTGACTTGTTCTTTTCCTAGATTGCTGCTCCCTGGTTGTATTCGGCTGTCTCCTCCCATGTCACCTCCTTAGAGAGGCCATCCTGGATCCTCTGACCTCTTCTTACCCTGTTTTATTTTTTTTTCTTACTACTAGCATTGCTTGATATTAAATATCTATTATTTGCTTTTCTATCATCTCTGGTCTCCTGCATGTAAGTTCCATGAGGGAAGGAGCTTGTCTGGTTCACTGTGGACCCCGAGTACCTGGCCTAGGCCTGGCACTGAGTGTGCATTTAGTAAACAGATGTCAGAAGGCTGTGCCAATAACGCATGGTCAAAATACTTGTAGAGTTTGGTTGCTTTTGCTTTTATATTGTTTATTTTTATTCCTGTGGAGAGCCTGAGTGTAATGTTGTGTAACGAGCATCTGTCAGATGTTTAGTTCATCCTATTAGTAACTGAGAGATGGCTGGCTCAAGCCTTTTTCTCCATAAGTTCTGTTGACTGCACAACTGCATAGACAAGCATAATGTACCCGGTCAGCATCAGCAAAATATGAATGCAAGTTTATGGTTGTTTGACTTATCAGTTTTGATGTTTGGGAATCTGCATTAAACCGATATAACATTATGTATTTTTGCATTGTAAGCCGTCTGTGTTTACAGTGCTTTTCCAAATCATTTTTTGGCAGTTTTATTATTTATTGCATGTTTCTTTTTTTTTTTTTCTTGGCAATCCAAGCAATATGCTAATCTGTCCTTGTTGGGAGTTGTTGTCATTACCACTTCTTGTAATAACGTCTTAAAATTAGAAGTTGAAAATAATCACACTTGGGACAGGATTACTGGGTCTGTAACCTCTGGTTTTATTTACTTTGTGCAGCTTTCATAGGAGGCATGGCAAGGAAAGAAGTAGCAAGAGGAAGCTGCCAAAAGTGAGAACCAGGTGGCAAGAGAAAAAAAGATTAGAATCCACATCATCAGGCAACTGGTCCATCCCTTTGCCTTTCTGCCAAGTGGCTGAAGGAATAGATTCCCCCCAGACACCTTGTTTCTGGTTGATTTCCGTGGGGAGCACTAGACCTCTTTTCCTGACTGTGGCTCTCAGGACTGTGTGCATATAGCTGTCTGTGTCTGCTCCACCTGCACTTGACACCTGGGCTCAGGAATGCTCCTGATGTCTTCCTCTGAATTCTAAAAGGAGTTCTGCAGAGCGAGGACTGACAGCTCCTTCATCATGGTTCTCCTCAGTGCCTTGCACAGAACTTGGCACAAGGTCAGCTCCTAGGAAATATTTTACTGAGTGAATGAATGAAAGAAGCTCAAAGCAAAAGTGTTCCACGAGGCCAGGTTAGGTTAACTCTCTACCAGCTTTTATACAGGGTGACCATGTTCTTGATTCATCTACTGGTAATTATTAATAGCACGCTTTTGCTCTAAAGGTGTCCTGATTTGAAGGATAAATTACAAGTCATCCTACATTTCAGGTACTATTGGCAGATTGGTGAACATATTTGCAGCAGCGCAAAGAATGTGCAACTCAGTTTGGGCAAAATACATGGCCTATTTCTAGAGCCCTTAAGAGCTTCAGTTTTCCCAGAAGGACAGATTGAGAGGGATCTACCACATTGTTCAGCACAACTTTGATCCTGTTCACCTAATAACTATGACTTGCTACGTTAGTAGCAAACATCCTGGGCTTCTTGCTTATTCAATATCAAATACAAAAATGCATTAACAATTTTCCTGGGCCAGGTGCATGCCTATATCCCAGCATTTTGGAAGGGTGAAGCAGGAGGATCCATTGAGGCTAGGAGTTTGAGACCAGCCTGGGCAACAGCAAGACCCGATTTCTTAAAAATATAATACAAATAAAAAAAATTAGCTGGGTGTGATGGTATGCACCTATGGTCCCAGCCACTCAGGAAGCTGAGGCAGGATGATTGCTTGGGCCCAGAGTTTGATCATGCCACTATACTCCAGCCTGGGCAAAGGATTGAGACCCTGTCTCTTAAAAAAATGTTTTTCCTACTAAAGGCACTAATGCCGTGGCTTCTTCAACTCAGATTCAATGGACTAGCGCCATCCTAAGGCTCTGGATTTAGCTCTATTTGTGTCAACAAACATCCTGCAGATGTCAACAGTTACTGATTACTCATCTTTACTTCATAGAGCAATATTTACAGCTGATGAGTTGTGCAGTATTATGATTGAAATGCCTATTACAATTTAAAAATTAGGGCCATAAATTTAGCATAAACATCTTTGTAGTCATTCCTGATGATCTAAGGAATTGTCTATTCATCTTCTCTTAATCGTCAGGATGAAAGAGCCTTAGAAACCTGCAGCTGTAACTCTCAGGTGTTAAAGCTGAGTTTCGGAGCATCTATACCTATCAGAATACTGAAAAATAAACTCTCTTAAAAAATTCCAGCACTTTGGGAGGGCGAGGCAGGCAGATCACCTGAGATTAGGAGTTGGAGACCAGCTTGGCCAACATGTCAAAACCTTGTTTCTACTAAAAATACAAAAATTAGCTGGTGTGATGGTGGGTGTCTGTAATCCCAGCTACTTGGGAGGCTGAGGTAGGAGAACTGCTTGAACCCAGGAGGCAGAGGTTACAGTGAGCAGAGATCGCGCCACTGCACTCCAGCCTGGGTGACAGAGCGAGATTCCATCTTAAAAAAAAAAAAAAAAAAAGGCAAAGTGTAGTGACCAGGCTTGAGGGGATGGATACCTCATTTTCTGTGACGTGATTATTATATGTTGTATGCCCGTATCAAAACATCTCATATACCCCATAAATATATAACTACTAGGTACCCACAAACATTAAAAATAAAAAATTGTAGTGATCAGTGGCATTTGGAGAATTGGAAGGGCAGGTGCAATGTTGGTTGATCCTTGGGCTGACTGTTCGGATTTTCACTAGTCTGAACAATGAACAGTACAGAGGGAGTGTGCACAGCTATGCAAGTCAGTGAGGCATTGGCTGAGCGTCTGCTTGGTGCAAAGCACTGAAGTGGTGATGAGGGGCACTCGCGCGGTTCTTACCCTTCCAGGTTCTTTGAGACAAGATTGGGCAGTCATCATCTGGGAAGGTAAGAAAATCATTGACTTTGAGAAATTAGAAAATCACAAAATGAAGGGACTGCTTTGGAACACACACAAGGAAGGAAAATGATATAGAGACAAAATGTAAGAAAATGGCTCCGTATGGCAGAAATGACGCTGCATGCACTATGGTAACCTAAGTCAACATTTACTGACACCCAGTTCTATTCTAGGCTGCTAGGCACTTTCCATGGATTTAAACTTAATCCTGGCAACTCTGCTAAGTGGGCATTGTTACTATCATGATCATCTCTATGATACCAGTGAGGAAACTGAGGTACAGGTAGCCTAAGTAGCCTACCCAAGGTTTGACGGCTAGAAGGTTGCAGAGCAGGTGGACCTTGTTTCCTATCTACTATGCAACTTCCTCTCCCGGTTCAAGACTGGGGAGGGATTATCCGGCTACTCAATGAAGGCCATGCACTGATTCTAAGTGTGTGATGCTTTCCAAACTATAAGATTTCTTCACAAACATCTCCTCTGATTCAAACAGACAGCTTAAGATCGTTGTCATCACAGTATTCACTGGGAAACTGAGGTCCATAAAGGCTATAACTTGCCTAAGACCACATAGTGGGTAACTCTTGAGACCACTACACTATTCAAATTCCTCCTCCTCCTCCTTCTTCCCCTTCCCCTTCCGCTTCCCCTTATTCTTCTTGAAATAGGGGTTCACTCTGTTGCCAAGGCTGGAATGCAGTGGCATGATCTTGGTTCACTGCAACCTCCACCTCCCGGGCTCAAGGGATCCTCCCACCTCAGCCTCCTGAGTAGCTGGGACTAAAGGCACATGCCACCATGCCTGGCTAATTTCTGTATGTTTTTGTAGAGATGGGGCTTCACCATGTTGCCCAGGCTGGTCTTGAACAAGTGATCCACTCACCTTGGCCTCCCAAAGTGCTCGGCCTACTGGAATATTCGGTTCCATTGTTGGTTCTCTGCATTTACAGGGGATGTTTATACCTTAGAAAAAGTTTGGTGTGATGTATGAAGAAGCTTGATTTTATTGCAAACATCTGTTGAGGAAGTCCAAAAGTTCTGTCTGCAGAGAATCCATATGGGTTAGACAATTTTTACACAATCTCCTTATAGGAGGGGCCGTGGCTCACTCAAGGCCCTGCCACCTCCATGACTTAACTGGCTTCAGGGAAGGGCTTCCCTCATTCTTCTTTGGTTAGGAGCCAAAGGTCAGCCAGACTGCTGTGGTCACATTTTTCTGCCATGTGCTGTAGCTTCTGGAGTCACTGACCTTGACAGACCTTGACGTTTATGCCTGACAGGCCAATCTAAACCATTTCACTTTGCTTTTTTTCCCATAGTGTTTTCAGTGGGCATCTGTCACTGCAGGGAGAATTGGTGCCCTTTGCAAAACTTTGTACGAACTCTGTCAAAGTGGCTTTCTCATTATTAGAGAAGAAGTGCATTTCCTCAGGTGAATTGTTTCTCAAGTAAAAGTGAAAATAATTGTTGGAACTGATGAAGCAGAATTTACGGAAATGTTACTAATTTCTCTAAAAGCGACAGCAAAATGTCTTAGGTACTTTTCCTCTTTGAATGAAACCTTATTCCCAATACTAGGAAAATCAATTTAAAGGCAAGTTAATAATTTAGCAGTATTTCTATATAGGGTAATAGATGATATTTAATGTAATAAAATATTAAAAGCGATAGAAGTGAGATTTTTACAATCATATTTCTTCATTATTTTTTGCTGCTTCTTCCACAGGTGTTTTCCTTGTTTTTCCTTTCTCTGATTGCTTTCTTTCTCTTTTCTATCCTGATACCCTGACGTTATATCTCAGTATGTGGAAGGTTGGCCAGACCTCTAGGGTCTATTGATTTCACCAAGCATGCCATAAAAATCAATATTCCACCAGAGGGAGCTGAGTAGCAAAGAGGAAACCAACCTGCTTTCTTCACTTACATGGAGAATTTTATATTATTTCCCAACTTCCATCAAAAGAAAAATTTAAATGTCCCAGGAGGATGTCTTCATGTTTTTCTTTTTGATTTTTATTTCTTTTCTTGGAAGTCTATTCATTTAGGGTATATCTATCTGCTTCATTTTTTCCAGTATGAAGGTTGCAATATTGCTAAGGGATCCAAAGACCAACATTGTAGTTCTCCGTTTCCCTGTCTAGTAAGGTCATTTGTTTTAAAAAGTCCCTGGGATCACAGATCTAGGGTGTGAAATTAACTAGGTGAGTGAGTGTGTGTGTGTCTCTGTGTGTGTGTGTGTGTGTGTGTGTGTGTGTGAAGGTCATTTGTTTTAAAAAGTCCCTGAGATCACAGATCTAGGGTGTGAAATTAACTAGGTGAGCAAGTGTGTGTGTGTGTGTGTGTGTGTGTGTGTGTGTGCATGTGCGCGCGTGCACACACACACGTAAGAGAGAGAGGGAAAATTCTTCTGGATTTCCAATATAACTTGAAAATATTGCTCTTTTGCATCTGTGTACAAAATTGCACTCTTTCAGAGCTTTTCCTGCCGTAAACTCTACTCTGCCATATCCACACATTCCCCAAAATCTGACGTGTCTGGTTTCCTTTTCTTCTCCACCCCTAAGTCCTGGTGACACGGCTTTCAATGTGACATCCTATGAAAGACCCATCCGACTCTCCAGCCTCCTTGTAGCTGTGTCCCCTCAGCTGCATCGAACCTCACCCCCGCTCCCTCTCAGCCAGCTTTGCTCATGACTGCATCTTGGACAAAATGATCCCTAGGACTGTTGACTTCTGAAAGCTCTGTTTGCAGCGTCCTGTTCATACTGTTACATGCATTCTCCAGCTCCTGGCTTGTTGATTCCTCCTGCAGCTGTCCTTCAACTTCAACAAGACCTCCAAGGCCTTCAAGGCTTTATTTTCTCCCACTTAGCCTCTCCCAGATCCAAGACAACTCTTTTCCACCTTCTCTTCTTGCCTGCCAGTTTAAGCCACATACTCCATTGAGCCAATCTCTTGCCCATACTCTCAGCTCCCTCACATTCTGCTGCACTGACTCAGCGAAACCACAACTCATTCCTGTCCAGGCGTTGACCTTTTCTGTCTAAAACCCTGGAGCTCTGCCAGAGAAAACCACCCATTCATGACATTGGTGCTGCTGTATACTCATGGTCTCCAATTTCTGCTGGCTCCTCAGCACACTGTCCAGCAATCCATTCATGGCTCCAGCAAACCCTCTACCATTCACTTCATGACGTTGTCTCAATTTTATTTTGCATACGTTATTCTGAGAAAATGTCAGTTGGATGTAGTGGCTTACGCCTATAATCCCAGCACTTTGGTAGCCCGGGGTGGGTGGATCACCTGAGATCAGGAGTTCGAGACCAGTCTGGCCAGTGTGGCGAAAACCCATCTCTACTAAAAATACAAAAAATTAGTTGGGCATGGTGTGCCTGTAGTGTAGTCTCAGGTATTTGGGAGGCTGAGGCAGCAGAATCGCTTGAACCTGGGAGGTGGAGGTTGCACTGAGTCCAGATTGTGCCATTGTACTCTAGCCTGGGTGAGAAGAATGAAACTCTGTCTCAAAAAAAAAAAAAAAAAAAAAAAAAAAAAAAAAAAGAGAGAGAGAGGAGAGAGAGAGAAAATGTTAACCCGAGACACGTAGAACATGTTTTGATATCTTTCTCTTTCTTTCCAGGTGTACCATAATTGAGAAGAAGTTAGTAAAGCTAAAAGGATTTGAAATATTTTTTGATTCCAGGAATGATCGCAGATATTTGGAATAGTTTCATATAAGTAAGCTCCTTGTACAGCATGAATAGAGAGGAAGGTGTTTCCATGACAGCTTTTTTTACAGGTTGTACTGAGCTACTTTTCTCCTCCTGTATCATCTGATGATAATGTTTTGTTCACTATTCAGATATCTTTAAATAATTTGGCACATTTCTATATTAATCCTTTCAACAAAGCTATGACTTTGTGAGTGGGAAGTATTGCATTGTAATGTAATCCTGAAACATGCAAATCAGAGCTGAGAGCTGAGGAGGCGAAGGCCTGCCACGATAGAGCTGAAATTGTGTTGACCTTACTTCATGAAAGCACACCTGGGCTGATATTAGCCTTTTAGAGTTGTTTTTGTTTTGTCTTGTAACCTTTTAAATTAGCCTCCTCAAGGTTCTATAATTTCAGCAGTGCGGTAGCAGGGTGAGCGCTCCTGCAAGCTGTGAAAAGAAATCAGTAATTGGGAGCTGTGGGGGGAAGGGCTTCTGCTGTTTCTCTTTCTTAGTACAATTTTTCTTCAAGGGCTCTTTCATAAATATGTGCCAGTAATTAAGATCCAAGTTCAAATGGAAGACTTTCCCTTGGAGGACAAAGTCAGAGCTTGCAGTCTGGGTTATTTAATCAGTGAAAATGTGCAAGTCCTATGAGCTCTTGAGTCTGACACTGGACTGTCATCCCAGGGCCTGCCCTTGGGTTCTTTGCTGAGTCCTGGCATATTTGAGCTCTCCTCTTGACTTCCTGGCCCAGTTCTTTGGTGGCCAACTGCTCGATGTCTGTGAGGGTTCATTTTGAAGCCCCAGTCTTATTTCAGCATTGCTTTTAGCCACTTTCCCAGATGCAAATATAAACCTTCAAAAGCTTAGTTTTATAGTGCATCTAGGAATCATTTTTATTCATAGTAGAACGTCCCTGAGTGTTTCAACAAGAGATTACCAAATGTTTGAAATGTTTGGAGGAAGCCAAGTGTGGTGGCTCATGCCTGTAATCCTAGCACTTTGGGAGGCTGAAAAGGGAGGATCACTTGAGGTCAGTAGAGACCAGCCTGGCCAATCTGGTGAGACCCCGTCTCAACTGAAAACATAAAAGTTAGCCAGGGATGGTGGTGGATGCCTGTAATCCCAGCTACTCAGGAAGCTGAGGCGGGAGAATTGCTTGAACTCAGGAGGTAGAGGTTGCAGTGAGCTGAGATCTCACCATTACACTCCAACCCGGGTAACAGAGTGAGTAAGACTCCATCTCAAAAACAAATAAGCAGAAGCAAATAAAATGGTTGGAGGGAAAACAGTCTCAAATAGTTGTGCTTCTGATAATAAAACCTATTTTCTCATTTCTAAAAGCTGGTTTCCCATAGTTTTGTCTGGTTTTTAAATGCTTTTCTTTGATGGTCATAGGGATGTGTGTGGGTATCACCTGAAGGGTGTGTTCAGGGTATAAAGCTCACCTCACTCCCAGACACTGCCATTCAGAAAACTTGGGAGTCACATTTATAGGAACTCCTCAGGCAGGTGAGACCAGGTGGTCACAGACACTGAGAAACCCACTGGATTCAAGCAGTGGAGCAGAAGCCTGGAGACCTGGCCTTGAGGCTTGAGGCGTTTTTGGATTAGAGACCTAATTCCTTTGGAATTTATTTTCTTAATCTGTGAGGTGGGTTTTAAGACACAGTTTTGTTATGTCTTAGTAGTGAAAGGATATAATTCTAAGTAATATTTTTATTTTGGACTTTTGGCTATAGGTTTAGCAGGTCCCAGTAGATAAATGAGTCCTGCACCTGATCAGTTTATTTAAATAATTAGAACAGAAAATATCCCTATGTCTTCTGATTGGAATTAAATTCTTATAGTGAGGGAAGATATCCTTTTTAAGTATCTCTTTCTACCCTTCCACTCAGGCACATTATATGTCAAAAAGTGCAGGCTGGAAAAGAGATTTGTGCACCAAGAGAATGTTTTCCGTAGGGGTATTCAGTTGTCTTGCAGAATTTGTTGAAAAGAGTGTTCGTTACCCATACCCTTTAGCACATTTGCCAAAAATCGTGCATTTGTGTTTATTTCTGGACTTTCTTCTCTACTGATCTATTTTGTGCATGTTTAGGCCAATACCGCGATGCTTCGATTACTGTCGATAATCTGTACTAGATTGCAATTATGAAATTAGATAGTTTAAATCCTCTAACTCATTTTTTAAAAAAATGGTTGGTTCTTTTAGGTTCTTTATGTGGTTCCATATAAATTTTTGACTGTCTATAAAATCTCTTTTCAATCTTTATAAAAAAAGCCTGCTAGGATTGTGACTAGGATTGCATGGATTCTATAAATCAGTCGGAAAAGAATTGATATATAAACCACTGTAATTTTTTCCCTCTCTTGTGTTAGCTTTGGTTTTAAAGGATTGATCATAATTTGAGGAAGAAGAATCCTCATCAGCTCTGAATAGAAAATAGATAATGAATTCAAATTTCCACTAATACATTTTATGTGGAATCTATTCCAATTATTTCCATGGTAATAGGAACATTAACTAATTTTCTTAAAACAACTTAGTGATTTTTGAAATAAACCAAATGAAGTGAAAGGCACAAATAAAAAACGATGGTATTTCTATATTAACAAAAAGGCCAAATGCCTCCATGTTCGTATAAAATAATTAAGAGGATGATGTTCAAGGCTGTTTTCTCCTTAGAGCAGTGGTAAATATTTAACAGTTGACTCTCCGGCAAACAGAAAAAAAATGCACTTGATTTACTGTCTTTGCCAGTTTCTGTGTTGCAAATATGCCCAATACAACTGATCTCAGGCTACCAAGGTGATGCCTCTGAATGCAGAGCTGGGAAGAGATGCCCATTAGAGTACCATTGGAATTTCCATCACGTTGATACAACAGATGCCAGTAATCTCAAAAGCATGGATGGTAGACTGTAGTAAAATATTTAGGAAGAGATGGGTTTTGAGTATGCATTACCTTTGCTTTTAGAATAATTTAATTTAAGTGCTTACTTTAACTTTTAATAATGTCTGCACTTAACAACCAGCCCACAAAATTCCTGAAAATTGGCTCACAATTGGCAATGAACCAACTTCAGCACACCACCATGGACCAGGAGTAAAGACTAAAGCATATTTAATATCAAACTGAACTGATAGCTAATTAGTTAATTGTCAAATGAAACAGAATGAAAGGAGGCTTGTTATGTTTTGTAACTTTACCCCATTCAACCATTCTAAACTGACGGGGTTCGGTAGACAATGTTTTACCATTTTATAAATTAAATGATTGATGACTGACCTTAAGTATGTGTGTCTGTTGAGGGGATGGAAGTGGGTTGGGGAAGATCAGCTGGAACTTTTCCTTAGTTCGGGTGGGACGGGTGAGGTAACAGATTGACCCAAATCTGTGATGGTTCCTCACAGAAGTTTCTCACTCTAATAGTGGTAGTCCAGGGAAGTTCCAGGTGATTTTGTTTTATTTTTTTTGGCAAGTGTCAGCTCCACGCAGTCATTCAGGGATCAAATTAAAGACAGATCTGCAACTTTATTCAAGATCACACATTACCTTTGCTTTCAGTATATAAAACACAGAGGTTTCATTTTGGTCAGTGAGAAGGAGAATGACCAAGAAGGAGTCGGTCAGGGAGGTTGCTATGGCCAGGCCTGGATCTGGTACCTGTGCCCTCCTCTTCCATTCCATGGATCACCTCAGTCATGTGACCATACCCAACTGCAAAGGAGTCTGGGAAATGTAGTCTGTAGCTGTGCCTAAGAAGAGGGGGAATACTAATTTGGGGGAACAAGTTTGTACCTTGTTAGCTGTATTGATATGACATGACCTAGGGAGATTTCAAGTCTCATGATTTCCAGGGACTTGAAATGTAGTTAAGTCTTATTGTTAGTGAACTATGCTTTTGGACAAGCCCAATCCTCTCTCTGGGCCTAGCCAGTAAGATGTAGGACCTGCACCAGGTCCTTCCTAGCTTTGTGACTCTGCTCGTTCACTCTGTCTTCACCTCCTCAGCATTTCTGTTTCAACATCTATCCTGTCTTCTAGAGGGTTCCTTCCGTTCACCCATCGGTCCAGATATGACTCTTGGTGCCAGTGGAACACTATCTTCCCTATGACTTGGCACCTTTGTGCCACTGGCCTGACTTGCAACCAGGGTGGGGGCACAGGGGTGCTTCTGACTCAGGGGTTCTGAGGGACTGAGCACAACTGTTGGATATGGGGAGAATGGTGCGTGGGGCAGCTCAGGGGTTTGTTGGGAGGTTGCTCTCATTTTGCTTCAGTCAGGAAAATGCCAAGTTTGATATGCTGGTACAAACGGTTTGCTCCAGTAAATAATGCCTTGGAGGAGTTACGGTGTGCTAGAGGAGAACGTGGTCTCTGAGGCGTGGCCTGGGTTCAAATCCTGATTCTGTGCTTTCTGAATTTGTAGCCAAGGCCAAATTACTTGAGTTTTTTGTGCCTCAGTTTCTTCCCCTGTAAAATGTCAACTAAAATAACAGTATAAAAATATGTATAGCTGGGCGTGGTGGCTCACGCTTGTAATCCCAGCACTTTGGGAGGCCGAGGTGGGTGGATCACGAGGTCAAGAGATCGAGACCATCCTGGTCAACATGGTGAAACCCTGTCTCTACTAAAAATACAAAAAATTAGCTGGGCATGCTGGTGCATGCCTGTAATCCCAGCTACTCAGGAGGCTGAGGCAGAAGAATTGCCTGAACCCAGGAGGCGGAGGTCGCGGTGAGCCGAGATCGCGCCACTGCACTCCAGTCTGGGTAATGAGCGAAACTCCATCTCAAAAAAAAAAAGTATAATATAAAAATATTTTCTATTAAGTAACCCCCAGAGTTTTTTTGAGGATTAAGTTAATATCCATAACATGCACTGAACAGTGCCCAGATGGCAAACACTATACAAAATATTTATCTTGCTTTGTTACCAGTATATGGTAAACACTGTATGAAATACTATTTTTGCTGTTATTATTATTAATATATTGATTATTTCCCAGCATATTTAGGAAATGGTGCTCCTATGGACATTGTAAATAGGAAGTAAAATGATGACAGTCAGGTTCCTTCTGAACTGGCAGTTGGTCCCATTGACTGTGCAGCAAAGGCTGCTTACAAACAACACAAAACTGTTCCGATTATGCCATGGGCTGCCTTCTTCTTCTCTTCCTTACTGCCTTTATGCTCCTCTTCCCTCCCTCAGTCCCCTTTCCTGCATGAGAGAAATAAAGACGTTGAGATTTGTGTCAATCCTAAAGCTAATGCTGCAGACATTTAATCAGATCAGCATCCTACAGTATGCTGGCCCCTCTTCCTCTTCATACCCTTGACAGACGTTGCTAATCAATAGGGGATTTTTTTTTTTTTTTTCTGGTGGAACCTTAGTGCATCTGTAGAAAAGGCCACAGGCAAAACATTTAACATGTGGTATTGTTCCACCAGGCATGAACCCTTTGGTTGCTGTCAGGGAGATAGAAGGAGTTCCCAGGGAAAAGCCAGAGCATCCAGGGAACAGGCATGGGGAGAGGGGAAGGAACAGGTGCTCGGGGCAGTATGGAAGAAGGGGAGCATTTCACTGTGTTAACAATTGGATAGCTGTCCTTGAACAAACAGACTGAATATTTCAACCCTGCACAGAATCGTGTCGACATAGACACTGCCACCAGCCTCAGTGAAGCTTGAGATGAAAAACTGAGAGTCAAGCTGTCATTAGATGTGATTCAGAGAAGAGGGTCACTGCTGTTCTCGAAAGTTAAGGGAAAGACCTTGTGGACAAAAGATTTGAGTTGGGCCCTGAAGGGTTTCCATTGGTTGGGGAAAGGGCGTTTTAGGTGCGGGAAGAGGACGAGGGCCGGGTGCTGCGAACCTGACAAGGGAGGCAGCCCCTCCTTCCTTTTCACAGAGGATGCTGAGCCAGGTTGCCATGGTGATGACAGACTCCTTTGGGCCGGCAGCTTGGTAAAGCCACCAGAGCAGAAAAGACGGGCAATTCCCCAGTTCCTAATTCTGCCCAGACTGTGAAATGGCAGTAAATGCCAATCTGTTTTCTTCTAGAAAAAGTGGTTTCTCCTTGAGCTTTACATTATAAGTTCAAAATAGTTCCAAAAGCAAATTCCAGATGTAATTACATCCTTGCAAAATGTAATGCTTTTGTTTCTCTCTTTTTTGAGTATATGTTTCTAGTACTCAGAAGTAAAATTACACCATTTTCAGAATTATCCCCAACACAACTTAATGTCATGAGAAAAATCATTTCCTCTAGTTTAAGTGAGAAATGCTGCAGAAGTGTGGCAATAGTATGGTGGAATTTATTGGGATATTTCACCCTCTGCCTCTCAAGTTCCTCCTCACAGAGTGAGATAATATCATTTCAGAGAAAGTTTGGAGGAAGGAAGGAAGAAGGAAGGAAGGAAAAGAGGGAGGGAGGGAGGAAGGGAGGAAGCAATGAAAAAATCCGTAACTCAGACATAGATATTATAATTTTTTGCTTATTCTATATGCATCTTTGTTCAACATTTTTAAAGAAAGTTATAACCATAGTCTACATGAAATTTTATATTCTACTTCCTTAAGCTGCCTT